>NC_053432.1:47999162-48632763 GCF_007990345.1 Gossypium hirsutum
AGGTAAGTCATTAAGCATGTAGTTGGTATTATTTCAAATGGTCATAATGTTTATGTATTGATGCTGAATGGAATGAATAAATATACATATATATATATATGCATGTACGTATGTGAGGATGAAATTGTTGAATGAAAAGAAAAGAGGTAAGATGTACTGAGTTGTTGATCTCGGCACTAAACGTGCGGGTATAACCATTTATGACCATGAGATTGGCGCTAAGTGCGCGGGATTAAATTGTACAGCACTAAGTGTGCGATTTGACTATGTTGCACTAAGTGTGCGAAATGAATATGATGCACTAAGTGTGCGAATTGACCATGCGGCACTAAGTGTGCGAGATTGACTATGTAGCACTAAGTGTGCGATTTGATTACGTAGCACTAAGTGTGCGAGTTGATTATATAGCACTGAGTGTGCGGACTCAATATACATTCGTGAATCATTATGGACACTATGTGTGCGACACTATTGAGTCGATCGCGGACAGCGGATCGGGTAAGTGTCTTGAGTACTTGGCTAATAGGTGCTATGCTTATACTTGGTGTTGAGCTCGGTAAGTTTGAACCTATGTGACAAATATACTTGAAGTCACGTACATAAAATTTATCGTAGGATGGGTGAAAGGCCGTTTAGTCTTTTGATTGTAACGAAAATAAATTGATTTATGAAAATGCTTCAATGTCCTATTGATGAGTATATGGAATGTGAATGCATGAATTGATATGAAACTGAATCGATAGGTTGGAGGAACTATGGTATGGTTCGGTATGGATGGAGTAAATTGTCTCGTTCCATTTTGTTTCCTCTTGTGATAATGTTATTGATGGATGGTAGTGCATTGCTTATGACTTACTGAGTTATAAACTCACTCGGTGTTTCCTTGTCACCCATTATAGGTTGCTTGGACTCATCTATTTTTGCGGGGTCAGGCCGTCATCGAAGTCATCACACCGGATAGCAAGTTTTGGTACTTTCTTCTTAGTTGGCTTAGAAGAACATTTTGGCATGTATAAGCTATTACGTTGTGTTTGAACTTTGGCATGTAAACTTTAAGCCATGCGAAAATGGCACGAATGTTCGATTGAGTTGGATCAAGGGTAGGCATGAAATGGACCTAGTTACTTTCGTAACAGATGCTGGCAGCAGCAATGTCATGAGATTGAAAAATCACTAAAAATAGTAGGAGTGGAATAAATGGATTAATAAATTATGTAATCGAAGCTCGATGAGTCTGTTTTCATGAGGAAGTAACGAAAAGATCATATGGGCAGTATATTAAGAGATAATCAGATTTTTGTGGGACAGGGCCAGAACGGTTTCTGGATTCCCTGCTCCGACTTTGGAAATTCATTATAAATTAACCAGAGATAATTAGGGGTCGTACCATATATGTACAGATTCCTCTCTGAGTCTAGTTTTCATAGAAACAAACGGCATCAGTATTGAAGCCTCGTGCAGGGAGATATCCAAGTCGTAATGGGCAAAGGTCAGTGTAGTCGACCCCTGCAACATGGGAGACTTTGACTAATAAACTGTACTAATTGGCCCGACCAAAAATTCTAGAAAAAAATCCATAGATGGGCACATGAGTCTAGTTTCTGGAAAAAATTACGAAACTGATTTTCGAGTTACGAAACTCAAGATATGATTTTTAAAACGACTAGTACACAGATTGGGCAGTGTCTGGAAAATAAATTTTATAAGGGGTTAAAGTCAGTTAACACCTCGTGTTCGACTCCGGTGTCGGTTTCGGGTTCGGGGTGTTACAATTCTTTACTAGTTTGTACTACACAAAGATCAGTTCTATAGAAACACATGCTATAGTAAACCAGAAGTTTACTAATGACTTTGTTCTTTGGCATGACAGGTTAGGCCATCCCGGTTCAATAATGATGCGAAAAATAATTGAAAATTCATGTGGGCATTCATTGAAGAGCCAGTAGATTCTTCAAAATATTACATGTGCTGCATGTTCACTGGGGAAATTAATAATCCGACCATCACCAGCTAAGATAAATAACGAACCACTTACTTTTCTTGAGTAAATTCAAGGGGATATATGTGGGCCTATACATCCCCCATGTGGACCATTTAGGTACTTTATGGTTTTAATCGATGCATCGAGTAGATGGTCTCATGTATCTTTGTTATCAACTCGCAACCTGGCGTTTGCGAGATTGCTTGCTCAATTGATTCGATTACGAGCCCATTTCCCAGATTTTCCTATTAAGACCATCCGTTTTGATAATGCTGATGAATTTACTTCTCAGTATTTTAATAACTATTGCATGTCCATTGGAATAAGTGTTGAACATCCTGTAGCTCAAGTTCACACACAAAATGGTCTAGCAGAATCTTTAATAAAACGACTTCAATTGATAGCAAGGTCATTACTTATGAAGTCAAAACTCCCAATCACTGCTTGGGGGCATGCAATTTTACATGCAGATGCATTAATTCGCATTAGGCCAACAAGTTATCATAAAGTCTCCCCCTTACAAATTGTTCATGGTCAGGAACCAAATATTTCCCATCTAAAAACATTTGGATGTGTCGTATATGTTCCAATTGCTCCACCACATAGAACAAAGATGGGACCTCAAAGAAGGTTGGGTATATATGTTGGATTTGAATCCCTATCCATAATTAAATATCTAGAACCATCTACAAGGAATCTATTTACGGCTCGTTTTGCAGATTGTCATTTTGATGAGTCAATTTTTCCAACATTAGGGGGAGAAATCAAATAGCTGGATAAGAAAATTAGTTGGAAAGAGTTGTCATTAGCTCATCTTGATCCTCGAACTAAGCAATGTGATTTAGAAGTTCAAAAGATTATTCATTTACAAAGTTTAGCTAATGAATTGCCAGACGCATTTTCTTCCCAAAAAAAAGTGACTAAGTCACATATACCAGCTGTGAATGCTCCAATAAAACTTGATGTCCCAGAAGGACAAAATCTAGTTGCTACTGAGTCTAATACACGCCTGAAGCGTGGTAGACCAATTGGTTCCAAAGATAATAATCCTCAAAAAAAGAAAGGAGCAAAGATTAATGATGGCAAAATCAAAGAAAAAATGATTATACCGGGATCTCTTGAAGAGACTATAGACATGACTGGAAGAATAGTTTCAGAAGAAAATCAGGTACCTGACAATGAAGAGATCTCTATTGATTATGTCATGTCCGGTATAAAATGGAACCGAAATCAAATCGACGTCGATGATATTTTTACATGCAATGTAGCACTAGATGTTATAAATAATAAAGAGGATTATGAACTAAAATCGATTGAGGAATGTAAACAAAGAGATGATTGGCCAAAATGGAAAAAAGCAATTGAAAATAAATTGAAATCGCTAGCGAAAAGAGAAGTGTTTGGACGTGTAGTCCGTATACCTACAGGTGTGAAACCAATGGGATATAAATGGGTTTTTGTGCGTAAAAAAATGAAAAGAGTGAAATTGTAAGGTATAAAGCACGTTTAGTTGCACAAGGATTCTCACAAAAACCTGGAATTGATTATAAGGAGACATATTCTCCTGTGGTGGATGCAACTACATTTAGATTTTTGATAAGTCTGGCTATAAGAGAAGGGCTTGATTTACGCCTAATGGATGTAATAACAGCTTATTTGTATGGCCCACTGGATACTAACATTTATATGAAACTCCCTGAAGGATTTAAACTGTCTGAAGCAGTGAGTTCAGGTTCTAGAGAACATTATTCGATCAAATTGCACAAATCCCTTTATGGATTGAAACAATCCGGAAGCATGTGGTATAATCGCCTAAGCGAGTATTTGTTGAAAGAAGGATACAAGAATGATCCAATTTGCCCATGCATTTTCATTAAGAAGTTTGGATCTGGATATGTAATTATTGCAGTATATGTTGATGATTTGAATATCATTGGAACTCCTGAAGAGATCTAAAAGACTGTTGAGTGCTTGAAGAAAGAATTTGAAATGAAAAACCTTGGAAGAACAAAATTTTGTTTGGGGTTACAAATTGAGAACCTAAAAGAAGGAATCATTGTGCATCAATCAACATATATTGAAAAGGTGCTAAAGAGATTTTATATGGATAAGGCACATCCAATAACTACCCCGATGGTTGTAAGATCACTTGATCCAAGTAAAGACCCTTTCCGTCCTCGGGAAGATAGTGAAGATTTTCTTAGTCCTGAAGTGTCATACCTCAGTGCATTTGGGGCATTAATGTATCTTGCTAGCCATACCCGACCTGATATATCTTTTTCTGTAACTTTGCTAGCAAGATTTAGCTCATGCCCAACTCAGAGACATTGGACTGGAGTAAAACAGATATTTCGTTATCTCCAAGGCACAAAGAATATGGGTCTATTTTTCCCTAATAAATCAAAGACAGAGTTGATTGGTTTTGCAGATGCAGGATTTATGGCAGATCCTCATAATGGAAAATCACAAACTGGATATGTTTTTACATATGGAGGTACTGCAATCTCTTGGCACTCAATGAAGCAAACAATTGCAGCAACCTCTTCTAATCATGCAGAAATCTTAGCAATCTATAAAGCAAGTCGTGAATGTGTATGGCTAAGATCTATGATCCAGCATATAAGGAATAATTGTGGTTTATCATCTGGAAAGGAAGCTACAACTGTCTTGTTTGAAGACAACACAGCATGCATTGATCAGCTCGATAGTGGATACATCAAAGGTGACAGAACAAAACACATTGCACCAAAATTCTTCTTCACTCATGACCTCCAGAAGATTAAGGAGATAAAAGTTAAGCAGATCAGTTCAAGTGAGAATTTAGCAGATTTATTCACTAAGGCGCTTCTTACATCAGTGTTTCAGAAGCTTGTTTACTACATTGGAATGCGTCACCTTCGAGATCTCAAGTGATGTAGCCATTAGGGGGAGTTAATACGCGTTGTACTCTTTTTCCCTTAACCTTGGTTTTATCCCACTGGGTTTTCCAGGTAAGGTTTTTAATGAGGCAACATATCAAGCGTATAATTATGTACTCTTTTTCCTTCACTAAGTTTTTGTCTTACTGGGTTTTTCTTAGTAAGGTTTTAACGAGGCATAATTAGATAATGAACATCCAAGGGGGAGTGTTATGAAATATTTATGTGGATGTCATTATCAACCCCATAAGTTATAAACTCTTCCTATACCCCATAAGTTATGAGACTTTTCCTATACCCCATTAATATGGGAGATAAAAGGTCATGACCCTTTACATGCCCTATAATAATTAGAGAGTTATTTTTAACCCTTATATATATATATGGGGCTCATGTACTCATGAAAAATATATATAAAAAAAAGATACACTCTCTCTTCTATATTCTTTCTACACTCTTTCTTCTATCACATTTTAGTTTATTCTTTCTTTATTATTTCACAACACATTTGTTATTGCGAATGATATATCTTGTTTATTTTTTATTGCATATCTTCCAATATCAGCAAATGAAAATCACCTTAAACTCAATGACAATTTGTAAATATAATGGAGACTTAATATTCCTGTGTAATATCTCAAATTCGGCTCAAACATTATGATCGAATCTAGAGAATGCGAATATTTTTTATTTCACTAACTTAAATTTATCTTATCTAATTTTTAAAATGTGACACTTGGTATTTTTAAGGATGTCCCAAATTGAATAATGATGAAAATCCAAATAATTTAATCAACTTCACAATTAAAAACGCAAATAAGATTCCATCTCCTCATTTTACAAGTTTTTAGGATACTACTCACACACGCTTTTATTAATTTTGGGACTATATTTCTTAAAAACAAAAAACAACAACAAAAGTTATTACGGGTTTTTTTTACTCTTTTAAAAACAAATAAAAAATATATTTTGCCTATATTAAATTTAGAGAAAATAATTATTGATGTAGAATATATATGTTTATGGGTTCAGCAATCTATCTGAGTCGGAAGGCCTTCCCAAAGGGATGATTTGGACAAAAGTATTACACTCGAAATATGAGTTTGGACAAAAAAATTAAACCCATTTAAAATATACTTCAGGCTCATGCTTAAACATTCAAGGCCCAAGTCCTACCTAGTTCATTATTTAAATTTGTAATTTATAATATTATTTTTATACATTATGTAATTTCTAGCACAAAAAAGTAAACCTATATTAATATATAATACTATAATATAAATATTAAAAATGTTAAGATATCTATATATAAAATTTGAATAAAATGAAAAATATAAATTTATTAAATATTAAGTTGAAAATGATATATTTACGAGCTTAAAATGCGCTTAAATTAATTAGTTTCAAATATGGTGTGTTTAGACAAAATTTTAAATATATATTTCAAAAAAAAAAGACTTGAAGAAATATATTGATATTATATTATGATTACATAGAACCTAAACTCCATCTATCTCTATTCACGAAACCTCTAATTCAAAAGTTAATTACATGTAAGGTTTTAGCACACCCACAAAAGTATTGTTATTTGAAAATTAATAAAATCTTTGATTTACTTTATTTAAGAGGGAGATTTCATTTTTAATAAAGATATGTGAACACAATCTAATTTAAAAACCCTTTTAACAAACATGCATATTCGATAAAATATAAATAAATATAAATGTGAATTAATATTGTTGTTTTTGTAATAACTAATAAAACGTAAATTTAAATGTATTTAAGTATATTTTTCTTTCGATTTAACGATTAATGAGAGATTATAAGTACAACAACACATTGTATCAAAATAATAATAACAATAAACATATATAAATCAACAACATCTATATATCTATATTTAAACCTTTTCTTCACAAATGGCACACCCATCATGAAGCTCACTACTTTTTCTATTTTTAGATAAATGGTACAATTTTAGTTTTAGCGAATTTAATATGTTTAAATTTAAAATTTAATTTTTATATTTTAATTTTTAATATAATTTGGTTTTATATTTTTATAATATTATTATTTAGTCCAGATAGTTAATATCGTTAAATTATATATAAGTTGAATACTGTGAGAATTTTAGGGATTGACACGTGACCTCTCATTTCTTTTAGATTTGCATCTCTTTTATTTGATATTATAAAAGAATTGATGTTTTTAGGAAAACTAAAACAATCCTACGAACACTATTCCAACAACAACAACAATAATTATTTTATTATGATAAGTTTGAATGGTTGTTTTTAAGAAAAATCCTAGTCAACATTTTCAACATTATTTTTATTTACATGACTATCAAGTGTATATATATATTAATTTTAAAATGTGACACCAAAAAAAATAAAAAAAAAATTAACAATGGTAACAACAAGACCCCAAGTTTAAATCCAAAAAATAAAGGGCTATATTCTTGAAAATAAAAGTAGGGATTAAATTACAAATATAGGAAGCATATAAGGACTTAGAGCATATTTTAATTTTCAAATTTTTACTCTATAACTTGCCAGAAATAAATAATCAACTCAACAAGAAGCGTGTGCAAGCAACCTAGTTATAAAGAAAACTAAATATTATTTCAATCAACAATGCACGTACATGCTAAAAGTTTTGGGGTAAACTACAATAGAGGGAACCCAACTATGGTTATTTTTTTTTGGTCACCCAATTATGAAAAGTTACAAAATGGTCACCCAACTATGGTTTTTTTCTCTTTTGATCACCCAACTATGAAAGTATAAAATGATCATCCAACTATCCAATTTGTCTTTTTTGGTCACTAGTTGGCTAATGTAAAAATGGAAACACCCAAAATTCCAATACAATTGGGTGACCAAAAAAAAGACAAAATTGAATAGTTGAGTGATCATTTTGTAAGGAAAAAAAAAACCATAATTGGGTGGCCACTAATGTAGTTTACCCAAAGTTTTGTTCTACTATGGCATATATATTAATATGTATTAAAGTGGAAACAAAATATTTATAACGATGCTAACAAGTGTAGGGTGCAATGATAAGGTATATTATATTTCCAAGGAGAGACGTAAGTTCAAACTTTAAAGATAACATTGTTGGGAGAGCAACCACGAAACTCAAACATGGACCGTAAAATAAACATAAAGAACACCAACAAAAAAAGTATAGTGATGATTTAAAAATAAAATAAATAACAATAACTATTTTCCTCAATTCAAAAAGATTTTATTTTTTATGATTTCATATATTATAGGTTAATTAATTTAAATTTATAATATTTATTTCAAAATTATTTATTTTATAATACATTTAAATCGGTTAAATAAATTGTTTAACTTGGATTTATTTTTATTTTTAAATTAAAGAAAATTTTATTGACTTTAATAGTCAAACTTTAAACTTACAAATAACTTGAACCTAAAATGATCCAATTCAATATAAACTATGTATTAAATTAAACCCAAATAATTAAACATGAAATGATCCAAACCCAAAATGACCTAACCCAAAAAAACTCAACCCTCAAACTCAAAATGATCCGAACTCAACTTATTTAACTTGAAATAACCCAAAATTTTTTATACTTGAATTAAGTTGGTCTAAATTGACTTGTTACAAAACCTATCCAACTCGTGCATTCGATAGGTCTAAAACCTTTGTGCAATAATTAATAAGTAAAAAAGGTAAATTTTATAAACACAAATTAATAAAAATGTGTTTTTTAGATTATTTTATATGTTATCAAATCAAACAATAAAATTTTACATTCTAATCAAATAAATTAAACATTATAATATAACATACCCAATAACATATCAAAATTTTATTAATTTAACATGTTGATTAAACTACTTTTATATATATGATTGATGAGAATAAAATATATTAAGTTGACAAATTTTAATAAAATTATCAATAATAACAATGATTAGATTAAAACTTTTAAATGAAAGAAATAAAAAAATTACTTTTTTTAAACTTTTAAATATAGGGAATAAATCTCATATTTTATGAAGACTAAAAAAAAGAGCATATTTTAACCTAAAATCAAGTATATAAAATCACTTGGTAATCTAATATAACGATTTTTATTAATAAATTTAAAATTATTTAACTATATCATGAACAATAGGAATTTTCGTGCACTACTCCCTCTATCCATCCCAGGAAAATGTCACAGTTTACTTTATTTTTTAAGTTAATTTTTTTTATTTTGACTTCAATTATTTTAAATATATTAGTTAATTAATTAATTAAAATTTATAAATATATATTTAAAAAACTACTTCATTTAATGTTTTAATAATATTTTCCTTTCCAAAATTACATCTATAATAAATGCTAAGAAATCAAAATTAAAAAAAGTTACTATTAAAAATGTGACAAGTTTAGTGCAATAGAGGAGCATTAATTAGGGGTGATTTAATTTTACACCTATATAAAACTATTTTAATTTTACACTCTTTCATATTTTTTTCACAGCTCCTACTTTAATGGTTTAATTTTCGTATTTCATATTCCATTTATATAAATTGTGCATGTAAAATTTGACATAAATTAAAACTTTTTAACTATTTTTTATGTAAAAAAAAACTTCTAGCGATTCAATAAATATTTATATATACGGTATTTTAGATCGACATGATAGAGATATTAGATCAATTAAAAAATTCACATGTTTGACAAATACAATTATATTAATAAATTCAACGATTGGATCATTAAAATATTAATTATATAAAAATATACAAAAAGATATAGAAAAGAGCATAAATGAATCCCTACCCATTAAATTATATTGCATACAAAAGATATATTAACATTAAAAATATTGTTATGTTTTTGGTACAATTAAAGTATCATTCATGTCTGTTTTGTTGAGGTAAAAATACCATAAAAATATTTGCATTAGAAATTAAATCATATTTTACCCCCTTAATTAAAAAAATGGACAAATTAATCAAATTAATCATTGTGAGTTAGATCAATAAACAAACGAATCCTTCTATTAAAACTTACATCCATTTTTAGTTTTAAAAACCAATCATTGTATGTCCACATATACTTATCTGATTATTTTGTCAAATTAAATTGATTAATTTATCTATTTTTGAATAACAGAAATAAAACACAATCTAACTCATAACTCATATAGTGAATAAGAGTTATAATGATGTGTGTTTTATTGAGGGTAAGGATTTTAACGAGGATCATTACATAATTGACCCAAATAGTTGGGCATTTGGCATGGCATCCACTTCTCAATATCTTCGTTGGGAGACATGACAACTCATGAATTTCTCGTGAATGGCATTACTGTGTTTAAAATTTCCCCCCAAGGATGCCAACAAATTGATCACCAGTTTCCCCCAAATTTTGTCCTTACAAGACAAGGCAGTGCTGAGTCAGGCACATGCCAACAAGCCCCACATCTCAAACTTACCATTTTGAACCCAAAATCCTTAAATTTTCATGGGGAAAAGCCCATAAATTTCACAGATCTAAACTCACACACCAAACTAACTGAAACAAAAGAATTTTACAGCCTAAAAAACAGCAACATCAACATCAACACCAGCAACAACAAGCCATATCAATGCCCTCTAACTAGACTTGTATGATAATACAACAAGGTGGATAAGCAACAAGCAAAGCGATAGAACTGGCAGATGCTGGGATAAGTTAAAGGTAACCGATGACGACTGATCATATATTTCAGAAGAATCGACCGGTAGCGGCATTCCGTCGCTGTTTAACGTGCAGGAAGAAGGGCTCGAACCATCTTTGCTCATCATCATCGCTCGTAAAACCGCGGAAACCGTCCGAATGTAAGAGGTCCGATTCTTGGCGAGCAACCATGTGAGACCCATCAGCTGGCAATCTTTGTTGCGCATTTTGGTGGTCCTTTCTTCTGACTTGCTTGTGTTCAAAGCATTCTTCTTGTTGAGCTGCACCAACAACAACATTGTTTTTCCCATTAGCAAGAGGAATAGTAACACTTGGCTCATTAAAAACTAAAGACAAGTGGGGTGTTAAACATCTGATCCAGAACCAATCTTTGGATGCATTTGGGATTTTGATATACTGCCAAACTTCACTAAATAAGCTTAGCGTGATTATGATGGTCTCAATTAATAACAGTATACATTAAAAAGTTAGCTAAATTAATACCCTATTCATCCTCCCCAATTGGCATGGATTCTTCACTTAGATTTCCCCCTTTAAGCTGCTTAAAAAAATGGAAAAGGAAAAAGAAAAAAAAGAAAGTAAAAAACCCACTTTCCCAATTTGCCAAAAAAGCGTGAAAACCCTAATTAGATCTTCAGTTGACAACAGAAGAAGAAGAAAATTTACCAAATGAAGACTTTTCAAGCACTTGTTGCAACCCCCAAGACCTGGAAATCCATTAACATTGGAGCTGCTACTTAAGCAATTTCTCTCCAATCTCTCCACACTGTCATCCCCTACAAGGTTGCCCTTTTGGTCCACTGAGAAAGCATCAGGGCAAGTCAGTGGGTGAAGCCTGATGCCACAATAGCAATACACCGCATCGCATGTCTCGTTCGGTTTAGCCAACTCCACGCCTCTCTGTTTCAGAGCTTTCCCTAAGTCATCCACACAGGTTTCCGAGTCATCCGGCAGCAATGGCATGTCATAAGATGGGGTACGCCCCGCAACCGCTGGCACTACTCTTCCAACCCCACCAAGGGCGGTGGCGGAGTAAGCGGCGTAAAGCCATGCAGCGAGAACAGGACAGCAGCGACTACGGTGGAGCTCACTCACCACCCCATTGTTTCTCTTAGTGCCGCAAGCGTTCTTAACGCTGTGAAAGAGTTGTTCAGGTAAATCAAGTGGACAACCAACGACATTGGATTGCTCTGGAAATGCAGGGATCGTTGCAGGTGGGGATGTGGATAGAGGGAGGGATTGGACATTGAGGGCGTCAGGGCTGGACATAGTGAAGGAAAAAGAGGCAAAGAAGAGGGAGATAAAGAAGAGAAAGAAAGGGAAGGGAATTGGGGACATGGCAAAGGTGGTGTGGGTATGGGGATGGAAAAGGGAAAGGGAGGAGAAATGAGAGTGAGAGTGGGGGCGTGGCTGGTTTTTGGGCTATGAAATAAAAAAAATAAAAAAGCTTGGAGGGGAGAGTGATAATGGAGGTGGGGGATAAAAGAAAGGGAAGAAATAAACAAAGAGGTGGGATTCGGAAAATGTTTGGCAGTTTGCTACCTCGGCTTTATTTATTTATTTATTTATTTAAAAATCTCCATCTCTCCCTCTTAATTATTTGTTTAGGGGTCTACTCTAGGATTAATTCCAAAATCAAACATTTTTCAAAACAAAAAATATAAAATAATAACTTTCGGCCTCTAGTCTAAAGTTTTCACATTTATTTATAATTAATTTCTATTTAATTATGTTTAAATAAAATTATTTATATTTATTTATAAATTTATTTTTTTATTTAATAATTATGCCTCATGTTATTTTTTAGCGATGATGTACGAAACTTATACATAATAAATGCATCAAATATTCTCATTTTTATTTACTTGAATTTATGAAAAAAATTTTAAACTTTTATCGAATAATGTTCAGAAACCATAAAACAAAATAATTTTGTCAAAATAAACTCAAAAAATCAAATCCTAAAATTAGTATAAAAAAATAATGAATTAAACTCCGACAAATTGAATTATAATGGACCATTAAAAGAATCTAAAATACCTAACTGAACAGAATTAAACTTACCTCTATTCAAACGCAATAAGAAAATTCATTTGGCTTCAAAAAAGTCATTTTTTTTGTGTTTTTTTTCTTGAAAATATAAAAATATTAAAGAAGATATGTTTGGTTGAAATTTTTAAAAATGATTTTTGAAAAATAAAATATATAAACATTAAAAGATAATAAACAAGTTATTTTCATTGTTTTCACTGAAATGTTTTTTAAAATTAAAAAAAAATAAGAGTGTGTTTGATTTAAAGATTTGTAAGAGTGATTTTATTTGTATTAAGATTTTCTAAGATTTTAAAAATGAATTTATTTATTTGGATAAATATATTAGAGATTTTAGAAAATCTGTGAGTGATTTCAAGAAGAAATTTAAATAACTCAATTTCCTTTTTTTTTCAAATTCTATCTAAAAAGTTTGTTTTTTTTTTAAATTTTTCTCATAAATTTATTTGATTTCATAAAAATATTTTCAAAAATCAAACGAAGCCTTAATATTTCTTTTCTTAAGATTTAAAATCAAAATCTTGACTAAATTTATGTTTTATATATAATGTTAACTCTTATAAGGTATGGTGTTTAGGGGACAAAAGGAATTCAAGATTGTTTTAGCAAAGTATGTAATAAAAAAGAGGTTTGATATTGTCAACCTTAGGAATGAAAAGAGTAGGACTAGGGCTAGGTGTAGGGAAGATGGGTGCCCTTTTAGAATATATGTTTCTATAGATAATAGTGATGGATTTTACAAGATAAAAACCTTCATAGAAACTTATGAGTGTTCAATAACATTTAAGAACAAAAGGGCATCTTACAAGTTGTTGGGGAGCATTTCTTAAGTAAAATTAGAGTGATTCCAAAGTTGAAGTTAATTGAAATGCAGAAATTAGCCAACAAAGAGTTGAAAGTTGATCTGAGTAGGGATACACGTAGCAGGGCTAGGAGATAGGCACTGGAGGAGATCAATGGAAGGGTAAGTTATGAGTTTAATAGACTATGGGACTATGCAAATACACTTACAAAGGCATATTAGAATGGCCATATAAAGGTGATGGTAGAAAGACCAACCTCTACCAAGGTTCCCAAGTTTAGGAGATTTTATATAGGGTTTGGTGTATTGAGAAAAGGGTTTTTACAGTGTTGTAGACCTTTTATTTGTCTAGATGAATGTTTTCTGAATGGGATATTCAAGGGGGAATTTCTATCTACTATTGGCAGAGATGGCAATGACCAAATTTACCTTATTTCACAAGTAGTTGTGGAGAATAAAAACAGAGAAACATTGTAACACCCCCACACCAATACAGTTTTATACAATGAAATTCAGAAGATTTATATTGATTAAGTTCACAAGTGTGAAATCAAAGAGTTCAGTGGCTGAATGATTAATAATGCAGTCAGAGTTGAGAATAGGTTAGGGGTGTTATAAACATGCTGTTGGTTTCTTAAGAATATTATTTCAAATTTACAATTTGGCGATAGTTTTGGATTCATATTCATGACTAATAAACAAAAGGTATGTTAGGGACATTACTTAAATAATTTTGTACTTATATATTTAATTTATTAAATCAGCCATTTAATACCGTTGTTTTTGTTTGCATTTAGGGATTGATGGAGGAGATATCTAAGTTGTTGCCAAGGGTTGAGCATAAAGCCAGTGCAAGGCATTTATATGCCAATTGGAGGAACAAAAATCCTAAAAGAGACTTGCAACAAGCATTTTGGGAAATATGCAAATCGTATATACCTGTTGACTTTGAAGATCACATCGAAAAGATTAACCGTATCAAACATAGTGCCAAGGTATGTCTACTTAGGACTAATCCTGAGCAATGGTCAAAGGCTTCTTTTTTTTTCTAGTAGGTCTATATGTGATGCAATTGACAACAAATTTATTGAGTCCTTTACTGCAACAATTTTAGGAGCTAGGTCAATGTCTATAATTTCCATGTTACAAGAAATTAGGCAGTATGCAATGAGGGTGATTGTAAACAATTTAGCCAAATGTAAAAATTGGAATGAACAATTTTGTCCTAACATATGTGATAAGTTACACAAGAGTATCCAAATGAGTTTATATTGTTATGTTAAATGGAATGGAGTAGAAGGGTCTAAAATGACAAACTTCAGTGATGTTATAGTTGTTAACTTATTGGTCATGTAGTTTTAGGAGATGGGATCTCACTAGCATCCCATGTTCACATGTTGTTGCAACCATTTTGTAAAAAAAACAACTAATATTTCTGATTCTGTATATAAGGGGTTTAAAAAAGATGTGTTTGAAAAATTGCATAAAAAAGATGTGTTTGAAAAATTGTATGGCTTTATATGGCTTGCTATCCCAAGTGAGAAATTTTGGTTAAAAACCGTTATAGGACCATTTGACCCCCTCATTCAAAGGAAAATGTCTGGGAGACCAAAAAAGAGCAGAGTAAGAGAAGAGGGAGAGAAGAGTGGGAGTGGGAGTAAACTGTTTAGAAAAGGGAGAAAGATAAAGTGTCACAAGTGTTTCATGGTTGGACACAACTCCAGAAGCTGTCAAACCTCATCTACTGTAAGTGTTTAGATGACTAAGAATATTAATGCAATTGTTGGCTAATTTGAGAACTCTTAACATGTTAAATTTGTAGAGTACAACTCCAGTAGCTCCTACTCCACCAGCTCTTTCTTAAATTGTTGCATCCAAAGCATCTGCATCATCCACCAGCTCCTTCAACACAACCAACACCTCCCACTATGCCAACCTCTTCAACACAAAAAATACTTACAAGACTTCGTAGCAGGGGAAAACAAGTTGTGCAAGGGATTTGGTTATAACTAATGAGAGGACAAGGATGCAAATTTTGAATGTAAGTTACCAATTGTTGAATTGTTATGCTTATTGTATTTTGGTGACATGTTTTTTAATTATGTATTTTATGCATTACAGCCTGGTATAAGAGGGAAACCATGGTGACTGCCTTAACCACGTGCACTAATAAAAGGAAGGGAAGCAACAATAAGGAAACTACTGGTGGGACTCAAGAAAGTAGGAACACAAAAAAAGTTAAGTCCAAAGATCCACCTAAGCACAATCATAAGCCATGGAGATAGCTTATGTCAATTTGATTTCATTGATGAGTTATGGACTCTATTTTTTTGTTTATACCTTTCAGTTGGGTTCCGTTATTTAACATACGATGGATAATTTGATGGCTTTATTTTGTTGGATAGTTTTACTGAATGGATCCCTTATATGATGGTTGTATTGGATGATTCTAATTTGTTGATGTAGATTTTGGTATCTACATATACTTTTACAACAACATTTTACAACAACATTTTACAACAACATAAAAATATTTTCCATTCAATTCAATTCATTCATTCTTAACAAAACCTACAACAAATACATAAGTGACATTTCACCATCCACAAGCAAGATAACCCAAAAAACATTCCATGATACAATTAACAACAACTTATAAGCAACTGTTACTTTGTTGTTCCTTGACATTTTAGCCTTGTATAATGTTATCTTCTCTTCCAAATGAGTTACCTTCAATCTTATTTTTCATATTTTGTCAATATTGAGCTTATCGTTCTGAAGTCTTAATCTTTTGTTCTCTATTTTGAAGTATTATTTCATCGATTGTGTATCCTTATTCTTTTACAGTTGAATCTATCCCGTCACTGTTACCTTCAACCCATCAAAAAAATTTACAACCCCTAGTCTTCATTTCTCACATACAACAAAACAAAAATAGAATATTAAAAAACCAAGAATACATCTTAAACCCAAATTGCAACAAAATGTCAGTACACACAAAACCCTTTGTTTCTCACAAACCCAACTATGGCAGACCAAAACAAAAAAACCCTAATTTACCTCTTTAAAGTTCGCACACATAAAGAATTTTCTCCTTTTGTTCTTTGGAGTATTCACATTGCAAACGGGAGCCCTTAACCCACAATGGCAGTACAAAATCCTTTTTTGCGCAATTGATTTTCTATTTGTAGAAGAAGACATGGTGGAGGTGTGAAGGAGATGGAAAACAAAAGAAATCACAAATGAATGAACAAAAGAGGGGAAAATGAAAGGAAAATGAAAGGAGAACGAAAGAGATAGGAAATGAAGAAGCGAAAAAAACAAACAAATGGATGAACGAGATAAGGAAAAATGAAAGAGATAGCAAAGAAAACGAAAGAGAAAGAGATAGCAAGGAAAATGTTGAAGACGATGGTGAAGAAATTTTTTTTGAAGGAATAATATTTTGGGTTAATATTATTAAGTAATAATATTTAAAACGATCCGATAAAAAAAATAAAACACGAGTCAATGGGGTTTTGAGAATGCAACATGCGGCGGCGCATGAGTGGTCAATGCTACCACATCAGCAAAATCTTAACGCCGTTAGGCTCATGTACCAAATTAGTGGACGGAAAAAAAATTTGGGTACCAATTTAGGACAAAAAAACCATATGTACTAATCTGCGATAAGTGGACAAATTCAAGAACTAATTTTATATTTAACCATTTTGTTTAAAATATAAAAAGAAAAAAGTATCATTTAAAAATATAACTTATTTGAAATATGTAAGGGTAATTTAATAATTCTTTAGTCAAATTGATGTCTGATTGACTCTTAAAGATAAATTGAATTAGAAATTTAAATAATAATAAACAATAATATAGATTAAGAATGAATGGATAATTAAAAGATTTAATGAGAGAAGAGAGGGAATGGTGAGATTAAAAAGATCATAATTATTGTGTTTACAATTTTTGCATTCGTTTGATGGCAAAAACTAGAGGACCTTGTAGAAAACAAAACAATGACAACATTGATAGTTTGAAAATTATATTTGGAGCAGTTTATATAATTTTGATATGAAAATGGATCAAAATGAAATTAATTGGAGAGGAGAATTTGGTACAACCACGCTGCCCATCAATATTTTTCTGTTAGATGGTTAAACTATCATCATTCTGGGGTGTAAATCAATAAGGGTCTCAAAAATAAGAATAAAAATGTCAATTATTTTTGGGCAAAAGATAGAAAGGGAGAAAAAGGCTGTTCCTTAATAAAACATTTACTTATTTTTAAAATAAATAAATAAATAAATAAATAAATATCAATGTGTGTTGTGTCAAGTGATAAGGAATTCAAAGTTTTTTAAATAAAATCTTGAGTTTAAATGGAACAATAACATTAAAAAGCTTTGCCTTTTGTTTAAGAGTTTGACCAAACTCAATTCCAAATTTATTGAAATTAAATGTGATTTTTTTGGTAACAAAATTAAATGTAATTTATGAAAACAATCAACTTTTTTTTATAACATTTCTATTTATTTGCTAAAATTTTAAAGGTTATAGGAAGGTGGTTGCTATACCTTTATACCATCTTTTGATATTTAGATCATATTTACATTTTTAGAATTTTTAAATTAAAAATAAATAATATATTAATAATATATCTTATCTTTAATAATATTTATAAATGTAATTTCATTTATAAAGGATTATTTTCATTTAATAAAATATGATTAACATATTTTTATATAAAATTTAAACATTTAATTGAAAAAAAATATTTTAACTAAAATTTATTATTTTCACTTCACTTAAAAATAAAATTAATTTTACTTGAGACAAGAGGTTGTTATAGAGAACTAAATTAGTAAAGAGTTTACCGTACCTCATATTTTATTATTGTTGTTATTATGGATGAAAAGTTATTATAGAGGAAATAAAACATAAAAAATAGTCTTCACCAAAATAAATAAATAAAAATCGATTTTAGAAAAAAACTTGATTATTATAATAAAATGTTGTTATAGAGATGGATCGTTATTAAAAATAAATAAAATAAGGGTGAATATTTGGTACACTGGTAATGTACTTTTTTTATTGCACAAGTAGCTTTATAAAATTAACACGTGTCTCTCTTTTTTTAAATTATTTTATTATACCATTGTAGAATATTTATCAACCTTTAATCTTATTTGTGGAGCCTAAATGGAGTTTTTAAATTCCTACAATAAAATTAAGGTGATGACAAGTATCCTATAAAATATAATATATATATATATATATATATATAAACAACGTGTGACGGCTTATTTAGTCCGACAACAAAATTAAAAAACACACAGTTAATATACCAAAAACTAACCTAAAATGAAAATAAAAATGTTTGTTTGGAAAAGAGTAAATAGGTGAAGATGGGAGACAAAGTAGTGGTTAGATAGCGTTGTCTAAGTTGGAAGAATTAGGTGAAAGAATAAACAAAAGTGGATGTTTGTTTGGCATAGATATATTTTTGGTAACAAATTGTTTCCCACTTAAATAATAATGTCAGCCAAGCTGCTCTATTACCATCTCAGAGGTGACAATAAAATTTAAAGAATCCACCTTTGTGAAACTCCCCCTGCTTCTTCCTATTGCCTTCACATTAATGCATCACCTTCATTTCCATTTTAACTCCATTACTTAATAATCAATTGAGTTTTTAATCAAAAGTTAGTAATTAATCGAACCTTTTAAATATAGTTTTTCGTCGAAGCCCCATTGAGTTCTTAATCAAAAGTTAGTAATTAATCAAACTTTTTAAATATGATTTTCCGTCGAAGCTCTTGATGGACCGATAAGTACTAAGGTGAAATTTGAGAACATAAAAGCTTAATTGATTCTTTAAATTATTTTATGAGGACTTAATTGATTTTTTAATTATTTTAAGAGGCTTAAATGATTTTTAAGGATTATATAACAATTCTCAACAAACAATAAAATTAACTAAACTGATAAAAGGGGTAGCAATTTTAATTTTTTAATAATATTTAATAACTTCTATAATATTTTATAACATTTTAATAATTTCTAATAATTGTTAAAAAATTTTAAATAAAAAGTTACTACTCTTTTTTTTTTATCCATACATGCTGCTCTATATCATACCTTAACTCGTTATTATTAATGCCTATCGCATCACCTCTCAATCAAAACCATTACTTATCACTCATATTAAGTCACTAAAATTCATTATCTCTTAGACTCTTTACTCACACTCCATGTAAGTACATTTACCTTCACACTTCAAGCTCTCTAATTAAATCTAATCCAAACCTTCAAAATGCTAAATATTTTCCATAATTTTCTTTTTTTTTTTAAATTTTTTTTACAAATATATTTTTAATAAGTTTTTATATTTTAATTATTTTTATATAGATTCTAAATTTTTTATAATATTCATTTAATATTTTCATATTTTTCATGACATATTAATAATACTTTGTAATATCTAATAGTTTTTATAATTTTCTTTTAAAATTTCATGATATTTAATAAATTTTATAGATTTCATATAAGTTCAAAATGTTGGAAAATATGGACATCACATATATAATAAGGGTAATTACATGTTATTATTTACTATCATGATAGGTTAGCCCAAATTAAAAGTGATCTAATTTTGTTAAAATTTTATTGGACTTTAATTATTAAATAAGGTATGGGTCAAATATGTGTAGATACTCTAGTAATTAAGTTCTAATCAAATTCTAATTATCATTAATTTGAATTTGATTAGAAATATGTCAATGTTATAAATATTAGGGTTATGGTCCCCAAATTACACACAAGATATCTTTTCTAATATCCCATCATTAGGAAAGAGAGAGCATATATTCTCTGAATTTCTTGTGTGCTAATTTGGAAGATCAAATCCTCAAGATTCAGAAAGTTTCAAGAAATCCATGGATTCAGGTACGCTTCCGCATATAGTTCTGTTATTTATTAATTCTTGATGATTTGACATGATAGATCCTGATTTACAGTTCTAATTTTATATTAGATATTATTTAAAATTCTAACAAAAAATTTTAACAATTTTTAGGCTTAAATAATTAAAAAATTAATTAAGTATTTTATATCAATTGCCACATCATCAAAATTTTCATGTCAGATACTACATCGCCCATCGCGTCAACTCTTAACCGCCTATATTATAAACTTTAACAGAAAATCATATTCGAGGGACTCAATTAATTGTACTTTTTAATTAGGAGCTCAATTAATTTTGAATTAATTTAAATATTTAAATACATTTCAAATAATTAATACATAGAAGGTATTTTTAATAATTTCAATTTCAAAATCTAAAAGCCAAAAGCACTGCTCAACTTTTATATTTAGGTGAAAAATCATTTTTTTAACTCTACTTTTAGCCTCAAAAGTCAAATATTGTACTTTATGAATTAGAAAACATTATTTTTTACCCCAAACAACAATGTGAAACAAGGTGAAATTAGCTTAGCCCCAAAAAAAGATGGGGTAAAATTAGAGTTGATAAGAAACAAAAAGAATAGTAGAACAAATTTTAATTACAAGAATAAAAGAAAGAACCATATTTATAATAATACTGTAACGTAAGATGAAAAGTAAATTAAATGAACGACACTATCTATCTAAACTCACAAGAGATGAGAGATGAGATGAAAGATTGTGCTTCTTAAGTTTCCAGCTGCATTAATAAACAATATGGAAGAGTAACATTTTAATATGTCTCCTAATTATTTATTAAGATTCTATTCTACAACTAGGGATTGTAATTTTCTTTTTTCTTTTCTAGTTAATTTTGGAGGTGTGTGAGTGAGCGTTCTCTTGTATGGTAAAAAGCAATTTTTGACGTATTGGGGGGCCACATTATGCAGATACAAACAATTATGGACTTAACAACCTTTCAACACACTATTAGTAGCTTAACAGTATGGGATTATTTGTCTTTATCTTAGATTTTATTCACCTACTTTTTCTTATATTTCTTCCTTATTTCCTTCCATAGCTAATAAAAATGAATTTGGATAAAAATATAAATACAGGATCATTCATAAATTTATTCACAATAATTTCATTTATTTAGCCCTCCAATTTTAAAAAAAAATCATTTTTTTGTTTTTTTTTTCATTCTTGAACTTTTATTTTTTTCAAACCACCCAAAATTGATGGAAAAGTTAACAAAGGTTAACTTTGCTGTTGTGGATTAGACCTAATCCTAGGTCGGGCCACCTCCCTAGCTAGAGGTGAGCATTTAATTCAATCAAGTGAATTTTTTTTGAGTTAATCTAGTTCATGAGTCCTATTTTATCATCCTAACTTGATTTAAATTTTTTTCGAATCAAGTCGAGTTGAATCAAGTGAAATTTGTTCAAGTTAAATTAAAAAAAAACTAAACATGTCAAATTAAAATATTGTTATAATATAACTAATTTCATATTAGAGCACATAAATTTAAAATCATATATATTTGAAATTTTTTTCAAAGCAAAAAAAAAAGAAGATACTTTAATATGATAAACTTGAATCATTAATTGACTTATTTAGGTCTTCAAAATTATTATTTTAGAAAATTTTTTAAAATTTAACTTACTTTATATATATATTTTAAATTTTTTAGAATTTTTATAATCTTTTAACAAAAATATATTAATTTTGAAATTTTTATAAATATTTTGAATTTTTGTAATTTTTATTGAGAGAGAGACAAATTTGTTCATTTTCAAAGTTGACAGGGACCAAAAGAATATTTACACCAATCTATTATTCCAATTATTCGAGTTATTAAAATTGTAAAATTCAACTCGACTCGAATAGCTCAAAATTTGATTTTTTTATTTTTTTTCAAATTAAATCGAATTTTGCTCACCCCTACCCCAGGCCTGAATGTCTGCCCAAAAAATGAGAGGGTTTGGCAAAAAATATAGGCTCAAAAAATGGAATTGGACAAAATTAGACTCGTTTTTTAAATGGGCCATGCCTTGAGTACGATTTTTTGGCTCGGGCTAGGCTTGACCCGAAACAACCTAAACTTTTTTTTGCTTTGATTTTGTTGTCATTTCGCTATTATATTGCTACTATTTTGTTGTTTTTGTTTGGATATTGTACAACTCTTGTTTTATTGTTAATTTTGTTACTATTTTAGAGACATTTGCTTGCTAAATTGCAACTATCTTAGTATTATTTAAGTATAAAGACTTTTTAAAATGTATTTTCAATTTGTTGGGAAACATTTATTTTAATGTTTTTAATGTATTTGATTTATTATATTTGTAAATTTTTCTATATAAAAAAATAATCTAAAAAATTTTAATACGAGTGGGTTAGATTAGACTCGAGTTTAGAATTTTTAATCTGGGTCGGGTTTGGGCAAAGTTTTAAGTCTATTTTTCGGGTTAGGCCTAGAAAACGAGCCTAAAATTTTGTATCGGCCTGACTTGAGCCCGACCCGACCTATGATCAGGTCTAATAGGGACATACATGTGGACTGTCACATGGATGCCACATCATTAATTAATTATTTTTTAAAAGTTTATATATTTTTTATTTTATAAAAATTTTAAATAATCTTAATGTAACACCCCAAACCCGGCCTAGACGTTATGGCCGAATCTAACATGTCACATCAGAGTGTTTTTTGAAAATTGATCCTTTCGGTAAAAATCCATTACTAAATTTAAATCCTTTTATTATTAATTAATGAAATTTCTCGTCAAACGTTTACCTTATTAACCATCCGTGTTATAATAAATTGATGTAAAAACACGGAAGCTTTTTAAGTCGGTGAAGTTTAAAATGCGTGTTTTAAAAAACAGTAATTATTTTCAAAACTTGTATTTACCTAGACTAACAGTTCAAGAATATATATATATATATATATATATATAAACCAAAGTCCAATTAAAAGTTAAAACCACAAATGGCGTTATTACATAACCAAAAACCCAATGTGAAATTTAAATAAATCAAGTCAAAAGTAGAACATCAGCAATCGTGTGGCTACCTCCGAGTCCCTCGCAGCTCCAAACCGTCTAAAGGCTGAGGATTACCTATACAGTTAAAAGGAAATGGTGAGTTTACGAAAACTCAGTGTGTGGCCCCCTATTAGTTAAGCAGTAAACAGTGCATGCAGTAACAGTCTGGGCCTGAGCCCTATTCAGTATCAGTACAATCTGGGCCATAGCCCTATACAGTAATAGTGTGGCCTAAGCCCAATACAGTATCAGTTCAGTGTAATGCAATTATGCATCCCACCCAAATCCAGCCAGCATACCACCCGTACCAACCAACACACTATGTGGGGATATATATATCGACCCACCCAGCCAGCACACCAATAACGCAGCAAAGTTGCCAGTAATAATAATGGAGCATAGCTGCCAGAAACAGTAAATGTGGCAAAGCCACTAGTAACAGTGAATGTGACATAGTCACCAGTACAATACTTTCTCCATATCAAAATCCCAACCCCATGCAGTATGTCGTGTCATAAATATTACGTGTATGCAAAGTCATCCTCAGTACAATCATATATGTAAATCATAAGTACATCAGTCATTCGAAACATTAATGCATAATCATCATTTTACTATACAGGGATATTATGGTCATTTTATCCTACAGGGGCATTACAGTCATTTTATCCTACAAGAGTATTACGGTCATTTTACCCTATAGGGGTATTACGGTCGTTTTACCTATTTTGAGGTTTCAGCTCAGATAATAACCTCTCCGAAGGTCTACAATCGCCTCGAACGACACAGATAACCTAAATAATCATAACGGTGTAAATGGTCCAAGGCCCATTACTCGGCCCAAGTGGGCTCACACGCTCATGTGGCCTGTTTAGCCCAAATTCAGTTACGGCTATGTGACCCACATAGCCCAGTCTAATATTTATCACTTACCGCGAATTTAATCTATGTGGGGCCTACAAGCCCATTGGGCCTACACGGCCCATTTCGGCCTAACGTGGCCCATAATGGCCCAAGCCCATGAAAATGCTCGTGGTGGCTTTTATAGTCTATAGCCCATGATTTGTGGGCTCGTTTTACCCCACGAGCGATTGCACGCTCATGAGGCCTCAAATGCCGAAGTTTTGGCACTTCGACTTTTTAGATTTTGCCGATATACAGTAAGGAAAGGTGTGGTTGCACACCTGTTTATGCAACTGTTCCAAGTTTCTCAAGCGCCCAACCTACGTTCAATTCCACATACAGTCAGTCTTTCATTTGTTAGTGTTCATAAACACTACATTCCTAATCAACACTCCCACTTACCTTCACCGAAAGTGGTATGATTAAATACACATAGATCAATGATTAAAACGATCACACACTTCTCGCCGGATAACTACATAAACCATAGATCTTATTAAATAGGACCGCTCATAGGTGTAGCCTAAATCCATGATCATCAACTCCAAAACAAGGTATCGTATTACCTTTATAGAATAGTGAGGAAAAAGGTTTTGATTGCCTCTAAAATACTTGCATTCCACCATTTCTTGTGAGAACCTAGAACCCTAACGATCCACATAAGAAACCAACAATCGGTTGTTAAAGCACAAGGGGAAAGGAGGAATTCGGCTTTAAGAAACAAAATGAGAGAAAATAGGCTGAACCAAAAAAAGACAATACAACACATACCTTTTGTCAAGAACTCTTGTAGAAATTGAGTTAATCAACCCTCACCATAGGGCTCAGTAGTAATCGACCAAGAATACCCAATAATAGAGAAAATCGAAGAAAATAGAGAAAAGCAGAGGGACAATCGACTATTGAAGAATAATCGAAAAGAAAGAATAGAATCGCGAGGAGGGAGAGAGAGTAGCCTAGAAAAATTGGCCAAGATGCAGTGGAAATAACAATAGGGGGAAAAAAGAAGAAAATGGAGAACAAAAAGAGAAAATGGAGAACAGAAGGGGAGCAATCTCGACAGTGTTTGAGGGATGTATTTGGCCAGTATAAGAAGAGAATGAAAAAGCAAAGATTTGGCCAATCAGAGTAAAAAAGAGTGCAAAATCGAAACAACTTCACAGTAAAACACCTTAAAACGAAAAGCTAATTTTGGCTTTAGAAAGAAAGAAAAAAATACCAAAACAAGGAAAAACCGAAGCCCAGGTCCTTAGCAACAAACGGAGAAAAGAATCCCTGATAGCCGAATGTATGAATGCCCAAAGCCCCCATACGGTACAACTCTTCTAGCTTCAAATTCCTAGATTCACTCCACCCTTTTCTCCATAATCCACTCCTTCAAATCCCCAACGACCAACATCCTATCCCTTGATCCTCCCCTTTTACCAATTCCACAACCACTCAATAGAGTTTTAGTCTACCACAAACATTTGCCGCCCCAAGTAGCAAAATAAATATCCTTTATCATGCAATGGTATTTGAACCCAAGCCCTCTCAGTTGCTCACCACATCACTTGCCACCAAGCCACAAGGCTTTTTTTGTGACACATTTTACCCACAAATATTTATAAGGCCTACAAGCTAAAGCCAAGGTTCACTTAAGGGGAAAAACTAAAATTTTTGCAAAAGCCCAGACTTGAACCTAGGCTTTTCAAACACTCCCAAACACACCCAAACCACTTAACCAATAAAGCAAACATATAATTTGTGCCACTTTCTTACTTAACTAAAATATTTATGAGCAGTCTCCTAACCGCTCCCATGCTCAAAGCCCAATACTTATAGGCCCAATTTCAGGGCGTTACACTTAATAAATTTTTTGGGGGATTTTTTGAATTTTTTTAAAATCAATTAATTATTGATGTGGCATCCATGTGTATGTTCACATCAGCAAAGTTGATATTTATTAACTTTTTCATTCATGACATAAAAATACAAGTTAAATGGTTAAAAGAAGTAAAAATTTAAATAGAGGATTAAAATAATTTTTCTTATAAAATTAGAGGGCTAAATAAATTATTATGTCTTTAATATTTAATTTTAGAGAGCCCTTACTCCTATCCCAATTAAAAATTTATTTTTATATTCTTATTGATAATAATATATATTAAAAATGAAAAAAATCAAAGATTTAAATATATATATATTTTTTAAAATTTGAAAGGGATTAAAAAGAGGATGTCCTGCATCATCGAGGACCCAATAAATAATTGGATTCATAATTTCTCACACTAACGCTATTGTTGGCAAGATGAAAACGTTGAAGGAGGAGTACATGAAGGTGGAAAAAAACTAAACTTATTTTATTTGGTGTTATTTAGAATTGGACGGATGATCGAATTAATTAAGTTATTGATTTGTCAATTCAATTGATTTGGTTAAATAAATTATTAAAAAAATATGTAAAAATTTTAGTTTAATTATTCAGTTCAACTAGTCTTTTACTTGATTCAATCAATTCATACTGATTCTCATGCCAACTAATGTAATGGCCTTATCCGAACCACTACCTCAACAAATTGATCCAATTCAATTCAAATAACATTGCTTTACAAAAAGGAAAAATGAGATTAAAGAAAATAAAGAAATTACTTTTATATTTATTAATAGAAATTTTAATGTTTTGAGTTACATTGTTTTTCACTTTGATACTAATTTTTTTTTATCTCATTTATGTTTTAGATTTTAGTCCTAAAATTAATGAAAAAAACAAACGGTACATCCACCAATGAGTATATTTCACATATATATGGATAATTTTTCAATCTTATCAAATAATGGATAATTTTTCTAGAATCACAATAAAATGAAGTTTTTTTTTAAGTTTGTAATTTTCCATGATTTTATTTAACCATCAAATTTTTTTGGAGTTAGAAAAATTTTTAGAGTCATAATTAAATTATATATTTTTATGATAATAAAAATGTAATTTTATCATTTCAATAGTTTATATTTTTATAATTTTTAAAATATTAAATTAAATTTTTATTATTTTTAGAAAGTAAAAATATAATTTTATCATTATTAATTTAAAATTTTATAAATTATATAAAAAAATTACCAGGGACATTGGTGGCTCCTACTACTGAATTCGTTTGAGGCTTTGATATTAAAATACAGAGAGAGAGTTAATCGATGACAACCAAGTGTTTGGACCCAAGCGACGACATCCAAATACAACCACAATATCTACATCTATTGCTCAATAATAACCTAATAATTATTATATAAGCTTATCAATTCATCAGATGCTTAATTAAACTCATATATTTCAAGAGACACTAACACCAATAGAGAATGAGAATTGGGACCGTAAAAATATCATAAAAGTTTTCTTTTTATTAATTTTATTTTCTTTATTTAAAAAATAACAATAATGTACGTTATATCAAAGAATAAATTTATCTTTTTGTTAAAAATTATTTCTATTTCTACTGTTAAAAATTGATCATTGTATGTCAGCATGAGGTACTCGATTAACTACGTTAGTTTTTAACTGTACAAATGAATGAGATTTTTAACTAAAAAGGATCAATTTGCTCTTCTAACTAATGTATAGTGATTAATTTATCCATTTTTAAGTAGGAGTAAAATACATCCTAACTTTTAATATAAAGGCATATATATGATACTTTTATAGAATAAAACCTTTTGGGATCACCAATTAATGTAAGAAAAAAAAAACTCAATTCTAGTGTGACTTCTCTCTCCCTTTAGGTCGCTTTAACAAATAAATTTATGCCTTGATTAGCTACCACCACCACCAAACCTATGCATATATATATATTGCCTTCATTTAAAACCACTAGCTAATCATATCATCTCTCTAACCCCAAAAAGACCACAATCCTTGCAACATTCATCTGCCAACATAGAAAGTGAAAGAAATTAACACTTAAAAAATCTAGGTCCTTGGACTTGCCCTTGTGTCGCCATCAAGACCGTTCAAAACACACAAAGCGAAGCGAAAAAGTGGGTTTTAAGAGAACATGGGTTAGGACCCCACCACACACTCACATGCCCAACAATCGTCCTTTTCACTCCCACTATGAACAATAGGGAGGTGCAGTAAGTAGAACCCATATGATATGATACATCAATTAGTTGATCGCAAAGGAGTTAGAAAAGTTCAATTTTACCTCACAAATCAACCTAGCATCTTGTCCCACAAGAGAAAATGAAGTTCCAATCTGGAATTTTCCTACATACATATGTACAACCACCTACAGCTCTTCTTTTCTAGCTATGACTTAGGCCTCCTTTAGATCGAAACACAATTTCATTGTAGTACGAAAAAAAAAATGCTGCAACAATATGATTGGATAGCAAAAGCTAAGTGTATCACGTTGGAATCAAGGACGAAATTAAAATTTTTTTTAGAGGGGTTAGAAATTGAATTATAAATTTCTTTTATCAAATATTAATTTATGATTCCATCATTTTTGAAGGAACTAAATAGATTTTTTTTCAGATTTTAAAAGGCCAAGATGTAATTTTACCATAAATTAATTTATAATTTTATTATTTTTAAAGGGGCTGAATTGAATATTATCATTTTCAGTTTTTAAAGGCAAAAACCTTATTACTGCACTTGTGTTTGGGAAACAACTTTACTTTTCTCTTTTTTCTCTGCTACTTTACAAATTTGAGGAAAGGGATCACATCGAGTACCCAACAACAATAAGCTTATGTTATTAACCCCTTTAATCTTTTCCATACAACAAAACACCTAAATTTTGATAAACACATTCTTTTTGTCATTTAAATTTTAGGTTAAATTCTACCATTAGTCCTTGTACTTTACAAAAGTTATGGATTTAATCTTTTTACTTTTACTTGGTCATTTTTTAGTTCCCATACTTTCTAAAATTTAAAAATTTTAGTCCTCCCCAAACAGTAACTATTAAATTCATTATGTAAACTTCTGTTATTTCTAAAATTTGATGTGTCATACATATTATTATATGTGTAATATTGTGCTGGCTTGTTATTTTACATATTGCTCATTAAAAATTTGTTAATGGGTTAACGGCGATTATTTGAGGCAAGATTGAAATTTTAAAATTCAAAAGTATAGGGACTTAGAATGATTCATTTGGAGTCTATAATTGTTCGCATAGTACATGACTAGTAATTGAATTTAACAAAATAGATTTAATTGCTATTGTTTGAGTTAGGACTAAAATTTCAAATTTTGAAAAATTCAAAGACTAAAAGTGAACAATTCAAAAAATACAAAAACTAAAATTGATCAAATAAAAGTGTAAGGACTAAATTTATAACTTTCATAAAGTACATAGACTAATAGTAAAATATAACCTAAATTTTACTAAAATTGATTTTTTTTTAAATTACTAGAGCTTTTTTATTTTGTTTTATTAGAATTGAGGGTAAGTTCATGTCCTCGTAAATTTGGTAAGTCTAATTATTTTTATCATTAAATTTATTTATTAAAAATATTAACGTAATATTTTGAAATAAAAAATCACTTAACAATTATTAAAGTAAAAAAATATATTACAATAAAATTAAATTCGAAAAATAAAAAGAAATGAAATTTAAAGAAATTTGAAGGTAGTGGAAAAAGGTTTGATAAGAGGAGAAAAAAGGGGGGGTTTTGGTGCAGGAGTATGAGAAAGCCTGAGACTGCACGCGTCGCAGTTAGCTGCCTAAAGTACATAGCTGTTGAAACCAAAAGATTCTCTTCGCCTTTCCATCTTTTTTTCATTTTTAGGGTAAAACTTCACAATTGGTGATCTAATTTTTATTTTAGGTATTAAAAATAAGAAAATCTGTAATATAGGCACTATCATTATACAATTTTATCATTTTAATCACTTTTGTTTCATATTTTTACCATGTTGGTTATTTAACATACATTAATTTTAATCATTTAACTTTAATAAATTTTCATTAACATAGAGAAAAGAATATGTGTGATGCAGAAGCATGGGAAGATGTTTAGATTAGGAGAAATGTGATTGAGCAGTAGTTGTGAGGCAGAGATAAGAAAGAAAGGACCACCAAATTATCCTTCTGTTTTATTTATAGTATGATGAGAAAATGTTGGGTGGTATCATGATTAAAGCTTTGATGTTGATTCTACAGCTACCGCTTTCCCTTTAATCTTTTCTTAAAAGGGTAAAAAGTTTAATTTATTTTAAGTAAATTGGTTTTTTTTATATTAGGGTAATTTAATTTTTTTAATTTTAAAAATGAGTAATTAAGAATAATTAATTAAGGCAATAATATTTCTTTTGGTTAATTATACATAAATTTGATTGTTATAATAATAAATTTAGCTCTCGCATTCTATTAATTTGGTCATGATTCAATAAATTTAACATGCAATATTTGTGTAAATGATGAGGTTAAATTTGTTGAAGTTACATCTTCATATATAGTTGGATTATGGGGATTATAATCGTTTCATATAAAGGAATTGTTGAATGTCAATGGTAGCTTATTAGGTTTCATCCATAGGTATTTTACCAAACTCTCGTATTAATGCTTAAATGATTTACAGCCCTTCATTCTATAATGAAGCATGCATACAGTTTTTACTTGTTTGCATGAAGAAAACTAGAAATAATAACTCAAATTCAGGGTGAAATGCCCTGAATTCCATGATTGAAGAGTTGCTTCTTCAATTTGGCTCCATAACCAAACAACAGGCAGGTCAAGATAACACAAAACTCTTTCATCAATATGCCTCAGTGGCTTCCATGTTTCTACTGTAAAATCTACCGTTTCCTTGTTAAGTAACAGCCATATGTCACAGTACATGGCGATAAGAAAACAGCTTCAGAAACTTGCATAAGTCTACCACTTGGTGAAACTGAAACCTACTGCTGACGCCTTGGCATTTGTTTCTGATTACACTCATCACCCTCTAGTTTTCGCTTGTTGTGGTTGTTAGCATTAACACTTGAACCCTGATGATGTAAGTTGGCAAGAGAAGATTGTTCACATACAAAATTAAGTACATAGCATTTCAAAAGAGAGAAATGATTTACCAAAACATTGACAGGTTGTTTTGAAGGTCCTACTAGAACTACAACAAGTAGCAAACTATTTAGTTCAATATCTAAGTCAAAAACATTTTATAACTTCAACAATATTACCTGGCCTTTGAGTGTTGATCATTTTGCTGCTGTGACCATTAATTGTATTCCTACCGTTATGAGCTTTGCTTTTGGAATTGATGATCTGAAGAAGAATGCCTGAATCGGATCCTGCACCACACACACGAATATACAAGGACAAAGCTCAAAGCTACATGTGAAAACTAGCTCTTGAAAAAGTACCAAGAAGAGACTCGATGGCAATCCGTGCAACTAACTGTTCTGCTTCTTTCTTGCTTCCGGCAACTTCGCCACGATAAGTTTTACCATCAAAAACCAATGAAGATACATAAACAGGGCGGAATTTATCCTGTTGGGTAGTTGTGTATGTAGGACTTACGTGATTCATTCTAAGAGCATACTCGTTATGAATTGATTTGCAACATTTTAGATCCTACATACAATGTGACTATAAAGTTAGAACAAAATCCCAATCAAGTTCAACTAACAAGAATGAAATAGTACCTGGTAAATAGTAGAAATCGTGAGTTGTTTATAATCTTTATCCTTGATTGCACTAGCTTGCTTGATGGCTTGAAGAGCAATTTTAGCAAAACATTTTGTTCAGCTTGTTTCCGGTGTGGGAAAGTTAAGTGACAAGTGTAAGTGGTTTGATTGACACGAGCGCTGGCCTTGAACCTCGGGGCATGTGGAAACCCTTCACTGCTGCTATCATACACAGGAAGATCTAACCCTTATTTTTGAGCATATTCTTGCAAATGATATTTATGCAACAAGTGCTCTGGCAATCCTAAACAAATCAATCAAATCCCACATCCATTACTAATAATATTTTTTTTTACTTACAAGAAGAAGAAGAAGAAGAACCTATGAAAATATTGACAAACAAACCTTTAGTCATGGTCATGCTTTTTCTCTTTGCTTGCAGCAGGTTCCAACCATATACTCAATAACAGTTGTTATGCAGTCTTAGTTTGATGATGATGAGCAAGTGAAAATCCATCTGAGGCTCCATATTGAGCCATTTGGTGGATTAAGCTTTATCATACCTCAAATTACTGACAAGAGGACAGTGAACATCCCTTTCTCATGGGATTTGATATATTAACAAAAGAATAAAACGAATATCGAAATGCAGTCGTTTGGTGTCCACTTCACTTTTTACAAGATCCCAAGTGTTTGAGGCTAGTTTAGATGAGTTATTTAAGGTATTTGGGTTTTAGGTGAACTTTTGGGAGTAAGAAACGAGCCAATTGAAGGCCAAACAAGATAAAAAAAACAAAAAACCTGAGCTTGAATTAAGATTAATCCAATTACCATGCACGTGTAACTTGTATATATATATTTTTAAAATAGGGTTAAAATTTTCTATTAATTCTGTATTTTTCGAAAGCTGTGAATTTAATCCCTGTACTTTAATTTGGTCATTTTTAGTCTTATACTTTTTAAATTTTTAAATTTCAGTCCTCACCAAACAATATCTGTTAAATTCATTAAATTAAGTTTTGCTATTTCCAAAATCTAATGTGGCAAACATATTATTATTTGTGTAATGCCACGTCAGTTTGTTATTTCCACATATTACTCACAAAAAATCTATTTAATGGATTAATAACTGTCATTTGCGTTAAGACCGAAATTTCAAATTTTTAAAAGAATAAAGACTTAGAATGATCCAATTAGAGAATATGAGCTAAATCTGCAACTATATGCATAGTATAGGACTAGTAGTTGAATTTTTTTAAAAGAATATTAAAAATAAGTATACAACCAGTGTTGCAAATACTCACCTAAATTTAAAATACAGTACATTTTAACACAAATGTAAAAATTATAATTTGAGACTTTTTTTATTGGGATTAATACAAAATTATATAAGAACTTTGATGCAATTGGCAATGTTATACATCAATTTTAATTTCATGTATATGTATACATCAAACTTTAGTTTTGGTTCAATTTTCACATTTCATTGACCTATTATTTATGTGACACAATTTTGAGTTAAATTGTAAATTGTCGACATAACATTTTATTAGGTTAAAAAACAAACAAACAAATTTAAATTATTTCCATATAGATTAAAAAAAATTCCCAGGGAAACAAGAAATTATTTTCCCAAGTGCATTTTTTTAAATCTAGGTGGAAATAATTTAAATTTATTTGTTTATTTTTAACCTAATAAAATATCATGTCAGCAATTTATGTATGACTTAATAGAAAGTTGTGTCATATAGATAACGAGATTAGTGAAATGTAAAAATTGAATTAAAATTAAAGTTTAATTTATACAAATACACCAAATTAAAGTTGATGAATAACATTACAAATTGTATCAAAGTTCATGTATAATTTTAAATTTGTCCATTTCTTATTTGAAAATTCATTTTTGAGTCAAAATTATGTTTTCATCGCTAATTTATCATTTAAAGCATTTTTTTAATATATATAGTGGGTATACAATCATTTTTCTTTTGAATTTTATTTAAAATATATAGCATTACATATTAGAATTTGTAATAGTTATATTTGTACGTGATTTTAATATTTAAATTGTAACCTTCTCAATCCACTCTAAATGTTATATCCGAACTTAAAAGATTACACCAACCACCGAGATGGTCTAGAGGGGTTATCGGAGTTTTTAAAAACAATTATTTTAAAACATTTATTTAATTTGTTAGAAAACTTAATTTAAATGTCAATTTATTATTCCTCAACGTTTTAATTATTATCTAGTAGCAAAAAAGATGATATTTATTTATGTTTTTAATAAAAACTGTGATTCATGCATAATCAATCAATAATAATAGCTCAATATCCTGATTAAAAATTAAATGTCATGAAAAAATAAACAACCCTAATTCTAAATCCCATGCCACAGCGGTACAAAACTGTATGATAAATAGCAAATTAGTTCTCAGACTAATTAAATTCTCATATTTGCCCACAATAGTTGGAATGGGGAGGACTTGAACCTAAGGAGCGAGGGATGAAATACAAAGCCTTACAATTATTCTATCACATTTAATATATATTCTATTTTAATTTTGTTCCTTAGTTACTGAAAAAAAAAAAAAAAAAGAAAGAGTAAAGTTTGAACCAAAGATCTCTAAGGGGTATGTTAAGCTCTTAGCCATTAAGACCAAAGCTTATTTCTTGATTAATTTTATTATTTCTAACCCTAAATATATTAGGTGTTACATAAAATATGTTGTACATATTTAAATAAAATTGTAGGAACAAATTATATTAATAGCATGAGAAATATTTGAAATTTATATTATATACATAAATATTATAAGCCACATAATTTTTATACCTTTATTATATTTTTAGTTGGTATATTTCATATATAATAATATTAACAAATTTGAATATCATTTAAATGTATATTTTATTTTACAACATCATCTTTAATTTATAACATATAAAAATATGAGTTTAAAAAAACTTTTGAACTAAAGAAAATACTATTTATTTTCTATTATATTATTCAATTCACATTTAAAAATAATTATAATGTTTAATTTAGAATTATTAGTTAAAAAAGTTAAACAGAATAGAAGTTGAAATAACTATAAATTTAAAAATAATTATAATTTAATAAAGTTGTGATAATTACACATTAAAAATAATTAGAATTAGAATTAAAATTATTAATTAAAAAATTGTGCTAATTATAAAATAGGGTTTTTTTTACAAGAATAAAATAGGGTTATTACTTGAATAGATTGGAGCATTTTTTTTTCATAAAGCCAATAAAAAAAGGCATATAGTGAGATTTGAATTTGTGTCAATTAGATTAATAAAACCTTAAATTTATCACTCAACCAAAATTTTATTTTAATATATTTAATATAATTTTATTTTAATATTGTCGAAATCATTTTTTTGAAAACAGGAATCGACTTTGTTTGAAAACGAAAATTAAAACGGGAGTCGCCACCGATCTTTATTAGGTGTGATCGAATCACCTTTGTTTTAATAAAATAATTTAGCTTACTAAAACGGCATTTTGGTCTACGAAATTCAAGAGAACAAGTTCGGGAGTCGGTTATGTGCGAGGAAGGATTAGCACCCTCGACACGCCCGAAAAATTTGTACCGAATTGATTAATTAGTGTCTTAATGTCGAAAATTGAAAATTGGGAATGGATTTAAAATACGATCCTTTTTATGAACGTTCATTTTAAAAAGTTCGAATTAAATCAAAGTGATTGCTAAAGATTTCCTTGTCTCGAGATATCGAAGTATCACATCCTGTAAGTTAGGACACGATACCATGAACACCTGAGTGCAAGTTGTCTTTAATTTTAATTGGAATTCCGTGTATTTTAAAACTCAAAAGGATATTTGGCAATTTAGGACCAACGAGAAAATCGAAACCCCGTAAGTTAGGGCACGGTTCCTCGATGTTCCAAAACGCGAAACATTGCCTTGTTTTGAAATTTCGTTTTGAAATATAGCGAGTATGATATTTAACGATGCACAATATTTGTTTGAATTAAAACAAAATAATTTATTGGATAAATATAACGAGGCTTGATTCATGAGGCGATGATATGAAATAGAAATATAGTAAATGTGCATAGAATAATAATGCATGGATAAACTATTATACGAATGAATAACAATAATGCAAAAATATGAAGTAAACGAATTAAAATACACAATGGCAATAATCACACAACATTATTTAAATACTAATCATTAATAATCAAAGATAAATGAATTAAATTAAAAAAAAATTACAACACAAATTAAAATGAATAAAACGTAATTTTTTTTAAAATGATAAGAAATGAATTTAAAATAAATTATGAAAAAAGAAATTTAATCAACAATGTACAAAACAATTTAAAAATAGAATATATGTATAAACAATTTTAGAATAGGTAATATAGGCGAAAGTTTGAAATAAATAATATACGGTAAAAGTTTAAAATAAATAATATGTAAAATAATTTAAGATAATTAATATATGAATGAGTTTAAAATAAATGTGATGTAGAAAGAAACTTAAAATAAGTAATATACAAGACATTTAAGAATTAACTATTATATATATAAAAAAAAGGATATAACGATTTGAAATTGATAATATATATAATTTTAAAGTAAATAATAAAACAATTTAAAATGAAAAATGCATAAAGCGAGTTTAAAATAAATAATGTAAAAGAATTTTAAAATCTATATTACACAAAGCAAATAAAAAAGATACATATGAATTATTTTAAAATAGAAAATATATATAAATAAAAGTGTAAAATAAATAATATGGAATAAGTAGAATGGGTTTAAAATAAGGTATATAAAATAATTTTAAAATAAATAATATATAAGTTAATTTAAAGTTAATAAATAAGAAGTTTAAAATATATAATACGTAAAAGAATTAAAAATAGACAATATAAATATACTTTGTAATAGTAACAGTTCAAAGATAATAAAAAGAGAGTTATTTGAAATACATAATATACAATAACTTAAAATATAAAATAATTTAAAATAAATATATAATAATTTTTAAAGAATTATAAATATCTAAAAAGTTTGAAATAAACTATATGTATACATATATATAATAGCTAAGGAATAAAAAAATAAATAATACATATAAAATAGATTAAGGTAACATATATATACATAAAGCAAGTTAAGATAAATAATAAGAATTTGAATAATCAGTACATTAAAATAAGTTAGAATAGATGTAAATAAGTAACATATAAAATATTTGAAATAACATGTAAATGAAACATTTAAAAAGGGTTAATAAATGAATTAAATAGATTTAGGGCATGGCTAAAAATAAATTAAAATTCGGGGTATAAAAGTATAAATACTGAAAAGTTAATTAGGGATCAAAAAGAAAACCAAACAGCATCTAAGGGCTAAATTTAAAAAACCAAAAGAAGACAGAAAATGGGGCCTGATTGAATGTGGGTTGAAAAGGGGAAGGACCAATCACATAAATCTCCCTTTTAAGGAGAATGCACAAACCACCCACTACACCAAACGGCATCATTTCATCATCATCATTTAAACCAAAACCTTTTTTTTTATTTCATTTTTAGCCCCTCTTTTTTTTTAAGAAAACAGAAAGCTTTTTGCTTTCTCTCCTTCCCCTTTTCTCCCCCATTTCTCTCTTTTTGGCTAAGGCTTTATATACCCATCATCACCACTGTCTGACCGCCGCACCACCACCGTATTCAGTGGCCGGCGATGCGCCAAAACGGGCCCTTAGCCTTGTCTTGAAACACCCTAGAGAAACCATCCCTCAAAACTCGAAAAAAAAGAGTTGAATAAAGATGGTTCTCAACCCCTTCGGGGTTCGATTTTGACAACGGAGGAGGACCTTCCGAGCTGCAACCGTGGGAAATCGGTGAGTTTCTTCTTCTCCCTTTTTGTTTATGTTTCTATTTAAAATCGTTTTTGATAAAGAAATGAAAAATAAAAATAAAAAGTAAATCGAAAGAAAACAAGAAAAGTAAATCGAAATCAACCTTTGCCTTTGCTTCTATTCTGCTTTTTTGATTTTTTAATGTTCCTAACCATTTACAAAGAAAAGATATTGGCTTTTAAAGCCAATCTAAAAACTGTTGGTTTCATGGTTTTTGTTATTTTGCCATTTATTTCTCTGTCGATCGTGTGCCTTCTTACTACTGTTTTTTGATTTGGTTGCAAGTGTTGCGACGCGTGGAAGGGGCAATGGTTAGGGGCATAGTGGCCGAGGGGAGGCCAAAAGTCGAGGGGGAGTGGCGGCTGAACTTTGGTGGCTAGGGTTAGGGTGGCTGCTAAAAAAAATTAAAGATAGTGGGCTAGGGTTTAGTTATTTCGGGCCTGGTAATTGGGTTTGAGTTTGGGTCTGATTTTGTAATGGACTTTTATTATTTGGACTTTTAAATTTGTTTATTTGGGATTTATTTTTGTAATTGGGTCAGACCAAAATTGGCTATTACAGCTGCCCCTCTTTGCTTATTCTCGCGTAACGAGAATGGAGCAAAGACCTTTAAAGAGCCAATTTTGTCTAATCTTGTCGAATCTTGACTTCTTTAGTGCTTCTGTTCTTCGAATAGCCTCATTCCATCCCACTGCACCTTCAGGGGTATAGGAATTAGTGCTACGATTTGCTCCAATGTAATTTCAGGGAGAAGAGGCTTGTAGCTTCGATCTACTCCGCAGGTACTTCAAAGGGATAAGACTTGGTAATTTCAACCTGCTCTACTGCATCTTCAGGGAGATAAGGTTTGTGACTTCAATCTGCTCCACTACAATTTCAGGGAGATAATATTTTCCATGGTAACTCGATTCGACCTACTGCAACTTTAGAGGTATGGGATTTATAGCCTTAATCTGCCCTACTGCAACTTTAGAGAGATAAGATTTGCTATCTTCAGTCTATTCCACTGCAACTTTAGGGAGATAAGACTTGGTAATTTCAAACTGCTCTACTGCATCTTCAGGGAGATAATGTTAATGGCTTTAATCTGCTCTACTGCAACTTCAGAGAGTAAGATTTGCCATGGTAGATTTGATCCGACCCACTGCAACTTCAGAGGTATAGGACTTGTAACTCGTAGCTTTAACCTGTTCCACTGCAACTTCAGAGAAATAAGATTTGCTGTCTTCAGTCTTCCCACTACAATTTCAGAGAGATAAGACTTGTAACTTTAACCTGCCCCACTGCAACTTCAGGGGGATAAGGTTTGCTATTCTTCGATCTATTCCATTGTAACTTCAGAGAGATAAGATCTGTAACTTTAATCTACTCCTCTGTAACTTCAAGGAGATGAGACTAGCGACTTCAATCCGTTCCCTTGCAACTTCAGGGGGACAGGATTCGCCATGGTGATTTCAATCCGTCCCACTGCATCTTCAGGGGTGCAGGATTTTGATTTCTTTGGTCTGTTACACCATTCTTTGGAGAATATGACCTGTTGAATCTATCTCATGGACCTATTTATGCCAAATGATTAGGATGTCATGATTAAAATGAATCAAATGCTCCTAGCTAGATATGTATGAATGATGTTTGCATGAATGCAAAATGTCATTTTTTAATGCTTAATTTGATATTACTCGTCATTCATTGAGGTTTTATCAATGACGTATTACTCTGCCTTTTTCTTCGACTGGTATCTCTGGCAGAAAACCCGAAGAATAATCACAATTTGGGCTATTCTTTCCCCAATGTTTCCAACCCTTGAATTTAGGGTAATTCAAACTAATTAGTCCCGTTTCAGGTCCTGGTATCATTTAGAAGCATTTCAAAATAATATGCAGAACTCTTTTTTGAATATTATTAGTCCATTAATCATCATTTCAACAGAAAATGCTTGAAAAAGATTATCGCAATAGGCAAGATGGAATTTTATTGAGAGCAAAGCTTAAAATGAATAGGGTAATCAAGATAGCAAATTTGCTAAGATACAAAATGAGAACTAATAAATTAATCAAGATAGCACATTCTGCCAAAAATACAAAATGAATGAGATGAGAATAGGTGCTCCAGATATCGCAGTATAAGCTTCGTTGCGCAAATCCTCTCAAGGACCCTTTGAACTAGGTATGTGTTTGGAAGACCAAGAGTATTTTGTTAATGCCTCAAAATGTAGCATCATCCCTTCTTATTAATTCAGAGAAGACAAGATTACCACATGCCCCATCTTTGATTTGAATTGCCCATTCCTGGGTTTTCAATTCAAAACCCCTTTGGTCTCAAAGCGCCCTTTTACGGGTTTTCGCCTTGGCCTTTCCCCCTTTTTTTTAGGTAAAGTACCTCTTGACCGAATCCGAATTCATGGGATTAGGCAAGTTTTTACCATCCATTTCGGCCAAAATCAGAGCTCCTCTAGAGAAAGCCTTTTTTACCACATAAGGACCCTCCCAATTTGGCATCTATTTCCCTCTGAAGTCTTTTTGTATGGGGAGGATCTTTTTCAAAACAAGGTCTCCCTCATGGAATTCTCTAGGGCAAACCTTCTTATTATAAGCCCGCATCATTCTTTTTTGGTACATTTGACCATGACAAATAACCTTTAGTCTCTTTTCTTCAATTAAGTTCAACTGGTCGTATCGAGACTGGATCCATTCTGCTTCATCTAACTTTAGTTCTAACAGCACGCGTAGAGAGGGAATCTCGACCTCAATAGGTAGAACCGCCTCTATTCCATACACTAAAGAAAAATGTGTTGCCCCGGTAGAGGTTCTGACTGACGTCCGGTAGGCATAAAGGGCAAATGGTAATTTCTCGTGCCAATCATTATAGGTCTCAGTCATTTTTCCTATGATCTTCTTGATGTTCTTGTTGGCTACTTCCACCGCACCATTCATCTTTGGGAGATATGGTGACGAATTGTGGTGTTTAATCCTGAATTGGCTACAGACCTCTGCAATTGTGCTGTTGTTCAAGTTCAGTGCGTTGTCTGATATGATACTCTCAAGCATCCCGTATCGACATATGATTTTTTTCTTCAAGAACTTGCTGACTGCCGACTTTGTGACGTTGGCGTAAGAAGTAGCCTCTACCCACTTGGTGAAGTAATCTATAATCACAAAAATAAATCGATGTCCATTAGATGCTTTCGGCGAGATCAGTCCTATGACATCCATGCCTCACATGGAGAAAGGCCATGGAGAAGTCATGACATGAAGGGGTGAAGGAGGTACATGAATTTAATCTTTGTAAATTTGGCATTTATGGCACTTCTTGGCATAGTTGATGCAATCTCCTTCCATAGCGGACCAATAATATTCAAATCTCATGATCTGTCTGGCAATTGTGAAACCATTAGCGTGCGTCCCGCAGATACCCTCGTGAACCTCTTCTAAGATTTGCTTAGCCTCGACGGTGTCTACACATCTTAATAGTACCTGATCCTTCCTTCTTTTGTAATATCCCGAATTAAGGCCTAATCGGAATAGTGGTTTTGTGACCACAAATCTGAGATAGAAATAATTATTTTATAATTATTTTGAGGTTTATGATATGATTGCATAATTGTGTGAAAATTTCGTGAAGAAATTTTTGGCATAACGAGTTTAATTTAAAGTTAGGGACTAAATCGAATAAGTTGCAAAATTTGCATTCTAGAAGTTTTTAGTATGAAATTGCTTTGAAATATTAATTAAGAGGTCTTAAATGGTAATTTGACCAATTTTAAGTTCATGGACAAAATTAGGACATGGAAGGAATTTTTGGAAAGTTTAGTAGTAAGGGCATTTTGGTCATTTGGATATTAAATGAAATAAAAATAGGAAAAATAACCCAAAATGATCATCTTCTCCATATTGTTCTGCCGATTTTTGCTCTCCTCCATAGCTGGGCTTTCTTCAACTTTCAAACTTCATAGTAAGTGATTTCAAGCCCCGTTTTTAATGATTTTTATGTTTTTGAAATCCCGGTAGCTCGATTTGGCTTATGTTAACAATAATTCAACATATGGTTCATATTTGGAAAAATACCCATAGGTAAAATTTGTGTATTTTGGTGTTTTATGACAGAATATGAGGTTTTAAATTTTGTTAGACAACTTGTGCTACTCAGTTTTGAGTAAAAATGAGTAAAAAGGCTTAATCGGTAAAAATATTTAGTAGTCATAAATAAATGTTAGAGTGAGAATTTGATGTTGCCATAGAAGGGAAAAATGATCAGAATTTCATAAAACATGATAATAAGGGATGAAGTTTAATTCCCGAGCCTAGGGGCAAAAGTGTAATTATGCAAAAGTTTAGGGGAAAAATGATAATTTTGCCAAAGTTCGTATTAAGGACTGTTTTAATGAATGTATGTATTAAATAAGATTAATTTGGTATTATAGATCAAGAGAAACGAGATTCAAGTCGTGATCGAGGGAAAAATAAAGTTTACGAGGAATAGGCTCGATTGTTAAAAATTTTGTACCGAGGTAAGTTCATGTGTAAATAAGGTAGCATAATTGTTATTTTTAAGTTATTGATGTTAAATATATGATATGCTGATTTTTATCATAAAATATATGCTTTGTGGTTATTTTCGAATAAAATGCAAATTAAGTGTATTATTTGTTAAATATAAAGTGCTACCGAGTATTGGTTTTGGTATTTTACGGAAGATGGCAAGGAGATTTGTTTGAGGAAAATCTCGTTTGAACCTTAGGAATAGATTAGGATACAAGTGACATGTCACTAGGATGGTTGAACATCCGACCTCGTTGAGTTGAGTCCGAGTTCACTTATGGATGTGAAATGTCCGAACTCGTTGAGTTGAGTCAAAGTTCGTGAGATGTAACTAGGCATCCGAACTCGTTGAGTTGAGTCCGAGTTCACTTATGGATGCGAACACCCGAGCTCATTGAGTTGAGTCCGAGTTCACTTATGGGCGGGTTACATGGTAGCTTGGCTACAAATATGGCACTTATGTGCAAATTATCCATGTATCCGAGTTATATTCCGATGTTTTCAACGGGTAAAATTTCTAGTGAAATGGAAGAACACTTAAGATGCAAGTGACGTATTGGTAAGTATTGTGAAATGGACACTTTGGACAGGTATGTACTTAACCTTCGGGTTGAACATAGATACAACAACGATAAGGTGGTAAGATTATTAATGATGTTTAGAAATGTGATATATGTTTTGGTGATACCATGCTAAGGTTGTTTGGTATAATTGTATTGTTATGTTACTTGTTAGTTGCATATCACTTACTAAGCATTTATGCTTACTCCCTCCTTTTCATTCACTGTAGTTTTGAACAAGCCGGTTTAGGAATCGGGACAGGACCAAGGTTCGATGACACTATCCGAAGGACTCTTTTTGGTAAATGGCTTGTAAAATTTAAGTATGGCATGTATAGCAATACACCTATTTTGTGTAAATAATTTTGTGATATGGCCATGATTTGGTTGAGAAAATGCTTAATAATGATAAGTCATGGAAAACGCTAAGTTAGATCATGTTTGATGTCATGGAAGTTTAATATGTTATCTATATCATAAAAACTCATGAAAAGATGAAATTTGCCATAAACAGAATATTGCAGCAACACTGACATGAGTTTGAAAATTTACTAAAAATCATAGAAATTGAATTTGGAGATGGATTAAATATGACATTGAAGCCTAGTATGTCTAGTTTCATATAAAACAAATGAAACAAGTAAAGGAATTATATGTTATAAGATATTTGAATTTTAGTGAAATAGGGCCAGAGCGATTTCTGGATCCCCTGTTCCAACTTTAGAAATTTACCATAAATTGTACAAAAATAATTAGGTGGTGTATTTTATATTCTTGGAATCCTTATTAAGTCTAGTTTCGGAATAAATAAACGTCATAGTCATATAAACTTTTCACAGAGAGAATATGGTTCGTAGTAAACAGAGGTCAGTCCAGTCAAGTCCTGAAACAGGGGTAACTTTAACTAATAAACTGTATTAATTGGCCCAACCAAATATTTTATAAAAAAATTAGTAAATATATATATGAGTCTAGATTTAAGGAAACTTTACGGATCTTGATTTTGAGTTTTTTAACTCGAGATATGATTTTTCTTGTAACTGTGACGCAGGTAGCTAGAAAGCTGTGAATGTAGAAATAACTGATTCGAAGTTCTTAATTCGATAAATTATGTTCGGTAACACCTTAAGCTCGACTCCAGCGACGGTCTCGGACATGGGGGCATTATATTTAGTGGTATCAGAGCAGGTTTAGTCAGTTCTCGGACTACGTGTTGTATGTATGAATTTTGCTATACATGCCATATGTATAAATTGTGATAGTGTGACGACTTCTAACCTATTAAATGATTTTTTTATAGTAAATGGATCCCGATCCAACTGCGGCTGATGATGTAGAGAGTAATGCACCAGCTCCGACTGAAGGGGCGGTGCCAACTGAAAATCCACCTCCTACTGTTGGTCAAGGAGGAGGAGAAGGGGCTCGGGAAGCCTTTCTCCAAATGATGAATGCTTGGTATACTGAGTTTGTTCGTACGAACCCAAATGCACAACCTCCCCCACCTCCCCCTATTCCTCAACCTATGCCCCCGATGCCTCAGGGTGTGGATATGATAAAATTTCACAAAACTCCGGTTGATAGAATTCATAAACAAGGGGCCGAAGAATTTAGGGCAAATATTGATGACGATGCCGAGAAAACAGAGTTCTGGCTTGAAAATTCTATCCGGGTATTTGATGAATTATCTTGTACACTTGAAGAATGTTTGAAATGTGCTATATCTTTGTTGAGGGATTTAGCTTATAATTGGTGGAAGACTTGTAAGGCTGAAGAACTACTTAAGGAAAAGAAAAAGGTAGAATCTGAGACACGAAATTGGAAGAAAAGACCAATGAGTAATGCATCTCACAACAACCCGGAAAGTCAAGAAATATGAATCCTCATTCCCAAGTTTCAGTTGGGCAATCATATGGGAATTATAAGAAGCAAAATGTGGGTCCTAAGTCCCAGACTACTTCCGCAGCCAGTGTAGGGAACTCGAGATTTGTTAAACCCGAGTGTCAGCGGTGTGGTAGAAATCATTATGGCCCGTGCAGAGCAAATGAATGTTTTCGATGTGGTTCTCCGGATCATTTTATTAGAGACTGCCCAGAGAGAGCTTAGAAAGAAAAATTTCAGTATACAAAAGCAAGTGGTGCGGATTCAAGGGGAAGGTATCCAAGAAAAGCTGGGAATGAAGCAAGCAGTAAGAATGTAGCCAGAGATGCAGTAATTAGATCTGAAGGTAGGGCTCCGGCTAGAACTTATGCTATTAAAGCGCGTGAAGATGCTTCATCACCCGATGTGATTACTGGTATATTTTCTCTTTATGATGTTAATGTTAATGCTTTGATTGATCCCGGTTCTACTCATTCATATGTATGCATGAAACTGGTGTCTAATATGAATATACCTGTTGAGCACACAGAATTTATGATTAGAGTGTCGAATCCACTAGGAAAATTTGTGATAGTTGATAAAGTATGCAAGAAATGCCCTTTAATGATTCGGGGTCATTACTTTCTGGCCGACTTGATGTTGTTGCCGTTTGATGAATTTGATATTATTTTGGGTATGGGTTGGTTGACATTGCATGATGCTATCATAAATTGCAAAGAAAAGGTTATAGAATTAAAGTGTGAAAATGGTGAAACTCTGCGGGTTGAATCAAATAAATCAGAGGCATTGTCTAGTGTGATTTCTTCAATGTCGGCTCAAAGATATTTGAGAAAGGGTTATGAAGCTTATTTGGCGTATGTAATTAATACAAAAGAAGTTGAAAAGAAAGTTGAATCAGTGCCGGTTGTATGTGAATTTGCGGACGTATTTCCAGAAGAATTGCCGGGTTTGCCTCCAGTTAGGGAAGTAGAATTTGGTATTGATTTGATACCGGGAATAGTTCCGATCTCGATTGTTCCATATAGAATGGCACTAGCAGAGTTGAAGGAATTAAAGTCGCAGTTGCAAGAGTTGACTGATAAAGGTTTTGTGAGACCAAGTTTTTCACCTTGGGGTGCTCCCGTGTTATTTGTGAAAAAGAAGGATGGTTCTATGAGATTGTGTGTTGACTATCGGCAATTAAACAGGGTGACAATCAAGAACAAGTATCCGTTTCCAAGAATTGATGATTTATTTGATCAGCTAAAAGGAGCGACATGGTTTTCAAAGGTTGACTTGAGATCTGGATACTATCAGCTGCGAGTAAAAGAGTCGCATGTGCCTAAAACTGCTTTTAGAACAAGGTACGATCATTATGAATTTTTAGTTATGCCATTCAGGTTGACAAACGCTCCTGCTGTGTTTATGGATTTGATGAATCGCATATTTCGGCCATACTTGGACAAATTTGTTGTGGTGTTTATTGATGATATTTTAATTTAATCCAAAGATGAGACAGAGCATGCTGAGCATTTGAGGATAGTTTTGCAAACTCTGAGAAATAAGCAGCTGTATGCTAAGTTTAGTAAAAGTGAATTTTGGCTCCGGGAAGTTGGATTTTTGGGTCATATGGTTTCAGGTGATGGTATACGGGTTGATCCTAGTAAAATTTCAGCCATTGTTGATTGGAAACCACCAAAAAATGTAACCGAAGTTAGAAGTTTCTTGGGGCTAGCTAGGTATTATCGGCGGTTTGTAAATGGATTTTCTATAATTGCTGCTCCTATGACTAGACTACTCCGAAAGAATGTTAAATTTGAATGGATGGAAGAATGTCAACAGAGTTTTGAAGAATTGAAAAAGTTATTAACAGAGGCACCAGTGTTAGTACAACCCGAATCAGGTAAAGAATTTGTGGTGTATAGTGATGCTTCTCTAAATGGTTTGGGGTGTGTACTCATGCAAGAAGGAAAAGTGGTGGCTTATGCTTTGAGGCAATTAAAACCTCATGAGAGGAATTATCCTACTCACAATTTGGAATTGGCTGCGGTGGTGTTTGCTTTGAAGATTTGGCGACATTATTTGTATGGTGAAAAGTGCCGGGTATATACCGACCACAAAAGTCTTAAGTACTTGATGTCACAAAAAGACTTGAATTTGAGACAACGAAAATGGTTGGAGTTGTTGAAAGATTACGAGCTTGTTATTGACTACCATTCGGGAAAAGCGAATGTGGTTGCCGATGCTTTAAGCAGAAAGTTGTTATTTGTTTTGAGAGCTATGAATACTCAGTTAAAGATATCAAGTGATGGTTCGATTCTAGCAGAGATAAGAGCAAGACCGATATTTTTACAAGAGATTTCTGAAGCTCAGAAAAATGATGAAGATTTGCTAGCCAAGAGAAAACAGTGTGAAACTGATATGGGATCAGATTTCAGAATCGGTTCTGATGGTTGTTTGATGTTTAAAAATCAGATTTTTGTACCGAAAAATGATGAGTTGATTCAAAGGATTTTGTATGAAGCACATAATGGCTGTTTGGCGATTCATCCGAGCAGTACGAAAATGTATAATAACTTGAAGAAAATGTACTAGTGGAGTGGAATGAAAAGAGATATTTCCGAGTTTGTATCAAAGTGCTTAGTTTGTCAACAAGTGAAAGCTGAACACCAAGTACCTTCGGGATTACTCCAGCCTATCATGGTTCCTGAATGGAAATGGGATCGAATTACCATGGATTTTATATCAAGGTTGCCGTTAACTCCTGGGAAGAAAAATGCCATCTGGGTAATAGTTGACAGACTGACTAAATCGGCTCATTTTATTCTGGTACGTACGGATTATTCTCTTAATAAGTTGGCTGAATTGTATATCCGTGAGATTGTTAGACTTCATGGAATACCTTTGTCAATCATTTCGGATAGAGATTCGAGATTTACTTCACGGTTTTGGCAAAAGTTGCAAGAGGCATTAGGTACAAAGTTAAATTTCAGCACTGCCTTTCACCCACAAAATGATGGACAATCAGAGAGAGTAATTCAGATTCTTGAAGACATGCTCAGATGTTGCGTATTGGAATTTCAAAGTAGTTGGGAAAGGTACTTACCGTGGGTAGAATTTGCTTATAATAATAGTTATCGGACGAGTTTGAAGATGGCACCTTATGAAGCATTGTATGGTCGTAAATGTTGGACGCCATTGTATTGGACTGAACTCAGGGAAAATCAGATTTATGGAGTTGATTTAATAAAAGAAACAGAAGAAAAGGTGAAAGTGATTCGAGATTATTTGAAAGCTGCTTCAGATAGACAGAAATCTTATGCGGATTTGAAACAAAGGAAATCGAGTTTCAAGTTGGTGATAAGGTATTTTTAAAAGTGTCTCCATGGAAGAAAGTCCTTAGATTTGGCCGGAAAGGCAAGTTAAGTCCGCGTTTTATTGGACCATATGAAATAATTGAAAAAGTTGGACCGGTAGCATATCGGCTAGCATTACCACCTGAATTAGAAAAGATCCATGATGTGTTCTACGTATCTATGTTACATCCGTATCCTTCGGATCCTTCACATATAATTTCACTGACAGAAATTGAACTACGACCGGATATGACTTACGAAGAAGAACCGATTAAGATTTTAGCTCAAGAGGTCAAGAAACTAAGAAATAAAAGTGTCGCTCTCGTGAAAGTATTGTGGCAAAAGCATGGGGTAGAAGAGACTACATGGGGACCTGAAGAAACAATGAGAAACCAATACCCACACTTGTTTACCGGTAAGATTTTCGAGGACGAAAATCCTTAAAGGGGGGAGAGTTGTAATATCCCGAATTAAGGCCTAATCAGAATAGTGGTTTCGTGACCACAAATACGAGATAGAAATAATTATTTTATAATTATTTTGATGTTTATGATATGATTGCATAATTGTGTGAAAATTTCGTGACGAAATTTTTGGCATAACGAGTTTAATTTAAAGTCAGGGACTAAATCGAATAAGTTGCAAAACTTGCATTCTAGAAGTTTTTAGTATGAAATTGCTTTGAAATATTAATTAGGAGGTCTTAAATGGTAATTTGACTAATTTTAAGTTCATGGACAAAATTAGGACATGGAAGGAATTTTTGGAAAGTTTAGTAGTAAGGGCATTTTGGTCATTTGGATATTAAATGAAATAAAAATAGGAAAAATAACCCAAAATGATCATCTTCTCCATATTGTTCTGCCAATTTTTGCTCTCCTCTATAGCTGGGGTTTCTTCAACTTTCAAACTTCATAGTAAGTGATTTCAAGCCCCGTTCTTAATGATTTTTATGTTTTTGAAATCCCGGTAGCTCGATTTGGCTTATGTTAACAATAATTCAACCTATGATTCATATTTGGAAAAATACCCATAGGTGAAATTTGTGTATTTTGGTGTTTTATGATAGAATATGAGGTTTTAAATTTTGTTAGACAACTTGTGCTACTCGATTTTGAGTAAAAACGAGTAAAAGGCTTAATCGGTAAAAATATTTAGTAGTCCTAAATACATGTTAGAGTGAGAATTTGATGTTGCCATAGAAGGGAAAATGATCAGAATGTCATAAAACATGATAATAAGGGATGAAGTTTAATTCCCGAGCCTAGGGGCAAAAGTGTAATTATGCAAAAGTTTAGGGGGAAAATGGTAATTTTGCCAAAGCTCGTATTAAGGACTGTTTAAATGAATGTATGTATTAAATAAGATTAATTTGGTATTATAGATCAAGAGAAACGAGACTCAAGTCGTGATCGAGGGAAAAACAAAGTTTACGAGGAATAGGCTCGATTGTTAAAAATTTTGTACCGAGGTAAGTTCATATGTAAATAAGGTAGCATAATTGTTATTTTTAAGTTATTGATGTTAAATATATGATATGCTGATTTTTATCATGAAATATATGCTTTGTGGTTATTTTCGAATAAAATGCAAATTAAGTGTATTATTTGTTAAATATAAAGTGCTACCGAGTATTGGTTTTGGTATTTTACGGAAGATGGCAAGGAGATGTGTTCGAGGAAAATCTCGTTTGAACCTTAGGAATAGATTAGGATACAAGTGACATGTCACTAGGATGGTTGAACATCCGAACTCGTTGAGATGAGTCCGAGTTCACTTATGGATGTGAAATGTCCGAACTCGTTGAGTTGAGTCCGAGTTCGTGAGATGTAACTAGGCATCCGAACTCGTTGAGTTGAGTCCGAGTTCACTTATGGATGCGAACGCCCGAGCTCATTTAGTTGAGTCCGAGTTCACTTATGGGCGGGTTACATGGTAGCTTGGCTACAAATATGGCACTTATGTGCAAATTATCCATGTATCCGAGTTATATTACGATGTGTTTAACAGGTAAAATTTCTAGTGAAATGGAAGAACACTTAAGATGCAGGTGACGCATTGCTAAGTATTGTGAAATGGACACTTTGGATAGGTATGTACTTAACCTTCGGGTTGAAAATAAATACAACAACGATAAGGTGGTAAGATTATTAATGATGTTTAGAAATGTGATATATGTTTTGGTGATACCATGCTAAGGTTGTTTGGTATAATTGTATTGTTATGTTACTTGTTATTTGCATATGACTTACTAAGCATTTATGCTTACTCCCTCCTTTTCATTCACTGTAGTTTTGAACAAGCCGGCTTAGGAATTGGGACAGGTCTAAGGCTCGATCACACTATCCGATGGACTCTTTTTGGTAAATGGCTTGTAAAACTTAAGTATGGCATGTATAGCAATACACCTATTTTGTGTAAATAATTTTGTGATATGGCCATGATTTGGTTGAGAAAATGCTTAATAATGATAAGTCATGGAAAATGCTAAGTTAGATCATGTTTGATGTCATGGAAGTTTAATATGTTATCTAGATCATAAAAACTCATGAAAAGATGAAATTTGCCATAAACAGAATATTGCAGCAACACTGACATGAGTTTGAAAATTTACTAAAAATCATATAAATTGAATTTGGTGATGGATTAAATATGAAATTGAAGCCTAGTATGTCTAGTTTCATATAAAACAAATGAAACAAGTAAAGGAATTATATGTTGTAAGATATTTGAATTTTAGTGAAACAGGGCCAGAGCGATTTCTGGATCCCCTATTCCAACTTTAGAAATTTACCATAAATTGTAAAAAAATAATTAGGTGGTGTATTTTATATTCTTGGAATCATTATTGAGTCTAGTTTTGGAATAAATAAAAGTCATAGTCATATAAACTTTTCACAGAGAGAAATATGGTTCGTAGTAAACAGAGGTCAGTCCAGTCAAGTCCTGAAACAGGGGTAACTTTAACTAATAAACTGTATTAATTGGCTCAACCAAAAATTTTAGAAAAAAATTAGTAAATATATATATGAGTCTATATTTAAAGAAAATTTACGGATCTTAATTTCGAGTTTTATAACTCGAGATATGATTTTTCTTGTAACTGTGATGCAGGTAGCTAGAAAGCTGTGAATGTAGAAATAAATGATTCGAAGTTCTTAATTCGATAAATTATGTCGGTAACACCTCAAGCTCGACTCCTGCGACGGTCTCGGGTGTGGGGGCGTTACATCTTTTATATAGGATCTCTCCATCCAAGGCATAGTCACTGGCTAACCTTCTTAATGTCCTCTTATCATTTTCAGTCGCTTGGTCTGGGTGTTCACGACTCCTCACATATCGCAAAATATCCTGATACCAAGGATGATCATCTTTCTCTTCTTCTTCTTCGATGTTGCAGCAATGAGCCGAAGCCTCATAAATATTCATTTGGATAGGCTTCACATCCTCTTGTTTATTCACTTCGATCATAGAAGCTAAGGTTGCTAAGGCATCAGCCATCTGATTTTCATCTCGTGGGAGGTAACAGAAAGTGATATCGTCAAACTCTTCAATTAACTCAAGAACCAGCCTTCGGTAATTGATTAACTTGGGATCTCTTGTCTCTCATTCACCTTTAAGCTGATAGATCACTAATGCAGAATCTCCGTATACCTCTAATACTTTAATCTTACGTTCGATGGTTGCACGGATGCCCATGATGCATGCCTCGTATTCCGCCATGTTATTTGTGCAGTCAAAATCCAATTTACTAGTAAAAGGATAATGATCTCTGTTTGGGGATGCTAAAACTGTCCTGATCCCGTTCCCTACAGCATTTGAAGCCCCGTCAAAGTTTAGCTTCCAAGGATGGTCTTCTTGAGAGTTTTCTTCCATGGTTGCAACATACATTAGATCCTCATTTGGTAAATCAAAGCTTAACGGCTCATAATCTTCTAAAGCTCTACTGGCCAGAAAATTTGCTATTGCACTCCCCTTTACAGCTTTTTGGTTCACGTAGACTATGTCAAACTCAGAAAACAAAATTTGCTAACGAGCCATTCTTCCGTTCAAAGCATTTGACTCCATCATGTACTTCAAAGGGTCTAGTTTTGAGATGAGCCAAGTTGTTGGTACAACATGTATTGTCTCAGTCTTCGAGTTGTCCAAATCAAAGCACAACACAACTTCTCGATCGATAAATATCTTGTCTCACATTCGGTGAATTTCTTGCTGAGATAGTATATCGCTTTTTCTTTTCTTCCTGACTCGTCATGTTGGCCTAGCACGCATCCCATGGAGTTTTCTAACACTGCCATGTACAATATCAATGGTTTATCCAGACAAGGTGGCATCAGTACTGGGGCATTGGACAAATAATGCTTGACCTTATCGAAAGTTTTCTGGCACTCCTCATCTCAAACACCTGGGTTATGCTTCCTAAGGAGACGGAATATCGGGTCACATTTCTGTGTTAGTTGCGAAATAAACCGAGCGATGTAATTTAGTCTTCCTAGAAAGCCTCGAACTTCTTTTTGAGCGCGCGGTAGGGGTAATTCTTGTATAGCCTTTACTTTATTCGGGTCAATCTCAATTCCCTTCTCACTGACTACAAATCCCAACAATTTTCCTGACCTGGCCCCGAAGGTACACTTTACGGGATTGAGTTTTAGTTGAAACTTTCTTAACCTCAAGAATAGTTTCCTCAGGACTTGCACATGTTCCTTCTCTGTTTTGGATTTGCAATCATGTCATCGACGTAGACTTCGATCTCCTTGTGCATCATATCATGGAACAAAGTTACCATGGCTCTCTGATATGTCACTCCTGCGTTTTTTAGTCCGAACAGCATCACTTTATAACAAAACGTCCCCCACATTGTTACAAATGTGGTTTTTTCCATGTCTTCAGGATGCATCTTTATCTGGTTGTATCCCGAGAAACCGTCCATAAAGGAGAAGAGCGAGTAACCTTCCGTGTTATCCACTAATGTATCAATATGAGACAACGGGAAGTTATCTTTTGGGTTGGCTTTGTTCAAATCTCGATAGTTCACGCACATTCGTACCTTTCCATCTTTCTTAGGAACTGGGACTATATTGGCTACCCATTCTGAGTACTTGACCACTTGTAAGAAACCGGCGTCAAATTGCTTCTTGACCTCTTTTTTTATCTTCAACAAAACATCGGGTCTCATCCTTCGGAGTTTCTGTTGAACTGGCCTACATTCTTCTTTTATGGGGAGTCGATGTACCACAATATCAGTATTCAATCCGGGCATGTCTTGATATGACCATGTGAAGACATCCTTGAATTCTCGGAGTAACTCGATGAGGTCTTGCTTTGTTTCTACAGTGATACTAGCTCCAATTTTCACCTCTTTTCCTTCTCCTAAGCTAACAATTTCTACCGATTCTTTATGAGTTAGGATTTGTTTCTCCTTTTGTTCTACCATCCTTAACAAATCAGGAGATAGGTTACAATTTCGGTCATCTTCAAAATCCTCAGTATCCTCCATACACAAATCTTGCTCGAAAGGAGTCTCTGATTCAGTAGCAACATTACTCATATCATTGATATCTAGAGACCTGTTATGGATGAAGAGAGAAATCCTTAGAATAAAAGAATCTAAGAATATTTGATTTGTGTGGTATGATTATGAATGAAGCAGAAAGAATAAAAGAATATTTATTCAAGATGATACACAAAAATGTATTTTTTATTGAAATAACGATATTTGGACATATGCCTATTTCATAAAAGGATTCTTATTGCCCCTAGGCTTAGAGCAATAAGCTTGTTTTGAACATTACTCTGAGTTAATTCTAAAAGTTATAGGGATCTCCTTCGCGGTCCAATTGTTCAAAACACTTCCAGGGATGTAAGGGCGAATTCTCGATAAATTCTCTTCTTTGGCTTTTTCTTCAGATATGGCGTTGATGCTCCAACTCCCCAACATTTCTTCAACCATTTTATTTCTTGTCATATTCTGTTCGGGGTAAATAGTTCCTCCCGACACAAATATTTTGGATAAATGAGGAAAGGTCATTGGTTCCTATTTGACCTCCTCACCGCGCAGACGCGCTATTCTTCTCTCTTGTTTTTTCTCCAACTCTTTCTTCTTTTGCTTCGCATCTGGCTTAAATTCTAAGCCAAAGTGGTCTCGTTTTTCCTTTTGCACTGGTACCTCGATCTTTCCTAGGAGGCATCTTCCAAATCCTCTTCCTAGCAGTTCTCATTTGCCGACCGTCAATCGCAGGCCCATCCTCGTAGTTTTGGATATTTTGGGCATTGGGATCTTGTTCCCTTCGACAATGAATGTAGCATTGACAAATTCTAGCAATCGAAAGGAACATTCTATTGCCTCATCGTCCGTACCCACGTACGGTGCGTCATTGGTAACGGATGCAATGATGTCTTCCTCCACGTTTATCGTTACCAACCTACCCTCAGTTACCAACTTTAATTTTTGGTGTAGTGACGACGGCACTGCTCCGGCTGAGTGGATCCACGGCCTCCCCAACAGGCAGTTGTACGATGGCTTGATGTCCATTACCAGGAAGTCCACCTCATATGTATTTGGGCCAATCAAGAGAGGTATCTCAATTCTTCCTCTCACTTTTCTTTCATTACCGTTGAATTCTCTCATGACGTTTTGACATGTCTTCATGTGGGAGCTATCCACTGGCAACCTATTTAGCGTGGACAAGGGCAGGACATTCAACGCTGATCCATTATCAATCAGTACCCCCGGCAACGTGTATCCCTTGCAGCGAGTGGTGATGTGCAGGGCCTTTGTAAATTCCATGCCTCCCGGTGGTATTTCATTATCACTAAAGAAAATAAAATTATCTGCGCTGATGTTATTGACTAGACGATCAAGCTTGTTGACAGAGATATCATCCGCAATATATGTTTCATTTAAAACTTTCATCAATGCACTGCAGTGAGTCTCTGAGCTCAAGAGCAAGGCTAGTACCGATATGCGAGCTGGCTATTTGTGCAATTGCTCCACAACGCTGTACTCGCTGTGCTTCAGGAACTTTAAGAATTCTTTAGCCTCTTTTTTAGTTACAGGCTCATTGACAGGTGATTCCGATCTGGTTGTCTTCTCCGTTCTTTGTTCAACAACCACGGATTTTCCTTTAACTGATTCTGCTTTTGTATTCGGGGTATAACGCCTTTCACTTCGTGTATAGAAACCTTCGTCTTGACCTTCTTCTGAAGTGCCAACCGGGTTCTCTTTTCCCGAGATTGTCACGTTACAGTCATAGTTCCAAGGCACACTCTTGCTATCTTTATAAGGGAAAGCAACGGGCTTCTGGATTATGACTTTTGGCACACTTGGTACTCCGAATTCACTCACTCTTGGTCGGGATATAATTACCACCGGGTGACTGACCCCATGGACTTTGTTGGTTGGCCCTTGCTCCGACGTGCACACATCTTCTCCTTTCGGGCCCTCGGTATACTCAAAGAATTCAATCTCTTTATTTTCTATCAATCTCTGTACTAGAGCCCTGAATTCATTACACTTTTGGATCTCATGCCCTTCCTCGTCGTGGAATTCACAGTAGTGCTTTGCTCCTTCGGGCTTCTCCCCTAAATCTTGTATAAGTAAACCTTCTTCCACTATTTTCTTCCAAACCCATCTTAACGGAGTCTTTACCTCTGATACATCTATCTTGGTTATCCTCCCTCCATTTTCAACTATCGCGTTTACCCCTTCGTCTGAATGACTGGGTAACGGATTTCCTGCCACATTAGGTCTTGTGGGATCATCGAACTTCACAATGCTCATCTTTATGAACCTTTCGACTAATTTTTTGAAGGTCGTACAGTTCTCAATTGTGTGCCCCGGGATTCCTACATGGTATTCGCATTAAGCGTTTGCGTCATACCACTTAGAGAATAGAGGTTGCATGGGTTTCAGGTAAAATGGAGACACCACATGCGCATCGAACAGATTCTGGTAAAGCTCCCTATACGTCATTGGAATTGGCGTGAACTGGACTCTTTTTGTGTTAGGCCTTGGGTTGGAATCTTGTCTTGCGGAGCCCTGATGGCTAGTAGTCATTGCCCTCGGCTGGCTTACTGTGACTGGCTTAGAATAACCTTTATTGTATACGCTCGCATTGTTCACCTCATTTTCTTTCCTTCTCAGAGCTGATCTCTTAGTACTCTCTTCCGCTTAAATTTTCCCATATCTTATCGCGTTTTCTATCATCTCCCCAGACATCACTATGTCTGAGAAGCTCTTAGTAGCGCTTCCCAACATGTGGTTAATGAATGGGGCATTCAGGGTATTGATAAAAAGCATGGTCGTTTCCTTCTCCAATAGGGGTGGTTGGACTTGCATCGCTATTTCCCTCCATCGTTGGGCATACTGCCTGAAGCTCTCACTTGGCTTCTTTTTCATGTTTTGTCATGTAATTCTGTCGGGTGCTATGTCTGTCACGTGGCTGTATTGTCTCATGAAAGCTTGAGCCAAGTCCTTCCATGAACCAATTTGGGCATGGTTGAGCTAGTTATACCACTTGGCCGCAGATCCGATCAGACTGTCTTGGAAATAGTGGATCAACAGCTGATAATTGTTAACATACCCTGTCATCCTTCGACAGAACATCATAATATGAGCTTCAAGGTAACTCGTTCCATTATACTTTTCAAACTCCGGGGTTTTAAATTTTGGTGGGAGCACTAGATCTGGGACCAAGCTTAAGTCCTTAGCATCGATCTCTCCACGGTAATCAGCAGTCTCTATTGCTTTGAATTTTTCTTCAAGCCATTTACACCGACCATCGAGTTGTTTTGTCAGGTTTACTTTTCCTTTCCCCATTTCTGCCACGTCATCAAGGTCTGGGACAAATAGATTAGCTGGATTATCCCCAGGATTAGAGCCTGAACCTATAGGAATATTCATTGGTGTCGAGGCATTGGCCTGGTATTTCTGGGGCCTGATAGTGACGGGTACTGTTCGTGGGTACACCTCCTATTGTGGTTGAGTATTTACCGGAGCAAAGCCTAGAGGATAGATAGGGTCTTCATTATCGTTCCCCATAGTGTTCTTCCCTTTTTCGTGTTCTCTAGCCAACAACTGCGCCAACTGGCCTATCAGATTATTTTGGGATTCTTCTATTTTTTCCCTCATATCTTGTTGTATTTTAGCCAGTTGCTTTTGCATCTGTGCTTGTAATTGCTCTTGCATATCCCTTTGCATTTTTTCTATCCTTTCTAATCTCTGATCCATTCTTTGGTTTTACAACGGGTATTGTAGCTGTGTTCGGTTGGTTGATTCTTGTTGGTTTCCAGATTAACTGAAATAATTTTGTTTAATCAGGGTCCTTTCATGAAATTTAATGCATATGATGAAATGTAATGCAAATGAATGAATGCAAAAAGAGGCATTGATTTTGATTCAATTTCATTAGAAGAACTTTACTAGAAGAAAAATTTATTTACATAGAACGAATGATTACATATACGACTTTGCCCTAATGCCCAAAGCCTTAACCTTCCTAAGAAGCCAAGCTAAGCTTCGGCGTCGATCTGATTCCGACTCGTACTTTAAGCTCAGTACATTAGCCTGAACTGCTAAGGTTTCCAAGTGATCGGCTACCTCCCGAACCTGAGCCACAACTTCACTCCTGACATAGTCTCTATCTCTAATCTGTTCTTGAAAGCGATGAAGCTGTTCCCTGCAATGGTCGTTGTTTGCCTCAAGAAGCTCCACTCATATTTTGCTATCTCGTAGCACCGTTTCGAGTTCTTCTACCCTTCCTTTCAACTCTTCAATCCTACTTAAACTAGCCTTCAGCTTAATTACGGAGTTATGGCTACGATGTTGATGTAGTGATCTTTCCAATTCAGCTATTCGAGCGCGTAACCTCTCCTTTTCGCTTTGGCTCTCCAACAAACTCTTTTTCAGAGCGTCTTCCCGCACTCGGACATCTTGAAACTTCTTCTCCCAATGGTCCGCTCTAGTTTTTTCCTCTTTAATCTCTTGACGCCATTATTCCAACGTTTTACCCAGACCAGCAGTTCTTATCGACATACGCAACTTTTTGTAATCGGTTTTCAGACTATCCAAATCTTCCTCGGCTTTGTTTTTTCCTTTCCTTAACTTCTCGGCCTCTAGCTTGTGGATATCAACGTCTAATCCCAACTTCATTTTTTCTTCTTCTAGTTGTCCTATCTTCTTCCCCAACTTCTAGTTCCTTTTCTCAAAGTCTTGTTTAATGATCTCTAACTCGAATGGGATGACTCGTAAATGCTCTTCTATCGGTAGAGTGTCTCCTTGATTCAGCCTAGGGATGTTGTCGTTGACTCTCCTACCCCACCATCATTCATACTCAGGGGTCGTCATTGGGCCTACGGTGAATCCTTTCATTCTTCGAGTTTGGTTCCAAAATCTGATATTTCATGAACCCTCCTCTTATAATTGTTGTCTTTATAGGGGAACTCACATTGTGCTAACCCTTATGTCACCGGTATAAACTATCTTGATCGATACTGCCTTAACAGAAGCAGTGGAGCGTATCCAACAGCTCCCCATATTCCAGCCAGAGGGACCCAGTCAAAATCACCGTACCTATATAAAATCTCGCCAGGGATCAACCACGGAGCCCTCCATTCCATATCTTCAGCTTGCAAATTCTGGAGAATAGTTATTCATTTCTCTTCTGAGATGTTGTCTCGTCTCGATGTGGCCACTAATTCTCTTAATGGGGAATAGTCTTTAGAGAAAACTCGATAGGAGACCTTCTCCACCTTCCAAAAATGGCTATGGAACCAAGCTAAAAGAAGCTGTGCACAACCAATAAATCTTCCCTCGCCTGCTCTCCGACATGCATTCAAGGATCTGAAAGTTTTTGCTAGGATTTTCGGGACAGGTGTGGTACCTTTATCAAGTCGATCGAATAAATCTGAGACGACTTCATCTATGTGTCCGAGTGCCTTAGGAAAGATGATCAAACCGTAGAGGTTTAAGGCAAAAACGTCGACCCTTTTCTTTGAATCCGGATGCGCAAGGATTAGGTCCCTCAAATTCTTCCAAGGAATGCACTTACTATCCCCTTTTTGCTTGATGCGGGCTGCAACCCATTGCTCACTCATCCCCGTGATATTCATCAATTTCTTCAAAAAGGGAGGGACGCTAACAGGTCTTGAATAGGCCCTGTCGGCCTGAATCTTTGGGCAATTAAGTAACGCCATGTATTTTTTCACAGTAGGTACTAAATCGACTTCTCCGAAGGTGAAGCAACTGTAAGCGGCGTTCCAAAACTGCGTAAGGGCTCGAAACAAATGTTTGTCCACCTTTATATCGAGCAGATAGGGTAAGTCGCCGTAGTTACAGTAAAAGAGTTTTTTGATATCGTCGTTCCAACTATTCCATATCTCTTTTAGTTCTTGCAGGTAATTCTGATTTGTACTGATGCGGGTGAAATCCCACAACTCCGACTCGTATCCCTCGGTCAAACTATCACCTTTCTCTTGTTGCGTCTTCTCGGACCACACTCGGACGGCCGCATTATCCTCCACTCTATCAAGAAACCCTTTTTCTATACTAAACTCTTCTATTTAGTAACCGAACATGAACCAACACCCTTTTATGATGAGATGTCATGCAATAACAGCAAAACACAACAAGTCATTATTATATACAAAGAATAAAACTCAAAGCAGACAGGAAATAATGAAGCACCTATTCGGGTAACCACTAAGGTTTGGCATGGTTCTACCTAGGGTAGGCTCTTAGGGCTCGTTACATATGGTTTGGTTCTAGAGTAAAGGTACCTGAACCCGCAGATTCCTCGATCTTCACCCATTATAGGCTCATACGGACCGAGTTCAATTCAGGGGAATACATTTCCCTACGGCTATACAGAGATGAACACCTCACAAAAACGTAGGTACGGATGTATCCCGAAAGTGATCCACTATCCTATACGGAGGTGAAGACCTCACGAATGAGTAGTTTCTCACTCTCAGTTAAAGGGGTAAAATTGACCAACAATGCAATATGATGCGAAAAGGTATACTTAAAAGAGTCGAACAAAAAACCAATCATATAAAAAGAAAGAGACCACACAGAGGAAATGCAATAAAGTGATGCAATGAAATGACGGTAAGTTTAAAACAGATTTCAAATTTCGACAAAGAACAAAAATTGATCAATTTTATGACTCGACTCTCAAACGTCCCCAGTGGAGTCGCCAAGCTGTCGAAACCATTTTTTAAAAAACAGGAATCGACTTTGTTTGAAAACGAAAATTAAAACGGGAGTCGCCACCGATCTTTATTAGGTGTGATCGGATCACCTTTGTTTTAATAAAACAATTTAGCTTACTAAAACGGCATTTTGGTCTACAAAATTCAAGAGAACAAGTTCGGGAGTCAGTTACGTGCGAGGAAGGATTAGCACCCTCGACACGCCCGAAAAATTTGTACCGAATTGATTAATTAGTGTCTTAATGTCGAAAATTGAAAATTGGGAATGGATTTAAAATACGATCCTTTTTATTAACGTTAATTTTAAAAAGTTCGAATTAAATCAAAGTGATTGCTAAAGATTTCCTCGTCTCAAGATATCGAAGTATCACATCCCGTAAGTTACACGATACCATGAACACCTGAGCGCAAGTTGTCTTTAATTTTAATTGGAATTCCATGTATTTTAAAACTCAAAAGGATATTTGGCAATTTAGGACCAACGAGAAAATCGAAACTCCGTAAGTTAGGGCACGATTCCTCGATGTTCCAAAACGCGAAACATTGCCTTGTTTTGAAATTTCGTTTTGAAATATAGTGGGTATGATATTTAACGATGCGCAATATTTGTTTGAATTAAAACAAAATAATTTATTGGATAAATATAACGAGGCTTGATTCATGAGGCGATGATATAAAATAGAAATATAGTAAATGTGCATAGAATAATAATGCATGGATAAAATATTATACGAATGAATAACAATAATGCAAAAATATGAAGTAAACGAATTAAAATACACAATGGCAATAATCACACAACATACATTATTTAAATACTAATCATTAATAATCAAAGACAAATGAATTAAATTAAAAAAAAATTACAACGCAAATTAAAATGAATAAAACGTAAAACAAATTTTAAAATGATAAGAAATGAATTTAAAATAAATAATGAAAAAAGAAATTTAATCAACAATGTACAAAACAATTTAAAAATAGAATATATGTATAAACAATTTTAGAATAGGTAATATAGGCGAAAGTTTGAAATAAATAATATACGGGAAAAGTTTAAAATGAATAATATGTAAAATAATTTAAGATAATTAATATATGAATGAGTTTAAAATAAATGTTATGTAAAAAGAAACTTAAAATAAGTAATATACTAGACATCTAAGAATTAACTATTATATATATAAAAAAAAGATATAACGATTTGAAATTGATAATATATATAATTTTAAAGCAAATAATAAAACAATTTAAAATGAAAAATGCATAAAGCGAGTTTAAAATAAATAATGTAAAAGAATTTTAAAATCTATATTATACAAAGCAAATAAAAAAGATACATATGAATAAATTTAAAATAGAAAATATATATATAAATAAAAGTGTAAAATAAATAATATGGAATAAGTAGAATGGGTTTAAAATAAGGTATATAAAATAATTTTAAAATAAATAATATATAAGTTAATTTAAAAGTAATAAATAAGGAGTTTAAAATATATAATACGTAAAAGAATTAAAAATAGACAATATAAATATACTTTGTACTAGTAACAGTTCAAAGATAATAAAAAGAGAGTTATTTGAAATACATAATATACAATAACTTAAAATATAAAATAATTTATAATAAATATATAATAAATTTTAAAGAATTATAAATATCTAAAAAGCTTGAAATAAACTATATGTATACATATATATAATAGCTAAGGAATAAAAAAATAAATAATACATATAAAATAGATTAAGGTAACATATATATACATAAAGCAAGTTAAGATAAATAATAAGAATTTGAATAATCAGTACATTAAAATAAGTTAGAATAGATATAAATAAGTAACATATAAAATATTTAAAATAACATGTAAATGAAACATTTAAAAAGGGTTAATAAATGAATTAAATAGATTTAGGACATGGCTAAAAATAAATTAAAATTCGGGGTATAAAAGTATAAATACTGGAAAGTTAATTAGGGATAAAAAAGAAAACCAAACAGGATCTGAGGGCTAAATTTAAAGAAACAAAAGAAGAAAATGGGGCCTGATTGAATGGGGGTTGAAAAGGGGAAGGACCAAGCACATAAATCTCCCTTTTAAGGAGAATGCACAAACCCCCCACTACACTAAACGTCTCATTTCATCATCATCATTTAAACCAAAACCCTTTTTTTATTTATTTCATTTTTAGCCCTTTTTTTTAAAGAAAACAGAAAGCTTTTTGCTTTCTCTCCTTCCCCTTGTCTCCCCCATTTCTCTCTTTTTGGCTAGGGCTTCATATACCCATCATCGACGCCGTTCGACTGTCGCACCACCACCGTATTCAGTGGCCGGCGATGCGCCAAAATGGGCCTTTAGCCTCGTCTTGAAACACCCTAGAGAAACCAGCCCTCAAAACCCGAAAAAAAAGAGTTGAATAGAGATGGTTCTCAACCCCTTCGGGGTTCGATTTTGACAACGGAGGTGGACCCTCCGGCGTTGCAACCGTGGGGAACCGGTGAGTCTCTTCTTCTCCCTTTTTGTTTATGTTTCTATTTAAAATCGTTTTTGATAAAGAATTGAAAAATAAAAAGTAAATCGAAAGAAAACAAGAAAAGTAAATCGAAATCAACCTTTGCCTTTGCTTCTATTCTGCTTTTTTTTATTTTTATGTTCCTAACCGTTTACAAAGAAAAGATATTGGCTTTTAAAGCCAATCTAAAAACTGTTGGTTTCATGGTTTTTGTTATTTTGCCATTTATTTCTCTGTCGATCGCGTGCCTTCTTGCTGCTATTTTTTGATTTGGTTGCAGGTGTTGCGACGCGTGGAAGGGGCAATGGTCAGGGGCGTGGTGGCCGAGGGGAGGCCAAAAGCCGAGGGGGAGTGGCGGCTGAACTTTGGTGGCTAGGGTTAGGGTGGCTGCTGAAAAAAATTAAAGATAATGGGCTAGGGTTTAGTTTATTTCGGGCATGGTAATTGGGTTTGAGTTTGGGTCTGATTTTGTAATGGACTTTTATTATTTGGACTTTTAAATTTGTTTATTTTGGATTTATTTTTGTAATTGGGTCAGACCAAAATTGGCTATTACAAATATGAACAATTTATTATCTCATCAATTGTATATATCTATACTTACTATTATTTAAGCTCCTAATTGAGTTGGTGTCACCCTCAACCGAGTCACCAACTTGGTTAGGGAAATTACAAGAATACCCTTTCATAATTATAATAAATTATATTATTTAAGGGTATCTTAGTCTTTTTATTTAAAAAATCAATAAAAAACACGCATATGATGAGATTTGAATTTAAACCAACTGCATTAATAAAACATTTAATTTACCGTTGAGTTAAAGCTTTATTTTAATATTTTTTATACATTTTAATTTAATTATGCACATTTTATTATTTCCATCATAATGTATTTGATTGAGCTGATGTCACAAGTTAATTCAATACAGACTCATAAACTATTTAATCTAATTTTATTTATTTTAATATCGTACATATTTCATGTATTATTATTAATTAGTTTTAAGCCATATGTCTCAATAGTTATTCTATGTTGTTTTTAAGCACAAATTTGTATTCTATTTTTATGGTTTCCACACGCATACGTGTATAATAAGATTTCTAGTAATAAGTTTATAATTTTTGACATTAACAAAATTGTGTTAATTTTATTTTTTAAAAAGATTGTGCTGATATAATTGAGGGAAAATAGAGTTAATATTTGAATAGAATTCTAAGCATATTGATTATCGCTTAAATAATATTAGAGTTAATTATGTTAATTAGTTCTTATTTTTAATAATATTACTTTGCATTAATTACATAAAGTAAAACTAAATATGTTAAAAATACTTTAATTATTATTTTAAAATTTTCTATTATAATATCTGAATTTATAAGTTAATAAATTTTAATTATATTCAATAATTCAAAAAAGAAATATTATTTTACTCTAATTGCTACAATTAAAAGTACAAATATTTTAAAAACTAATTAAATATTAAATGCGTAAAATCACATACATCACATATGACATTAGAAGTTAGTATCTAAAACAAACATCTTATTTTCTCAAAAACACATTCTAACAATAATATTATATACTTTAATTTTAAAAATATTTTTCCACCAACTCTTTTCTAAAGCAATATTAAAATAGCTCTAAAATAAAGCAACGCTTGTTGAGTTGGGTAGTTGGAGTTGAGAAGCAAAGGGGTTAATGTCTTTTAAGCAAAGTCTCAAATTTGATTTTATGGGTAGAAAACAACTCGAATTTCATGATCCAATATGTCCACCTAGTTGTTATCTAAACTTTTTTGGATTTAACTAACACTTTAACTTGAAAATCATTAATTAATTTGATATTTTTTAAGTTTGTTAATTTTTGCATTGATAGTTAATAAAATATTGATGTGTATTCAAAAATTTAAAAATAGTTTTAATATATTTTTTAGAATTAAAAGAAAAATAACTTTTTTTTTCACGTGCATAATAAATATGAATGAATAGATCTACAAGTTTAGATGAATTCATATTTCTAGTTGTCAAAATTCATTTTGAAGGTACGTTTTCAATAATTATATATTTTTATAATTTCTAAAAATAGCAACATAAAAATTTGATATATTTTTTAATTTCATTCTCATAACGAACTTGGACAAGTAGATGCCTAAATTTAGATAATTTTAGACACCCACTTGTTTAAAATCATTTTGGATGTGTATTTTTTAGTAATTTATTTTTATATTTTTAAAAATAATAATATAAAAAATTGATATTTTTTATTTCACGTGCGTAATGAATAGAGACAAATGTATGTCTAGATTTAGATGAATTTGAACGTTCATTTATCTAAATTACGTGCTTTGGGTCGATTTTGATGAGATTAAGGATATGCCCAAATCATGTTTTGTGATTTAAAGACCACGCTTTTTGCAGTAAAGCTAACCCACTTTTATTTTGCCTTCAAATTTCCTTAATAATATAAAACAATAATTAAATATCAAAACATTTAAATTATTTATGTTTGAAACCTTAATTATTTCCCAAATCGTTTACTTTTTTTTCTTGTCTAACGGCTGTGTTAGCCTCCAAGTTAGCTACCGTCCGTCTTTTTCTCCTGCCCATCAACCCTCTTATTCTTTCTTATTCTCATTCACTCTATGCGTCTTCTCTCTTTCCAGTTTATAGATCTATTTTGTGGGTATCTTTATTATCTTCACAAGTTGTGATGAATAGATGACGGTGCCTATCATCGTTGAAACACCGCCAATCACCGACAATTTCTTTTAGAAAGTTGGTAGCTCTTCGTTGACTTCTTAATTTGTTTCTGTTTTAAAAGTTTTAGAGTAATAAATGATTTCATGAGTCAGTTTGGGCTTATGTTATCTTAAGTTTTATATATATTTTTTGTTTTTCCATAATTTAATAAGTCTTCACTTTTAGAATTTTTTGTCTACTCTTGTAATACGCTTTTTAGTCTCGCTTATGCATGTAGTCTTGTTTTTGCAGGTAATTTTAGGGTTGGTTTTGTCGCCGTCCCCTCTAATTTGGTGGATGCTTAGTTCTTTTGTCGATTTATGCCCACCACTTTGACCATCTGGAGTTAATTTCTGTAACACCCCAATTTTCGGGAATTCTGTGAATGTTGGCATAGGTTTAATTATGTTAGTGGGCCTCTAGAAGGCCCAAGCTTAAGATAGAACCCGACAATTTTAGTTAATTTTTGTTCCATAAGAAAAAGGGGGTGAAATTATGAAATAGGACCTATGTGAAAATGTTTGAAAATGCTATAGGCTAAATTGAAGTGGCCAAATAAATAAGAGTGCAAAATAGGAGGATTTGCATGACAAACCTCCCATTTTACATGAAGTGGCCAGCCATCATGTTGTTGTAGACAATATGAGCACTTGATATCCATAATTTATGGTACAAATTGATACAAATTGATAATGGGTTAGGTAAATGTTCCATGATAATAGATTAGGTAAATATTCTATGATAATGGGTTAGGTAAATGTTCCATGATAATGGTTTAGGTAAATGTTCCATGATGGGAATTTCATGTCTTTTGTATTAAAGAATTAAATGGATGAAATATGAAATTTTATTAAAAGAAAAGGGTTGAAAAGAACAAAGTTTTGTCCATCTTTGTTCATCATAGCCTAAAGTTAGAGAAGAGAAAGGAGAGGAGAAAGCTCTTGAATGTTCGGTCACTTGGGGAAGAAAATTGAAGGTAAGTTCATGGTAGTTTGCTTCTATCTTGATGTTCATGAGTTCTTCTTGATTCTACCTTAACTCTTGAAGCATATTTTGGTTTTTGGTGGTGTTGTGAGCATTTGGTCATGAATTAAAATGAAGGAAATGGTTGTTGTTTCATGTTCTTTTGATGAAAAATGGAAGATATGTGAAGTTGAGCCAAACAAATGAGCATGCATGTGCTTAGATACTAAGGGGAAAAATCGGCTAATATGTTGTGCTTTAAAATGATGAAATGGAGATTATACTTAAGTAAAATCATAGATATGTGATGATTGATTGGTGATATACATGTTTAAATAACATGCATGCAAGTTATGTGTGAAAAAGTAATTTGGTAATAAATCTGCTTGGGACAGCAGCAGTAACGTGACTTTGGAAAATCACCATAAATTGTGAGAGATGAGTTAGAAGGTGAATAAATTATGTAATTAAAGCTTAATGAGTCTAGTTTCAAATGAAATAAATGAGAACATATTTTGAATTCTGTACAATGAGAAATTTGATTCGTAATGAAGAGTGGTCAGATTAGTCAAACAGTGAAACATGGGAAACTTTAAGAAAAATCTGGTATTGATTGGCCAAACCAAAAATTCTGAAAATTTTATGGATAGAAGATATATGAGTCTATTTTCAGGGAAAATTAACGGCACTTGATTTGGAGTTTCTTAGCTCCAGTTATAAATAATTTAGTGACTGTTGCTCAGGAAGACAGCTTGCAGTGAAATTATGATTATGTGGTAAACATTGACAAAAATTTGTTAATGAGTTACTTATTGTTTTCTTATAAGCTTACTATGACCTGTAGGTGTGGTTGGCCGAATATTGTAAGGGGTTAATACGTAGTTTATATTTGAATAGTTAGATTAACGTGTTAGTAATCCAATTGTAGGCGGTTCGTGTGTGGATTTCGTCAGCATATCGTCGCAAACAGGTGTGTAACAACACCCTCTTTCTTAGTCTGGATCGGCAAAAGTCGAAAAGCTGAAATGCCGAAAATCGGTATTTTGTAGATTTGCGAGTATGCGAATGCTCGTGAGGTAAATCGATTAATGTTTTTGGTAAGCTGCAAAATTTGGACTGCAAACTGCATGATTTCTGTGCCCTCGATATTTTTGGGCTTAATGGGCCAAAATTGGAATGATGGGTCAACGGCCCAATTCGGTAAGAACACTCGGTACGTGATTCTGTTAGTACGTGAAAAGTAGGAATATGCATGAAAAACCCTAAAATAGATAAATTACTAAAATACCTTTAAAAGTAGAAAATTTACAGTTTTACCCCTAGTAGATAAATTACCGAAATACCCTTAGGGTTAAATTGACCTAAATGCATGTTTGACTGTTGTTATTTACTGCATGCCATGTTGTTATTATCTGATGCATGGGATTGGGATATTGACGGAGAAAGTACTGAAAGTGGCTTGTCCACGTACTGGAGGCTTTGCCTCAATTTACTGTTAACTGAGCAGTAAGGCTGCAACTGTGGAGTGTTGGGCTTGGTGGGTTGAGCTATTCCCCACATGGAGTGTAGGGCTGGTACGGGTGGAGTGTAGTGGTTGGTGGGTTGAGTAGTCTCTCCAAATGGGCTTGCATATGTTTATCGATGTTGCATGTATTTTGAAATAGGCCTATGGGCCATACTGTTATCTGAATAAGGGGCTAAGGCCCAGTTTATTGTAATCCGAAAAGGGCTCTGGCCCAGTACCACTGTTACCTGAATGGGCTTAGGCCCAATGGGCTTGAGCTGACTTGGGCTTTGAATGGGTTTTCCTTACACACTGAGTTTCCCCAAACTCACCCATTTTATTTTAATCCACGTAGGAAATCCCCAACCATAGTGGGCTTGGAGCTGTGAGGGAATTCGGAGTGGCCACCCGTTCTGAAAGTTTGATTTTCTTCTGGTGAACTGGACATCCTTTTATTTACGTTTGAAGTTTTTGGGCTTTTAAATGTAATAAGGCTGCTTAATTATTTTTGATGGTTTTAATATGTATTACTAAGATAGGTAATACTTATTTTAACTGTTGAAATTGGATAGCTTTAGGGCGCGTTTTCAAAAACAACAGTTGATTTCAAAATAACACGACAACAAGCAAAGCTTCCGCAATGAAAGTATTTTCCAAAATTAATCACTTTTCCTAAAAATGACTTAATCAAATCGGTTTCCTAGAAATATCCATGACGTTAAGGTTTGGCAATGGCGGTATGCATGTCTAGGATTGGATCCGAAAGGAGCTTGGTACTTAAGCAGTCCGATAGACTCACCACCTCTTTTCCGGTTTCCTACCTGGTGCACAGCTTCCATTCACTTTAACCTATAATGAAATTATCTTTTAAAACACTAAGTAGGTTTTTCTGGATCAACAATATAAAATGTTTTTAACACTTCGATATGGCATGTCGGATCCAGCCATAACGTTTGGGCCGGGTTTGGGGTGCTACATTTAGTGGTATCAGAGCCTAGGTTGCAACAACTCGGCTATGGAATGGGTTTACAAAAACAAAGATTTTCGAAAATGAAAATTTTATAAAGAATGCGAAAAACTCGATTTTCAAAATTTAGATCTTTAGAAGGTGGCATTCCGAATCTCCGGCTCAAGTCTGTAAGTATTTCTCTGAACTCTTCTGAATATTTTTCTGACTTATCTGTCTGTACTGAAATCCTGCTAGGATACTCTAGATAGAATGATACTGAAACTATTGGAAAATCTGATAAGAGACTGAAACTGTAGCTAGACTTCGATTCTGCGAAAACAAACTCTGAACTACTGTCTGATTCATAAAACATCTGTAATAAACACTGAAATATTAATTGATGCATAAAAATTCGTAATCAAGATAATACGATATGAGTACAAGAGGCCGTGGATGGAGCCGAGGAAGTGCTCGAGCGAGATCTTCGTCTTCGAGACATATGCCGGCGGTGGATGCACCGGTACCACCGGCAATAGAGGTAGAGTCTCATGACCGTGGTGCCGGGGATGATGCCCTGTCACAAGCAATGCTTCGTGTTCTGGAAAGGGTTGTCGGGGCAAGTACGGGCAATAGAGTACGGGAATCTATTTCTGAACGACTTCGGGCTAACGGAGTGGAGATCTTTAGGGGCGTGTCTGGTATAGCCCCGAATGTGGTGGAATATTGGTTGGAGGCCACAGAACGGATTATGGACAACTTGGACTGCTCTGAGGAGATTGTGAGTGGGGTATCTGTACTAAGTCCCTTGGGTCACTCGGTTAGGGTAAACAAACTGTATAGGGATGTACCCTTAGAAACTCAAGGTAAGATTTTCCCTGGAGATCTGATGGAGTTACCGTTCGGAGAGTTTGATCTCATTTTGGGAATGGACTGGCTTGTTAAGCATAAAGCGACTCTGGATTGTGCTGCTAAACGAGTGGTGTTAAGGACCACAAAGGATGATAAGGTTATGGTGATAGGTGAGCGAAGGGATTATTTGTCCAATGTGGTGTTGGTATTTTAAGAGCCGAAAAGTGGATTCGGAAAGGTTGTGAGGTCTATTTGGCATTTGTAAGTCAGTTGGAAGGGGAGGGACTGACAGTGGATAAGGTTAGGATTGTAAAGGAGTTCCAAGATGTTTTTCCGGAGGAGCTTCCAAGATTACCTCCGAACCGAGAAGTGGAGTTTGGAATCGACTTATTGCCTGGAACGGCACCAGTGTCTATCGCACCGTATAGGATGACACCGAAGGAGTTAGTGGATTTAAAGGATCAAATTCAAGAGTTGTTGGATAGGGACTTTATTAGGCCAAGCTTGTCTCCATGGGGAGCACCGGTGCTATTCGTGAAAAAGAAGGATGGTACGATGCGGATGTGCATTGATTATCGCCAGTTGAACAAACTGACGATTAAAAATAAGTATCCACTGCCAAGGATTGACGATCTGTTCGACCAGCTTAGAGGAGCTTCTGTATTTTCCAAGATCGACCTCCGATCTGGATATCATCAGTTAAGGGTCAAGGAGGCAGATATCCATAAGAAGGCATTCAGGACTCGGTATGGTCATTACGAGTTTTTGGTTATGCCATTTGGACTGACGAACGCTCCTGCAGCGTTTGTGGATCTGATGAATCGTGTGTTCCAACCATTTTTGGATCAGTTCGTAGTCGTCTTTATTGACGATATCCTGGTATATTCTGAAACTGAAACGAAACATGATGAGCATCTCCGTATAGTGCTGTAAGTATTAAGGGAGAATGAACTCTTTGCGAAGTTCAGCAAGTGTGAATTTTGGTTGAAGGAGGTAACCTTCTTAGGACATGTGGTCTCTGCTGAGGGGATTAAGGTGGACCCTCGAAAAATTGAAGCGATTTTGGAGTGGAAGCCGCCTAGGTCAGTGTCAGAAGTACGGAGTTTTCTAGGACTGGTAGGATACTACAGAAGGTTTGTGGAAGGTTTTTTTTTTGTGATGGCAGCACCTCTGACAAAACACATAAGGAAAGGAGTACCGTTTGTATGGACTAAGAAACAGCAGAAAGCTTTTGAGAAGTTGAAGAAAGTTCTAATTGAAGCACTTGTATTAATTCAGCCGGAGTCTGGGAATGATTTTACTGTGTACAGTGACGCATCACACGTAGGTTTGGGCTGCGTGTTAATACAAGAGGGTAAGGTGGTTGCATATGCATCACGATAGCTTAAGCCTCATGAGGGAAACTATTTGACTCATGATTTAGAGTTAGCAGCAGTGATATTTGCACTTAAGATTTGGAGACATTACTTGTACAAAGAAAGGTGTATTATATACACTGACCATAAGAGTCTTAAGTATTTGTTGACTCAGAAGGAGCTGAACCTTAGGCAAAGGAGATGGATTGAGTTACTTAAGGATTATGACTGTTCGATCGAGTATCACCCAGGCAAGGCTAATGTAGTAGCCGATGCTTTAAGTCGTAGAACCGTATCTAATCTGAGAGCAATGTTTGCTCGTTTGAGTCTGTATGATGATGGCAGTTTGTTGGCTGAATTGCAAGTAAGGCCAACCTGGGTGGACCAGATTAAGGAAAAACAGTTGGAAGATGAGTCTTTGGTTGCTCGTTTTCAACAAGTTAAGGAAGGGAAAACTTCTAAGTTCAGTTTAAATGGTGATGGAGTTCTGTGTTTTCGAGGAAGAATTTGTGTTCCGAGGGACTCTGATTTAAGGCAGACAATATTGAAGGAAGCTCATGGGGGACTATGTGCCATGCATCTTGGAGGGAATAAGTTGTATCACGACTTACGAGAATTGTACTGGTGGCCTGGACTTAAACGAGAAGTAAGAGTTTGTAGGGAAATGTCTGACATGCCAGCAAGTGAAAGCTGAGCATCAATTACCCTCTGGACTGTTACAGTCAGTGAAGATACCACTTTGGAAGTGGGAGAGGGTAACCATGGACTTTGTGAGTGGGCTGCCCTTGACACCATCAAAGAAATACTCGGTGTGGGTGATTGTGGATAGGTTGACCAAATTGGCCCATTTCATACCTGTTCGTACTGACTTTTCACTTCAAAAGTTAGCCAAGCTGTATGTGGCGAAGATTGTACGACTTCATGGAGTCACAGTTTCAATTATTTCTAATCGGGATCCCAGATTTACATCTCGGTTTTGGCAAAGGTTGCATGAGGCGTTGGGGACGCGATTGAATTTTAGTACAGCTTTTCATCCCCAGACTGATGGTCAATAGGAAAGGGTTATTCAGATTCTGGAGGACATGTTGAGGGGATACGTGATTGACTTTCGAGGTAGTTGGGAGGATTACTTGCCGTTGGCAGAATTTGCATACAATAACAATTACCAGGCGAGTATTCGAATGGCACCGTATGAAGCACTGTATGGACGAAGGTGTCGTACACCTAGTTGTTGGACCAAACTAGGAGAGCGACAAGTTCTTGGACCAGAGTTGGTAGCTGATACTGAGGATAAGGTCAGAATAATTAAGGACCGGTTAAAAGAAGCATCTGATAGGCAAGAGTCGTATGCATATTTGAAGCGTAAGGAGATTGAGTACTCAGTAGGTGATATTGTCTTCTTAAAGGTTTCCCCTTGGAAGAAGATATCAAGGTTCGGTAAGAAGGGCAAGTTGAGTCTGCGGTTCATTGGGCCTTATCGGGTTTTGAAGCGAGTAGGCCCAGTGGCTTATCAGTTGGAATTGCCTCAAGAGTTAGACACGATTCACGATGTTTTTCACGTCTCCATGTTAAGGCGTTATCGTGCTGACCCTGCTCATGTCCTGCCAGTTACAGAAATTGAAGTTCAGACTGATTTGACTTTGAGGAGGAGCCTGTGCAAATATTGGCTCGAGATGTTAAGGTTCTCAGAAGGAAATCTGTCCCGTTAGTGAAAGTAGTTTGGCGTAATCATGGAAGGGAAGAAGCTACTTGGGAATCAGAAGAGACTATGCGTCAACAATACCCTCAACTAGTTGGATTAGGTAAATTTCGAGGACGAAATTTCTTTAAGGAGGGTAGAGTTGTAACGCCCCAATTTTCGGGAATTCTGTGAATGTTGGCATAGGTTTAATTATGTTAGTGGGCCTCTAGAAGGCCCAAGCTTAAGATAGAACCCGGTAATTTTAGTTAATTTTTGTTCCATAAGAAAAAAGGGGTGAAATTATGAAATAGGACCTATGTGAAAATGTTTGAAAATGCTATAGGCTAAATTGAAGTGGCCAAATAAATAGGAGTGCAAAATAGGAGGATTTGCATGACAAACCTCCCATTTTACATGAAGTGGCCAGCCATCATGTTGTTGTAGACAATATGAGCACTTGATATCCATAATTTATGGTACAAATTGATACAAACTAATAATGGGTTAGGTAAATGTTCCATGATAATGGATTAGGTAAATATTCCATGATAATGGGTTAGGTAAATGTTCCATGATAATGGTTTAGGTAAATGTTCCATGATGGGAATTTTATGTCTTTTGTATTAAAGAATTAAATGGATGAAATATGAAATTTTATTAAAAGAAAAAGGGGTGAAAAGAACAAAGTTTTGTCCATCTTTGTTCATCATAGCCTAAAGTTAGAGAAGAGAAAGGAGAGGAGAAAGCTCTTGAATGTTCGGTCACTTGGGGAAGAAAATTGAAGGTAAGTTCATGGTAGTTTGCTTCTATCTTGATGTTCATGAGTTCTTCTTGATTCTACCTTAACTCTTGAAGCATATTTTGGTTTTTGGTGGTGTTGTGAGCATTTGGTCATGAATTAAAATGAAGGAAATGGTTGTTGTTTCATGTTCTTTTGATGAAAAATGGAAGATATGTGAAGTTGAGCCAAACAAATGAGCATGCATGTGCTTAGATACTAAGGGGAAAAATCGGCTAATATGTTGTGCTTTAAAATGATGAAATGGAGATTATACTTAAGTAAAATCATAGATATGTGATGATTGATTAGTGATATACATGTTTAAATAACATGCATGCAAGTTATGTGTGAAAGAGTGATTTGGTAATAAATCTGCTTGGGTCAGCAGCAGTAACATGAATTTGGAAAATTACCATAAATTGTGAGAGATGAGTTAGAAAGTGAATAAATTATGTAATTAAAGCTTAATGAGTCTAGTTTCAAATGAAATAAACGAGAACATATTTCGAATTCTGTACAATGAGAAATTTGATTCGTAATGAAGAGTGGTAAGATTAGTCAAACAGTGAAACATGGGAAACTTTAAGAAAAATATGGTATTGATTGGCCAAACCAAAAATTCTGAAACTTTTATGGATAGAATATATATGAGTCTATTTTCAGGAAAAATTAACGGCACTTGATTTGGAGTTTCGTAGCTCCAGTTATAAATGATTTAGTGACTGTTGCTCAGGAAGACAACTTGCAGTGAAATTATGATTATGTGGTAAACATTGACAGAAATTTGTTAATGAGTTGCTTATTGTTTTCTTATAAGCTTACTATGATCTGTAGGTGTGGTTGGCCGAATATTGTAAGGGGTTAATACATAGTTTATATTTGAATAGTTAGATTAACGTGTTAGTAATCCAATTGTAGGTGGTTCGTGTGTGGATTTCGTCAGCATATCATCGCAAACAGGTGTGTAACAACACCCTCTTTCTTAGTCTAGATCGGCAAAAGTCGAAAAGCCGAAATGCCGAAAATCGGTATTTTGTAGATTTGCGAGTGTGCGAATGCTCGTGAGGTAAATCGATTAATGTTTTTGGTAAGCTGCAAAATTTGGACTGAAAACTGCATGATTTCTGTGCTCTCGATATTTTTGGGCTTAATGGGCCAAAATTGGAATGATGGGCCAACGGGCCCAATTCGGTAAGAACACTCGGTACGTGATTCTGTTAGTACGTGAAAAGTAGGAATATGCATGAAAAACCCTAAAATAGATAAATTACTGAAATACCTTTAAAAGTAGAAAATTTACAGTTTTACCCCTAGTAGATAAATTACCGAAATACCCTTAGGGTTAAATTGACCTAAATGCATGTTTGACTGTTGTTATTTACTGCATGCCATGTTGTTATTATCTGATGCATGGGATTGGGATATTGACGGTGGAAGTACTGAAAGTGGCTTGTCCACGTACTGGAGGCTTTGCCTCAATTTACTGTTAACTGAGCAGCAAGGCTGCAACTGTGGAGTGTTGGGCTGGGTGGGTTGAGCTATTCCCCACATGGAGTGTAGGGCTGGTACGGATGGAGTGTAGTGGTTGGTGGGTTGAGTAGTCTCCCCAAATGGGCTTGCATATGTTTATCGATGTTGCATGTATTTTGAAATGGGCCTATAGGCCATACTGTTATCTGAATAAGGGGCTAAGGCCCAGTTTATTGTAATCTGAAAAGGGCTTTGGCCCAGTACCACTGTTACCTGAATGGGCTTAGGCCCAATGGGCTTGAGCTGACTTGGGCTTTGAATGGGTTTTCCTTACACACTGAGTTCCCCCAAACTCACCCCTTTTATTTAATCCATGCAGGAAATCCCCAACCATAGTGGGCTTGGAGCTGTGAGGGAATTCGGAGTGGCCACCCGTTCTGAAAGTTTGATTTTCTTCTGGTGAACTGGACATCCTTTTATTTACGTTTGAAGTTTTTGGGCTTTTAAATGTAATAAGGCCGCTTAATTATTTTTGATGGTTTTAATATGTATTACTAAGATAGGTAATACTTATTTTAACTGTTGAAATTGGATAGCTTCAGGGCGCGTTTTCAAAAACAACAGTTGATTTCAAAATAACACGACAACAAGCAAAACTTCCGCAATGAAAGTATTTTCCAAAATTAATCACTTTTCCTAAAAATGACTTAATCAAATCGGTTTCCTAGAAATATCCATGACGTTAAGGTGTGGCAATGGCGGTATGCATGTCTAGGATTGGATCCGAAGGGAGCTTGGTACTTAAACAGTCCGATGGACTCACCACCTCTTTTCCGATTTCCTACCTGGTGCACAGCTTCCATTCACTTCAACCTATAATGAAATTATCTTTTAAAACACTAAGTAGGTTTTTCTGGATCAACAATATAAAATGTTTTTAACGCTTCGATGTGGCATGTCGGATCCAGCCATAACGTTTGAGCCTGGTTTGGGGTGCTACAATTTCCTTATTATATTAAGTGCTTGCAACCACTCCTGATATGTTGTGCTTGAGTTGTAACAAAGCCGATTGTCAAAGTGTCATAATGTTCTATTGATGTTGAAGCTGAAGTTTTTGTTTTGTTGATAGAGTTTTTCCTTTAACGTGTACAACATGTGTTTATTATTTTTTCCCTCGAATTGTATAGTCTTATTCATTGAATGAATTAATGATTTTTTTCTTGAAAATATTTCTGTTTGAGTAGTGCTCTAATTTTTCTATTCTCATTATGAATAAAAAAATTACGAGGGAGTTGGAGGAAATAAATAAGGCACCACAATTAGTGTTTATGTAATATTTTTTATTCAGATTTTGTTTTAAAATAATAATGTAGGAAAAATAGATGAGAATAAAAGGGAGATTTCTATTGCATTTCTCTTTTTTTTTTCCATCATCATTGCACGTAGTATACTCCTATATATATAAATATATAAATATATATGTACAAGCCCAATTTTGGGCCCAAATAACAACAAATATCCCCTAACCCAATTTACCCAAAACACTAACCCAACCCAAACACAAAACAGAAGGAGAAAGAACCCTAGCCTAATCAGCACCGTCCCATCACCACTTGCCTCCACCGCCTCTGACTCCCACTGCCCCAGTCATGTAAACAGTTGAAATGGCCTCTGCTCCACTGCCCATTTTCCTGCAAAGAAAAGACAATGTAAAAAAGGATTTGTAATGGCTATATAAAGCCGAATCCAAAACCATTTGAAAGTTCAACATTTTTTGTGAAAATAAAAAACAAACATCACTCGATTTCAAGCAGAGAATCTCTAGCAATATAAAACAACAAAAACCGTCCAAACAGAGTAGAAAGCTAAACAGTCGAAGGTGATCTATCCTCATCTTCTTCCTTTTTCTTTCTTTTTAACCAAATTTACTCGCATATATACGTTTTAAAAATAAAAAAATATAAAATTTCTTACCATTTCCATCTCCGGCCACCGTGCACGGCGGCGACCGGCCTGCACCTCGTCGGCTTTTGGGCTGGCAGACCGAGAGAGAGAGAGAGGAGTTTAGGAGTTTTTTTAAAGGGAGATGAGAAATGAAAAAATTAAAAATAAATGGGTTATATAGGCTGGCAAGACGCACCATTTTGCCCGGCCATTTTGAAACACAAAAACGGCGCCGTTTTAAGCGCCGACCCGAAACCCGGCCCGCTCCACAGAAGGATCCACGTGTTTTTGACATTTGGGACAATTGTGCATGCAGTCCTTCCGCGATTTTATTTGTTTTAGTCAGGTCTTTTCACGATTTTTAAATTGGCCCCATAATTTTAATTATATTTTAATTTAATCCTCTGACTGTCTGAAAGAGGGAATCTGAACGGCGTCGTTTGGTAAAATTGGACTATTTACTCCTTCGGTCCCTCCTATTTGCTCGCACGTTCGAATCAGTCCCCTTCCCCTTGGATGATTTTAAAATTCGCCCCTAAAATTCCGTTTTTAACCCAATTTCGTCCCTTTTCCTCATATTTCTCATTTAATTGTAACATCAATCATAATATTATACTTTATTAATGTTATATTTTTATCTTACTTTTATTTAATGCTTATATGCATGTTATAAAGTATTATTAATAGCTTAATATGATTTATTAATATATTTGTACGTTATATATGTATATCGATACTATATTATGTATATTTCTTCTTTTCTAAATACTATATGCATATTTTTTATATATTATATTTTCTAGTATATATATAGATATATTATGTACACACTTTAAATGTTATCATGTATTTGTTTTTTTATATATGTATATATACATGTATATATATAGTTATGTAGTATCTTTAATAGTCTTGTTACTAACATTTCTTATAATATATCCATGTATCGTATATATGTCTATCATTTTAATATTGAATTATATTTTATGTATACACATTTAAATAGTATATCATACTCCATATTATGCATATACATATTAACATTATACCATATGTATATTTTTGTAAATACTATATAAATATATTTTTCATATATCGTGTACATACTTCTAATATTATCATATATTCATTTTAATACATATATATATCTATGTAATATCATTAATATTTATTTTTAAGCATTATTATTATTTTAGCATGTATATACTATGTAAATAGTTTAAATATTGCATTTTTATGCATATATTTTTAATAACGGATGCATTTTTTTATATATTACGTGTATATATCTTTTAATATTGTATTTTTATGCATATACCTTAATACTATATCACTTATATACTTTTATTTCTCATATTATCTTATGTTTATGTTTTTTAAACTATACCATGTATATACTACTATTATCTACTCATATAGTTGTTAATAGTTGTTTTCAATATTATGATTATTTCTAATATATGTATTATGTGTTTACCATTAATACTATATATTATATATTCTCATTATTATCATTACTTTTATCATTATTATTAATTTTTATTATTTGACATATTATTGTTATCATTTTTTCTTTCTTACTATCATTGTATTATTATTATTATTACTTTTTTACTTATTTTCTCATTACTTAGTTATTTACGTTTCTTATTCACTCATATTTTCGTTATTATTACGCTTTAAGCATTATGTTTATTCGTTTATTCATATGTGTCTCAATATATCTGCAAATTTACATTATTCGTCATTATTATCGTTATATCATCACCTCTGTTATTATCATTACGCTTGTTAATCCTGCTATTTGTTTCTCATTTCACCATGTGATTATGATTACGTTGGTCCTTCACTCGACACATGTAATTGTGTTTTCTAAAATAAAACAACTTTTGTATTTAGACCATCCGAGAAGATTGTGCCCTAACTTACTGTGTTTCGGTTTTCCTCGTTTAATCTAAATAACGACATAATCCTCTTAAATCGCAATACGAGTTTTAAAAGAAAAATGCTCATTTTCAGAAGTAAGAAGTGTTGTGCCCTAACTTATCAGGTATGACATTTTGATACCCCGAAATAAGATCTTTTGCAAATAAAGGCAATGTTCGGTGTTCAGAAATTCGAGGAAACGTGCCCTAACTTACTAGGCTTCGATTTTCCTCGTTCACTCTAACTAACCGAATATCCTTTTAAAAGAAGTTAAAATGCATTGATTTAAAAAAAAAAAGGCAAGCCCAATCTCAAAGTATGAGATGTCGTACCCTAACTTACTGGACATGGTATTTTATTACTTCAGGATGAGCGAGCCTTTAACATCCGTTTTAATTTATTCAGTCGTACAAAGAGGGATCGTGTTTTAAATTCTTTCAAGTTTTCAAATTTTCAACACTAAGACACTAATTAATCAACTAGGTACCAATTTTTGGGCGTATCGAGGGTGCTAATCCTTCCTCGTGTGTAACCGACTCCCGAACTCATTTTCTGATTTTCGTAGACCAAAAATTATCGTTTTAGTAAATCTTAACTTTTATTAAAATGATTAATTTAAGGTGATCCGATCACTCCTCATCAAAAAAGACTGGTGGCGACTCTCGTTCTTTCATTTTCAAAATCTAAGTCGATTCCCGTTTTACCAAAAAAATGGTTACGACAATATATATAGGACTTCTCATTTTCTAATACATAAATAGAAAATGGGTTATAAAAAAAATGAAAGGCGAAGAGTTAAGAAAGATAAAAAGTGAAAAATTGATTATAATGAACATCCATTTAATAACATTCATAACAACATTTCGTTTATTTTTTAAATCTTAAATTATTTAAGAAATTTTTTGAACTTCAATTTAGCACTTTTTCATGCACTATAATCAAGCGTTTGCGTTAAATCATCTTAGGACTTTATTTAGCAACCTTAAAACATATTTTTGACAATTTTTTACAACCATTTAATATCTCGTATTCTCATTCTAATTATCATATGTTCAATTTAAGTTCTTTTAAATATCAAATCAACTCCAATACTATCAACATCAAGTTAAGCATATTATATATATATATATGATTAGGGCTGGATCCAAAATTTTACTTTAAAGGGGACGAAATTTCTAAACCTAAACGATCCTTTTTTTAATGTAAGAAAATATCAATTCTTCTCGGATATTTTTTTTATCAAACAAATTAATTTAATGTTTTTTAAAAAGTATGAATGATTTAACTGTAAAAAAATTAAAAAAAAACTACACTATATAAAATTAAATATTTCTTTCCAAAATGCAAAAAAGAATAACTAATATTATATTAAAAATTTCATAAATATCATTATAATTCTAAAAATTAAATTTAAAAATATTGGCCTTAGTCCTATTTTATCATAAATTGCACCCTTCGCTTTTTCATAAGATCGAACTCATTAATGATAAAATCTATTGAAAATTTTTGAACTATCTCTTTTTCGATGTATTCCACCAAATAAGTTGAAAGAAAATCATCCTTCATTCTGTTGCAAAGCCCTGTCTTCACAATTTTCATGGTTAAAAATGCTCATTCGGTTGTTGCAATAGACACGAGAAGAGTGAATTATATGAAATACAATTGGTTAAGGGAGTGAATGTTATATAATGTGGACACCAAATCTAAAATACATGATAATATATATAATTCAAAATTTTGAAAATTCCAAGGGGGCGTCCATTCCTGTATATGATGTTTAGGATTACGTATAACCCTTTCTCAACCCTTAAATAGAAAAATAATTGCGTTTCAATGCGTTTGAACCCATGTTTTTTTCTTTTCTTTTTTGCATTGACAACAATATTAATACCAAAAAGTCATTTTTACCTCTAAACAACTTAAAATAATTCTATCATTAATAAATATATAACTCTAAATACCATATTTAGTCCCTATTTCCAATTTTGACAAAACGGTTCCTACAATTCAAATTTCACAAATTATATTTGAATTTATAAAAATTTTAAATCTTATAACCTTGGTAAAATAATTGAAATCCTAATTCAAATTACCGTTTGACCCTTAAATTTTGATGTACACACCAATTTTGCCCAGACCCATTTTAGTCTAAACCTAATCCACCTAAATTAAGCCCACTAACTCAAAACAAGACCCAAACCCAAAATTAAAAAAACAAACCCTAGCCCACAACCTAAACTTTTTCTCAACTAAACCCTAATCCCACTTTCTAGCCACTGCTCTTAGCCTCTGCCACCACCAACTCCACTGGCCACGCCTGCAGCATGCCACCACCCTTGTCACTATCTAACTTGTACTTGCAAACACAGAGAAGACATCAATAAAAGAAGAACAAGTTGTATAAGGCTATATAAAACGAACAAAAAACCATGTAAAAGGGACTTTTTTGGGAAATAAAAAAAAAAAGAGACTTGCAAACATAAAGAAACGAAGCAAAAAAATCAAAAGACCTAAAAACCCCAACACCAACACAGAATCGGAGCAAACAACACCAAAAGAGAGTTCAAAATTTTCTGATAAAAGGTTTATTTATTTTCGTTTTTGTTTATTTATTTATTTATTTTATTTTATTTCCTTTTGAACCAATTTAATCTTTTATTTTCTTACCCAAATACATATATATATTAAAAATAAAAAAAATATTTATATATACCTTTGACGATTATAGTGGCCGGCACGGCGGATAGCGGCAGTTCGTCAGATCCATGGCCGGAGCCTTCACCGGCGTGGGGGGGCCTCTGCAGAGGAAAATAAGAGGAGAAGAGAATTTTTTTAAAACAGAGCAAGAATGAAATTTAAAAAAAAATCGGATTTAAATAGCCCCTCAAAATGACGCCGTTTTGACCGGCCTTCTTAATGCCAAAACGACGTCGTTTTGGGCTGACCCGACCCGATCCGACCCGCTCCACTAAGGATCCGCATGTTTTTTCGACTGAAGGGCTATTTGTGCGTTTAGCCCTTCCGCTTTTTTGCCATTTTGTAATTCAATTTTTCGTTATTTTTAATTTCGCTCAGTAATACGTTTTTTTGCATTTTAGTCCCCCGCAAAATGCTGCGCTTAGAGAGACGGGGATATTTTCTTTTTTTGTCCCTCGACGTTGTGCGTGCGTTACAATCTGGTCCTCCCTTTCTTTTTTCACTTTGATTTCGCCCCAAAATTTCGTTTTAAGTCCGATTTAGTCCTTTTGTGTTATTTTGCTGTTTTATTTTCAAATTACTTATTTTTATTATTATTTTATGTTGTTTATTATTACTATTAATTATAATTTCTATATTATTATTATTATTATTATTATAATATAGTAGTGTATGTTTATTTATATATATATATGTATATATAGTATTATTTTTAATTACTTTATTTTAACATTAATATTATGTTATATTTACTTTTTGAATTTCAATATTATTACTATTATTATTATTATTATTATTAATATTAGTGCATATTATTTTTATTATATATGTATGTATATGTATACATATTTATATATAGTATTATTTTTTATTACTTTATTTTGATATTTTTATTATATTATATATACTTTTTGTATTTCAATATTATTACTATTATCATCATATTATTATTACCTTTTTTACTATCCAATGTATTATTATTATTATTATTATTATTGTATTATAGCTATTATTGTTATATTTTCCTTTTATTTGTATTTACTCATATGTTATTTTTTTTACGTTAACTAATTTAATATGTATATATTTTAGCATACTTGTTTTATATATCATTACTCTTATTATTAATATTTCATCATTTATTTTTATCCTTTTTAAATAATTTCAAACCTTAGATTATTTATTATTTGTCTTATCGTTATTACTATTTGTACTTACCGTTATTATTACTATTATTTTACTTTTATTACTATTATTATTATTTATTATTACTATTATTATCACTATTATTTTTTATTTTTTATTACTATTATCATTTTAAAACATTGTTACTATTATTCTTTTACCATTTAATACGTATTATTATTATTATTATTATTAGTGTATGTTTCTATTATACATGTATATATACATATATTTATACATATAGTATTATTTTAATTACTTTATTTTAATATTATTATTATATTATATGTCTTCCTTTTTGTGTTTATTTATTTATTGTTTTATTATTAATTAATTTAGCATTATTAATTATTATTATTGTCCTTGTTAACATGTCATCATTTTATTAATCTATGATTGTTACTATTAATAATATTTTATTATTTTCTACTTTGACTTGTCGTGTCATTATTATTATTATTATTATTTCTGTTATTATTCGTCTATATATTAATATTATTGTTATTTTTTATTCTAATATTATATTTTAATATTTTTTCATTAATTGTATCATCGTGTGCATTATTTACAAATTCCTGTTGCGAATAATATTATTTTTTATGCTTTTAATTAATTTTAATAAATAAGGCAACGTACCGATTTCAACACCAAGTCACTGATTTTATCGCTATGTTGGGTGAATCCGTGTTAAAAACGAGACGTCCTCCTAAAAAACCAAAAATTTTAAATTCTCGTATTTTAATCGGATTGCAACTAAGTATTAAATTAAACTTGTATTTTGAGAATTATGACAACGCGTGTTTAACAAGATACCAATTTTGAGCGTCGCGAGGGTGCTAATACATTCCTCGTGCGTAACCGGCTCCCAAACCTTATTTTCTCTGGATTTTCGCGTAGACCCAAATTCGGCCTTCATTTTGTTCAAGAATAATTTTTCTTTTCTAAAAAAGAATGTTTATTAGGTGTCCGATCACACCTAGAAAAATGGTCGGTGGCGACTCCTTCTCTTTTTAAAACCGAAATTCCATTTTTAAATTTTCAAATAATCGCCTCAACTAGCGACGAAAGCAAAATTTTATGTCGCTACATTTGATATTTAAAAGTTTTACAATGCAGTCCCTATTTCCAGTTTTGATAAATAAAGCACTTTATTTAACTATTTTTCGGCTTAATTATGTAACCCAATTCATATAAAAAATATAACTAAATTATCAAAGCATTTATTATCATTCAATATAATTTTACTATTTTTCTTATTTTACAGTTATTTTGTTTTCAACTTCCAGTTCCAATTAACCCATTCATACATTCAATAATAATAATGATAGAAGAGAATGGAATAAGATATGAAGAATATGTGATTCCAATAATATCTGGGTAGAGATCAATAGCAGATTAAGGAGATATTTATGCAACAATTCAAAGGGATTTTTTTTTGCAAAGAAGAAGCGATATCAAGAATACAGCATGTTTATTTGCATAGTAATTTTATTTTCCTAAAATCTGAGCTCTCTATGTTTTTTATATCGATAAGCTTTACCAAATTAGTACATGTATTTTTCGTTTAGTAAGATTTGCCGATTCTTAACTTTTAACCAACACGATTTTATCCACTATTCTCAAACCCTTGATTAGCTTAGAGCGTGAGTTCTGATTCACAAACTGGTAACCTAATGAAAACTTTAGCTTTGTGGGAAATAAAATTAATTTGGGAAAAATAAATCTCACTAACTTTCAAGAGTAACTATTCTAAATGATGTATATATTTGACTTAACTCATCGTCTCTGTATATAGGAAAAATTCACAAGAGTTTTACTTGAATAAAAAGAGAAAAAAAATAACATTTTAATGGAAAACACTTAGTCCCTCCTATATTGCTTATAGTGGACGGCATAGACACTATGAATCCCAATGTGTCGCCCACCCTATAACCAGGTGGGTTTATTGAGTCTTCTTGTATTAGATACAATTATATGTATTGTATAGTTTTTAAACCAACTCATATAATTTATCCAACCCAATAACCAATTTTTTATTCTCAAAATATTATTAATTTAAATAATTCAAATGAATTTAGTTATTTTTCTCAATCTAATTCTAATTCTAATTCTGTTAAAATCATGACAATTTTACCGTACTAGAATTCATGAGTAAATAAATTTAATTACATTGTTTTGTAAAACTGTAATGATTACTTAATTTAATTTCCACTTTGAACTTAATTATTTAATTACAATCAATCAAATAATAATTCAAAGAAGTTGAATTATCCTAAGTCATCTCTTGCCATTTGCGAGAAAATACATTTATTGCGGATAGTAGTACATGAAATCTATTCTTTTTCATTGTTTTTAAGTCATTCAACGTATTAGTTCTAAATGCAATCTAGAAAGGATTGTGTTGAGGTAGCAGATTGACCAATTGGGCACATATAATTATAGCTCAAGTAATTTGTAATTAAGTTCCAAATCTTCATATATTAATTGCATCATTATTTAATCATGAAGTCAATCCATTAAAAATACCATGACTAAACTCTCCCTTCTTATATATCATTACAAAAGCAACTTATAATTTTGTTTGTCCGATGACCTTCTCATTAGTGTATTACCTTCATAGGGTATCTTTTATCTTTTAGGGTTAAATTCATTCACTCAATATTATTCTATTTTATTTCACAGTGAACATTGCAACTTCTTCCATGAAAAAGTCTATTACTAACATGTAGAAATAGAATCATTCATCTTAGACAAATGACTCATGCTTACATTTCTTTTCATCAACCATACAATGTCAGTGAGAGGATACCTTTTACCTTTTATTGGGGTATGAATTTCACTAAGTAATGCTATACATAAGACATATACCCAATATATTAGCTTTCGGCTCTATTACCAATTGAATTCAAGCATTTAATATACGAGTTACATACACATAGTCACTCAGTACTAAGGTAAGTCACACCATGAACGTCACTAGTGAATAAATCTATAAATGAATCTAGGACAGATTCAACTTGGATCCTATTTGATGTATTATTAACCCAGACAATCACACCTATATATCTCTCTTTCTAAGAGTCATCTGCTCTAGTATTCAACATAAGGTATCTCCGCAATTAAACTTGATAGACAACATAATAGTTTCTTGAATCAATTTTCTCAATTTTGATTCTTCAAACTATGAACTATTGAGATAACCAACTTGTAATAGCCCAATTTTGCCTGGCCCAACACAAATAAATAAAATAAAATCCAAAATAAAATAAATAAAAGTCTGTTAGCAGTCCAAGTTACAAGCCCAATAACAAAGTCCATTTACAAAATCCAAACCCAAACCCCAGGTTACACAAGCCCAAGCCCACAATCTCAATTTTTTCAAAAAATCCTAAACTCTAAGTCCCATTTCGCACCGCGCCCCACCACGTCGGCATGCTCACCGCCCGAGGCCTAACGCACCCTCTGCCACCATTGCACCAAAATGGCAAGGCACAGCCCCCAGTGCCGTTGACCTTGCCACAAACGCTTGCAAAGAAAAAAGAAAACAAGAAAGATGACAAAAATAGCAGAAACAACAAAAAAGAAAAGAAAATATATATGTAATCGGCTATAAAGCCGTAAGATTGAGATGTGTTTTTTTTTACAGAAAATAAAAAATAGAATAGAAAACTACAATAGTTTTAAGCAGAAGGTAGTTCTTTTTCTTTATTATTTTTTGAGTCACGCATACATTAAAAAAATTTAATTAATTCATTTTTTTCGTTGCCTCAGCTATCGGTGTCGCCTCTGGTCTGAAAGGTTGTCGAATCCTTAGGGATTCATCGAAGGCCACACCGGAAGAAGACCAGGAACCAAAAGTTTCCATTTTTTTCGTTGAACTCTGACCGGGCTCTAGGGATTTGGATCTCAGATCCGGATTCCCACGAAGATGAGGATAAAACGGTTCCCCTTTTTGCGATCTCCGGCCACCAGAGGCGACAGTCTTCGTCTTCGATGATCGGTGGCCATGGCGGGGCGACGACGACTCCATGGCCGAACATAAGGATGTCTAAGAGAAAAAAAAGAGAGAAAGGAAGTTTTTTTTAAAACAAGGGGTGAAATGAATTTTTTTTAGAAAATTTTAACTTAAATAGGGCACTGGTACGATGTCATTTTGGCTTGGTTTCAAAAACCCCAAAACGACATCGTTTGGGCATGATTTGCCAACCCGACCTAACCCCTTTTAGATCTGCGTATTTTTTAAAGGGGATAATTGTTGCCCAGGTCCTTCCACTTTTGAGTGTGTCTTGATATAGTTCTGATTCAATTTTTTTCTTTTCTTTTTAAATTTTATCATCTAATTTTATTTTATTTTCATTTTGGTCCATTGACCATTGACCATTTTTAGAAATGGGTACCCAAAATGGTGTCATTTTGACGCAATCCAAGGACCCAACCCTAGTACCATCAGAATCCGCATGTTTTCTTGAAAAGGGTCTAATTTCTATTTAGTCCTTTAGCTTTTTGGCTTTCTTGCAATTTCGCCCTATATTGTTTTTATTTTGTTTATTTTTATCCCTTTTATTTTATTTTCTTATTATTCAGTCCCTTGACCTAGCATTGACTTGCCAAGGGAATGATGCATGTTGGGTTTGGGAAAATAACACATCACGTCCCTAAACTTTTTATTTTATCCTGATTTCAGTCCCTTGTCTACTGTCCTTTGTTTTTTTAAATCTATACTTTGAATTTCATTAAGGTTTCAATTTAGTCCTTTGCATAATTATTATTATCGTTATTATTTTATCTTATTTTTATTATCGTTATTTTATTATTTCTTTTATTATTTCCAGCACTTTCATGTAAATATTTTAATTATGTATCTTTTATTTTATTTTATTTTTGAGTTATTATGTTTATTTTATTATTAAATATGGTATTATGATTATTATTGTCATTCATATTATTATTGATCAATGTTATTATCATCATTATTATAGCTATATTATTAATATAGCACTATTATTGCCATCGCTACTATCTTATTTCTTATTATTTATCTATAATATTTTTTTATTTGTACTTATATAGCAATTCCATTTTTCTAAGCATTCTATTACGTTTTCTTATAATCATACAATGTTTAAATAAATTAATTGCACATTGTATTAAAAAATATATTTATTTTAAACAACATGTAGAAAATAATTAAAATAGAGGTAATGTTCATTATTTTAGAAATTTGAGGAGTCGTGCTCCTAACTTACGGAGTATGGTCTCTTTCTAAAACTGAAGTAATTGAATATCCTACTTGAAAAGTAAAAACAAGATTTAAGTAAGGATCAAATGGTGGTTATTCTTGTTTTTGAGGGTTCAAAGCATCGTGCCCTAACTTACGGGGTATATCTTTTCTTATTTACTAACTCGAAATAAGGCCTTTTCGTGCGTAACCGGCTCCCAAACCTTATTTTGAGGGTTACGCGTGTTTAACAAGATACCAATTTTGAGCGTCGCGAGGCTGCTAATACATTCCTCGTGCGTAACCGGCTCCCAAACCTTATTTTCTCTGAATTTTCGCGTAGACCCAAATTCGGCCTTCATTTTGTTCAAGAATAATTTTTCTTTTCTAAAAAAGAATGTTTATTAGGTGTCCGATCACACCTAGAAAATGGTCGGTGGCGACTCCTTCTCTTTTTAAAACCGAAATTCTATTTTTAAATTTTCAAATAATCGCCTCAACTAGCGACGAAAGCAAAATTTTATGTCGCTACATTTGATATTTAAAAGTTTTACAATGTAGTCCCTATTTCCAGTTTTGATAAATAAAGCACTTTATTTAAGTATTTTTCGGCTTAATTATGTAACCCAATTCATATAAAAATATAACTAAATTATCAAAGCATTTATTATCATTCAATATAATTTTACAATTTTTCTTATTTTACAGTTATTTTGTTTTCAACTTCCAGTTCCAATTAACCCATTCATACATTCAATAATAATAATAATGATAGAAGAGAATGGAATAAGATATGAAGAATATGTGATTCCAATAATATCTGGGTAGAGATCAGTAGCAGATTAAGGAGATATTTATGCAACAATTCAAAGGGATTTTTTTTTTGCAAAGAAGAAGCGATATCAAGAATACAGCGTGTTTATTTGCATAGTAATTTTATTTTCCTAAAATCCGAACTCTCTATTTTTTTTATATCGATAAGCTTTACCAAATTAGTACATGTATTTTTCATTTAGTAAGATTTGCCAATTCTTAACTTTTAACCAACACGATTTTATCCACTATTCTCAAACCCTTGATTAGCTTAGAGCGTGAGTTCTGATTCACAAACTGGTAACCTAATGAAAACTTTAGCTTTGTGGGAAATAAAATTAATTTGGGAAAAATAAATCTCACTAACTTTCAAGAGTAACTATTCTAAATGATGTATATATTTGACTTAACTCATCGTCTCTGTATATAGGAAAAATTCACAAGAGTTTTACTTGAATAAAAAGAGAAAAAAAAAACATTTTAATGGAAAACACTTAGTCCCTCCTATATTGCTTATAGTGGACGGCATAGACACTATGAATCCCAATGTGTCGCCCACCCTATAACCATGTGGGTTTATTGAGTCTTCTTGTATTAGATACAATTATATGTATTGTATAGTTTTTAAACCAACTCATATAATTTATCCAACCCAATAACCAATTTTTTATTCTCAAAATATTATTAATTTAAATAATTCAAATGAATTTAGTTATTTTTCTCAATCTAATTCTAATTCTAATTCTGTTAAAATCATGACAATTTTACCGTACTAGAATTCATGAGTAAATAAATTTAATTACATTGTTTTGTAAAACTGTAATGATTACTTAATTTAATTTCCACTTTGAACTTAATTATTTAATTACAATCAATCAAATAATAATTCAAAGAAGTTGAATTATCCTAAGTCATCTCTTGCCATTTGCGAGAAAATACATTTATTGCGGATAGTAGTACATGAAATCTATTCTCTTTTCATTGTTTTTAAGTCATTCAACGTATTAGTTCTAAATGCAATCTAGAAAGGATTGTGTTGAGGTAGCAGATTGACCAATTGGGCACATATAATTATAGCTCAAGTAATTTGTAATTAAGTTCTGAATCTTCATATATTAATTGCATCATTATTTAATCATGAAGTCAATCCATTAAAAATACCATGACTAAACTCTCCCTTCTTATATATCATTACAAAAGCAACTTATAATTTTGTTATTTTTTATTCTAATATTATATTTTAATATTTTTTCATTAATTGTATCATCGTGTGCATTATTTACAAATTCCTGTTGCAAATAATATTATTTTTATGCTTTTAATTAATTTTAATAAATAAGGCAACGTACCGATTTCAACACCAAGTCACTGATTTCATCGCTATGTTGGGTGAATATCATTGGCTCATGTTAAAAACGAGACGTCCTTCTAAAAAACCAAAAATTTCAAATTCTCGTATTTTAATCGGATCGCAACTAAGTATTAAATTAAACTTGTATTTTGAGAATTATGACAACGCGTGTTTAACAAGATACCAATTTTGGGTGTCGTGAGGGTGCTAATACCTTCCTCGTGCGTAACCGGCTCCCGAACCCTATTTTTCTTTGGATTTTTGCGTAGACCCAAATTCGGCCTTCATTTTGTTCAAGAATAATTTTTCGTTTCTAAAAAAGAATGTTTATTAGGTGTCCGATAACACCTAGAAAAATGGTCGATGGCGACTCCTTCTCTTTTTAAAACTGAAATTTCATTTTTTAAATTTTCAAATAATCGCCTCAATTAACGACTAAAGTAAAATTTTTATGTCGCTACAGCTGGTGACTTCGCTGGGGACTTTTTTTGAGAGTCGAGTCTAGAATTAAACGCGTGTTGTCAAAATTTTCAAAATTCCTTATTCAAATTAATATTTAGTCGTGATCCTTAAATTTTGTTTTTGAAAAGTCATGCGCTTGCATCATGTTGAATATTCTTCTAACTTGTTTTATCTTGTTGTTTTTCAGCTCTAAGTTTTATGGTTTTAGTTTTTTAGTTTAGTTTTTATATAAAACGTAAAGGTTTGTGAGTTTCTCCCTACACACCGTGCACTTAAATTTTTTGCATAACATGAGCTCTATACCCGGGCTCCATCCGCTTAAGTGGAAGTAAATGCGATACCTTCGTGAGTTAACTCGTCCCTCCGCACAGGCTAGTGAATACTTCTGGGTTACATACGACTTATGGTTTTGTGAGTTAACTTGTCCCTCCGCATAGGCATAAGTAAATGTAATCCCTCGAATTGAACTCATGAGCCTGTGATGGGCTACGACCGAGGCTTCGTACTAGTCTTAGTAGACGATAGTACGAACAATTCGAGTACCTGTCTAGAACCAGAATCGCATATAGTAAACCATACGAGCCACCTAATTAGAGCCATGCTGAACCTCTGTCCGTTAATAGTCACCAAAATAAGTATATGGGAGAAACGTCTCTTGCCTTTCACTTCCTATACATTTACACTGTTTATGCAAAGGAATTGAACCGGGTAGCTTAATTTATTGGAGTTTCTATAGTTTTTCTCAGTTCTTATTTGTTGTGATTACTAACCAAAGTTGTTTGTCTTTATCTTTACTTTTCATTCATGCATCATAGGCATCTTGATTAGGAAGGTGTTGATTAGAGATTGGTTGCCAAAAACGGGTTTCTGATGGAGGAGTCAATTACACAAGTGACCGAGAAAAATGCCGTGATTCGAGATTGGTCTTTGAAATCTCAGAAAACGAAAGGGGACAGTTTAACAGAAGGATGTATCTCCAATCTTCCTGAGCAAGTAGCTACAAATGTTCGTAAGAATAACCTCGAGGATTTGACTCGGATTTAGAAACAGTGGGACTCAGACACTAGGGGCATCTTCATCGAAAAGTACGGGAATATAGCTCACTTGATCGCCGTCAACGTAGACGAACAACTGATTCAAGCCATGGTTCGATTTTGGGATCCAGCTTACCAATGTATCACTTTCAATCAGGAAGATATGACTCCGACCATAGAAGAGTATGCTGCATTGCTTCGCATTGACAATGTACAATTCATCAAGATATATGTGAAAGAGCCTAAACAAATGACCTTCAAGAAAAAGCTAGTGAGGTTGACGGGAATGACTGATATGTGGGCTGAAAAACAAATAAAGAAAAAGAACGAAGTTAGTTGTGTCCCATGGTTTTCTCTGTGAGATTTAGTTCAAAACCATCGAGATACTGTGAAGAGGATGGATCTGTTTGCTTTGGCCATTTATGGATTAATTGTCTTCCTAAAAGTTCTCGGGCATATAGAAGTTGCGGTAATGGATTTCTTTGAAAGATTAAAGCAAGGGATCAACCCCGTCCTGACTAACTTGGCCGAGACTTTTAGATCTCTAAGTTGTTGTAGGAGGAAAGGGGAAGGACGTTTTATCGGATGCGCGCAGTTACTTAATGTCTGGATTTTAAGCCATTTCTGGAAAGTGAAGCGCACACCTTTCCACATGTTTTCAAAAACATTCGTCTCATTGAAAGCTTACCTTGAGAAAGATTGGCCAAGGGATGTCACCGAACAGTATTGGGTTTCAGTTTTTTAGAACCTTCGCACCGAAGATATAACCTGGAGAGCATCATGGATCCGTCCTTCAGTTCTATTATACAAATGTGGAAGCCAAGATTAGGTGCCTTTACTAGGATTATGGGGAGGAATTGGATACACTCCGTTAATGGTTCAAAGGCAGTTTGCTTCATGACAGTTCATACCCGCTACCGGAGGATTAACACAATCAGAGTTAGCCTTTACAGGTGAAGGTTACATGAAAAGAGTCTGAGATACTGCAAAGTCTTGGAAGGAAAATTAGCCATTTATGCTGATACTATCACTTAGGATTATAACTTATGGAGAAAATGAAGAGTGAATAGTCAACAAATCTCACCGACGAGTTACACTTTCCAGAATCCTTTCTCAGAAGAAATGCCATCCGAGCTGGAAGTAGCGAGACATGAATTTGAACGTGAAAAGGCCAAGCTATTACGGGATATTAGTTCTCTTCAAGAGGAAAACTACCAGCTGAAGATCGATGTTCAAATTGAAAAATCTAAAACCGGGAAAGCTCAAAGAGAGGCTGAGATCGTAAGAAACGATTTAAGGGATCTTTATTTAGAAAATAAGAAATTAAGAAGCACTATACAAAACAGTGGGTTGGGCAAATCATCGGCAGAATGGAAGGAAGAATTAAGCAGCATCAAAAGTGGGATGGAATTCTGGAAAGGGAAAGCAAAGAAAGAAGAGGAAAAGCCGCGCGTGCTATGATAGAGTTAAGGAAGAAGAATGCTGAGTATAAAACTATGTCTGTAGAATTTGTGACTAGTCAGTCTAAACATCAAGAGCTAAGAGGGAAAGTACGAGATTTAGAAAATACACTGCAAGCTCAACAACAACAGTTGGATAATCTTCTAAAAGCCCTGGAAGAAAAGAATAGTCAGTACGAAAGAGACACTCACGCCTACAAAAGAGCCCTCCAAGAAAAAGAAATGCAACTCGGCTTTTTGATCAATGAAATTCGCAAGGCGGCTATGCAAGTTGTGCAATTATCAGATGAAGCCGAAGCTCTCAGTTGCCAATTCCCTCCGAGTCAAAGATCAAGCATATCAGAATTCTTAGAACGAGTGAAGAAACAAGGCAATGTGGCTAGAAAATTTGTGTAACAATTGAATCAAAAATAGCGAAACATTTTGTAATTGACTCTTTTGATTAATGAAATGCCTAAGTAGGGGCCATCTTGAAATCAACACCAAATTCTTGCACATTCATTCATGACTAACATTCATTTGACATTCATTCATTCATTCATTGCATGTATATGTCACCATAATCATTCACTAAGGCTAAAACCGTATAATCCGTAACTACGACACTCCAAGTCTGGAATCACGTCATTCTTATAGAACGCGCCGAAAAGCTAGAATTATGGAAGCCGAGTTCAATAAGAGAACTGAAAGGATGGAAATGACCCAAAGAAAATTGCAAGAGCAGTTGACCAAGTCACAACAGGAAGTAAGAGATCTGATGTTAAGATCTTGAGAGGAATCACTCTAGCAAAGAGATCAGATGGCCAAAATTATGGAGATGATGACAGCTTTGGTCAAAGGAAAGGGACCTATGCAGAGCCCTGACACTATGGAGCCTCAGCCAAAAACTACTCATGACCGGGATCGGCTCTATCCCCTAGGATTCACTCCACCTCACGCCAATACAACGAAAAGAGGATATCCTCAAGTGGAACCTGCAAGCTTGGAGCAACGACCCGCACCCCCTGCTTATCTAGGGCAAGGTATATTTATATCGAACCCCGGAGCTAATCCTACTGATCCCAATGTTCCAGATTTGGATGATCCATTAGAAATAGCCAGGTTGAAAATGGATGATCATGATGCCAGGATAAGTATAGGAGCTTGGAAGAAAGGCTCAAGGCGATAGAAGGTGCTGAAACCTTCTCTGTACTAAGTGCCAAAGAGCTTAGTTTGGTGCCCGATCTGGTTCTGCCTCCAAAATTTAAAGTGCCAGATTTTGAAAAATATGATGGAACGAAATGTCCAAAGGCACATCTTGTCATGTTTTGCTGGAAGATGACTGGTTACGTGAATGAAGATAAATTGTTAATACACTGTTTCCAAGACAGCTTGGTCAGATCGGCCCTTCGATGGTATAATCAACTTAGTAGAGAAAGGATCCGATCATGGAAAGACTTGGCGTCAGCATTTTATGAACAATACAAGCATGTATCTGATATGGTGCCTGATCGGCTAACTCTGCAGATGATGGAAGAGAAGCCAACGAAGACTTTTAGGCAATACGCCCAAAGATAGAGGGATATCTCGGCCTAAGTAGAACCCCTATTAACTAAAAATGAAATAACGGTTCTCTTCATCATTACTTTAAAAGCATCATTTTATGATAAGTTGGTAGGAAGCGCCACGAAAGACTTCGCAGATATTGTAATATCTGGGGAACTTATAGAGAATGCCATCAAGATTAGAAGGATGGAAAGCCCCGAAAGCTCGAAAAGGGCAGCACCCATAAAGAAAAAAGAAACAGAAACCCATATGGTGGGAACTAAGAGCCAGAACACTTCTAATCCTTACCCAGTCTAGCCACGACCTCGATATCACCTACCTCCAAACTTTTATTATCCTCCCTAAAACCCTTACTATCAAACACCTCCTCCTTACCCCGTCTACGCCACAGATAACCAAAGACCATTTGCCATGTTCCCACCAAATACCATGCTTGTTCAAAACCAACCCAAAAATGAACAAGGGCCGACAAGACCCAATCCTGAAAAACCCCAGTTCACCCCAATTCCCGTGTCATACGGAGAGCTGTACCCAAAACTGTTGGAAAATAATTAATATCCCCACATTATATGGCACCCCTAAAGCCTTCACACCCAAAATGGTACGATCCTAATGCTAATTGCATTTACCACGCTGGAAACCAGGGGCATTCTATAGAAAATTGTTTGGCCTTTAAAAGGAGGGTTCTAGGTCTTATTGATGCAGACATTCTACGATTTGATGGTACTGGCAATACGGCTGGAAATCTGCTCCCTAACCACACGGAAGGGAACGTAAGCGCGGTGACAAAAGAAGACAGGTGGTGTGCCAAAAGTTGTGTTTCTGAAATGAAGACACCGCTGCGAAAGATTTGGAAGGTAATGGTTGAAAATGGGCTATTTTGTCATCCCAACAGAATTTTCAATGAAGAAAATACAAAAAGTCAATGTTTTTGTGATTTTCATGGGATCGAGGGGCATGACATCCAATCTTGTGAATGATTCAGAAAACTACTTCAAGACATGATGGACAATAAGGAAGTCAAGATCTTTAACAAAATGAAAGAGGCCGATGAATGAGAAGTATGCACTTCTGATAATCAATCATCGAGTTTCCCTTATAGTGCCGATCGACCATTGGTGATTTATTACGATGCAAAAAAGGAGAAAGTGAAACCAAAGATGATAATTGAAGTACCATCTCCTTTCCCTTACAAAGACAACAAGGCAGTACCATGGAAATATGGTGTCAACATTATCATACCTGAAGGTGAAAAATCCAAAATCACGGCCGGAATGTTGGCAAAGTAGGACACTTCACCCGCAGCGGGAGGTGTTATTCTAAAGAGGTCGAACCAATAAAGAAGACTAATGACTCAAAGTAGAAAGAAAAGGCATCGATGCACGAGGTCGAGGTCCAACTTGAGACTCTATCCGAACAAGAAGTTAAAAGGCCTGTGGATGAAGAAGAAGCACATGAATTCTTGAAGTTCATCAAGCATAGTGAATATAACGTCGTGGAACAGTTAAGCAAACAACCGGCATGAATCTCGATATTATCCCTACTGTTGAATTCAGAACTACATCAGAATGCTTTGCTGAAAATGTTAAATCAAGCTTACGTGGCAAGCAATATATCTTTCGAAAAACTTGATAGGTGGGTGAATAACCTGAACGTGGATTGCAAGAGTCTTAGGCTAAGAATTAGAATGGGAGCCCATAACGTACCTTTCTTTGTCAAAAACATTTACATCTACGGGAATGATATACCCCGGGCAAGATAATCCATGAAGCACGCTGTTATTAATTGAAAGGGGTCTTCAGAATGTTAGTATAAATGTCATTAACAAAGGAAATGATGCAATTAAAGATGTTTCAATGATACACCCTTGTCCTCCTGGATTCGTTTTGAAAAATTGGACTGCTGTGGATCTCCTTGTAGTTTCTAAGTCTTCTCCAGAGTAATGCTCAATGTTAACACTCTCCTTTTTGTGTGTCCCTAAGTAATAGTAGGGATTCTTTTGTAAGAGCTTATGATTTTCTCTTTATCATTTAAATGAACATTAATGAAGATGCATTTCGTCATGGTCTTTTCATCTTCATTAACTTCATAATTTTTCCTTCTTCTCACAGCCTGTCATTGCATATATCTCACATCATGCCATAATATTATGCTTGTTGGTCCCAATACTTTGATACTCCTCTATAGTTTTCTTTTCCATTCAACTTTCAGGTGCTTAGATATCAATGATATGAACAAACCCGTTACAAATCTTGAAATCGATCTCGAGAAAGCTATTTGTTTAGGAGAGTTCGAAGTTGAGGAAAATGTTGAAGACTATGTCTCGTCTCCTGACTTACTAAGAATGGTAGAACAAGAAGATAAACAGATTCTACCTCATCAAGAATCTGTTAAGATAATAAATTTGGGAAATGAAGAAAAGAGGCAAGAAGTGAAGATTGGGACCTCCATTTCAGATAACACCAGACATGATTTGATCGCTTTGCTTCATGAGTACAAAGATGTATTTGCATGGTCGTCTCAGGACATGCCAGGATTGGATGAGGATGTAGTGGTCCATAGACTCCCACTGAAACCAGAATGCAAACCCATTCAACAGAAGTTAAGACGAATGAGACCTAAAATGCTGTTAAAAATAAAAGAACAAATATGGCTTCCTACAAGTCTCCAAGTACCCACAATGGGTAGCTAACATAGTCCCAGTACCGAAGAAAGATGGCAAGGTACGAATGTGTGTGGATTATCGCGATCTGAATCGAGCAAGTCCTAAAGATAATTTTCCTTTGCCACACATCAATACATTGGTGGATAACACAGCCAAACATTCATTGTTTTCGTTCATGGATGGATTCTCAAGTTATAATCAAATAAAGATGGCTCCTGAGGATATGGAAAAAACTACTTTCGGAACGATGTGGGGAACATTCTGTTATAAGGTGATGCCGTTCGGATTAAAGAATGCTGGAGCAACATATCAGAGGGCCATGGTGATGTTGTTTCATGACATGATGCACAAAGAAATAGAAGTCTATATCAATGATATGATCGTTAAATCCAAGGGGGAAAGAGAGTATGTTGGGAACCTTAGGAAGTTGTTTGAAAGACTGAGAAAGTTCCAGCTGAAGCTTAATCCAGCCAAATGTACGTTTGGGGCTACCTCGGGAAAATTGCTAGGCTTCATCGTCAGCGAGAGAGGCATTGAAGTTGATCCAGATAAGATAAAAGCCATACAAGAACTACTACCTCCGCGCACGCAAAAAGAAGTAAAAGGATTTTTAGGGAGGCTAAACTACATTGCTCGGTTCATTGCTCAACTTACCAACCAGTGTGACCTAATTTTTTGACTCATTCGAAAACTTAATCCGGAAGAATGGAACGAGGAGTGCCAAGTGACTTTTGACAAGATAAAACAGTATTTGTCTAGTCCGTAGGTGCTAGTACCGCCAACTCCAGGAAGACCGTTAATATTGTATCTGACTGTGTTCGAAAATTCAATGGGTTGCGTACTGGGGCAACACGATAAGTCAGGGAAAAGAGAAAAGGCGATTTACTATCTCAGCAAAAAGTTCACAGAGTATGAGGCAAAGTACTCGTCAATTGAAAAATTCTGTTGTGCATTGGTTTGGGTAGTTTGGAGGCTCAGGCAATATATGTTGTATCATACGACATGGTTAATTTCAAAGCTAGACCCCATAAAGTACATGATGGAATCACCTGCACTCTCAGGAAGAATGGCATGATGACAGATCCTATTATCAGAATACGACATCGACTATGTGAGCCAAAAGTCGATAAAAGGGAGTGCAATAGCTGATTTCTTAGCAACTCGAACAACGGAGGAATACGAGCCATTGAGATTTGATTTCCCAGATGAAGACTTGATGTGCATTACGGAAAAAGAATGTGAGTCATCCAAAGAGAAGTCATGGAAGATGAGCTTTGATGGTGCATTGAATACATTGGGGCTTGGTATTGGAGCAGTCTTAGTATCACCTAAAGGGAATCATTATCCGTTCACTGCCAGGTTGAATTTCTTCTGTACCAATAACATAGCAGAATATGAGGCCTGTATCATGGGACTTCGTGCAGCTATTGAACGAAACGTCGAAATTTTAGAGGTGTACGGGGACTCATTGTTGGTGATATACCAAATCCGTGGATATTGGGAAGTGAGATATTCGAAATTAGTTAAATACAGTGATCTAGTGGTAGTACTGATTAAAGAATTCAAAAAAATAACTTTTAATTACTTCCCACGAGAAGAAAACCAATTGGTTGATGCCTTGGCCACTTTGGCTTCAATGTTCAAAGCGAACAAATAAACAGAAATAATGCCTCTTCAAATGAGCATATATGAAGTCCCTGCACATTGTTTCAACATTGAAAAAGAGCCAGATGGACGGCCATGGTTCCATGATATCTTAGAATATGTCAAGAATCAAAAGTATCCTGAACAAACAAATGAGAACGATAAAAGAACAATCAGAAGAATGGCAGTAGGATTTGTTCTTGATGGGGACATTCTGTACAAAAAAGAAAAAGACCAAGTGCTCTTGAGATGCGTAAATGCTGTTGAAGCCAGAAAAATACTTGAAGATGTCCATGAAAGAATTTGTGGGACACATGCCAATGGTTTCACTATGGCTAGGAAGATTATGAGACTCGGTTATTACTGGCTGACAATGGAAAGTGACTGCATTAGTTTTGCACGAAAATGCCACAAATGTCAAAGTTATGGTGATAAAATTCATGTAGCCCCTTCGCCCCTTCATGTCATGACTTTTCCGTGGCCTTTTTCTATGTAGGGCATGGATGTTATAGGGCCAATTTCCCCAAAAGCTTCTAATGGACACTGATTCATTTTTGTTGTGATAGATTACTTCACGAAATGGATAGAAGCCGCTTCATTTGCTAATGTGACGAAGATTGCAGTTTGCAGGTTCTTAAAAAAGGAAATCATTTGTCGATATGGTTTACCTGAAAGAATCATTTCAGATAACACCTTGAATTTGAACAACAAGATGATGAAGGAAGTGTGTGAACAATTCAAATAAAGCATCATAACTCATCACCCTATCGCCCGAAAATGAATGGAGCAGTTGAAGCGGCCAACAAGAATATTAAGAAGATTATTAGGAAAATGACCGAAAGATATAAAGACTGGAGTAAGAAGCTACCGTTCGCTTTGTATGCATATCGCACATCTGTGCGGACATCCACGGGAGCAGCTCCTTTCTCTCTGGTCTATAGAATAGAAGCTTTGCTACCCATCGAAGTTGAGATCCCCTCTCTACAAGTCTTAATGGAGTCGAAACTAAAGGAAGCATAGTGGGTTCGAGCTCGATATGACCAGTTAAATCTTATCGAAGAAAAATGTTTGAAGGCAATCTGTCATGGACGGATGTACCAGAAGAGCCATGACAAGAAATTACGACCAATAGAATTCCACGAAGGAGAACTCGTGCTAAGAAAGATTCTCCCAATACAAAAAGAATTCCGAGGAAAATAGGCACCAAATTGGGAAGGACCGTATGTCGTAAAGAAGGCTTTCTCAGGTGGAGCTTTGATTCTCACTGAGATGGATGGGAAAGAGTTATCTAACCCAGTGAACTCAGATGCTGTAAAGAAATATTATGCCTAAAAAAAGATCAAGGTGAAAACCCGAAAAGGGCGTCTTGATGAACAAAAAGGATTAGGATGAAAACCTGAGAGGGTGTCCTAATGGAACAAACCTAGGCTTAAAGAGCAAGGCGATTTGAACGGTGGGTCAAACGGCAAGGCTATAGTATTTGAAGCATCTCTGAAAGCTCGAAATCTTCTACGTAAGAAGCCATGCTCGAAAAGATTCTTGATTAAGTAACGTGGAAGAGATCATGCGTTGAATATCTAGAGCATTTGTATTTACTGAATGTGATCCCCTTTTCTTTGTGACACTTTTTTTACTATCATTGGTTAACTTTTTATTTGTTATCTTTGAAATAAATAAATGAGAAGTATCTCTTTTGTACCTATCTGACCATTTTCATGCATCTCATTGTATGGTTTATTTGAATAATAAATAGTAGAATGACATACTCTAAACAAAAGAAAGGTTGAGCATTACCCAGAGGAGAATTCGATAAGTACGAGGCCTCAAAGTAAGGACAAAGTTCAACAGGGGGCAAAAGAGTGGTATCTGAGAAATACAGATTGCTCGTAAAGCTGGAGAACGGGTACAGAGCCTGAAGAGAAAGTCAAGAATCGAAGCAATGAATGCAGATCATCACGAGAATCGTGACGAAAAGAGATATATGACAAACAAGTCCAAGGCACATAGCATAATCATGTAGGCATACAGGCATTTAAGACAAGCATGTGCATATCATGATAACATCATGCATGACATTTACAGGTACTCCAGCAGAGCGAGAGGTTTTGATGATATTTATACTGGATCAAGGAAAAAGACACCTGAAGTTCCACCAGATGATATGTTTTGGTATCCTGATATTTTTATTTCTATTTTTTTAAAAAATCAACTCATGTTGCGAGAGGTGAGTTGAGCCTCGGGACACATGTCGAGATATTTTCAATTTCTATTTTCAATTTCTGTTTTTCAAAAAAATCAACTCATATTATGAGAGGTGAGTTGAGCCTTGGGTCACACGCTGAGGTATCTTTAGTTCCTATTTTTCAAAAAATCAACTCATATTGCGAGAGGTGAGTTGAGCCTCAGGTCACAGGCTGAGATATTTTTAGTTTCTATCTACTCATATTACGAGAGGTGAGTTGAGCTTCAGGTCACACACTGAGGTATTTTCAATTTTTTAATTTTTTTAAAAATTAACTCATAATCCGATAGATGAGTTGAACGTCAGTTTGTATGCCGAGCTATTTTCGATGTTTGTTTTTCAATAAAGAATAAGGATTAGAGCTAATCGAATATACATAATTTGCCTCCCTGAAGTTGCAGTGAAGCATCAGATTAGATCGAAGCTATAAATCCTTTCTCCCTAAAATGGCATTAGAGTGGCTCGAAGCCACAGCAAATCTCCTTGAAGTTTCAGCAGAGTAGATTGAAGTCACAAGTCTTATCTCTATGAAATTGCAGCGGAAGAGATTGAAGATAGCAAATATTATTTTCCTAAAGTTGCAGTGGAACAGATTGAAGCTATAAATCACAGATATTATCTCTCTGAAGTTGCAGTAGAGCAGATCAAAACAAACCTTATCTCCCTAAAGTGGCAGTGGAGCAGGTTGAAGTCATTAGTCTTATCTCTCTAAAGCTGCAGTGGGGCAAACTAAGGATAGCAAATCTTACCTCTAAAGTTGGATGAAGTGGATCGAAGCAACAAGACGCAGTGGACTAGAACGAGGCTACAAGAAGAGGAGGAACACCAAGGAAGTCAAAGCTCGACGCAGCCGGGCCAAATTGGTCTTTCTTAAAGGTCTTTGCTCCGTTCTCGTTACACGACAATGAGAAAAGAAAGGCAGCTGTACACACCAATTTTGCCAGACCCATTTTAGCCTAAACCTAACCCACCTAAATTAAGCCCACTAACCCAAAACAAGACCCAAACCCAAAATTTAAAAAAAAAACCCTAGCCCACAACCTAAACTTTTTCTCAACTAAACCCTAATCCCACTTTCTAGCCGCCGCTCCTAGCCTCTGCCACCACTAACTCCACTGGCCACGCCTGCAGCACGCCACCGCCTTTGTCATTGTCCAACTTGTACCTACAAACACAGAGAATACATCAATGAAAGAACAAGTTGTATAAGGCTATATAAAACGAACAAAAAACCATGTAAAAGGGACTATTTTTTGGGAAATAAAAAAAAAAGAGACTTGCAAACATAAAGAAACGAAGCAAAAAAATCAAAAGATCTAAAAACCCCAACACCAACACAGAATCGTAGCAAACAACACCAAAAGAGAGTTCAAAAGTTTCTGATAAAAGGTTTATTTATTTTCGTTTTTGTTTATTTATTTTTTTATTTTATTTTATTTCCTTTTGAACCAATTTAATCCTTTATTTTCTTACCCAAATACATATATATATTAAAAATACAAATATATATATACCTTTGGCGATTTCCGGCCACCATGTACGGTGGCCAACATGGCGGACGGCAGCGATTCATTGGATCCATGGCCGGAGCCTTCACCGGCATGGGGGGCCTCTGCAGAGGAAAATAAGAGGAGAAGAGAAAAAAAATTTTAAAACAGAGGAAGAATGAAAATTTTTAAAAAAATCGGATTTAAATAGTTCCTCAAAACGACGCCGTTTTGGCCAGCCTTCTTAATGCCAAAACGTCGTCGTTTTGGGTGACCCGACCCGATCCGACCCGCTCCACTAAGGATCCACATGTTTTTTCGACGGAGGGGCTATTTGCGCTTTTAGCCCTTCCGCTTTTTTACCATTTTGTAATTCAATTTTTCGTTATTTTTAATTTTGCCCAGTAATTCGTTTTTTGTTGCATTTTAGTCCTGCACAAAACGCTGCGCTTAGAGAGACGGGGATATTTTCTTTTTCGTCCCTCGACGTTGTGCGTGCGTTACAATTTGGTCCTCCCTTTCTTTTTTCACTTTGATTTCGCCCCAAAGTTTCGTTTTAAGTCGATTTAGTCTTTTTTGTGTTATTTTGCTGTTTTATTTTCAAATTACTTATTTTTATTATTATTTTATGTTGTTTATTATTACTATTAATTATAATTTCTATATTATTATTATTATTATTATTATATAGTAGTGTATGTTTATTTATATATATATGTATATATAGTATTATTTTTAATTACTTTATTTTAACATTATTATTATGTTATATTTACTTTTTGTATTTCAATATTATTACTATTATTATTATTATTAATATTAGTGCATATTATTTTTATTATATATGTATGTATATGTATACATATTTAAATATAGTATTATTTTTTATTACTTTATTTTGATATTTTTATTATATTATATATGCTTTTTGATTTCAATATTATTACTATTATCATCATATTATTATTACCTTTTTTACTATCCAATGTATTATTATTATTATTATTATTATTATATTTTCCTTTTATTTGTATTTACTCATATGTTATTTTTTTTACGTTAACTAATTTAATATGTATATATTTTAGCATACTTGTTTTATATATCAGTACTCTTATTATTAATATTTAATCATTTATTTTTATCTTTTTTAAATAATTTCAAACCTTAGATTATTTATTATTTGTCTTATCGTTATTACTATTTGTATTTACCGTTATTATTACTATTATTTTTACTTTTATTACTATTATTATTATTTATTATTACTATTATTATCACTATTATTTTTTTATTTTTTTTATTACTATTATCATTTTAAAACATTGTTACTATTATTCTTTTACCATTTAATACGTATTATTATTATTATTATTATTATTATTAGTGTATGTTTCTATTATACATGTATATATACATATATTTATACATATAGTATTATTTTAATTACTTTATTTTAATATTATTATTATATTATATGTCTTCCTTTTTGTGTTTATTTATTTATTGTTTTATTATTAATTAATTTAGCATTATTAATTATTATTATTGTCCTTGTTAACATGTCATCATTTTATTAATCTATGATTGTTACTATTAATAATATTTTATTATTTTCTACTTTGACTTGTCGTGTCATTATTATTATTATTTCTGTTATTATTCGTGTATATATTAATATTATTGTTATTTTTATTCTAATATTATATTTTAATATTTTTTCATTAATTGTATCATCGTGTGCATTATTTACAAATTCCTGTTGTGAATAATATTATTTTTTATGCTTTTAATTAATTTTAATAAATAAGGCAACGTACCGATTTCAACACCAAGTCACTGATTTCATCGTTATGTTGGGTGAATCCGTGTTAAAAACGAGACGTCCTCCTAAAAAACCAAAAATTTTAAATTCTCGTATTTTAATCGGATTGCAACTAAGTATTAAATTAAACTTGTATTTTGAGAATTATGACAACGCGTGTTTAACAAGATACCAATTTTGAGCGTCGCGAGGCTGCTAATACATTCCTCGTGCGTAACCGGCTCCCAAACCTTATTTTCTCTGGATTTTCGCGTAGACCCAAATTCGGCCTTCATTTTGTTCAAGAATAATTTTTCTTTTCTAAAAAAGAATGTTTATTAGGTGTCCGATCACACCTAGAAAAATGGTCGGTGGCGACTCCTTCTCTTTTTAAAACCGAAATTCCATTTTTAAATTTTCAAATAATCGCCTCAACTAGCGACGAAAGCAAAATTTTATGTCGCTACATTTGATATTTAAAAGTTTTACAATGCAGTCCCTATTTCCAGTTTTGATAAATAAAGCACTTTATTTAACTATTTTTCGGCTTAATTATGTAACCCAATTCATATAAAAAATATAACTAAATTATCAAAGCATTTATTATCATTCAATATAATTTTACTATTTTTCTTATTTTACAGTTATTTTGTTTTCAACTTCCAGTTCCAATTAACCCATTCATACATTCAATAATAATAATAATGATAGAAGAGAATGGAATAAGATATGAAGAATATGTGATTCCAATAATATCTGGGTAGAGATCAATAGCAGATTAAGGAGATATTTATGCAACAATTCAAAGGGATTTTTTTTTTTGCAAAGAAGAAGCGATATCAAGGATACAGCATGTTTATTTGCATAGTAATTTTATTTTCCTAAAATCCGAGCTCTCTATGTTTTTTATATCGATAAGCTTTACCAAATTAGTACATGTATTTTTCGTTTAGTAAGATTTGCCGATTCTTAACTTTTAACCAACACGATTTTATCCACTATTCTCAAACCCTTGATTAGCTTAGAGCGTGAGTTCTGATTCACAAACTGGTAACCTAATGAAAACTTTAGCTTTGTGGGAAATAAAATTAATTTGGGAAAAATAAATCTCACTAACTTTCAAGAGTAACTATTCTAAATGATGTATATATTTGACTTAACTCATCGTCTCTGTATATAGGAAAAATTCACAAGAGTTTTACTTGAATAAAAAGAGAAAAAAAAAGTAACATTTTAATGGAAAACACTTAGTCCCTCCTATATTGCTTATAGTGGACGGCATAGACACTATGAATCCCAATGTGTCTTCCACCCTATAACCAGGTGGGTTTATTGAGTCTTCTTGTATTAGATACAATTATATGTATTGTATAGTTTTTAAACCAACTCATATAATTTATCCAACCCAATAACCAATTTTTTATTCTCAAAATATTATTAATTTAAATAATTCAAATGAATTTAGTTATTTTTCTCAATCTAATTCTAATTCTAATTCTGTTAAAATCATGACAATTTTACCGTACTAGAATTCATGAGTAAATAAATTTAATTACATTGTTTTGTAAAACTGTAATGATTACTTAATTTAATTTCCACTTTGAACTTAATTATTTAATTACAATCAATCAAATAATAATTCAAAGAAGTTGAATTATCCTAAGTCATCTCTTGCCATTTGCGAGAAAATACATTTATTGCGGATAGTAGTACATGAAATCTATTCTCTTTTCATTGTTTTTAAGTCATTCAACGTATTAGTTCTAAATGCAATCTAGAAAGGATTGTGTTGAGGTAGCAGATTGACCAATTGGGCACATATAATTATAGCTCAAGTAATTTGTAATTAAGTTCCGAATCTTCATATATTAATTGCATCATTATTTAATCATGAAGTCAATCCATTAAAAATACCATGACTAAACTCTCCCTTCTTATATATCATTACAAAAGCAACTTATAATTTTGTTTGTCCGATGACCTTCTCATTAGTGTATTACCTTCATAGGGTATCTTTTATCTTTTAGGGTTAAATTCATTCACTCAATATTATTCTATTTTATTTCACAGTGAACATTGCAACTTCTTCCATGAAAAAGTCTATTACTAACATGTAGAAATAGAATCATTCATCTTAGACAAATGACTCATGCTTACATTTCTTTTTCATCAACCATACAATGTCAGTGAGAGGATACCTTTTACCTTTTATTGGGGTATGAATTTCGCTAAGTAATGCTATACATAAGACATATACCCAATATATTAGCTTTCGGCTCTATTACCAATTGAATTCAAGCATTTAATATACGAGTTACATACACATAGTCACTCAGTACTAAGGTAAGTCACACCATGAACGTCACTAGTGAATAAATCTATAAATGAATCTAGGACAGATTCAACTTGGATCCTATTTGATGTATTATTAACCCAGACAATCACACCTATATATCTCTCTTTCTAAGAGTCATCCGCTCTAGTATTCAACATAAGGTATCTCCGCAATTAAACTTGATAGACAACATAATAGTTTCTTGAATCAATTTTCTCAATTTTGATTCTTCAAACTATGAACTATTGAGATAACCAACTTGTAATAGCCCAATTTTGCCTGGCCCAACACAAATAAATAAAATAAAATCCAAAATAAAAATAAATAAAAGTCTGTTAGCAGTCCAAGTTACAAGCCCAATAACAAAGTCCATTTACAAAATCCAAACCCAAACCCCAGGTTACACAAGCCCAAGCCCACAATCTCAATTTTTTCAAAAATCCAAAAACTCTAAGTCCCATTTCGCACCGCGCCCCACCACGTCGGCATGCTCACCGCCCGAGGCCTAACGCACCCTCTGCCACCATTGCACCAAAATGGCAAGGCACAGCCCCCAGTGCCGTTGACCTTGCCACAAACGCTTGCAAAGAAAAAAGAAAACAAGAAAGATGACAAAAATAGCAGAAACAACAAAAAAGAAAAGAAAATATATATGTAATCGGCTATAAAGCCGTAAGATTGAGATGTGTTTTTTTACAGAAAATAAAAAAATAGAATAGAAAACTACAATAGTTTTAAGCAGAAGGTAGTTCTTTTTCTTTATTATTTTTTGAGTCACGCATACATTAAAAAAATTTAATTAATTCATTTTTTCGTTGCCTCAACTATCGGTGTCGCCTCTGGTCTGAAAGGTTGTCGAATCCTTAGGGATTCATCGAAGGCCACACCGGAAGAAGACCAGGAACCAAAAGTTTCCATTTTTTTCGTTGAACTCTGACCGGGCTCTAGGGATTTGGATCTCAGATCCGGATTCCCACGAAGATGAGGATAAAAACGGTTCCCCTTTTTGCGATCTCCGGCCACCAGAGGCGACAGTCTTCGTCTTCGATGATCGGTGGCCATGGCGGGGCGACGACGACTCCATGGCCGAACATAAGGATGTCTAAGAGAAAAAAAAGGGAGAAAGGAAGTTTTTTTTTTAAAACAAGGGGTGAAATGAATTTTTTTTAGAAAATTTTAACTTAAATAGGGAACTGGTACGATGTCATTTTGGCTTGGTTTCAAAAACCTCAAAACGACATCGTTTTGGGCATGATTTGCCAACCCGACCTAACCCCTTTTAGATCTGCGTATTTTTTAAAGGGGGATAATTGTTACCCAGGTCCTCCCACTTTTGAGTGTGTCTTGATATAGTTCTGATTCAATTTTTTTCTTTTCTTTTTTAAATTTTATCATCTAATTTTATTTTATTTTCATTTTGGTCCATTGACCATTGACCATTTTTAGAAATGGGTACCCAAAATGGTGTCATTTTGACGCAATCCAAGGACCCAACCCTAGTACCATCAGAATCCGCATGTTTTCTTGAAAAAGGGTCTAATTTCTATTTTAGTCATTTAGCTTTTTGGCTTTCTTGCAATTTCGCCCTATATTGTTTTTATTTTGTTTATTTTTATCCCTTTTATTTTATTTTCTTATTATTCAGTCCCTTGACCTAGCATTGACTTGCCAAGGGAATGATGCATGTTGGGTTTGGGAAAATAACACATCACGTCCCTAAACTTTTTATTTTATCCTGATTTCAGTCCCTTGTCTACTGTCCTTTGTTTTTTTAAATCTATACTTTGAATTTCATTAAGGTTTCAATTTAGTCCTTTGCATAATTATTATTATCATTATTATTTTATCTTATTTTTTATTATCGTTATTTTATTATTTCTTTTATTATTTCCAGCACTTTGATGTAAATATTTTTAATTATGTATCTTTTATTTTATTTTTATTTTTGAGTTATTATGTTTATTTTTATTATTAAATATGGTATTATGATTATTATTGTCATTCATATTATTATTGATCAATGTTATTATCATCATTATTATAGCTATATTATTAATATAGCACTATTATTGCCATCGCTACTATCTTATTTCTTATTATTTATCTATAATATTTTTTTATTTGTACTTATATAGCAATTCCATTTTTCTAAGCATTCTATTACGTTTTCTTTTAATCATACAATGTTTAAATAAATTAATTGCACATTGTATTAAAAAATATATTTATTTTAAACAACATGTAGAAAATAATTAAAATAGAGGTAATGTTCATTATTTTAGGAATTTGAGGAGTCGTGCTCCTAACTTACGGAATATGGTCTCTTTCTAAAACTGAAGTAATTGAATATCCTACTTGAAAAGTAAAAACAAGATTTAAGTAAGGATCAAATGGTGGTTATTCTTGTTTTTGAGGGTTCAAAGCATCGTGCCCTAACTTACGGGGTATATCTTTTCTTATTGACTAACTCGAAATAAGGCCTTTTCGTGCGTAACCGGCTCCCAAACCTTATTTTGAGGGTTACGCGTGTTTAACAAGATACCAATTTTGAGCGTCGCGAGGCTGCTAATACATTCCTCGTGCGTAACCGGCTCCCAAACCTTATTTTCTCTGAATTTTCGCGTAGACCCAAATTCGGCCTTCATTTTGTTCAAGAATAATTTTTCTTTTCTAAAAAAGAATATTTATTTGGTGTCCGATCACACCTAGAAAAATGGTTGGTGGCGACTCCTTCTCTTTTTAAAACCGAAATTCCATTTTTAAATTTTCAAATAATCGCCTCAACTAGCGACGAAAGCAAAATTTTATGTCGCTACATTTGATATTTAAAAGTTTTACAATGTAGTCCCTATTTCCAGTTTTGATAAATAAAGCACTTTATTTAACTATTTTTCGGCTTAATTATGTAACCCAATTCATATAAAAAATATAACTAAATTATCAAAGCATTTATTATCATTCAATATAATTTTACAATTTTTCTTATTTTACAGTTATTTTGTTTTCAACTTCCAGTTCCAATTAACCCATTCATACATTCAATAATAATAATAATAATAGAAGAGAATGGAATAAGATATGAAGAATATGTGATTCCAATAATATCTGGGTAGAGATCAGTAGCAGATTAAGGAGATATTTATGCAACAATTCAAAGGGATTTTTTTTTTGCAAAGAAGAAGCGATATCAAGAATACAGCGTGTTTATTTGCATAGTAATTTTATTTTCCTAAAATCCGAGCTCTCTATTTTTTTTATATCGATAAGCTTTACCAAATTAGTACATGTATTTTTCATTTAGTAAGATTTGCCAATTCTTAACTTTTAACCAACACGATTTTATCCACTATTCTCAAACCCTTGATTAGCTTAGAGCGTGAGTTCTGATTCACAAACTGGTAACCTAATGAAAACTTTAGCTTTGTGGGAAATAAAATTAATTTGGGAAAAATAAATCTCACTAACTTTCAAGAGTAACTATTCTAAATGATGTATATATTTGACTTAACTCATCGTCTCTGTATATAGGAAAAATTCACAAGAGTTTTACTTGAATAAAAAGAGAAAAAAAAACATTTTAATGGAAAACACTTAGTCCCTCCTATATTGCTTATAGTGGACGGCATAGACACTATGAATCCCAATGTGTCGCCCACCCTATAACCAGGTGGGTTTATTGAGTCTTCTTGTATTAGATACAATTATATGTATTGTATAGTTTTTAAACCAACTCATATAATTTATCCAACCCAATAACCAATTTTTTATTCTCAAAATATTATTAATTTAAATAATTCAAATGAATTTAGTTATTTTTCTCAATCTAATTCTAATTCTAATTCTGTTAAAATCATGACAATTTTACCGTACTAGAATTCATGAGTAAATAAATTTAATTACATTGTTTTGTAAAATTGTAATGATTACTTAATTTAATTTCCACTTTGAACTTAATTATTTAATTACAATCAATCAAATAATAATTCAAAGAAGTTGAATTATCCTAAGTCATCTCTAGCCCTTTGCGAGAAAATACATTTATTGCGGATAGTAGTACATGAAATCTATTCTCTTTTCATTGTTTTTAAGTCATTCAACGTATTAGTTCTAAATGCAATCTAGAAAGGATTGTGTTGAGGTAGCAGATTGACCAATTGGGCACATATAATTATAGCTCAAGTAATTTGTAATTAAGTTCCGAATCTTCATATATTAATTGCATCATTATTTAATCATGAAGTCAATCCATTAAAAATACCATGACTAAACTCTCCCTTCTTATATATCATTACAAAAGCAACTTATAATTTTGTTATTTTTTATTCTAATATTATATTTTAATATTTTTTCATTAATTGTATCATCGTGTGCATTATTTACAAATTCCTGTTGCAAATAATATTATTTTTATGCTTTTAATTAATTTTAATAAATAAGGCAATGTACCGATTTCAACACCAAGTCACTGATTTCATCGCTATGTTGGGTGAATATCATTGGCTCATGTTAAAAACGAGACGTCCTTCTAAAAAATCAAAAATTTCAAATTCTCGTATTTTAATCGGATCGCAACTAAGTATTAAATTAAACTTGTATTTTGAGAATTATGACAACGCGTGTTTAACAAGATACCAATTTTGGGTGTCGTGAGGGTGCTAATACCTTCCTCGTGCGTAACCGGCTCCCGAACCCTATTTTTCTTTGGATTTTTGCGTAGACCCAAATTCGGCCTTCATTTTGTTCAAGAATAATTTTTCGTTTCTAAAAAAGAATGTTTATTAGGTGTCCGATAACACCTAGAAAAATGGTCGGTGGCGACTCCTTCTCTTTTTAAAACTGAAATTTCATTTTTTAAATTTTCAAATAATCGCCTCAATTAACGACTAAAGTAAAATTTTTATGTCGCTATAGCTGGTGACTTCGCTGGGGACTTTTTTTGAGAGTCGAGTCTAGAATTAAACGCGTGTTGTCAAAATTTTCAAAATTCCTTATTCAAATTAATATTTAGTCGTGATCCTTAAATTTTGTTTTTGAAAAGTCATGCGCTTGCATCATGTTGAATATTCTTCTAACTTGTTTTATCTTGTTGTTTTTCAGCTCTAAGTTTTATGGTTTTAGTTTTTTAGTTTAGTTTTTATATAAAACGTAAAGGTTTGTGAGTTTCTCCCTACACACCGTGCACTTACATTTTTTGCATAACATGAGCTCTATACCCGGGCTCCATCCGCTTAAGTGGAAGTAAATGCGATGCCTTCGTGAGTTAACTCGTCCCTCCGTACAGGCTAGTGAATACTTCTGGGTTACATACGACTTATGGTTTCGTGAGTTAACTTGTCCCTCCGCATAGGCATAAGTAAATGTAATCCCTCGAATTGAACTCATGAGCCTGTGATGGGCTACGACCGAGGCTTCGTACTAGTCTTAGTAGACGATAGTACGAACAATTCGAGTACCTGTCTAGAACCAGAATCGCATATAGTAAACCATACGAGCCACCTAATTAGAGCCATGCTGAACCTCTGTCCGTTAATAGTCACCAAAATAAGTATATGGGAGAAACATCTCTTGCCTTTCACTTCCTATACATTTACACTGTTTATGCAAAGGAATTGAACCGGGTAGCTTAATTTATTGGAGTTTCTATAGTTTTTCTCAGTTCTTATTTGTTGTGATTACTAACCAAAGTTGTTTGTCTTTATCTTTACTTTTCATTCATGCATCATAGGCATCTTGATTAGGAAGGTGTTGATTAGAGATTGGTTGCCAAAAATGGGTTTCTGATGGAGGAGTCAATTACACAAGTGACCGAGAAAAATGCCGTGATTCGAGATTGGTCTTTGAAATCTCAGAAAACGAAAGGGGACAGTTTAACGGAAGGATGTATCTCCAATCTTCCTGAGCAAGTAGCTACAAATGTTCGTCAGAATAACCTCGAGGATTTGACTCGGATTTGGAAACAGTAGGACTCAGACACTAGGGGCATCTTCATCAAAAAGTACGGGGATATAACTCACTTGATCGCCGTCAACGTAGACGAACAACTGATTCAAGCCATGGTTCGATTTTGGGATCCAGCTTACCAATGTTTCACTTTCAATCAGGAAGATATGACTCCGACCATAGAAGAGTATGCTGCATTGCTTCGCATTGACAATGTACAATTCATCAAGATATATATGAAAGAGCCTAAACAAATGACCTTCAAGAAAAAGCTAGTGAGGTTGACGGGAATGACTGATATGTGGGCTGAAAAACAAATAAAGAAAAAGAACGAAGTTAGTTGTGTCCCATGGTTTTCTCTGTGAGATTTAGTTCAAAACCTTCGAGATATTGTGAAGAGGATGGATCTGTTTGCTTTGGCCATTTATGGATTAATTGTCTTCCTAAAAGTTCTCGGGCATATAGAAGTTGCGGCAGTGGATTTCTTTGAAAGATTAAAGCAAGAGATCAACCCCGTCCTGACTAACTTGGCCGAGACTTTTAGATCTCTAAGTTGTTGTAGGAGGAAAGGGGAAGGACGTTTTATCGGATGCGCGCAGTTACTTAATGTCTGGATTCTAAGCCATTTCTGAAAAGTGAAGCGCACACCTTTCCACATGTTTTCAAAAACATTCGTCCCATTGAAAGCTTACCTTGAGAAAGATTGGCCAAGGGATGTCACCGAACAGTATTGGGTTTCAGTTTTTTAGAACCTTCGCACCGAAGATATAACCTGGAGAGCATCATGGATCCGTCCTTCAGTTCTATTATACAAATGTGGAAGCCAAGATTGGGTGCCTTTACTAGGATTATGGGGAGGAATTGGATACACTCCGTTAATGGTTCAAAGGCAGTTTGCTTCATGACAGTTCATACCCGCTACCGGAGGATTAACACAATCAGAGTTAGCCTTTACAGGTGAAGGTTACATGAAAAGAGTCTGAGATACTGCAAAGTCTTGGAAGGAAAATTAGCCATTTATGCTGATACTATCACTTAGGATTATAACTTATGGAGAAAATGAAGAGTGAATAGTCAACAAATCTCACCGACGAGTTACACTTTCCAGAATCCTTTCTCAGAAGAAATGCCATCCGAGCTGGAAGTAGCGAGACATGAATTTGAACGTGAAAAGGCCAAGCTATTACGGGATATTAGTTCTCTTCAAGAGGAAAAATACCAGCTGAAGATCGATGTTCAAATTGAAAAATCTAAAACCGGGAAAGCTCAAAGAGAGGCTGAGATCGTAAGAAACGATTTAAGGGATCTTTATTTAGAAAATAAGAAATTAAGAAGCACTATACAAAACAGTGGGTTGGGCAAATCATCGGCAGAATGGAAGGAAGAATTAAGCAGCATCAAAAGTGGGATGGAATTCTGGAAAGGGAAAGCAAAGAAAGAAGAGGAAAAAGCTGCGCGTGCTATGATAGAGTTAAGGAAGAAGAATGCTGAGTATAAAACTATGTCCGTAGAATTTGTGACTTGTCAGTCTAAACATCAAAAGCTAAGAGGGAAAGTACGAGATTTAGAAAATACACTGCAAGCTCAACAACAACAGTTGGATAATCTTCTAAAAGCCCTGGAAGAAAAGAATAGTCAGTACGAAAGAGACACTCACGCCTACAAAAGAGCCCTCCAAGAAAAAGAAATGCAACTCGGCTTTTTGATCAATGAAATTCGCAAGGCGGCTATGCAAGTTGTGCAATTATCAGATGAAGCTGAAGCTCTCAGTTGCCAATTCCCTCCGAGTCAAAGATCAAGCATATCAGAATTCTTAGAACGAGTGAAGAAACAAGGCAATGTGGCTAGAAAATTTGTGTAACAATTGAATCAAAAATAGCGAAACATTTTGTAATTGACTCTTTTGATTAATGAAATGCCTAAGTAGGGGCCATCTTGAAATCAACACCAAATTCTTGCACATTCATTCATGACTAACATTCATTTGACATTCATTCATTCATTCATTGCATGTATATGTCACCATAATCATTCACTAAGGCTAAAACCGTATAATCCGTAACTACGACACTCCAAGTCTAGAATCACGTCATTCTTATAGAACGCGCCGAAAAGCTAGAATTATGGAAGCCAAGTTCAATAAGAGAATTGAAAGGATGGAAATGACCCAAAGAAAATTGCAAGAGCAGTTGACCAAGTCACAACAGGAAGTAAGAGATCTGATGTTAAGATCTTGAGAGGAATCACTCTAGCAAAGAGATCAGATGGCCAAAATTATGGAGATGATGACAGCTTTGGTCAAAGGAAAGGGACCTATGCAGAGCCCTGACACTATGGAGCCTCAGCCAAAAACTAATCATGACCGGGATCCGCTCTATCCCCTAGGATTCACTCCACCTCACGCCAATACAACGAAAAGAGGATATCCTCAAGTGGAACCTGCAAGCTTGGAGCAACGACCCGCACCCCCTGCTTATCTAGGGCAAGGTATATTTATATCGAACCCCGGAGCTAATCCTACTGATCCCAATGTTCCAGATTTCGATGATCCATTCGAAATAGCCAGGTTGAAAATGGATGATCATGATGCCAGGATAAGTATAGGAGCTTGGAAGAAAGGCTCAAGGCGATAGAAGGTGCTGAAACCTTCTCTGTACTAAGTGCCAAAGAGCTTAGTTTGGTGCCCGATCTGGTTCTGCCTCCAAAATTTAAAGTGCCAGATTTTGAAAAATATGATGGAACGAAATGTCCAAAGGCACATCTTGTCATGTTTTGCTGGAAGATGACTGGTTACGTGAATGAAGATAAATTGTTAATACACTGTTTCCAAGACAGCTTGGTCGGATCGGCCCTTCGATGGTATAATCAACTTAGTAGAGAAAGGATCCGATCATGGAAAGACTTGGCGTCAGCATTTTATGAACAATACAAGCATGTATCTGATATGGTGCCTGATCGGCTAACTCTGCAGATGATGGAAGAGAAGCCAACGAAGACTTTTAGGCAATACGCCCAAAGATAGAGGGATATCTCGGCCTAAGTAGAACCCCTATTAACTAAAAATGAAATAACGGTTCTCTTCATCATTACTTTGAAAGCATCATTTTATGATAAGTTGGTAGGAAACGCCACGAAAGACTTCGCAGATATTGTAATATCTGGGGAACTTATAGAGAATGCCATCAAGATTAGAAGGATGGAAAGCCCCGAAAGCTCGAAAAGGGCAGCACCCATAAAGAAAAAAGAAGCAGAAACCCATATGGTGGGAACTAAGAGCCACAACACTTCTAATCCTTACCCAGTCTAGCCACGACCTCGATATCGCCTACCTCCAAACTTTTATTATCCTCCCTAAAACCCTTACTATCAAACACCTCCTCCTTACCCCGTCTACGCCACAGATAACCAAAGACCATTTGCCATGTTCCCACCAAATACCGTGCCTGTTCAAAACCAACCCAAAAATGAACAAGGGCCGACAAGACCCAATCCTGAAAAACCCCAGTTCACCCCAATTCCCGTGTCATACGGAGAGCTGTACCCAAAACTGTTGGAAAATAATTAATATCCCCATATTATATGGCACCCCTAAAGCCTTCACACCCAAAATGGTACGATCCTAATGCTAATTGCATGTACTACGCTGGAAACCAGGGGCATTCTATAGAAAATTGTTTGGCCTTTAAAAGGAGGGTTCTAGGTCTTATTGATGCAGACATTCTACGATTTGATGGTACTGGCAATACGACTGGAAATCTGCTCCCTAACCACACGGAAGGGAACGTGAGCGCGGTGACAAAAGAAGACAGGTGGTGTGCCAAAAGTTGTGTTTCTGAAATGAAGACACCGCTGCGAAAGATTTGGAAGGTAATGGTTGAAAATGGGCTATTTTGTCATCCCAACAGAATTTTCAATGAAGAAAATACAAAAAGTCAATGTTTTTGTGATTTTCATGGGATCGAGGGGCATGACATCCAATCTTGTGAATGATTCAGAAAACTACTTCAAGACATGATGGACAACAAGGAAGTCAAGATCTTTAACAAAATGAAAGAGGCTGATGAATGAGAAGTATGCACTTCTGATAATCAATCATCGAGTTTCCCTTATAGTGCCGATCGACCATTGGTGATTTATTACGATGCAAAAAAGGAGAAAGTGAAACCAAAGATGATAATTGAAGTACCATCTCCTTTCCCTTACAAAGACAACAAGGCAGTACCATGGAAATATGGTGTCAACATTATCATACCTGAAGGTGAAAAATCCAAAGTCACGGCCGGAATGTTGGCAAAGTAGGACACTTCACCCGCAGCGGGAGGTGTTATTCTAAAGAGGTCGAACCAATAAAGAAGACTAATGACTCAAAGCAGAAAGAAAAGGCACCGATGCACGAGGTCGAGGTCCAACTTGAGACTCTATCCGAACAAGAAGTTAAAAGGCCTGTGGATGAAGAAGAAGCACATGAATTCTTAAAGTTCATCAAGCATAGTGAATATAACGTCGTGGAACAAACAACCGGCATGAATCTCGATATTATCCCTACTGTTGAATTCAGAACTACATCAGAATGCTTTGCTGAAAATGTTAAATCAAGCTTACGTGGCAAGCAATATATCTTTCGAAAAACTTGATAGGTGGGTGAATAACCTGAACGTGGATAATTTTATTACTTTCAGTGATGACGAAATACCGCCAAATTATAGGGGCTCCGTAAAAGCATTGCATATCGCAACCCGTTGCAAGGGTTATATAATTCCAAATATGCTCATTGACAACGGGTCAGCACTCAATGTCATGTATTTGGCCATGCTTTCTAGAATTCCAATTGATATATCTTATCTGAGGTCTTGTCACTCTACAGTAAGAGCATTCGATGGGACAAGACGAGAAGTAATGGGAAAAATTGAAATTCCTCTAGAAGTGGGCCCCTATATATATGACATCTAGTTTCAGGTCATGGACATCACGCCTTCGTATAATTTCCTTTTAAGAAGGCCTTGGATCCACTCTGCTGGGGCAGTTCCTTCATCTCTCCATCAAAAAGTGAAGCTTATCATGGATGGTCTTTTGGTCACTGTTGTGGGTGAGGAAGACATTGTCGCATCTATCTCTGTTGATACACCATACCTCGAAGTAAGTAAGGATGCAGTAGAATATTCCTTCCGTTCCTTCGAATTCATCAATGCTACGTTCGTTGTTGAAGGAAATAAGATTCCCATGCCTAAACTGTCAAGGAATACCAAGATGGGAATTAAGTTGACTGTGGGAAAGGGAGCCCGAGTGAGGAAAGGTTTGGAAAGATATCAGCAAGGGATAGTTAGAGCTCTAAAACCAGTGTCCCACAAGGCTCGATACGGTTTAGGGTTCGAACCGGATATGCGACAAAGAAGAAAACAGTTGCAAAAAGATCGAGAAAGGTGGATTGCAAGAGTCTTAGGCTAAGAATTAGAATGGGAGCCCATAACGTACCTTTCTTTGTCAAAAACATTTACATCTACGGGAATGATATACCCCGGGCAAGATAATCCATGAAGCACGCTGTTATTAATTGAAAGGGGTCTTCAGAATGTTAGTATAAATGTCATTAACAAAGGAAATGATGCAATTAAAGATGTTTCAATGATACACCCTTGTCCTCCTGGATTCGTTTTGAAAAATTGGACTGCTGTGGATCTCCTTGTAGTTTCTAAGTCTTCTCCAGAGTAATGCTCAATGTTAACACTCTCCTTTTTGTGTGTCCCTAAGTAATAGTAGGGATTCTTTTGTAAGAGCTTATGATTTTCTCTTTATCATTTAAATGAACATTAATGAAGATGCATTTCGTCATGGTCTTTTCATCTTCATTAACTTCATAATTTTTCCTTCTTCTCACAGCCTGTCATTGCATATATCTCACATCATGCCATAATATTATGCTTGTTGGTCCCAACACTTTGATACTCCTCTATAGTTTTCTTTTCCATTCAACTTTCAGGTGCTTAGATATCAATGATATGAACAAACCCGTTACAAATCTTGAAATCGATCTCGAGAAAGCTATTTGTTTAGGAGAGTTCGTGTAACACCCCGAACCCGAAACCGACACCGGAGTCGAACACGAGGTGTTAACTGACTTTAACCCCTTATAAAATTTATTTTCCAAACACTGCCCAATCTATGTACTAGTCGTTTTAAAAATCATATCTTGAGTTTCGTAACTCGAAAATCAGTTTCGTAATTTTTCCCAGAAACTAGACTCATGTGCCCATCTATGTATTTTTTTCTAGAATTTTTGGTCAGGCCAATTAGTACAGTTTATTAGTCAAAGTCTCCCATGTTGCAGGGGTCGACTACACTGACCTTTGCCCATTACGACTTGGATATCTCCCTGCACGGGGCTTCAATACTGATGCCGTTTATTTCTATGAAAACTAGACTCAGAGAGGAATCTATACATATATGGTACGACCCCTAATTATCTCTGGTTAATTTATAATGAATTTCCAAATTCGGAGCAGGGAATCCAGAAACCGTTCTGGCCCTATCCCACAAAAATCTGATTATCTCTTAATATACTGCCCATATGATCTTTTCGTTACTTCCTCATGAAAACAGACTCATCGAGCTTCGATTACATAATTTATTCATCAATTAATTCCACTCCTACTATTTTTAGTGATTTTTCAATCTCATGACACTGCTGCTGCCAGCATCTGTTACGAAAGTAACTAGGTCCATTTCATGCCTACCCTTGATCCAACTCAATCGAACATTCGTGCCATTTTCGCATGGCTTAAAGTTTACATGCCAAAGTTCAAACACAACGTAATAGCTTATACATGCCAAAATGTTCTTCTAAGCCAACTAAGAAGAAAGTACCAAAACTTGCTATCCGGTGTGATGACTTCGATGACGGCCCGATCACGCAAAAAGAGATGTGTCCAAGAAACCTAGAATAGGTGACAAGGAAACACCGAGTGAGTTTATAACTCAGTAAGTCATAAGCTATGCACTACCATCCATCAATAACATTATCACAAGAGAAAACAAAATGGAACGAGGCTAATTACTCCATCCATTCCGAACCATACCATAGTTCCTCCAACCTATCGATTCAATTTCATATCAATTCATGCATTCACATTCCATATACTCATCAATAGGACATTGAAGCATAGTGTCCATAATGATTCACGAATGCATATTGAGTCCGCACACTCAGTGCTATATAATCAACTCGCACACTTAGTGCTACGTAATCAAATCGCACACTTAGTGCTACATAGTCAAACTCGCACACTTAGTGCCGCATGGTCAATTCGCACACTTAGTGCATCATATTCATTTCGCACACTTAGTGCAACATAGTCAAATCGCACACTTAGTGCTGTACAATTTAATCCCGCGCACTTAGCGCCAATCTCATGGTCATAAATGGTTATACCCGCACGTTTAGTGCCGAGATCAACAACTCAGTACATCTTACCTCTTTTCTTTTCATTCAACAATTTCATCATCACATACGTACATGCATATATATATATGTATATTTATTCATTCCATTCAGCATCAATACATAAACATTATGACCATTTGAAATAATACCAACTACATGCTTAATGACTTACCTTGTGTTGGGTAAGACGGTTCCAACTCGACTACTCAGTGATCTTTTCTTTGCCTTTATCGGATCTAGTTCCCTTTTGCTCTTGAGCTTAAGTTCAACAAATTTTAAAATAGTCATTAATCGACTATTCAAGTATTACTTTCAGAATAATATATATATTGATTTGACCTTCACACACATAGATTATAGTAAGCTTTATAATAGTCAATAAATAACTCATTGGCAAATTTTCATTAATGTTTACAACAAAATCACATATTCACTACGAGCTGTTTTCCTGAGCAGTAGTCGCTAAATTGTTTATAACTGGAGCTACAAAACTCCAAATCACTAGCCGTTAATTTTCCCTGAATATAGACTCGTATATCTTCCATCCATAAAATTTTCAGAATTTTTGGCTTGGCCAATCAATACCAGATTTTTCTTAAAGTTTCCCCTGTTTCACTGTTTGACTATTCTGACCACTCTTCACTACGAATCAAATTTCTCATTTTACAGAATTCAAAATGTGTTGTATTTGATCTCATTTGAAACTAGACTCATTAATGAGTCTAAGCATATAAATTTTATCTTATAATCATTTTTGTACAATTTATAATGATTTCCTAAAAACAGAACAGGGAATCTAGTAGTCATTTTGACTCAGCCCCACAATACTTCAAATATCTCAAGATCGGTAACTCTTTTGTTTTTATAGTTTCTTTTGTAAGAAAATAGACTCTTCAAGCTTTAATGGCATAATTCACTCAGCTTCTAATTCAACTCCTACAAATTATGGCGATTTTCCAAAATCACCTTACTGCTGCTGTCCCCAAACAGATTATTACCAAATCAAATACTAACATTAGCATTTCACCTTAATAGCTAGCTTACCAAGCCTTAATTTAACATATTAATCTTTAACATATCTTTCACTTGTCATCAACAACTATCAAAAAGCTCAAGCACTCATCAATGGCAAAACACAAAATCATCATCAATCCACAAAATTGAACCATGGGTTTTTAGAACTCAAGTCAACTACTAAAACATGCATGCATCTCAAGAACAACATCAAACATACCTTAGTCTAGCAAACCACCATAGCCGATTTTCTCAAGCTCTTCCCCTTCCTTTCTTTCCTCTATTCGGCCAAAGGTGTTCAAGAATGAACACATTTTTTTTTGTTTTCTTTCCTCAACTCACGGCAACAAGGGGGGTATGGATGAGACCATTTTTTTTTCATCACCCTTCCTTTTCATTGTTTAATTACCATGCTCTTTATTTTATTTTTCTTAGCATACATCACTAGCATAACATGTTGGTGACATGTTTCCACCCATAGCATGGCCAGCCACTATGCTTTAATTTGGCTAATTTGACATGCAAGGACAAACACTTTCCCACATATATTAATGGGCCACTTGAACACTTGCCTAGCATATTTCTAAATTGTCTCACATAAGTCCCTACTAATAAATTCCACATACACTGACCAAATTAAAGTATGGAACTATCACACAAGCATTTACGCACATCATAAACACAGAATATAATCTTTAATTATTTATAAGACTCGGTTTTGTGGTCCCGAAATCACTTCCCGACTAGGGTCAATTTTGGGCTGTCACAGTTCGAAGTTGAGGAAAATGTTGAAGACTATGTCTCGTCTCCTGACTTACTAAGAATGGTAGAACAAGAAGATAAACAGATTCTCCCTCATCAAGAATCTGTTAAGATAATAAATTTGGGAAATGAAGAAAAGAGGCAAGAAGTGAAGATTGGGACCTCCATTTCAGATAACACCAGACATGATTTGATCGCTTTGCTTCATGAGTACAAAGATGTATTTGCATGGTTGTCTCAGGACATGCCAGGATTGGATGAGGATGTAGTGGTCCATAGACTCCCACTGAAACCAGAATGCAAACCCATTCAACAGAAGTTAAGACGAATGAGACCTAAAATGCTGTTAAAAATAAAAGAACAAATATGGCTTCCTACAAGTCTCCAAGTACCCACAATGGGTAGCTAACATAGTCCAGTACCGAAAAAAGATGGCAAGGTACGAATGTGTGTGGATTATCGCGATCTGAATCGAGCAAGTCCTAAAGATAATTTTCCTTTGCTACACATCGATACATTGGTGGATAACACAGCCAAACATTCATTGTTTTCGTTCATGGATGGATTCTCAGGTTATAATCAAATAAAGATGGCTCCTGAGGATATGGAAAAAACTACTTTCGTAACGATGTGGGGAACATTCTGTTATAAGGTGATGCCATTCGGATTAAAGAATGCTGGAGTAACATATCAGAGGGCCATGGTGATGTTGTTTCATGACATGATGCACAAAGAAATAGAAGTCTATAACAATGATATGATCGTTAAATCCAAGGGGGAAAGAGAGTATGTTGGGAACCTTAGGAAGTTGTTCGAAAGACTGAGAAAGTTCCAACTGAAGCTTAATCCAGCCAAATGTACGTTTGGGGCTACCTCGGGAAAATTGCTAGGCTTCATCGTCAGCGAGAGAGGCATTGAAGTTGATCCAGATAAGATAAAAGCCATACAAGAACTACTACCTCCGCGCACGCAAAAAGAAGTAAAAGGATTTTTAGGGAGGTTAAACTACATTGCTCGGTTCATTGCTCAACTTACCAACCAGTGTGACCTAATTTTTTGACTCATTCGAAAACTTAATCCGGAAGAATGGAACAAGGAGTGCCAAGTGACTTTTGACAAGATAAAACAGTATTTGTCTAGTCCGTAGGTGCTAGTACCGCCAACTCCAGGAAGACCGTTAATATTGTATCTGACTGTGTTCGAAAATTCAATGGGTTGCGTACTGGGGCAACACGATAAGTCAGGGAAAAGAGAAAAGGCGATTTACTATCTCAGCAAAAAGTTCACAGAGTATGAGGCAAAGTACTCGTCAATTGAAAAATTCTGTTGTGCATTGGTTTGGGTAGTTTGGAGGCTCAGGCAATATATGTTGTATCATGGTTAATTTCAAAGCTAGACCCCATAAAGTACATGATGGAATCACCTGCACTCTCAGGAAGAATGGCATGATGACAGATCCTATTATCAGAATACGACATCGACTATGTGAGCCAAAAGTCGATAAAAGGGAGTGCAATAGCTGATTTCTTAGCAACTCGAACAACGGAGGAATACGAGCCATTGAGATTTGATTTCCCAGATGAAGACTTGATGTGCATTACGGAAAAAGAATGTGAGTCATCCAAAGAGAAGTCATGGAAGATGAGCTTTGATGGTGCATTGAATACATTGGGGCTAGGTATTGGAGCAGTCTTAGTATCACCTAAAGGGAATCATTATCCGTTCACTGCCAGGTTGAATTTCTTCTGTACCAATAACATAGCAGAATATGAGGCCTGTATCATGGGACTTCATGCAGCTATTGAACGAAACGTCGAAATCTTAGAGGTGTACGGGGACTCATTGTTGGTGATATACCAAATCCGTGGATATTGGGAAGTGAGATATTTGAAATTAGTTAATACAGTGATCTAGTGGTAGTACTGATTAAAGAATTCAAAAAAATAACTTTTAATTACTTCCCATGAGAAGAAAACCAATTGGTTGATGCCTTGGCCACTTTGGCTTCAATGTTCAAAGCGAACAAATAAACAGAAATAATGCCTCTTCAAATGAGCATATATGAAGTCCCTGCACATTGTTTCAACATTGAAAAAGAGCCAGATGGACGGCCATGGTTCCATGATATCTTAGAATATGTCAAGAATCAAAAGTATCCTGAACAAGCAAATGAGAACGATAAAAGAACAATCAGAAGAATGGCAGTAGGATTTGTTCTTGATGGGGACATTCTGTACAAAAAAGAAAAAGACCAAGTGCTCTTGAGATGCGTAAATGCTGTTGAAGCCAGAAAAATACTTGAAGATGTCCATGAAAGAATTTGTGGGACACATGCCAATGGTTTCACTATGGCTAGGAAGATTATGAGACTCGGTTATTACTGGCTGACAATGGAAAGTGACTGCATTAGTTTTGCACGAAAATGCCACAAATGTCAAAGTTATGGTGATAAAATTCATGTAGCCCCTTCGCCCCTTCATGTCATGACTTTTCCGTGGCCTTTTTCTATGTAGGGCATGGATGTTATAGGGCCAATTTCCCCAAAAGCTTCTAATGGACACTGATTCATTTTTGTTGTGATAGATTACTTCACGAAATGGATAGAAGCCGCTTCATTTGCTAATGTGACGAAGATTGCAGTTTGCAGGTTCTTAAAAAAGGAAATCATTTGTCGATATGGTTTACCTGAAAGAATCATTTCAGATAACACCTTGAATTTGAACAACAAGATGATGAAGGAAGTGTGTGAACAATTCAAATAAAGCATCATAACTCATCACCCTATCGCCCGAAAATGAATGGAGCAGTTGAAGCGGCCAACAAGAATATTAAGAAGATTATTAGGAAAATGACCGAAAGATATAAAGACTGGAGTAAGAAGCTACCGTTCGCTTTGTATGCATATCGCACATCTGTGCGGACATCCACGGGAGCAGCTCCTTTCTCTCTGGTCTATAGAATAGAAGCTTTGCTACCCATCGAAGTTGAGATCCCCTCTCTACAAGTCTTAATGGAGTCGAAACTAAAGGAAGCAGAGTGGGTTCGAGCTCGATATGACCAATTAAATCTTATCGAAGAAAAATGTTTGAAGGCAATCTGTCATGGACAGATGTACCAGAAGAGCCATGACAAGAAATTACGACCAATAGAATTCCACGAAGGAGAACTCGTGCTAAGAAAGATTCTCCCAATATAAAAAGAATTCCGAGAAAAATAGGCACCAAATTGGGAAGGACCGTATGTCGTAAAGAAGGCTTTCTCAGGTGGAGCGTTGATTCTCACTAAGATGGATGGGAAAGAGTTATCTAACCCAGTGAACTCAGATGCTGTAAAGAAATATTATGCCTAAAAAAAGATCAAGGTGAAAACCCGAAAAGGGCGTCTTGATGAACAAAAAGGATTAGGATGAAAACCTGAGAGGGTGTCCTAATGAAACAAACCTAGGCTTAAAGAGCAAGGCGATTTGAACGGTGGGTCAAACGGCAAGGCTATAGTATTTGAAGCATCTCTGAAAGCTCGAAATCTTCTACGTAAGAAGCCATGCTCGAAAAGATTCTTGATTAAGTAACGTGGAAGAGATCATGCGTTGAATATCTAGAGCATTTGTATTTACTGAATGTGATCCCCTTTTCTTTGTGACACTTTTTTTACTATCATTGGTTAACTTTTTATTTGTTATCTTTGAAATAAATAAATGAGAAGTATCTCTTTTGTACCTATCTGACCATTTTCATGCATCTCATTGTATGGTTTATTTGAATAATAAATAGTAGAATGACATACTCTAAACAAAAGAAAGGTTGAGCATTACCCAGAGGAGAATTCGATAAGTACGAGGCCTCAAAGCAAGGACAAAGTTTAACAGGGGGCAAAAGAGTGGTATCTGAGAAATACAGATTGCTCGTAAAGCTGGAGAACGGGTACAGAGCCTGAAGAGAAAGTCAAGAATCGAAGCAATGAATGCAGATCATCACGAGAATCGTGACGAAAAGAGATATATGACAAACAAGTCCAAGGCACATAGCATAATCATGTAGGCATACAGGCATTTAAGACAAGCATGTGCATATCATGATAACATCATGCATGACATTTACAGGTACTCCAGCAGAGCGAGAGGTTTTGATGATATTTATACTGGATCAAGGAAAAAGACACCTGAAGTTCCACCAGATGATATGTTTTGGTATCCTGATATTTTTATTTCTGTTTTTTAAAAAAATCAACTCATGTTGCGAGAGGTGAGTTGAGCCTCGGGACACATGCCGAGATATTTTCAATTTCTATTTTCAATTTCTGTTTTTCAAAAAAATCAACTCATATTATGAGAGGTGAGTTGAGCCTTGGGTCACACGCTGAGGTATCTTTAGTTCCTATTTTTCAAAAAATCAACTCATATTGCGAGAGGTGAGTTGAGCCTCAGGTCACACGCTGAAATATTTTTAGTTTCTATCTACTCATATTACGAGAGGTGAGTTGAGCTTCAGGTCACACACTGAGGTATTTTCAATTTTTTAATTTTTTCAAAAATTAACTCATAATCCGATAGATGAGTTGAACGTCAGTTTGTATGCCGAGCTATTTTTGATGTTTGTTTTTCAATAAAGAATAAGGATTAGAGCTAATCGAATATACATAATTTGCCTCCCTGAAGTTACAGTGAAGCATCGGATTAGATCGAAGCTATAAATCCTTTCTCCCTAAAATGGCATTAGAGTGGCTCGAAGCCACAGCAAATCTCCTTGAAGTTTCAGCAGAGTAGATTGAAGTCACAAGTCTTATCTCTCTGAAATTGCAGCGGAAGAGATTGAAGATAGCAAATCTTATTTCCCTAAAGTTGCAGTGGAATAGATTGAAGCTATAAATCACAGATATTATCTCTCTGAAGTTGCAGTAGAGCAGATCAAAACAAACCTTATCTCCCTAAAGTGGCAGTGGAGCAGGTTGAAGTCATTAGTCTTATCTCTCTGAAGCTGCAGTGGGGCAAACTAAGGATAGCAAATCTTACCTCTAAAGTTGGATGAAGTGGATCGAAGCAACAAGACGCAGTGGACTAGAACGAGGCTACAAGAAGAGGAGGAACACCAAGGAAGTCAAAGCTCGACGCGGCCGGGCCAAATTGGTCTTTCTTAAAGGTCTTTGCTCCGTTCTCGTTACACGACAACGAGAAAAGAAAGGCAGCTGTACACACCAATTTTGCCAGACCCATTTTAGCCTAAACCTAACCCACCTAAATTAAGCCCACTAACCCAAAACAAGACCCAAACCCAAAATTTAAAAAAACCCTAGCCCACAACCTAAACTTTTTCTCAACTAAACCCTAATCCCACTTTCTAGCCGCCGCTCCTAGCCTCTGCCACCACTAACTCCACTGGCCACGCCTGCAGCACGCCACCGCCTTTGTCATTGTCCAACTTGTACCTGCAAACACAGAGAATACATCAATGAAAGAACAAGTTGTATAAGGCTATATAAAACGAACAAAAAACCATGTAAAAGGGACTATTTTTTGGGAAATAAAAAAAAGAGACTTGCAAACATAAAGAAACGAAGCAAAAAAATCAAAAGATCTAAAAACCCCAACACCAACACAGAATCGTAGCAAACAACACCAAAAGAGAGTTCAAAAGTTTCTGATAAAAGGTTTATTTATTTTCGTTTTTGTTTATTTATTTTTTATTTTATTTTATTTCCTTTTGAACCAATTTAATCCTTTATTTTCTTACCCAAATACATATATATATTAAAAATACAAATATATATATACCTTTGGCGATTTCCGGCCACCATGTATGGTGGCCAACATGGCGGACGGCAGCGATTCATTGGATCCATGGCCGGAGCCTTCACCGGCATGGGGGGCCTCTGCAGAGGAAAATAAGAGGAGAAGAGAAAAAAAAATTTAAAACAGAGGAAGAATGAAATTTTTTTAAAAAATCGGATTTAAATAGTTCCTCAAAACGACGCCGTTTTGGCCAGCCTTCTTAATGCCAAAACGACGTCGTTTTGGGTGACCCGACCCTATCCGACCCGCTCCACTAAGGATCCATATGTTTTTTCGACGGAGGGGCTATTTGCGCTTTTAGCCCTTCCGCTTTTTTGCCATTTTGTAATTCAATTTTTCGTTATTTTTAATTTCGCCCAGTAATTCGTTTTTTGTTGCATTTTAGTCCTGCACAAAACGCTGCGCTTAGAGAGACGGGGATATTTTCTTTTTCGTCCCTCGACGTTGTGCGTACGTTACAATTTGGTCCTCCCTTTCTTTTTTCACTTTGATTTCGCCCCGAAATTTCGTTTTAAGTCCGATTTAGTCTTTTTTGTGTTATTTTGCTGTTTTATTTTCAAATTACTTATTTTTATTATTATTTTATGTTGTTTATTATTACTATTAATTATAATTTCTATATTATTATTATTATTATTATTATTATTATTATATAGTAGTGTATGTTTATTTATATATATATGTATATATAGTATTATTTTTAATTACTTTATTTTAACATTATTATTATGTTATATTTACTTTTTGTATTTCAATATTATTACTATTATTATTATTATTAATATTAGTGCATATTATTTTTATTATATATGTATGTATATGTATACATATTTAAATATAGTATTATTTTTTATTACTTTATTTTGATATTTTTATTATATTATATATGCTTTTTGATTTCAATATTATTACTATTATCATCATATTATTATTACCTTTTTTACTATCCAATGTATTATTATTATTATTATTATTATATTTTCCTTTTATTTGTATTTACTCATATGTTATTTTTTTTACGTTAACTAATTTAATATGTATATATTTTAGCATACTTGTTTTATATATCAGTACTCTTATTATTAATATTTAATCATTTATTTTTATCTTTTTTAAATAATTTCAAACCTTAGATTATTTATTATTTGTCTTATCGTTATTACTATTTGTATTTACCGTTATTATTACTATTATTTTTACTTTTATTACTATTATTATTATTTATTATTACTATTATTATCACTATTATTTTTTATTTTTTATTACTATTATCATTTTAAAACATTGTTACTATTATTCTTTTACCATTTAATACGTATTATTATTATTATTATTATTAGTGTATGTTTCTATTATACATGTATATATACATATATTTATACATATAGTATTATTTTAATTACTTTATTTTAATATTATTATTATATTATATGTCTTCCTTTTTGTGTTTATTTATTTATTGTTTTATTATTAATTAATTTAGCATTATTAATTATTATTATTGTCCTTGTTAACATGTCATCATTTTATTAATCTATGATTGTTACTATTAATAATATTTTATTATTTTCTACTTTGACTTGTCGTGTCATTATTATTATTATTTCTGTTATTATTCGTGTATATATTAATATTATTGTTATTTTTTATTCTAATATTATATTTTAATATTTTTCATTAATTGTATCATCGTGTGCATTATTTACAAATTCCTGTTGTGAATAATATTATTTTTTATGCTTTTAATTAATTTTAATAAATAAGGCAACGTACCGATTTCAACACCAAGTCACTGATTTCATCGCTATGTTGGGTGAATCCGTGTTAAAAACGAGACGTCCTCCTAAAAAATCAAAAATTTTAAATTCTCGTATTTTAATCGGATTGCAACTAAGTATTAAATTAAACTTGTATTTTGAGAATTATGACAACGCGTGTTTAACAAGATATCAATTTTGAGCGTCGCGAGGGTGCTAATACATTCCTCGTGCGTAACTGGCTCCCAAACCTTATTTTCTCTGGATTTTCGCGTTGACCCAAATTCGGCCTTCATTTTGTTCAAGAATAATTTTTCTTTTCTAAAAAAGAATATTTATTAGGTGTCCGATCACACCTAGAAAAATGGTCGGTGGCGACTCCTTCTCTTTTTAAAACTGAAATTCCATTTTTAAATTTTCAAATAATCGCCTCAACTAGCGACGAAAGCAAAATTTTATGTCGCTACATTTGATATTTAAAAGTTTTACAATGCAGTCCCTATTTCCAGTTTTGATAAATAAAGCACTTTATTTAACTATTTTTCGGCTTAATTATGTAACCCAATTCATATAAAAAATATAACTAAATTATCAAAGCATTTATTATCATTCAATATAATTTTACTATTTTTCTTATTTTACAGTTATTTTGTTTTCAACTTCCAGTTCCAATTAACCCATTCATACATTCAATAATAATAATGATAGAAGAGAATGGAATAAGATATGAAGAATATGTGATTCCAATAATATCTGGGTAGAGATCAATAGCAGATTAAGGAGATATTTATGCAACAATTCAAAGGGATTTTTTTTTTGCAAAGAAGAAGCGATATCAAGAATACAGCATGTTTATTTGCATAGTAATTTTATTTTCCTAAAATCCGAGCTCTCTATGTTTTTATATCGATAAGCTTTACCAAATTAGTACATGTATTTTTCGTTTAGTAAGATTTGCCGATTCTTAACTTTTAACCAACACGATTTTATCCACTATTCTCAAACCCTTGATTAGCTTAGAGCGTGAGTTCTGATTCACAAACTGGTAACCTAATGAAAACTTTAGCTTTGTGGGAAATAAAATTAATTTGGGAAAAATAAATCTCACTAACTTTCAAGAGTAACTATTCTAAATGATGTATATATTTGACTTAACTCATCGTCTCTGTATATAGGAAAAATTCACAAGAGTTTTACTTGAATAAAAAGAGAAAAAAAATAACATTTTAATGGAAAACACTTAGTCCCTCCTATATTGCTTATAGTGGACGGCATAGACACTATGAATCCCAATGTGTCGCCCACCCTATAACCAGGTGGGTTTATTGAGTCTTCTTGTATTAGATACAATTATATGTATTGTATAGTTTTTAAACCAACTCATATAATTTATCCAACCCAATAACCAATTTTTTATTCTCAAAATATTATTAATTTAAATAATTCAAATGAATTTAGTTATTTTTCTCAATCTAATTCTAATTCTAATTCTGTTAAAATCATGACAATTTTACCGTACTAGAATTCATGAGTAAATAAATTTAATTACATTGTTTTGTAAAACTGTAATGATTACTTAATTTAATTTCCACTTTGAACTTAATTATTTAATTACAATCAATCAAATAATAATTCAAAGAAGTTGAATTATCCTAAGTCATCTCTTGCCATTTGCGAGAAAATACATTTATTGCGGATAGTAGTACATGAAATCTATTCTTTTTTCATTGTTTTTAAGTCATTCAACGTATTAGTTCTAAATGCAATCTAGAAAGGATTGTGTTGAGGTAGCAGATTGACCAATTGGGCACATATAATTATAGCTCAAGTAATTTGTAATTAAGTTCCAAATCTTCATATATTAATTGCATCATTATTTAATCATGAAGTCAATCCATTAAAAATACCATGACTAAACTCTCCCTTCTTATATATCATTACAAAAGCAACTTATAATTTTGTTTGTCCGATGACCTTCTCATTAGTGTATTACCTTCATAGGGTATCTTTTATCTTTTAGGGTTAAATTCATTCACTCAATATTATTCTATTTTATTTCACAGTGAACATTGCAACTTCTTCCATGAAAAAGTCTATTACTAACATGTAGAAATAGAATCATTCATCTTAGACAAATGACTCATGCTTACATTTCTTTTCATCAACCATACAATGTCAGTGAGAGGATACCTTTTACCTTTTATTGGGGTATGAATTTCACTAAGTAATGCTATACATAAGACATATACCCAATATATTAGCTTTCGGCTCTATTACCAATTGAATTCAAGCATTTAATATACGAGTTACATACACATAGTCACTCAGTACTAAGGTAAGTCACACCATGAACGTCACTAGTGAATAAATCTATAAATGAATCTAGGACAGATTCAACTTGGATCCTATTTGATGTATTATTAACCCAGACAATCACACCTATATATCTCTCTTTCTAAGAGTCATCCGCTCTAGTATTCAACATAAGGTATCTCCGCAATTAAACTTGATAGACAACATAATAGTTTCTTGAATCAATTTTCTCAATTTTGATTCTTCAAACTATGAACTATTGAGATAACCAACTTGTAATAGCCCAATTTTGCCTGGCCCAACACAAATAAATAAAATAAAATCCAAAATAAAAATAAATAAAAGTCTGTTAGCAGTCCAAGTTACAAGCCCAATAACAAAGTCCATTTACAAAATCCAAACCCAAACCCCAGGTTACACAAGCCCAAGCCCACAATCTCAATTTTTTTCAAAAAACCCTAAAACTCTAAGTCCCATTTCGCACCGCGCCCCACCACGTCGGCATGCTCACCGCCCGAGGCCTAACGCACCCTCTGCCACCATTGCACCAAAATGGCAAGGCACAGCCCCCAGCGCCGTTGACCTTGCCACAAACGCTTGCAAAGAAAAAAGAAAACAAGAAAGATGACAAAAATAGCAGAAACAACAAAAAAAAAGAAAATATATATGTAATCGGCTATAAAGCCGTAAGATTGAGATGTGTTTTTTTTACAAAAAATAAAAAAATAGAATAGAAAACTACAATAGTTTTAAGCAGAAGGTAGTTCTTTTTCTTTATTATTTTTTGAGTCACGCATACATTAAAAAAATTTAATTAATTCATTTTTTTTCGTTGCCTCAGCTATCGGTGTCGCCTCTGGTCTGAAAGGTTGTCGAATCCTTAGGGATTCATCGAAGGCCACACCGGAAGAAGACCAGGAACCAAAAGTTTCCATTTTTTTCGTTGAACTCTGACCGGGCTCTAGGGATTTGGATCTCAGATCCGGATTCCCACGAAGATGAGGATAAAAACGGTTCCCCTTTTTGCGATCTCCGGCCACCAGAGGCGACAGTCTTCGTCTTCGATGATCGGTGGCCATGGCGGGGCGACGACGACTCCATGGCCGAACATAAGGATGTCTAAGAGAAAAAAAAAGGGAGAAAGGAAGTTTTTTTTTAAAACAAGGGGTGAAATGAATTTTTTTTAGAAAATTTTAACTTAAATAGGGCACTGGTACGATGTCATTTTGGCTTGGTTTCAAAAACCCCAAAACGACATCGTTTTGGGCATGATTTGCCAACCCAACCTAACCCCTTTTAGATCTGCGTATTTTTTAAAGGGGGATAATTGTTGCCCAGGTCCTCCCACTTTTGAGTGTGTCTTGATATAGTTCTGATTCAATTTTTTTCTTTTCTTTTTTAAATTTTATCATCTAATTTTATTTTATTTTCATTTTGGTCCATTGACCATTGACCATTTTTAGAAATGGGTACCCAAAATGGTGTCATTTTGACGCAATCCAAGGACCCAACCCTAGTACCATCAGAATTCGCATGTTTTCTTGAAAAAGGGTCTAATTTCTATTTTAGTCCTTTAGCTTTTTGGCTTTCTTGCAACTTCGCCCTATATTGTTTTTATTTTGTTTATTTTTATCCCTTTTATTTTATTTTCTTATTATTCAGTCCCTTGACCTAGCATTGACTTGCCAAGGGAATGATGCATGTTGGGTTTGGGAAAATAACACATCACGTCCCTAAACTTTTTATTTTATCCTGATTCAGTCCCTTGTCTACTGTCCTTTGTTTTCTTAAATCTATACTTTGAATTTCATTAAGGTTTCAATTTAGTCCTTTGCATACTTATTATTATCATTATTATTTTATCTTATTTTTTATTATCGTTATTTTATTATTTCTTTTATTATTTCCAGCACTTTCATGTAAATATTTTTAATTATGTATCTTTTATTTTATTTTTATTTTTGAGTTATTATGTTTATTTTTATTATTAAATATGGTATTATGATTATTATTGTCATTCATATTATTATTGATCAATGTTATTATCATCATTATTATAGCTATATTATTAATATAGCACTATTATTGCCATCGCTACTATCTTATTTCTTATTATTTATCTATAATATTTTTTTATTTGTACTTATATAGCAATTCCATTTTTCTAAGCATTCTATTACGTTTTCTTATAATCATACAATGTTTAAATAAATTAATTGCACATTGTATTAAAAAATATATTTATTTTAAACAACATGTAGAAAATAATTAAATAGAGGTAATGTTCATTATTTTAGGAATTTGAGGAGTCGTGCTCCTAACTTACGGAGTATGGTCTCTTTCTAAAACTGAAGTAATTGAATATCCTACTTGAAAAGTAAAAACAAGATTTAAGTAAGGATCAAATGGTGGTTATTCTTGTTTTTGAGGGTTCAAAGCATCGTGCCCTAACTTACGGGGTATATCTTTTCTTATTGACTAACTCAAAATAAGGCCTTTTCGTAAAATTTAATTTAGTTAAGTATTTTAATTAAAAAGAACATCATGCAAAGAGGGATCGTATTTTAATTTCTCTTTGAATTTTTAACTTTTGACATCAAAACATCAAGTAATCAACTAGGTACCAATTTTGGGCATTATGAGGGTGCTAATCCTTCCTCATACGTAATCGACTCCCAAACCCATTTTTTGTATTTGTAAGACCACCATTTTAGTAAACCTAACGTTTTATTAGAATGACCAAGTTTTGAGGTAATCCAATCACACCTAAATAAAAAAGGATTGGTGGCGACTCCATTTTTGTTTTTTTTAAATAAAAGTCAATTTCCAAAATGGTTTCGATAGCTTGGCAACTCAGCTGGGGGCAAATAAGAGAGTCAAGCTGTGAGTTGATTACTTTTTGGCCTTGTTGTCGAAAATTGATAATTTGGTTTAAATTGACAACCTTTTCCTTGAATTTTATCCTTCATGTCTTATTTTTAATGGCAAGTAATGTCTTTGTTATCTCGGGTTCCATAATGATTTAGTATGTCTGCTTTATTGGTTCGAGTTTCTCTTAGTATATTTTCACATATATTGCATGGCATAATCATTCCATTTTACCTTTAAGTGGGAGTGGGAAGCTATTCCTAAAGAACCTACCCTAGGTAGAACCATAGCAAACCTTTAGTGGTCCCCCGAATAGATGTTCTGTTTATTATATCTTGCTGTGTATTCTAGCTTTGTACGAAATGCACTGACTTGTTTCGTTTTGTTTTAACTTTGTTTACATTGCATTTTCATCATAGAAAAAGGTGTTGATTCACATTCAGTTGTTAAATAGAGAGTTTGCTATGAAAAAAATGATTTCTTGATAAAGTGGAAGATAATGCAACCATTTGAATTTGGTCTGAGAGAACATAACAAGAGAAGGGTGACAACCTGACGGAGGGGTACATGTTAGAATTATGGGATTTCACCCGCATCAGTGTAACTCAGAATAATCTTCAAGAGTTGAAAAAAATATGGGACCAATGGGATGATGAAATCAAACAGTTATTCTACCATGAATATTATGATTTGCCTTATTACTCGATGTCAAAGTAGATAAGCACCTATTTCGAGCTCTTGCCCAGTATTAGAATCTCGTCTATAGCTGCTTCACTTTTGGAAAGGTAGACTTGGTAGTTGTAACAGCCCGATTTAGACCCTATCGGAATGATGGTTTCGGGACCACAAATCCGATTCAGAAAAATATTTAAAAATTATTTTCAGTGTTTATTATGTGTGAATTTATATGTGTGAAATTTTCGTACTTTAATTTTATCATTTGAGTGCTGATTTAATTAAAAGGACTTAATTGCGTAAAATGAAAATTTAATGATTAAATGTGAATGATGCCTAATTGATATTGTCTTTACAATATGAAGTAATAATGATGTAATAAGGCAATTTATTATATGTGTGGATGGTTTTAGATATGTTATATATGGTTTTCTAATTAAACTTTAAAGGTTAAATATGTAAAATAGTAAATAATATATACAATATATTATAACATAATTAAAAGCCATGTGAATGTGTTCATACTTTTGACCGAAAGTAACAAAAGAAAGAAAGAAAAGAAAGATTTAGGTATTCGGCACTTTGGAAGCTTAATCAAGGTATGTAACTAGCTCAGTTTTTGATAATTTCTATGTTTTTGATATCGTTGCTTCGAGTACTACAAAACCCATGCTTGAAGTTTTGATTTTGATGAATATTTTGAGTTATGCCATTGATGAGAGCTTGTGATTTTTGTTGTTTGATGATGAAATATGAAAGATAGGTTTTAGATTAACATGTTTTATATGGAGTTTTTGATGATTTTGAGTAATTAGGACTAAATTACAAAAATAATAATTTGAAGGACTAAAATGTGAAATAAATGAAATATATGGATTTTTTTGAGAGTGGGTAAAATTCGGCTCAAATGGTTATGCTGAAATTTTGTGTATTTTGTGTTTTGTGCAATATGGACTAAATTGTAAAAAGTGAAAATGTCAGGGGTAAAATGGTAATTTTCCAATTTATATGTTTTTGGACTAAATTGAATGAAATTATATTGAATTAGTTTATTTTGAATACATTTAGATCAAGAACCAAAGAAATCAGATTTGGATCAAAGGAAAAACTAAAATCGTCAATTAATCGTCCCGTTCCGATTACCGTTGTCCGAGGTAAGTTTATAAGCAAATAAACATAGTTTTTTTTAATGAAAATAAGTTACATGTGCTGAACTGATATATTGGAGAATGTATAAATGATAGCGAAATATGTGTACACTTGGGAACTATGTTTATGATTCGATTCGACCAAGATTTGACGTCCAAGAAGCCCCGTAAGACCAATATGTGTCATGACATAGGATTTCCAATATGTGTTCTCGTGTAAGACCAAGTCTAGGATGTTGGCATCGGTATGTGATTTCGAGTAAGACCATGTCTGGAACATTGCCATCGTAATTGTGATTCGTGTAAGACCCTGTCTGGGACAGTGGCATCGACATGTGATTACATGTAAAACCACGTCTGGGATGTTGGCATTGTACAATATGTTTTATAACCCGAGTATCCTTTTTAATTCCGAATGGTTCAACAGGCAAGGATAAGTTACGAATGAATGTGGAAACAAGTTGAAATGAACAGGTATGTGACAATTTATTACCTTTTCAGATATAAGGTAAGTTGATTATTTGATATGTGATACAAGTTATATATGACATTAATGGTAGTGATTGTGTACATGAAAATCTATATGTGGATTAATGTACAAGTATGTGATATTAAACATGTTAATGAAGTGATGTGTGTTTGGAAATGTTATAATTTATGTATAGATAAATGTTTGGTAATTAAATTTCATAAGTATGGCTTGGTTATACCTTAATAAATTATCAATGCCATTGAGATAATATTTGAATTAAGAATTGAGCTATGAATGAAGTGAATGAAACCATAAGTTGAAGTATATGATTGGTCATATTCAGTTTAATGATATATATAAATATGTATGATATGGAAATGTGAATTTCATACTTATGCCAAATTTTATATGTGCATTTGTTTATATGGTAATTGAATGTGAAATTATGCTAAGGAAATGTGAATTGTATAAATGTATTATGATAGTATGTATTCGATCAAGTGAAATTTTTATTGATGTGAGTATGAAAGATGATTTTGGACAAAGAATGAATGCATGTTTGGACAAAACTTAATTCATGTTTAGTTTTATGTGGATATCTGAATTTACAAGTATGGTTTGGTTATGTATTATTAAATTATTATTGTTATTGAGTTAATGTTTGCTTATGACTTACTAAGCTAAGACTGCTTATTGTGTGTGTATTTTTACTTCTATTTATAGATTTTGAGACTAGTTACAGGCTCGGGGATCGTCAGCGAAGTCTATCACACTATCGACTGCTTTCAGTACTTTTAAAAGTTGAATTAGAAACCTATGGCATGAATAGGCTATACTACTTTTCGAATATGGCTTGTCCATTTTGTTAATCTTGGAATTTATGCTTTGGCTTGATGATTATGTTTGGTTGTGGTTTTGGTTGATTTGGTTTTGGTATATATAAGTATGGTTATGTTTGATATTTTACTCATGAGTTTATTGATTCAAATATGTCTTGTATTTGGTTTTATTGAGAAATGGAAATTTGTGCATATATGGCTAAAACTTTGGTTTTATAATGATAGGTATAAAATTTGACTCATAGTGTACTTTCATTGAATAGCTGAATATAAAATGACTTAATATGGTCTTGTGATTTGGAAAAAGTTTATTTCCTATATGTATTTTAAAAAATATGAATTTAACTTGTTTATATTCGGCAATTGTATTTGGATTTTGACCATTTGAATAGTAAATTTGGATGCTTTGTTATGTGTTTTCAAATTATGTTAGCTTATTAATAATTATTGTCACGTAAGAGATATATGTTTAAGACATGATATTTATATATAATGAATGTGTTAGCTTATTAAAATTCTTTCATTAATTAAACAAATGGATAAGAATTATGTTGGTAAATTAATCACGATTTGGTATTTATATATATATTTACATATAAGTATATGAAGTGATGGGTTGATTTATATATAATGGTATGTGCGTAGTTGAATATGTATTTGTTGAATTGGTCTTGAATATGAAGTTTGTTATATTGCAAATACATAGTTGTATTGTTCTTAATGTGATATGAAAATTTTGGATAATGTTTGGAATTAGTTCTATGTAAGAACATATGCTTGTAAAGAGATTTAGTAATTTAAAAGTGGACATTGAAATATGCATTACTATATTCAGCCGAGGTTTTGTAAAGTGACTAAATGAATAGTACTTTAAGTTATAAGGAATTAAGTTTGTTATTTTCTAAATGGTTCCAAATGGAACTTGTCAAAAATGAGATGTGTTTGAATATCTTTATTTATTATGTCTTATATATGTGTTTATAGATTGTAATATTATATTATATTTATGGTATGGACAAATGCAATGAGATAAAACGATATGTTCAGTGCTTATTGCTTATGAATTATAAATCTAATTATGTGTTTAGAAAGTACCGCAATATGATTTGCAAAGAGATTAATTTAGTTTTATTTATATTAATAATTTTTTGTTTTAAGAGTTTCAATAAAATTATGCATATGATTATTTGGAAGTTATGTTTCGTCTGGTAATACCTCGTAATCCCTTTTCAGCGACAGATACAGGTTAGGGGTGTTACAATGCCCACCGTAGAAGAGTACACAACTCTAATCCGTTACCCGAGGATCCAAATCGATAAAGCTTATTCTAGAGCCGCCAACATCTCGACTTTCTTAAAGAGACTAATGAACATAACTGGGATGAGCGAGCAATAGGTCGCGGCCCAAATTAAACAAAAATGGGATATTAAATGCATCCCTTGAAAAGTCTTTGGGATTTGATCTTGGTACATCTGGATGTAAGAAAAAAAGTCGACGTTTTCGCCTTGAGTATTTATAGGATAGTCAACTTCCCCAAAGCACTAGGGCACGTTGATGATGCAGTTTTAGATCTATTTGACTGGTTTGACAAAAAAGTCACACTCGTCCCAATAATTTTGGCTAAAACTTTCTTATCTTTAAGTGCATGTCGAAGAGCGAGTGAAGGAAGGTTTATTTGATGTGCACAGCTTTTGCTAGTATGGTTTCATAGCCACTTTTGAAAGATAGAAAATGACTCTTATCGAGTGTTCTTCGAGGACTATTCTCTGTTGAAAGAATTCGTGGTCATCCCAAGACAAGACAACATTTCTAAAGAAAAGTATATGGTAATTCTCCAGAGTCTCCAAGACAAAAACATTGAATAGAGGGCATCTTGGATGATCCTTGATGAAATTTTGTACTGATGTGAAGACTTTGACTAGGTCCCTCTACTCGAGATGTGGGGAGCTGTTAGATATGCCCTTCTACTTATATTGAGACAGTATAAGTCAAGGCAGTTTATACTGGCAACACAAGGGTTGGCTCAATATGAGTTTGCATATAAAGTCGATAATTACAAAAAGATGGTTCGTGAAATATCAAACACCTAGAACTAGACTTACAAAATGAAAAGATTTGCCTCAAATCTCATGAGGACCCCCGAATATGATTGGTGGTAGGGTAAAAGAAATCAATGACAATGTCCCTTTATCAAGTCAAGAAAGTACTTAGCCAATAGAAGAACACTTGCAAATGATCTCACCTGAATTAGTGATCGTAAAACAAGACGTCGAAAAGAAGAGTTTGGAGCTAGGGAAAAGGATAGAAAAATTAGAAGAGGAAAAGATTCAGCTAGGATTAGACGTCGACGTCCAAAAGTTAGAAGCCGAGAAAATGAGGAAAGGAAAAAATAAGGCTAAGGAAGACTTGGATAGTTTAAAAATAGATTATAAGAAATTTCGTTTGTCAATGAGCTGAATTGGGTAAAACATCTGAACAATGGCGACAAGAAATCCAAGAAGAAAAGATTAGAGCTGATCAGTGGGAAAGGAAATTCTAAGATGCTTGAGAACGAGAATATGCTTTAAAAAAGGGATTTTTTAGAAAGCGAAGTTGAAAAATTTGGATTAAAAGCCCGAATAGCAGAATAAGAAAGGTTTCTGCATCAACATTGTAGTCACAACTCTGTGATTGAGTTTAAAGCAAGCTTGATTAAGATTGAAGAATTGAAGGGAAAGATAAAAGAGCTCGAAGCCATACTGTAAAATTGTAAACTTCGAGTTGAGCTTCTTGAAACAAACAATGAACATTGGAAAGAGCAACTCTAATGCTGTCAAGGTCAGTTTAGAGATAGTGATTACATCACGGGCGAAGTTTTAACTCAAGTACGAGAAATAGTTGACCATTTGCAAACCCCAGCAGTTCAAGCTGATATGCTAACCTTGAGATACGAATTAGAATCAGATCGGGGCCAAGAATTAGCTTGGCTTCTTAGAAAAGTCAATGCTTTAAGTATTAGGGCAAGGCCGTATATGTAAAATATACCCGATTTATGTAAAGAAATTTGTTTTCTAGTAAAGTTGTTCTAATAGAATTTAATTAGAATCAATGCCTTTTGTTGCATTCTTTTTTCATTCATCAGCATTACATTTCATCACATGCATTAAATTTCATAAAAAGACCCTAATTAATTGAAATTATGACAGTTACCCTGGAAACTAACAAAAATCTGCCAACCGAATATCTTTACAGTTCCTACGGTAAAACAAAAGTCATGGATCAAAGGTTAGAGAGATTATAATAAATACAAAAAGACGTGTAAGATCAGTTGCAAGTGCAATTGTAGGACCAATTAGCTAAGGTACAAAAATACATGAATGACCAAATACAATAGTCCCAACGAAGCATAATAAGCCAGTCGATCCAGTTACTGGCCGGAGGGATTTCAAAGGGAAGAGTATAGTGATTAACTCTAGGGATGATAATGAAGAGCCTACATACCCCTCGGGCTTTACCCCAGTGAATGTTCAAGGCCAATTAGATACATATCCACGAAGAGTACTCGTTACCATAAGACCACAACAATATCAGGCCGGGACTTCAGGACTAGTGAATTACCCAGCGTGTTCAGGTTCCAATCTCGGATATTATCTGACCAACCCTGTTGATCCAATTTGGATGACATGGCGACAATTGATAAAGCAATAGTAGAATTGCCAAAACATCTAGAAGATCGGTGCAAATGGTTGGAGGAGAAATTCAGAGCTATGAAGAGTGTTGGCTACCTTTATAGGGTCGATGCCAAAGAATTAAGTTTAGTCCCAAATCTAGTGCTCCCACCAAAATTCAAAACTCCAGAATTTGAAAAATGCAATGAAACTAATTGTCCTTAAGCCCATATCACAATGTTCTACCGAAGAATGATGAGATACATCAATAACGACCAATTGTTAATCCATTGCTTCCAAGATAGTTTGATCGGGTCGGTTGCCAAATGGTACAATCAGCTAAGCCATGCCAAAATCAATTCATGGAAAGACTTGGCTCAGGCTGTCATGAAAAATACAGCTATGTGACCGACATGACACCCGATAAAATTACACTGCAAAACATGGAGAAGAAGCAAAGTGAAAGCTTTAGGCAATATGTTCAAAGATGGAGAGAGGTGGCAACACAAAATCAGCCACCTCTTTTGGAAAAGGAGACAACAATACTTTTCATAAACACTTTGAAAGCCCAGTTCATTAACCATATACTAGATTGTGCTACTAAGAGCTTTTCAGATATAGTAATGTCCGGAGAAATGATTAAGAATACAGTAAGGAGTGGAAAAATAGGCGTGGGGGAAAACACTAAAAGGTCTACCTCAAGAAAGAAAGAAAATAAACTAAACATCATGAGTGTGTATAATAAGAGTCATTCAAAACTAGTCACTGTAGGCCAATCAAGGACCATGAAAACCAGTCATCAATGCCCTTCGAGGTAAGAATCTAACTCAAGGCCAAACAAAGATAAACTCCAATTCACACATATCTCGATGACATATAAAGAGTTATATAAAAATTTATTAAACGCGCATGTAGGTATCCCTGTTTTACTTAAAACCCATGCAACCTCCATTCCTAAAGTGGTATGATACGAATGCTGTGAGTACCACACAAGAATAACGGGACACTCGATTAAGAACTGCATGGTATTCAAGAATTTGATTGAAAGGTTCATCAAGATAGAGATTACAAGGTTCGATGATCCCTCAAGACCTAATGTGGCAGGAAATCTATTACCTAATCATTCTAACCAAGAGTAAATGTGATAATCGAGAGTGGAAGCAGGAGGACCAAAACTGATGTTGCGGAGGTGAAATCCTAACTAAGATGAGTTTGGCAAAAAATGATAGACGGAGGATTAATCATGCAAGATTCAAAGGATATGCCTAAAAAAGTGAGGAACTACTGCGAGTTCCATGCTAAAGAAGGTCATGAGATCTAAGAGTGTACTAAATTTAGATAAAATGTAAAGTCTGATGGATGACAAAGAATTGGAATTCTTTAAATATGTCAAGGGCTCGAAGGGAGGAGATGTTTGTATCTCGAAAGAAGGATCAATGAAGAAAGTTTACAAGGTCAACCATCCAGTGGTGATTATTTTCCGGCTGAGAAGTAATGAAGTGGGAGCACAAGCTATGCCAAAAGTCATAATTTAAAAACCCGTGGCTTTTCCCTATAATGATAGCAAAGGATTCAATGGGATTATGATTGTAATGTGATGATACCAGGAGAGGAGAACTCGGTTGGCACTTCAGAAGAGGGCCAAGATATTGGTTTCTTCATGTGCAGTGGGAGGCGCTATGACCCTGCAAGTGCAAAAACCAAGCTTCTTAAGGAAAAAAAACCCTAGCAGTTAAGCATAAGAAAGAAAAAACGGCTAGACTTGAATCACCTGTCAATGAGCTAGTAACTAAGAACGAGGCTAAGGAATTCTTTAAGTTCTTCAAACATAGCAAGTATAGTGTTGTAGAATAGTTGCACAAACTCGCATATCAGTATTAGCATTGCTCTTAAGCTCAAAGATACATCGTAACGCGTTGATGAAGGTGTTAAATGAAATTTATGTCGCTGATAATATCTCTGTAAACAAGCTAGATCATTTGGTTAACAATTTGAGTGCCAACAATTTCATCTTTTTCAATGATGATGAAATACCTCCATAAGGCATGGGATCCACGAAGACTCTACACATCACTACCTACTACAAAGGATATACATTGCTAGACTTGAATCACCTGTCAATGAGCTAGTAACTAAGAACGAGGCTAAGGAATTCTTTAAGTTCTTCAAACATAGCAAGTATAGTGTTGTAGAATAGTTGCACAAACTCGCATATCAGTATTAGCATTGCTCTTAAGCTCAAAGATACATCGTAACGCGTTGATGAAGGTGTTAAATGAAATTTATGTCACTGATAATATCTCTGTAAACAAGCTAGATCATTTGGTTAACAATTTGAGTGCCAACAATTTCATCTTTTTCAATGATGATGAAATACCTCCATAAGGCATGGGATCCACGAAGACTCTACACATCACTACCTACTGCAAAGGATATACATTGCCAGGAGTGTTAATTGACAATGGATCTGCACTGAATGCCTTGCCTCTATCCATGCTGAATAGACTGCTAGTGAATAGCTCTCATATGAAGATATGCCATAATATAGTAAGAGCATTTGATGGTACAAAAAGAAAGGTGATGGGGAAGATTGAAATACCACTCTTAATTGGTTCGAACACATATGAGGTGGAATTTTTGGTAATGGATATCAAACCCTCCTATAACTGCTTGCTGGGTAGATCTTGGATTCATTCGGCTGGGGAAATGCCATCATTTTTACACCAAAAATTGAAATTGGTAACAGAGGGTCGATTGGTAACGATAAATGTTAATGAGGATATCATTGCATCCGTAACTAGTGACACGCCATACATAGGAGTGGATGAAAATGTAATAGAATGTTCATTTCGATCATTGGAATTTGTTAATGCAACTTTCATTATTGAAGGTAACAAGATCCCAATATCCGAAACCACGAGGATGAGTCTACAGTTGACGATAGAGAAAGGAGCCTTGCATGAAAGAAAACTCAAAAAATACCTTTAAAGAATAGTCGAGGCACCAATGCTGATGGACAAACAAGACTGCTTGGGCTTAGGGTACAAGCCAGATGCGAGACAGAAGAAGAAGGAACTGGAAAAGAAGCAAGAAAGAAGAATAGTACAACTAAGTGGGGGAGAGGTCAAATGAGAACCGATGATCTTTCCCCATATATCTAAAACATTCGAATTAGAGAAATCATTTATCCTAAAAAAAAGGTTGAGAAAGAGAGCCTGTTAACCAAAACTGCGAAGGAATGTTGGGAAACTTGAGCATTAATGCCATATCCAAAGAAGGAATTGGGGAAGAAAACCTATCAGGCATTTGTTCTTATATCCCCGAAAGTGTTCTGAACAATTGTACTGTAGAAGAGATTATTATAATTTTTCGAACTAATTCAGAGTAATGTAAAACACATTTATTGCTCTAAGCCTGGGAGCAATAGGAATCTTTTGTGAAAAAGGCATATGTCCACTATTTTTTTTCAATAAAATGAATCTTTGTGTCTCATTTGGCAAATATTCTTATATTTTTTTCATTTTATTCATACTCATACCTGATAAACCATAATATATACATATTTTTTTTACCTTATGTTTAACATATTTATGGATGATTTTTCCTTAGTTTCATTGAATTCGATGCTCCTAATCCTTTAAATTCATGTTTTATATTTAGGCGAGCATAAGAAGGCAAAAAGAGTAAAAATGGGCCTAATTTAGTGTTTCACACGGCTCAGGCACTTCCACACGGGTAAACCACACGCCCGTGTGAGGCACACGGACAGGCCACACGCCCGTGTGTCCTGGCCGTATCAACTAAAAACCAAGTCAGAATTGCACACGGCCTGAGGACCTTCACACGGACGTGGCACACGGCCGTGTCCCTGTTGAGCCAAAGTCTAATTCTACACAGAAAAGGCTAATTTTGAGGGTTTTGAAACATTCCAAAGTCTATATAAACACCCTAAAAGAGGATTAAAAGGGACACGGAGAATAGAAGGCAGAAAACACTCGAGAACAGCCATCGGGATCAACTCAGAAGGAGGACCTACATCAAGACTGAAGATTTCCATCCAATTTCCTAGAAGTTCTTTGGGTTTCTTGATGTTTTGTTGTTTTCCAATTTTTGAGATGTTTTCTATTATTATGAACTAAACTTCCTAAATACCTAAAGGAGATGAAACCCAAGACGAATCTTATTACTCTTTGAATTATATGATAAATACTTGTTCTTATTCTTAATTGTGATATTTAACCCTTGCTTTAATATTCCAGGATATTAATTCAGGTTTTTGATGTGCTTATTCAGTGGAGTAAAAGTCTATGTTTAAGAGTAGATCGTTCATAATTAAGCGGAGTTGCATGCAATCCTAGAGATGGGACGACATAAATCTGCCAGATTAGAGTCAAATCTAATAAGGGAATCCACAGATTGAGTTCATGCGACAATAGGGGTTTTAATTAGAAAGAGATTTTGATTAATCAACCTAGAGTCAATTGTTTTTAGTCTTGAGAGAGATATTAACATAAATCAGGGATTCTTACAGATTAAGTCAAGTAAATAAATCATCTAATTCAGAGGTAATAAGTGAAGTCTAGATATATTCTTCCTTGGGTATTGTCTTCTCCATCGGTTTTTCAAAAGTATTTTTCAACTTTAATCTCTGTCGCAATCTTAGTTAATTAGATAATTAGTTTTAGATTAAAAATTCTCTTATTTGTTAGGCTAGATAATAAAAAGATAGTAATTACTAGTAGTTTTAGTCCTTGTGGATAGATATTTCCAATCTCACCATAACTATACTACTGTTCGATAGGTGCGCTTACCTTAGTCGAATTTTTAGTTAGTTTTAGCGACCATCAATACCATATAGATAATTATTCTTAGATTAATTTGCTATTTGGGTCTTCTTTAATTCCTATAATAGGTCTCTGGATATAAATGATACGAGCGACATTGTTGCTGACTCAGAGTCTCCTTTTGAACATGATATGTGTCCAAAGGAACCTTAGGACTTTAAAGATGATCGAGACTGTAACTTATCTCCTGATTTGTTAAGGATGGTAAAACAAGATGAGAAACAAATCTTACCTCACAAAGAGTTAGTAGAAGTTGTGAGTTTAGGAGACAAACAAGAAAAGAAAGAGGTGAAGATCAGGGCTTGCATCACTATAGAGACAAAGCGAGACCTCATTAAGTTACTCCAAGAATTCAAAGAAGTCTTCGCATAGTCGTATCAATACATACCTAATTTAAGTATTGATATCGTGGTACACTGGCTTCCTATAAAAGAAGAATGCAAGTCGGTTCAATAAAAACTTTGAAGGATGAGACCCAACGTCTTGCTAAAAATAAAAGAAAATGTCAATAAACAATTCGACACTAGTTCCCTACAGGTGGTTAAGTACTCGGAGTGGGTAGCCAATATAGTCTCTGTCCCTAAGAAAGATGGGAAAGTACAAATGTGTGTAGACTACAGGGATTTAAACAAAGTCAGCCCAAAGGATAATTTTTCATTCCCTCACATCGATACCTTAGTGGAAAACACGGCAGGTTATTTACTATTCTCCTTCATGGATGGCTTCATGGAAAAGACGACATTCGTAACAATTTGGGGAACCTTTTGCTATAAAATGATGCTATTCGGGCTAAAAAATATGGGAGCAACGTATCAAAGAGCCATGGAAACTTTGTTTCATGATATGATGCACAAAGAAATAGAGGTTTATGTCGATGATATGATTACAAAATCCTGAACAGAAAGGGAGCATGTGATAGTCTTGAGAAGATTGTTTTTAAGGTTAAGAAAATTCTAGCCAAAACTTAATCCAGCAAAGTGTACCTTCGGGGCCACGTCGGGAAAATTTCTAGGATTTGTAGTCAGCGAAAAAGGAATCAAGATTGACGTAGATAAAGTTAAGCTTTTACAGGAGTTGCCTCCGTCACACACTCAAAAATATGTCTAGGGTTTCTTAGGGAGATTAAATTATGTTGTCCGGTTCATTTCACAACTAACCGAGAAATGCGACCCCATATTTTGTCTCCTTAAGAAATATAATCCAAGTGTATGGGATGAGGAATGCCAAGAAACCTTCGACAATGTTGACCATTACTTATCCAATGCCTCAGTGCTAATGCCACCTAGCCTAGATAAGGCACTGATATTATACTTGGCAGTATTTAGGAATTCTATAGGATGCGTGCTTGGCTAACATGATGAGTCAGGGAGGAAAGAAAGAGTGATATATTACCTTAGTAAGAAATTTACTGAATGTGAGACAAGATACTCGTCAATTGAGAAGTTATGTTATGCCTTAATCTAGACAACCCAGAGACGTAGACAATACATGTTGTACCATACAACTTGGCTCATATAAAAGATGGATCTTTTAAAGAACATGATAAAGTCGACTGCATTGAATGGAAGAATAACTCCATGGCAAATTCTGATTTCCGAATTTGATATAATCTATATAAACCAAAAGGCGGTAAAGAGGAGTGCAATATTGGACTTCCTAGCTAGCATAGTTCTAGAGGATTACAAGCCTTTAAATTTCAATTTTCCAAATGAGGATTTAATGTATGTTGCGACCACTGAAGAAGGCACTTCAGAAGAATATCCTTGGGAACTAAATTTTAATGGGCCTCAAACGCAATGGGTAACGTAATTGGGGCAATCCTGGTATCCCCAGACGGAGATCATTATCCTTTTACCAGTAAACTTGATTTTGATTGCACAAATAACATGGCAGAATACGAAGCATGCATCATGGGTATCCGTGCGACCATAGAACGCAAGATCAAAGTGCTCTCAAAGGTGAATGGGAGACGAGAGATCCCAAGTTGATCGATTATAGAAAGCTATTCCTTAAATTAATTAAAGAGTTTGAGGACATCGCCTTCTGCTACCTCCCGCGAGATGAAAATCAGATGGTCGACTCCTTGGCTACCTTAACTTCCATAGTTAATGTAAATAAACAAGATGATGTAAAACCTATCCAGATGAGTATTTATGATGCTTCGACCCATTGTTACAATATTGAAGAAGAAGAAAATGATGATCACCCTTGGTACCATGAAAGAATGCACTATGTAAAGAACCGTGAATACCTTGAATAGGCAACAGAGAATGATAAAAGGACACTAAGAAGTCTGGCTAACGAGTATGTCTTAGATGAAGAGATCCTATACAAAAGAAGAAAGGATCAGGTGCTACTAAGATGTATGGACGCTGTTGAGGCCAAAAAAATCTTAGAAGAAGTCAATGAGGGTGTTTGCAGAATACATGCTAATGGATTTACAATGGCTAGGAAAATCATAAGATTTGGATATTATTGGTCCACCATGGAAGAGGATTGTATCAGTTATGCCAAGAGATGCCATAAATGCCAAATTTATGTAGACAAAATTCATGTGCCTCATTCACTTCTTCATATTATAACTTCTCCATGGCCTTTCTTTATGTGAGGCATGGATGCCATTGGGTCGATCTCACCAAGAGCTTCTAATGGGCACCGATTCCTCTTTGTGGTCATCGATTACTGGGTAAAAGCTGCTTCCCATGCCAATGTCACAAAATTGACAGTTAGTAAATTCTTGAAGAACGAGATTATATGTCGGTATGGGATGCAAGAAAGGATCATATTTTACAATGTATTAAACCTGAACAACAGCACGATAGCATAGGTCTATAATCAGTTCAAGATCAAACATCACAACTCATCACCATAGCGCTAAAAAATGAATGGTGCAATGGAGGCAGCCAATAAGAGCATTAAAAAGATCGTGAGGAAAATGACAGAATCTTATAAAGATTGGCATGAGAAATTACCATTTGCCCTCTATGCTTTCAAACATCTATCAGAACCTCCACCAGGGCAACGCCTTTCTCATTGGTTTATGGAATGGAGACGATTTCGCCCAATAAAGTCGAGATTCCTTCTCTCTGAGTTTTATTAGAGTTGAAGTTAGATGAATCAGAATGGATCCAATCTTGATATGATCAGTTGAACTTGATCGAAAAGAAGAGGCTAAGAGATATCCGTCACGGTCAGATGTACCAAAAACGAATGATGGAAGCTCATAAAAAAAAGGTTCATCTTAAAGAATTTCATGAGGGAGACTTGGTATTAAAAAAGATCCTGCTTATACAAAAAGACTTCAAGGGAAAATGGATGTCGAACTGGGAAGGGTATTATGTGGTAAAGAAAGATTTTTCTTGAGGAGCATTGATTCTCACCAAGATGGATGTCAAAAACTTGCCCAATCCCGTGAATTCAAATTCGGTCAAGAAATACTTTACCTAAAAAAATGGGAGAGGCTAAGGCGAAAACCCGCGAAGGGCACCTTAAGACCAAAGGGGTTTTGAGTTAAAAACTCGAAAAAGGGTGACTTAAATTTTGATCAAAGATAGGGCATATGGTAGTCTTATCCCCTCAAAAGTAACAAGGAGGAGAAACTTTAGATCTTGACGCATTAACGAAATACTCTAGATCTATTAGACATATATCAGGCTCAAAATGGTTCTCAAGAAGTTTGTGCAGAGAAGCTCATGCTGCGATATCTAGGGCACCTAATTTCATTTTACTCACTTTGTGTTTTAGCAGTGTTTGTTATTTTGATTAATCTTTTCATTTCGAACATTGCTCCCAATAAATTTCAATTTTTTCCATTGTTACAACCATTTTCAACTATTTTTTATATTGAAATAACAATTAATGGACTAACAATATTCAAGTAAAAGGATTTCTGCATGTTACTTTGAAAGGTTTCTAAATAGTACAATGACCTGAAACAGGACCACTAGTTAGAACTAACCAGATCTAAGGGCTGGAAATATTTAAGAATGAATACTCCAAATTGTGGTCACCTCTTCGAATTTCTTGTCAAAGATACCAGACCTGAACAAGAAGGCATGGTAACACATCAGTGATAAAACCTTGACGAACAACGAGCAATGTCAACCTAGTCACTAAAAGAGGATCATTCTAAAAAATATCATTCTGCATTCATACAAATATCATTCATATATATCTAGTTAGGAGCATTTGATTCATTCTGATCACAACCTAATCACTTGGCATAAAATATAGGCCTATGAAATAGATTCTACAGGTCATGTTCCCTAGAAAGTAGTTTAACAGGTCAATGAAACAAATCCTATCCCCCTGAAGTTGCAGTGGGTCGGATTGAATTTACCATAGTGAATCTTATCTCCCTGAAGTTGTAGTAGAGTAAGATGAACCTACAAATCCTATATCCTTAAAGTTGTAGTGGATCAAACTGAAGCTACAATTTCTATACCCCAGAAGTTGCAGTGGGTTGGAATGAAATTACGATGGTGAATCTTATCTCCCTGAAGTTGCAGTGGAGTAAGATAAAGCTACGAATTTTATCTCTCTGTAGTTGCAGTGGAGCAAATTAAAGCTATAAATCCTACACCCTTAAAGTTGTAGTGGTTCAGATTGAATCTACCATAGCGAATCTTATCTCCCTAAAGTTGCTGTGGAGCATATTGAAGCTACAAATCCTATACCCCTAAAGTTGTAGTGGGTCAGATTGAATCTACCATAGCGAATATTATCTCCCTGAAGTTGCTGTGGAGCATATTGAAGCTACAAATCCTATACCCCTAAAGTTGTAGTGGGTCTGATTGAATATACCATAGCGAATCTTATTTCCCTGAAGTTGCAACTGTAACAACCTAATTTTCAGTGGTGTCGGAACAGTGATTCGAGGTCACTAAATCCGACAAATGAGTAGGAAATATTATTAATTTAGTGAGTATAAATTAAATGTGAAGTTAGGAAAAAAAATTGAAAATAGTGAATAATGTACTAAAAATAAATATTAAAATAATTAGAATCGAAAACGAGGTATCGAGACCTCGATAATTTTAAATCGAGCCATAAATATTTTTATAAATATTTATGGAGTGTTAATATGTTATTATTAAAGTTTCGTCAAGAAATTTTAAAGTTCTGATAGTTAATTGAACAAAAAGAACTAAATTGTATCAAATGCAAAATTGTGGGAAATGACTAAATAGCTTAATTGATAAAAGAAAGAGGGTTTAAAAGGAAAATAGACCCAAGGTCTATTTGGGCTGGACGGCAAGGGCATGAAATCAGCAAGAAAATAAGGAGAATTAAGGGTAAAATTGGAAATTGCAAAATTTACTTAATAAAGCTAGGACTAAAGTGGAATTATCTAGATTTCTCTTTATTTTTCTGCATTCTCATCAGAAAAACGCCATGGAGGAGTTCTATTAAGCTGGTTTTTGATATTTTTACTCCAAGTAAGTTCAATTCTTGATTATTTCTTGAAATTTTTGTGTTTTTGTGACTTTTACAACTAGGTCCACTTGTTGAATTCATTAGTTTTTTATTCTATGAAAGAAATTGAAAGTTTATATACATATGTGCTGGAAGTATATGATGATTTGGCATGGAATTAGAGTTTTAAATTGTTTATATGTTGATTTTATTGTAAGAATTGAATAGAAAGAGAATGTTTGGGACCTAATTGTAAAAGAGTTTGAAGTTAGAGTTTTATGTGGAAATTCTGAATTTAAATAGTTATGAAACAACTTATAATATTTAATAAAAGTATTAATTGAGAAAATTATCTTAATTGAGGGGTTAATTAAGCAAGGACTGAATTGTATGAATTGTGAAATTTGGGGCAAAATGGAAATCAATATTTTGCACTAAAACTGTTTTGGACAGCAGCAGTAGTCTAACTTTAAAAAATCACAAAAAATTGTAGAAATGGAATTAGAGGATAATAAAATATGAAATTAAATCTTATTGAGTCTAGTTTCTTATAAAAGAAATTATGTAAGCAATGGAATTTTAAATCTTGAGATACAATAACTTTTGTGAGACAAGGTCAGAATGGTTTCGGGTTCCCCTGTTTTGAATTTGGAAAATCATCAAAAATTGGATAAAAATAATTAGAGGCTTAAATTTATATGTTTAGAATCCTGAATGAGTATATTTTCAATAGAAACAAACGAGGACATCATTCGAATCTTGTACGAGAAGATGATTAATTTTTAGTGAAGAAGGGTTGGAACTGTCAGATAGCAGAACAGGGGAGACTTCAATGAATAAACTGTATTAATTGGCCCAACCAAAAATTATGAAAATTTCATGGTAAGAAGATATGTGAATCTAGTTTCTGGTAAAATTCATGGATCTTAATTTTGAGTTCTGTAGCTCAAGATAAAAATAATTTAGTGACTATGACACAGATGGACAGCTTGAATATTCACATAAATAGATAGTGAAAATTATAGATAATATTACCTACAAGTGTGTTGTTTATACTAAGGATGTGGATGGAGAGGAGGAGGAGGAAAATATACAAAAATATATGAATGAATCGTGTATAAATTGATTACATGCCCGATTATAATCGATAAGTGTTGAATTAGAAACGATATAATATTTTATTTGGAATATTTATTATGAAATTATGATTATCTCTATAATACAAAAATCGAACTTGTGAGTTTATATAACTAAATTTAGTGACCATTTGTTAATATTATTAAACAATATTATTTTATGAATGGTGATTAATATTTATGTATGTTAATTGTTGAAAATAAGTAAATTATGTACAAAAGTTATGAAATTAAACTGAGAATTTCGGAGGAACGGAACGCAGGAAATGAGTACAATCTTTCAGTGAAAAAGATGAATTGATGGTAAATTACCCAAGTAAACCGATATTCAACATTTGTTGCGAATTCTCGTGTTTGCTTTCCGTTTAGCTCTTACGAGCTTCCGTTAACTCATATGAGTTTCAGTTAACCCTTTTGGGGTTTTAGTTCAGCTCTGATGAGCTTCAATTAGCCTCCGGGCTTCCGTTTAGCACTTATGTGCTTCAGTTAGCCTTCGGGCTGCCGTTTAGCACTTATGTGCTCCAGCTAGATTTCGGACTTCAGATCACGATGTACTCAAATCCGTAAGCTGTTCCTTGGATGGACAAGTTGGTAAGTCGTAAATGTAACATGTGGAAAAAGAAATGTAAGTAATGTTATCATTATTATTATTGAGCTCAATTATGTGATTTTATCATTCAGAGATTGTGTTTGACAAGATATGTTAGTAAATTATGAGTATGTGAATCAAAGTGACAGAATTTAAACACTTAATGAGGTTGAGCTGATTCACACGAATTTGTCATTTGAAATTGTGATTGACAGGAAGAAACAGTGATTACATGATTATCAATGGTTACACATAATTATCTGAAAAACAAGAAAAATGACGGTTATTGATATATAGAAATGTAAGACATTAATATATGAATGTGGAATATGTTTGATAAATGTGTTCATTCTTAACTATGGAATTATGTACCTCATGTGTGCTATTTGCATAAAGATGATATTTCAAATACTTTGGTGAGTAAAGCTTAAATATGAAATAGTATGAAATCGAGACAAGTTGTTATGAAAATATATTTAAATTATCTGTAAGTGTTTTTGTACTCCTCGGTAATGCCTCGTATTCTATTCCGGCGACGGATACGGGTAGGGGGTGTTACAGCAATGAAACAAGATGAAGCTATAATTCCTATACCCTTGAGGTTATAGTGGAGCAAGATGAAGCTACAACTCTTATATTCCTAAAATTGTAGTAGATCGAATTGAAACTACAATTCTTATACCCCTAAGGTTGCACTGGGTTGGAATGAAACTACAACAACAAATCTTATCTTCTTAAAGCTGCAATGCAGCAAGAAGAAGCCATGATACTAAATCCTACCTTCCTGAAGTTGTAGCAAAATGAATATAGTAAAGTAGAGTAACCAAGGATTGAAAAAGAGGGTTACTTGAAAAATTGAAGCACCAAAGAAGTCGAGATTCAACTGGACCGGACAAAATTGGTCCTCTTTTAATGTCTTTGGTCATTTCTCATTACACAATAATAAACAAAGAGGGGCAACTATAATAGTTCAATTTTGCCCGGCCCAACACAAATAAACAAACCCAAACAAATAAAACAAAATCCAAAACAAAAATAAATAAAAGTTTGCTAGCAATCCAAGTTACAAGCCCAATAGCAAAGTCCATTTATAAAACTCTAACCCAAACCTAATGTTATACAAGCCCAAGCCCACAATCTCAAAATTTTTTAAAAAACCCTAAAACCCTAAATCTATTTTCGTGCTGTGCCCCACCATGTCAGCATGCTCACTACTCGAGGCCTCCTTTTGCCACCATAACACAAAAATGGCAAGGCACGACTCCCCAGCTTTGTTGACCTTGCCATGAACGCCTGCAAAGAAAAAAAGAAAACGAGACAGATGACAAAAATAGCAGAAACAACAAAAAAGAAAAGAAAACATATATGTAATCGAATATAAAAGCCATAAGATTGAGATGTAATTTTTTACAGAGAAACAAAAAAGAGAATAGAAAACTACAATAGTTTTAAGTAGAAGGTAGTTCTTTTTATTTATTATTTTTTTGAGTCATGCATACATAAAAAAATTTAATTAATTAAGTTTTTTTTTACCGTTGCTACCGTTGTCGATGTTGCCTCTGGGCTGAGAGGCCGTCGGATCCTTAAGGATTCGCCTAAGGCCGCACTAGAAGAAGACCAGGAACCAAAAGGTTCCATTTTTGTCGCTGAATTCAGACCGGGCTCTAGGGATTTGGGTCCCAGATCCAGATTCCAGAGAAGACAAGGATAAAAATAGTCCCTTTTTTGCATTCTAAGGCCACCAGAGGAGACAGTCTTCGTCGCTGATGACCAGTGGCCACATCGGGGTGATGACGACTTCGTGGCCGAACATAGAGACGTCTGAGAGAAAAAAAAAAGGGAGAAAAGAAGTTTTTTTTTTTTTAAATGGATGAACTGAATTTTTTTCAGAAAATTTTAACTTAAATAGGACACTGGTACGACTTCGTTTTAGCCTGGTTTCAAAAACCCCAAAATAGCGTCATTTTGGGCATGATTTGCCAACCTGACCCAAATCATTTTAGATTCGCATGTTTTTTCTTTTATTTTTAAAATTTTACCATCTAATTTTATTTTATTTTATTTTCATTTTGGTTCATTGACCATTGATCATTTTTGGAAATGGGCACCCAAAACGGGATCGTTTTGACGCAATCTAAGGACCCAACCCGAGTACCATCAGGATCTGCGTGTTTTCTTAAAAAAGGGTCTAATTTCTATTTTAGTCCTTCCGCTTTTTGGCTTTCTTGCAATTTCACCCTATATTGTTTTTATTATGTTTTATTTTTATCCCTTTTATTTTATTTTCTTATTATTCAGTCCCTTGACCTAGCGTTGACTTGCCAAGGAAATGGTGCATGCTGGGTTTGGGAAAATAACACATCATGTCCCTAAACTTTTTATTTTGTCCTGATTCAGTCCCTTGTCTACTGTTCTTTGTTTTTTTAAATCTATACTTTGAATTTCATTAAGGTTTTTAGTCTTTGCATACTTATTATTATTATCATTATTATTTTATCTTATTTTTTATTATCGTTATTTTATTATTTCTTTTATTATTTTCAGCATTTTCATGTTGTTCATATTTACCCCTTTTAATTATGTATCTTTTATTTTATTTTTATTTTTGAATTATTATGTTTATTTTTATTATTAAATATGTGTCATTCATATTATTATTGATCAATGCCACTATCATCATTATTATAGTTATATTATTAATATTGCACTATTATTGCCATCGCTACAATCTTATTGCTTATTATTTATTTATAATATTATTTTATTTGTACTTATATAGTAATTCTATTTTTGCTAAGCATTCTATTACGTTTGCTCATAATCATACAATGTTTAAATAAATTAATTGGACATCGCATTAAAAATTATATTCATTTTACCCGACATGTAGGAAATAATTAAAATAGAAGCAATGTTCATTATTTTTGAAATTTGAGGAGTCGTGCTCCTAACTAACGGAATATGGTCTCTTTCTAAAATCAAAGTAATTGGATATCCTACTTAAAAAATAAAAACGAGACTTAAGTAAGGATCAAATGATGGTTCTTCTTGTTTTCGAGGATTCGAAGCATCATGTCTTAATTTACCGGGTATGATATTTTCTTCTCGACTAACTCGAAATAAGGCCTTTTCGTAAAATTTAATTTTGTTAAGTGATTTTAATTAAAAAGAATATCATGCAAAGAGGGATCGTATTTTAATTTCTCTTTGAATTTTCAACTTCTGACATCAAAATATCAAGTAATCAACTAGGTACCAATTTTACGCGTTATGAGGGTGCTAATCCTTCCTCTTACATAACCAACTCCCGAACCCATTTTTTGGATTTGTAAGACCGAATGTTACATTTTTAGAAAATCTAACGTTTTATTAAAATGACTGAGTTTTGAGGTGATTCAATCACATCTAAATAAAAAAGAATTGGTAATGACTCTATTTTAGTTTTTTTTTTAAATAAAGGTTGATTTCCAAAATGGTTTCGATACTACCAATAGAAGTTATCTTCTCACATCACAATTCGACCACATGATGTAACTTTATATTAATTACACATTAAGTAATCAATGAACTAATATTTTTTTATACATTTTATTTTTCATGCAAAAATTATTGAGAAAAAATATACAAAAGGTTATAATTTAAACAATAGAATTTTATTAATCAATTTAATTGAAAAATTACAATATTAATAACAAAATAGCTACACTAAAGACATTAAATCTCAACACCACTATAGGGACTTCCTTTGTCAAGATTTTCTCAAAAGCATCTTGATGCTTCTTAACGAGTTATTCAATGAAAGTGAGGTAAAACAAGTTATCTTTCACATTGGACCACTAAAAGCTCAATAGATTGACGGAAACTGGCTATTTTCTACTAAACCTTTTAGGACATCGTGGGCCCCTTAATTTCTTTATGAAGTGTGAAATTGTCCATCATTTTCTTTATGAGAGCCGCGACCAAAAATTGAAGATTTGTACCCAAACAAATGAAATTTAAATATAGATTGTCCCAACTTAATTTGGAGCTAAATTTCAATTATTTATTAAATTAAATTAATTCAATTGAATTATACGAAAATTAATAAAATATTTTTTAATATTTCGAAAATTTATATTATCTGATTTTGAAGAAATTATTTTATAGACCTTTTTTATTATGTCAATTGCGGTCTCTTCTAATTAAAGTAAGATTCACCACTTTTAATTTAGAAATTTAGTCCAAATGTACACATGATGTGGAAAAAAAGATGATGTGTCTTATTTTAATTGTAAGGAACCATGAATGACGTGGTGAAAAAGGTCCATAAAATAATTTATCTTGATTTTGATTGAATTTGACTCGATGTTGCATCACTAACTTGGATAACTATTTAATAAATATAATTTTTATTTAAATTTAATATATTTCTTAAAAAATAATATAAAAGAAATTTCAAATATATAATTTAAATCAGGTTAAAATATGCTTCAGGTCCTTATACTTTTTTTACACTTTGAGTTTAGCCTTTCTATTTTTATTTTCAAAAATTTAGTCTCATTACTTTTTAAATTTTAAAATTTAAGTTAAATTATTAATACTATTAAAATTCTTCTATTTAATTTATTATTGCGACAGTTTGGAATAAAAATATTGACTTAATAACGATGTAAGTAAAGAATTTTAACGTAAAAAATTAAATTAGATTTACATTTTTAATGACAGAATATTAACGCTTTTAATAATTAAATTTGAACTTTTAAATCCGATTTCTTACAAACAAATTAGAAAACTGGATTTCTTTTTAACATTTAAATCATTGTAAAAAGTACATCAAGCTTTTCTTGCAAAAATGGAAGTTTGGCTTAGTTGGAATAGTTGTGTTGGTGCCACGTGTACATAATTTAATATTGTGTTGTTTTTGTCAAAATGCTATTGCTTTAATATAAATATTTGGTCTTACTGCAAATACTGTGGTTTTTATGCTATTACAATATATTCCTTTAAGAAATCAGATTATATATTTTAAATAAATCTGGTGCACAAAACAAGGAATAAATTTAAAAAATGAATAAAACAAGAAAAACCAAAATGAAAATGCAGAAATTAAATATGCAAAATTCAGGAATTAAATTCTAATACAAATTAGACAAAACAAGTATGGAATAAAATCATTTATAAAATTAGCTAATTAGAAATATAATCCTAAATAATCATCATTTTACTGGATGTGTATCATAATTATTAAAACCATGCATGATTTTAGTCTTTGAAAATTTTAGACATTTGACCTAATTCTTATATTTTGCTATGCTTTCTTTGGGTTTGATTCCCATCTAATATAAAATTCATCCATTTATTATTATTTAATGGTTCAGATTAAATTTTCATTTAAAAATTAATTAACGGTTAATTTTAACGACAAATAATAATAATAATATCAACTACACTACACTCCACTTAAAACATAAGGCGGATGTATTGGGGAGTTTATTACTGCTTGAAGTATTTGGGATCTTTTAATTCTAATTCAATGCTATACCAAGTTCTATGTCAGCAGTTTGTAGGAATGGTCAGTTTTAAACTTACAGAATCAACAGGAGTGGCGCTTGGGAGATGTGGAGTGGCAAAGTCTTTTCAAGATTATTCTGTCGCACTTTTGGAATTGCAATCTTTTTATTTTTTAGGATGCTACTCGAAATGTGAATAAAATTATTAAGGTGTCGTATAGTTAGACAAAGCAATATACTTCTCTTAATAGAAACATTGCGACTACTTCTCAAGGTATAAACTTATGGCCGCATTTAGATGGAAATTGGGCATGTTTGAATATGGATGGGTCTGTAGTTTTGCTGCGGTGACAGGGGAATAGCAAAATCTCAAGATGGAGAGTGGATTCTGAGCCTTAACATATATTTAAAAAATTATTCTGTATTTGATATTGAATTGTGAGGCATTTTAGATGTCTTGGTTCTCTTAATTGATCGAGGATATGATAGCGTCTTAATCCAAACTGATAATTTTGAGGGAGTTTAAGTTATCTTGGAGAAGACTTCAAATGGTTCTAATTCTATTTTAATTACGAGAATTCATCAGTTGCTGACGTGTTTTAATCACTAGCACATTCGTCACATCTCTAGAAAGACTAACCAAAACACGGATAGACTGGTTAAACTAACTCACCATAAAACATACTATTTATGTTTGTACGAGATTTCCAGGAGGGAAAGGGTTAGATTTTGTAATTAATTTAAGTACATTTTCTTTAAAAAAGAAAACATAATTAACCAATTAAAAGCGCCAAAACCCACCATTCTCCAAAATCTGGAATCTTTATTTATTTATTTATTTTGATAGAATGGGTTCTGTATCTTTCACCTCAATCAATTCAATGCCCAAATATTCTCTTGCATTTTTTTCTATGAAAGTATTATTGCAATTGATTGAAGCATTGGATCAACTTTTTTCCAGCCAAGTATGAGATCTTTTTTTTACCTATTTAAATGTTTTAATCAATATTTTATTTTTATTTTTTAGTAATAGATTTATGGATATACAACAATTCCAGTTGATCGGGTACCGCCTATCATTTTCAAGTCAATCGAACTTAGGATGGAATTCGATAGTAAGTAAGAGGCATATGAGTACTACAATGATTATACTTGAGAAATTGGTTTTAGTATTCGAAGGGAATATGTGAACAAGAGTAAAAGGCATGGTTTCGTAACATCAAGAAAGTTAGCATGCATCAAAGAAGGTATTCGTGAACAAAAGAAACAAGATGCTTTGGGATAAATAATCATAGGAGAATGATGATTTTGTATGCTGCTTTATTGTATGATGAAACAGTTGATTCATTTGAATGGTTATTTAGAACATTTTTTAAAGCTAAGAGTGAGAAAAAGATAATATATATATATGCAGCAATGAGTAAAGTGTGGGATATTATGCTTGAGACATATGGAGTTCAAGAAAATAATTGGCTAAAAGGTATTATATCTTTAAATATAAAATTTTATTATTTATTATTTGAATGGTTTTACATGAAAATGTTGTTCATGTTTATAGGTATTTTTGAATTGAAAGAGAAATGGTTGATGGCATATGGAAGAGATACACTTTCAGCCAGACTGAGGTCAACACAATTGAGTGAAAGCTTTAAGAAGGATTTAAAGATGCATTTAAAGGTTGGTTTGGATGTAGTGTGATTCTTTAAGCATTGCGAAAATGCAGTGGTCGATAAACAATATAATGAACTGAAAGAAATATATCATTTGACTTAAAGGTTGCCTATTTTAAAGGTTGATATACATTTGTCTATACTTTAGCCATGTTTGAAAATTTCCCAAAATGAATGGGTGGAATCTTTACTTTTAGTGATTACTGAATGTAAAGCAGAAGGATTATTTCTCTTATACAAGGATAAAAAAAATTGAAAATAATTAAGAACATACACTGACTGCAATTCCTGAAAGAATGACAATTTCATGCAATTGTAAAAATTTTGAGTTTGGAGGAATAATTTGTAGCCATGCATTAAAATTTCGATGAATATGAGATAAAATGTCAATATATTTTGAAAAGGTGGGTCAAAGATCCAATGGGTGAAATAGATAGTGATAAGATTGAACAAGAAAGAGATCCCAAGTTGAAGGCCTATACTCGATATAGAGTTTTAAGCTCTACACTTGTTAAAATTGCAACAATGACTTGTGAGTCTAAATCTAGTTCTAAATTGGCTATCGAATATGCTAATGAACTTCTTGCAAATTTAAAGGAAATCTCAATGGAACATGCTCAAAGTGAGACTTAAATGCTTATAAAATCTACTAAAAAGGAAAAATTAGATGCAAGAAATAGTAACATTGTACGTGTTAGAGTTGTGTGACACGAATCCTTGTTAAAGAAATAATACAATGGTAAAACTATGAGATCTGTGTAGGGCTTAGGGCACAAGTAGAATCCGTATAGAACAACACTTTTTTTATTTAACATTGATTAGAATAAGGTTGAAACTTTAAATAGATGTAGTCGAAACTCCTCTTGTTCATTCAGTTTTCAACATTAGTGAATTTCTCCTTCTCTGCCTGTGGTTTTTTTCTCGAAAGGATTTTCACATAAAATCTGTGTGCTCTTATTTTTTTGTTCTTATTGCTTTGTGATCATTCTATATTTTCATTATCGTCGTTTAGTTTTAACAAACTGGTATCAGAGCTTTTCAGGTTGCTTGTCTCGATCACGATAATGGCAACAATAAAATATGATATTATGTTGTTGGATCGCATCACCAGATTCGCTTTTTAACAGGTAAAGATGCAGACAGTTCTTGTGCAGATGAATTTGGAAGATACTCTGTTAGGGTTAGATAAAATGCCTTCAACATTGATAGAGGAAGAGAAGAAACGAAAAGATCGAAAGGCTTTAACGCAATTACATCTGCATCTATCAAATGAAATTCTACAGGATGTGTTAAAGGAGAAGATTGTCGCTATATTATGGGCAAAGCTACAACATCTATGCGTGTCAAAAACCTTAACTAACAAGTAGCATATGAAGCAACGTCTTTATGCTCATCGTTTGGAGGAATATGTGTCTATGCACGAACACTTAACTGTGCTTAAAGAAATTCTCTTAGACTTAGAGGTCATGGAAGTTCAGTATGATAAAGAAGATTTAGGGTTAATTTTACTTTGTTCGTTGCTCTCGTCTTATTCAAACTATAGAGATACTATTTTATTTGGTCGTGAATCTCTCACAGTTGATGAAGTCTATGTTTCCTTAGCCTCTTATGATAAGATGAAGCATCTTGTAGCTAGATTCAACTCTTAGAGAGAGGGCCTCATTACTCGTGGGAGATAAGAATAAAATATTGATGATAATCATGGAAGGACACATGAACGAAATCCTCGCAGTAAATCTAAGGGTAGATCGAGATCTTTAAATAGAGGTAAAACCTATAACTTTTCTAAAAAGAAAGGGTGCATTAAGTCTAAGTGCTATAAGTTGCAGAATAAGATCAAAAGGGAGGAAGCGAATCAAAAAGGAAAATAACCAGAACAATCCGGATAAAGATAAAATAAAATAAGGGAAGTAGAAACGTTGGTAGGGATTAAGATAAAATAAAATAAAATACCAAAGAAAAAATGAATGTGATGACAATCCAAATTAAGAAAGACTAGTAAAGAAAAAGAGTAAAGAAAAAGAATGGGAAAAAGAAAAAGAAAGAAACATGATGTAATAGTAAGGAATGAAGATGGCGGCGAGAAATATGGGTGAGGGAAAAAGAAAAGTGAGGAGATTTTTTTTTAAACAAAAATAACCACTTACAGGTTATTTACTTGAAAAATGGAACAAATTTAACCCCACTAACAAATATTTGTTAAAGAGTTTAAACTAAATTTAAACTCATCCATAAATTTGATAAAAAAAGAATAAAATACTTTCACGTGCTCGCGAATGGGTTTAAACTCAAGGCTAAGAGTGCACAAAAGCTTAAGCACTGAACCAAATTAACTCACTTGTCAAAAACCAACAAATCAAAAACTTAAGATTTTGGGGTGTTACAATAGCAATGGCGAACTCCTAGTTGCTTCTGCCGACAACTCTAAAGTGAGCGATAAATAGATCATCGATTCTGATTGCACCTTCCATATAAGTCCCAATCGATATTGGTTTACAGCATATGAAACAACGTCTAAAGGTGTTTTGATGGGAAATAATACTTCATATAGAATAGCTGATATTGGCACGACCAAAATTAAAGTGTTTGATGGAATCATCAGAACACTTAATGGTGTACAACATGTATCAGAATTGAAAAGGAATTTGATTTCGTTTAGTACTCTTGATTCAAAATGGTACAAGTACACAACTAAAAGTGGGGTTATAAAGATCAGCAAGGGTTCTCTCATTGTGATGAAAGGGTAGAGAAAGGTTGCTAAGTTATATGTTTTGTAGGGTTTAATTGTTACTAGTGATGCAATCATCGTTTCCTTTTCCTTGTTAGATGATGATATTACTAGACTTTGGCATAAGTGTCTAGGGCATATAAGTGAGAATGGTACGGCAGAATTGAGCAAAAAAGGACTTCTTGATGGACAAGGCATTAGCAAACTGAAGTTCTATGTGCATTGCATTTTTGGGAAGCAAAAGAGAGTTCGATTCATCAGAGGAATCCGTAACACGAAGGGAACGCTGAATTATATTCATTCTGATCTTTGGGGACCATCTATAGTGCCTTTGAGAAGTGGCGCTAATTTTATGCTGATGATCATTGATGATTTTTCTAGAAAAGTTTAGAAAAGTAATGTGTTTTCCACGTTTAATGCTTGAAAAACTATTATCGAGAAGCAGACAAGAAAGCAGATAAAACACCTCCATAAAGATAATTGTTTGGCATTTTGTTCTAATGATATTAATGAGTTGTGCAAATCAGAAAGAAGCATGAGACACTTGACAGTTCGCCATGCTCCACAACAAAACGGTGTTGTAGAACAAGTGAATAGAATAATCATGAAAAAATTTCAATATATGTTTTCGAATGCTTGTTTACCAAAGTTGTTTTAGACTGAAACGGCCTCTACCGCATGTTTTCTCTGTCTATTGCGATTGAGAAAAAGACTCCACAAGAGGTATGGTCTGGTAATCCTGTTAATTATTCTGATTTGAAGATTTTTTGGTGTCATGCATATGCTCATGTTGATAATAGTAATTGGAGCCTAGATCTATTAAATTTGTTTTTCTTGGTTATTAAGTTGGTGTTAAAGGGTATAAGTTATGGTGTCCTGAAACGAGGAAAGTTGTAATTAGCATAGTTGTTATTTTTTATGAAATTATTATGTTGTCTAACTTATCTCTTAAAGACTCTTCCAATAAAGACCAGTAAAGTTCAAACGCACATGTGAAGTAGGTGGAAGGTACATAACTTAGTTTTTATGTTTGGAAGTGTTTGGTATGTATTTATGGTGTTCTCAACTTAGTTTTTATGTCATTTAAGTGTTTTATAGTGTAAGGTACATATAGGTATCAAAACAGGGTAGTTACACGGCTAATTTTTTAATTTGAGAGCCCAGGATTTGATACCGTTGCCTCAGGTATAGGTAAATATTTTGGTAGAATGCCAAATTATATAGTACAGAGACTTAGGTACCGATACATAAGCCCTTGGAAAGGGCCACTACCCTATTTCGAGCCTTTTCGACTCTCCGAGCTCTATATTTGGTCCTAGACACCTAGAAACCAATTATATAGTATTATAACATGGTTTTAAAGAACTACAAATTATTTTATTTATTTTCTTAAATTTTGTAATGATGTTATAAATTTAAGTTTTCAACTTGAATAATGAGTGAATGTCGTACAAGTTATTTCGACAATGTAGTGTGATATTTCATAGTCAGACCTGTTGTTTAGGTCGAGTATGAGGTGTTACAGTCTTCTAAACATCTATTTAAACATGAGATTACATAAAAATAGTTCAACAAACATGGGTTGAAACATCAACAATGTAACAATTAAAGTCCCAATAAGAATATCTCCCATTAAATCACTACATATATGATGAATAAAGAAAAATAAATAGCAAACTTTGGAATTGTTAGGAATTTGTTGTACACGATTTTTTTTATTTATTTAATAATTTCGTTAATATTTTAAATTTGTATTATGTTTTTATTCTATGTAGATCTTAGCGATGAAAGGAGATGCAGCATTAAAGACACCTACAATTAAATCTTCATCTAGATTTTGGCAATGTAGATCCTACTTTTGTAATGTAGTTTTTTAAAAATTATTGTAATTGGTTTTTTTATTTCATAAATTAAGATTTTTGTAACACAAAACTTAGTTTTTTAATAATAGTTTTTTAAGAAGGTCGACTTTCTTCGATAAGAAGTATAATTGAGTTTTTCACTAAATTAGGAGACATCTTTTTATATTTAAATATTAATTAATTTTAGTTAAAAAGTTTGTCGAATTGGATTAAGGTTAAATTATCAAGTCATTGGTTCGTTCAATTCAATTAAATAAATTATTAAAAATAAAGAAACTTAATTTAACCAATTTTTTTCTCTGTATTGATTCCCAAGTTAACTAGTTCAATGTCTTTTTCTAAACTAATATCCTGATTGTCGAAACCATTTTTTTTTCAAAATTTTAAATTAATAAAAAAACGGGGGGAATCGACTTTTGAAAATAAAACATGGAGTCGCCACCGATCTTTCTGTTTTGGTGTGATCGGATCACCTAAGGGTTTGGTTATTTTAATAAAACATTTTAGTTTACTAAAACAAAGATTTTGGTCTACGAACTTTTGAGAAAAACAGATTCGGGAGTCGGTTACGCATGAGGAAGGATTAGCACCCTCACTACGCCTAAAATTGGTACCAAATCGATTAAATACTGTCATTATGTCTAAGATTTAAAAATGTTTTTGAAATGTGGTTCCCTTTTTGATAATATTTGAATAACTCGAGTTGGTCATCAAAATTCTCTTGCTTAAGAGGAATATAGCACCACATCCAGCACGATAGGACATGATCCTTTATGCCCTCGAAAACATGACAAATTTTGAATTTCAAAAATTTATACGTTGAAAACCGCAAAAGGATGTCCAATTATTTAGTCCAACGAGAAAATCGAAACCCAGCATAGTAGGGCACGACTCCTCGAATTTCTAGATGTCAGACATTGCCTTTTTTTAGAATTTAGAGAGTATGAATGAAATTCTAAAGGAATCTTCGATCATTTTGGACAAACAGGAAGTAGCAACCCAGCACGATAGGGCACGATTCCCCGAATTGCCAAACATCGAATATTACCTTCGTTTTGAAGAGTTTTTAGAAAACATAAGTGAAATTCAAAAGGGACCTTTGATTATTTTGAACAAACGAGAAATTGCAACCCAGCACGTTAGGGCACGATTTCGCGAATTGTCAAATATAGAACATCGCCTTCATTTAAAGAATTTTTAAAGGACATGGGTGAAATTCTAAAATGACCTTCAATTACTTTGAGCAAACGAGAAATTGCAACCCAACACGTTAGGGCACGATTCCTCGAATTGCCAAATATTGAACATCGCCTTCGTTTTAAAGGATTTTTAGAATACATGAGTGAAATTTTGAAGGGATATTCGATTATTTTGAGCAAACGAGAAATTGCAACCCAGCACGTTAGGGCACAATTCCGCGAATTGCCAAATATCAAATCTCGCCTTCGTTTTGAAGAATTGTTAAACGAATAATTATAAAAATAGCTTAAAACATATTAATACGACTCGAAATAAGACGAAATTAATCATAAAAATTTGGATTTTATAAAACCACATTTCATAAACCAAGTGGAAAACGATGATATGGGGTAATATGTGTACGCATAAAATACGACAATGGAAGAGTGGAGGCAATACAATTTATTTAACCAACTAGCAAACACTTACAATTAAGTATAACTAACTTGGAAATATAGCTCAATTTCAATCATGCATGGAGAATAATTAACATGACAATATAAAACAATGAATAAATAAATAATGCAACGATAACATGCATGGCATAATGTAATATGACTACTACTAGATACACAAAACAAAATGCAAATCAAAGAAGTAATATTGTATAAAACTATTTTAAAATAACGACGAATAAATGGACACATAAAATGTAGGTTGACAAATTTGTATAAAAAAACTAGGGATAGATATATAATTTTTGAAATAGATATTTGAATCAAATTGCATGTAAAATATTTTAAACACAAATATATCTAAAAGGTTGACAAAGCATATGATAACTTAAATAATATATATAATATGAAGGAATAATAAAATATATGATAAGACATAATACACAAAATAGATTTACAAAACCGATATACATAAATAGCTTTTAAAAATAATTATTTGTAACAACATAAAAATACATACGAGCTTAAATTGATTTTATAATAAATTATATAATAGATTTAAGAACATGCTTATATACGAAGAAGACTATATGTATAAAATGTATAGGCTTAATAATGTATGTAAATCAAATATATGTACTAATATAAATAAGTATAAAAATATTTTAAGATTTATGAAACATATATACAAGACATATTAGAATAGCAAAAATATATGTTAGAATACATGGATTTAAGGAAGCATATGAATCAAACATATGTCTCAATATACGTATATATGTACAAAAAAGAATTTCTAAATGAGTGATGCAAAAAATAATTTTAAGAAACAAATTGATTTGGGTTAATGATACATATTGATAATACACATAAAAATGATGATATATGAAAGTGTATAAAACAAATAAACTGTAGGTAGAACGAATTAAAATATATACGTATACGTACACAACTTGAACAATGCAAGGTTAATAAAATAATCTATGGTAATATATTACAAGACGAATAATAAGTGAATTTTAAAAATATATAAAGAATAAAAACATGAGCTGGAATACAAAATAAATATATACTCAATTGTAGCGAAAATAAAACTGGAAGGATAATTTACGAAAAAAATAAAGCAATAAGGCAGATTTAAGGGTTAAAGCTTGATGCGTACAAATGTCCAAGGACTAAAGCGGAAATTGTCCCCAAATTAAGATGCACAGCATTTAACCGTTCGTTAAATTAAAACTATGTACAAATCTTAGGGACAAATAAAAAAAACGGAAGAAAACAAGAGGATTCAATCGAATGATAGCACGAATAGGAAGGACTTATCCCGAAAGTTCCCCTCACAGGCCCAAAGCACGCGGATCTGGCCACGTCTGGGTCGGGTCACTGGGTGAAGGCCACCATACGACGTCGTATTTAGACCATTCAAATTGGTCAAAATGGCGCTGTTTCCATTCCTTTATATGGGCTAAATCAGCTGAATCAACATGGCTCCCTTTTGTTTGTTTTTCAAATCCCTAGTCCCCTTTTTCTAGTTGTCGAATCATCTTCACCAGATGCTCCCCGAACCTGGAGAAATTTCAGCCCCAAAACCTTTCTCAACTTCTATTTCAACGAAGAAAGGAGAAGAGATCCATGGCCTGTTTACACGGTAAGTTTCTTTCTTCCTCTTCGTTTCTCTTTTTTTTTTTTAAGAAACAAAGCTATATGCCACCATAAATTCAAGAAAATGAATCGAAAAAAAACACAAACTTAAACTGGAAATTACCTCTCGATCTTGATTGATTTCACTCTATTTGATTAATATGCATATATTGTGTATAATATCCGTAAAAAAAAAGAGAGTTACAATCAAAATCCACGGGGCTTATATAGCCGAGAGAAGAGAAAACAAAAATAAATTACATTTTTTTTTGCTATTTTCTTGCGTCAGTTGTTTTCTTTTGTCTGCTGTGCAGGTATGGGTTCTGTGCTGGCGTATGGAGACGCCGGCGTGGCTGCTGGAGGGTACGGAGGCTGGGGCTGCTGGTCGTACGGTGCGAGGGCTGGGGCGCGCGTGGGGAGCTGAGCGGCGCCTAGGGTTTTCCTTCCCTCCTTTGGCGGAAAAATGTTTAGGATAATCGGGCTAGTTGGGCTTTAGGGCATTTGGGTCTAGGTTTGGGCTTGTAATAAGTTTGGGCTAGGGTATTAGTTATTGGGTCATGTAATTGGGCTTTAATGATAGACTATTAGTTTGGTTTTATTCTTTGGACTTTTGGTTATAATTTGGTATTTATTTTGAGTTTTGGTTCTAATGTGGGCCCGGACAAATTGGCCCGTTTACACTGATTAGTTCTCAAATCAGCCAGTTTAATCAATTGGTCCGATCAAATTCAAACAATCATACTTTTAACTAAAACCTATTAAGTTTTTTTTTGGTAAAAGTTGTTTTTAATTTTTTGGTAAATTTAATTAAAATTTTAAATTTATTAATTGTTTCATTATTTTTAGAGAATATGCATCATATAATTAGATTTTAAGACTGAAAAAATTGAATACATACAATAGAAAATCCAATTGTATGGAGATTCATATCATAGACAATATAAGAAGAATCTGAAGAGCGGAGATGTGCAATATGTTCTTGAATTCGTATATAACTAACAAATGGACTGCTCAAACCAAGTAAAATAATTAGCTTTAAGGGTAAATTACATCCATCATCCTTAAACTTTGCTTAAGATTACGTTTTAATCATTTAATTTTTTTTATTTACGTGATTGTCATTAGTGTTATCTAATTATTATATTTTTTCCACTTATTTATTATCTCTCGTTAAGATGATGACATGATACATTAATTAAAATGGCTAATAACCAATTTAGTCCTTAAAATATAAATGAAATATTATTTTGATGTTTTTAAATATTTTCTTAATGATTATTCTGAAAAATTAAAAATCTTATAAGTATAAAAAGTATTATAAAAATTATAAAAATAAATAAATAATTCATATTAATATTAAATAAAATAAAATTAAAAACCATCTCCTGTTAAGGTTTACAATAAAAGAAGAGAGAGAAGTATATTCTGACTTGCCTATTTCTCAATCAATGATATGGTATTTTATACATTTACACCAGCTAACAGCTAACCATACTAACTGAAGATGTTACTGTTGTAGGCCAATTTTAACCCATTTACATCAAAACCCAATTTAACCTTACCTAACCCACCAAAATTAAACCCAAAATCTTAACTACTCAAAGCCCAATTTACATCAAAACCCCAATGGCCCAAACCCTAAGCCCAAATCAAAATAAAAAAATCCTAGCCCACAACCTAAACTTTTCTCAACTAAATCCTAGCCTTTGCCACCACCAATTCCAATAGCCACACTTGCTCCACCACCTACTCCACTAGCCGCACTTGCTCCACCACCTACTCCATTAGCCACACTTGCTCCACCACCACTTGTACCTACAAATGAAGACATAAACAATAAAAAATATTTGGTAAATGGCTATATAAGCCTTCTCATATTTTGTATTTAGGGGAGGAAGAAGTTTTGGGGGAGAAAGTTATTGTAAAAGATTTTTGAGAGGTTTTTTTAGAGTAATCAAGGAGAAGAGTTATTGTAAAGGCTAGTTTTTGGAGAGGCTAGTTTTTTTTTTGGAGATTAATCAAATATCAAAGCAAAAGAGGTTTCTTGGTTTATTCTCGTTTTAAGTTTTTTGTTTGCTTATTGTTTTCCTTTCAGTTTTATTTTGTTTCTTTTATACGAAAGTAAAAATAAAAGGAGGAAGCTTTTCCATTTTTACCGAAAAAGTTTTTTTTGAGGTCCGGCTGCCGTGTACGGTGGCACTGACGGTGGCCGGCGGCGGTCCGGTGACCGGACGGTGGCCGGCCTTGTGGCCAGAAATCACCCACTCTCTCATTTTTTTTGTTATTATTATATTTTTTAATATTATATTATATATATTCTTTTAATATATTAGGTATATTCTAAATTCTATATTACGTATATATATTATACTATTTTATGTATATATCTTTAATACTATATTATTTACATTTTTTTTCTACATGTTATCTTATGTATATATTTTAATTATATTATGTATGTATTTTTTACACTATATTATGTACATATTTTTTTATATCTATTTCATACATATGTATATATTATATATATCTTAACATTACTAGTTATATTTTCACTATTTTATGTATATACTTCAAACACTATATATAGTATATTTCTAACACTATTACTATTTATAAATATATATATATTTTACGTACATACTCTTAATATCTTTATTATGTATATATTCGTTGTTTTTATTTCACATTGGATACTATTATTACGTTTAATATATCGCATGCATTGTTATTGTTTTAATATTGTTGTCATATTTATTATTTGTTTCAATGTATTTCCAACTCGTTTATTTTTGTCTCCCGCCTATTTTATATCATTCTGTTGTTCATTACTTTAAAGATTTTTATTCATGTTTTTACTAATTTCAATAAATAAGGCAATGTTTCGCATTTTGGAACATCGAAGAATTGTGCCCTAACTTACGGGGTTTCAGTTCTCTTGTTGGTTCTAAATAGCTAAATATCCTTTTGAGTTTTGAAATGCACGGATTTCCAATTTAAATTAAAAGACGACCTTGTGCTCGGGAATTCATGGTATTGTGTCCTAACTTACGGGATGTGATACTCCGATATCTCGAGATAAGAAATCTTTAAACAAATCGATTAAAGCTAATTCAAGAATTTTAAAATCAATATTAATAGAAAAGATTGTATTTCAAGTCCCTTCCCGATTTTTAATTTTTGAAATTAAGACACTAACTAATCATTTCGATACCAATTTTTTGGGCGTGTCGAGGGTGCTAATCCTTCCTCGCACGTAACCGACTCCCGAACTCATTCTCTCAAGTTTCGTAGACCAAAGGCCCTGTTTTAGTAAACTAAAATTGATTTATTAAAACAAAGGTGATCCGATCACACCTAATAAAAGATTGGTGGTGACTCCCGTTTTAATTTTCACTTTCAAACAATCCCCGTTTTCAAAAGAATGGTTTCGACAGCTTGGCGACTCCACTGGGGACCTCGAGATTCGAGCCTTAAATTGATTATTTTTTGTCTTTTGTCAAAAATCGAAAATCGATTTTAAATTTACTGCATTGCATGTTGTCTGTTATTTTCGCGACTCTCTTCATAATATGCTTGCTTTAAGTGGTTTAATTCTTTGAGGTATCTTTGCATATCGCATCGCATTATTGGTCAATTTCACCCTCTTAAATGGAAGTGGAAAACTACTCCTTCGTGAGGTCTTCACCTCCGTATAGGATAGTGGATCGCTTTCGGGATACATCCATACCTGCGTCTTCGTGGGGTTTTCACCTCCGTATAGCCGTAGGGAAATGTATTCCCCTGAATCGAACTCGGTCTGTATGAACCTATAATGGGTGAGGATCGAGGAATCTGCTGGTTCAGGTACCTTTACTTTAGAACCAAACTACATGTAATGAGCCCTAGGAGCCTACCCTAGGTAGAACCACACCAAACCCTAGTGGTTACCTGATTAGGTGCTTATGTACTCACTATTTGCTTTGAATTCTATTCTTTGTATATAATACTAACTTGTTGTATTTTGATCATTTTCGCATGACATTTCATCATAAAAGGGTGTTGATTTACATTCGGTTACTAATTAGAAGAGTTTAGCATGGAAAAAGGATTCCTTGATAGAATGGAGGATAATGCGGCCGTCCGAGTGTGGTCTGAGAGAACGTAACAAGAGAAAGGAGATAGTTTGACCGAGGGATATGAATCGGAGTTGTGGGATTTCACTCGCATCAGTGTGACTCAGAACGACCTCCAAGAGTTAAGGGATATATGGAATAGTTGGAATGGCGAAGTCAAACAACTCTTTTACTGTAACTACGGCGACCTACCCTATTTGCTCGATGTAAAGGTGGACAAGTACTTGTTCCGGGCCCTCGCCCAATTTTGGAACCCCGCTTACAGTTGCTTCACTTTCGGAGGAGTTGATTTAGTACCTACGGTGGAGGAATACATGGCGTTACTTAATTGCCCGAAGATTCAGGCCGATAGGGCCTATTCAAGACCTGTTAATGTCCCTCCCTTTTTGAAGAAATTGATGAATATCACGAGGATGAGCGAGCAATGGGTTGCGACCAGCATCACGCAAAAAGGGGATAGTAAATGTATTCCTTGGAGGAATTTGAGGGATTTTATTCTTGCGCACCCGGATTCGAAGAAAAGGGTTGATATTTTTGCCTTAAGTCTCTACGGTTTGATCGTCTTTCCTAAAGCACTTGGACACATAGATGAAGCCGTCTCATATTTATTTGATCGACTTGATAAAGGTAACACACCCGTCCCGGCAATCCTAGCAGAAACTTTCCGATCCTTGAATACATGCCGAAGAGCGGGCGAGGGAAGATTTATTGGTTGCGCACAGCTTCTTTTGCCTTGGTTTCACAGTTATTTTTGGAAAGTGGAGAAGGTCTCCTATCGGGTATTCTCTAAGGATTATTCCCCATTAAGAGAATTAGTGGCCACATCGAGGCGGGACAACATCTCCGAAGAGAGGTGGATAACTATTCTCCAAAATTTACGGACCGAAGACGTTGAATGGAGGGCTCCGTGGTTGATTCCTGACGAGATCTTATATAGGTGCGGTGATTTTGACTGGGTCCCTCTGGCTGGAATATGGGGAGCCATTGGATACGCTCCACTGATGGTGTTAAGGCAGTATCGATCAAGGCAGTTTATACCGGTGACACAAGGGTTGGCACAATGTGAGTTCCCCTATAAAGACAACAATTATAAAAAGAGGGTTCGCGAGATATCAGATGCATGGAACCAAACTCGAAGAATGAAAGGATTCACTGCAGGCCCGATGACGACCCCCGAGTATGAATGGTGGTGGGGTAGGAGAGTCAACGACAAAATCCCTAGGCAGAATCAAGGGAACATACAACCGATAGAGGAGCATTTACGGGTCATCCCATCCGAGTTAGAGATCATTAAGCAAGATTTTGATAAAAGAAACTCGGAGTTGAGGAAGAAGATAGAGCAGCTAGAAGAAGATAAAATGAAGTTGGGGTTGACGTCGATATCCACAAACTAGAGGCCTAGAAGTTAAGGAAAAGAAAGAACAAGGCCGAGAAAGATTTAGATAGTCTGAAAACCGATTACAAGAAGCTTCGTATAACAATAAAAACTATCGGATTAGGTAAAACGTCGGAGCAATGGCGTTAAGAGATTAAAGAGGAAAAGACTAGAGCCGACCATTGGGAGAAAAGATTTCAAGATGCCCGAGTATGAGAGGACACTCTGAAGAAGAGTTTGTTAGAAACCCAAAACGAAAAGGAGAAGTTACGAGCTCGGGTGGCTGAATTGGAAAGATTACTTCAGCAACATCGTAGCCATAATTCGATAATTAAGCTAAAGGCTAGTCTGAGCAGGATTGAAGAGTTGAAAGGGAAAATAGAAGAACTCGAGACCGCACTGCGAGATAGCAAAATTCGAGTGGAACTTCTTGAGACAAACAACGACCATTACAGAGAACAACTTCACCACTCTCAAAACCAGATTAGAGATAGAGACTATGTCATGGGCGAAGCTATAGCTCAGGTTCGGGAGATAGCTGATCACTTGTAAATCTTGGCAGTTCAGGCTGATATATTGAGCTTAAAGTACGAGTCTGAATCAGACCGAGGCTGAAGCTTAGCTTGGCTTCTTAAGAAAGTTAAGACTTTGGGCATTAGAGCGAAGTCGTATATGTAATCATCTGTTCTATGTAAAGAAATTTTTCTTCTAGTGAAGTTCTTCTAATGAAATTGAATTGGAATCAACGCCTCTTTTTGCATCCATTCATCCATTCATTGCATATATATATCCCATAATCATTCGCTAAGGTTAGAATCATATAATTCGCAGTTGCAACACTTCAAATCTGGAACCACGCCATTCGTATAAAACGCGTCGACAAGCTAGAGCAATGGAGGCTGAGTTCAATGAAAGAATCGAAAGGATGGAAAGAGTCTAGAAGGAATTACAAGAACAACTGGCTAAGTCACAGCAATAAAAGAGGGATTTGATAGTAAGATCTCGAGAGGAATCACTTGAACAAAAGGATCTAATGGCTAGAATGATGGAGATGATATCAGTTTTGGTCAAAGGAAAAGGACCAATGCAGAACCCCGACAGTATGGAACCTCAATCAAGAATTAATCATGACCAGGATCCACTCTATCCCCCAGGATTCACTCCACCACATGCCCACGTAGCACAAAGAGGGTATACTCAAGGGGAATCCACAGGCTTGGAACAACGACCTATGCCATTTGCTCATCTAGGGCAAGGAACATTTATGTCAAATCCCGGAGCAACCTCTACCAATCCTGTAGTTCTAGATTTAGATGATCCAGTCGAAATAGCCAAGTTGAAAATAGATGATCACGATGCTCAAGAGAAGTATAGGAATTTGGAAGAAAGACTCAAGGCAATAGAAGGCACTGAAGTCTTCTCGGTACTAGGTGCTAAAGAACTCAGTTTGGTACCTGACCTAATCCTGCCTCCGAAGTTCAAGGTGCTTGATTTCGAAAAGTACGATGGGACAAGATGTCTAAAAGCACATCTTGTCATGTTTTGCCGAAAAATAACCGGTTACGTGAACGAAGATAAGCTACTTGTATATTGTTTTCAAGACAGTCTAGTAGGATTGGCTCTTCGGTGGTACAACCAGCTTAGTAAGGAAAGGATCCGTCTTGGAAAGACTTGGCGTCAGCATTCTGTGAGCAGTATAAGCATGTATCAGATATGGTGCCTGATCGGATAACTTTACAAATGATGGAGAAAAAGCCGTCAGAAACTTTTAGACAGTACGCACAGAGATGGAGGGACGTCTCAGCCCAAGTGGAATCCCCACTAACGAAAACGGAGATAACCGTCCTTTTTATCAACACCTTAAAGATGCCGTTTTATGACAAACTAGTGGGAAGCACCACGAAGGACTTCAAGGATATTGTAATATCCGGTGAGCTTATAGAGAACGCCGTCAAGAGCGGTAGAATGGAAGGTCAAGAAAGTTCAAGAAGGGTAGCACCCATGAAGGAGAAAGAACCAGAAGCCCACATGGTGGGAATGGGAAGTCGTTATGCCCCTAATCCATATCCAATCCAACCCCGACCTTGAAGTTATCCACCTCTAAATTTCTATTATCCCCCTCAAACCCCTTACTACCAAGCACCAACTCCTTCCTACCCCATATACGCCACGAACAACCAAAGACCCGTTACCACATTCCCACAAAACATGGTACCCGCTCAAAACCAGCCCAGAAATGAACCAAGACCAGCAAGGCCTAATTCTGAGAGACCACAATTTACTCCTATCCCTGTGTCGTATGGGGAATTGTACCCAAAACTTTTGGAGAAACAGCTGATTTCTCCCTATTACATGGCACTCCTTAAACCTCCATACCCAAAGTGGTACGATCCAAACGCTAGTTGTGCATACCACGCGGGGAACCAGGGGCATTCCACGGAGAATTGCCTAGCCTTTAAGAGGAGAGTTCAAGGACTTATTGACGCGGGTATCCTACGGTTCAATAGTGCCAGTAACGCAACTGGGAACCCGTTCCCTAACCATGCTGAAGGGAATGTGAGCACAGTGGGGAAAGAGGACGAATGGAAAGTCAGAAGATGTGTTTCAGAAATAAGGACGCCTCTGCAGAAAATCTAGGAGGTACTGGTTAAGAAAGGATTGCTTTGTCACCCCGATAGAATTCTCGGAGAAGAAGGTCAAAGTTTTTGCAATTTCCATGGAATACATTCAGTCGTGTGAGGAATTTAAAAGGTTGCTTCAAGACCGGATGGATAATAAGGAGATTAAGGTCCTTAACAAGAGGGAAAAGACCAACGAAAGAGAAGTATGCACCTCTGACAACCAGTCATCAAGTCTCCTTTATAGCGCGGATCGACCGTTAATAATTTATTACGACACGACGAAAGAGCCGATGAAACCAAAAATGATAATCGAAGTACCGTCTCCTTTTCCATACAAGGACGACAAAGCCGTACCATAGAAATATGACATCAATATCGTTACATCGGAAGATGAAAAGCTCAAAGCCATAACTGGAGATGTTGGAGAGGTAGGTCATTTTACCCGAAGTGGAAGATGTTATTCGAAAGAGGTCGAACCAGTGAAGAAGAACAGTGACTGGAAGCAACAAGAGAAAGCAGTAATGCATGAGGCCGAAGTCGAGCAAGAAATTCCACCTGTGCAAGAAACTAAAAAACTTGTGGATGAGGAGGAAGCACAGGAATTCTTGAAATTTATCAAACACAGTGAATACAATGTGGTGGAACAATTGAATAAGCAACCAGCACGAATCTCGATTTTATCTCTGCTGCTAAATTCGGAGTCACACCGAAACATTTTGCTTAAGGTGTTGAATCAAGCTTACGTGGCAAACAATATATCCGTGGAGAAGCTAGACAGATGGGTGAACAACTTGAATGTGGATAATTTCATTTCTTTTAGTGATGACGAAATACCACCCAATGGTAGAGGCTCCGTGAAAGCACTACATGTTACGACTCGTTGCAAGGGCTACATAATACCGAATGTGCTTATCGATAATGGCTCGGTACTCAATGTCATGCCTTTGGCCACGCTTTCCAGAATTCCAATAGATCTGTCCTATTTAAGGCCCTGTCATTCAACGGTAAGGGCATTCGATGGGACAAGGCGTGAAGTTATGGGAAAGATTGATATCCCTTTAGAAGTGGACCCTTACATTTACAATGTCGAGTTCCAAGTCATGGACATCACACCCTCGTATAACTGCCTTCTGGAAAGGCCCTGGATCCATTCTGCTGGAGCAGTTCCATCCTTTCTCCATCAAAAAGTAAAGTTCATCATGGATGGTTGTTTGGTCACTGTCGAGGGAGAAGAAGACATTATCGCATCTATCTCTACTGATGCGTCATATCTTGAAGTAAGCAAAGACGCCGTGGAATGTTCCTTCCGATCCCTTGAATTTGTCAATGCCACTTTTGCCACTGAGGGAAATAGAATTTCAGTGCCAAAACTGTCGAGAAATACCAGAATGGGTGTCAAGCTGACTGTAGGAAGGGGAGCTCGAGTGAGAAGAGGTTTAGGGAGATATCTGCAAGGAATAGTCAGGGCCCTAAAGCCAGTACGCCACAAGGCTTGATACGGTTTAGGGTTCCAGCCGTACATGCATCAAAGAAGAAAGCAGTGGAAGAAAGATTAGAAAAGAAGGATCGCGAGAACATTAGGCCGAGAACCAGAATGGGAGCCCATGGAATTCCTTCATTTGTCAAGAACATTTACGTCTGCGGGAATGATATACCCAGGGCAGTATAGTGCACAAAGCATAATGTTAATGATTGAAGAGGGTTTTTCAGAATATCAATATAAATGTCATTGACAAAAGAGCTGACGCGAGTAAAGACGTCTCAAAGATACGCCCTTGTCCCCCGGGTTTCATGTTGAACAATTGGACTGCAGAGGATCTTCTTGTAGTTTATAAGTCTTCAGAGTAATGCTCAAACGTTAACATTCTGTTATGTCCTTAGATATAATAGAATTCTTTTGTAAGAGCTTGCATTCGCTCTTTATCATTTAAATGAATATTAATGAAGATGCATTTTGTCACGATTTTTCGCATTATCACTAATTCCATAATCATTTCATAGCCAATCCTCACATTTGCCTCATGCCATGCCATAACATTTTGTTTGTTGGTTCCAATACTTGGATGCCCCTCTATAGTCTCCTTTTTCATTCAACTTTCAGGTGCTCAGATGTCAACAGCATGAACAAACCCGTTACAAGTCCTGAAATCGATTTTGAGAAGGCTGTTTGTTTAGGAGAATTCGAAGCTGAAGAAAATGCTGAAGACTATGTCTCGTCTCCTGACTTGCTAAGAATGGTGGAACAAGAGGATAAACAAATTTTGCCTCATCAAGAATCTGTTGAAATAATAAATTTAGGAACTGAAGAAATGAAGCAAGAAGTGAAGATTGGGACCTCTATTTCAGGGAGCACCAGGCATAATTTGATTGCTTTGCTCCGCGAGTATAAAGATGTATTTGCATGGTCATATCAAGAAATGCCAGGATTGGATGAAGATGTAGTGGTTCATAAGCTCCCGTTAAAACCAGAATGCAAACCCATTCAGCAAAAGCTAAGACGGATGTGACCTGAGATGCTGTTAAAGATAAAAGAAGAGGTCAAAAAGCAATTCGACGCGGGTTTCTTACAAGCTTCCAAATATCCAGAATAGGTGGCTAACATAGTCCCGGTGCCAAAGAAGGACGGCAAAGTACGAATGTGCGTGGATTATCGTGATCTGAATCGAGCAAGTCCTAAAGATAATTTTCCCTTACCGCACTGATACGTTGGTAGATAACACAGTAAAACATTCATTGTTTTCTTTTATGGATGGATTCTCGGGGTATAATCAGATCAAAATGGCCCTAAGGATATGGACAAAACTACCTTCATAATAATGTGGGGAACATTCTGCTACAAGGTGATGCCATTTGGGCTAAAAAATGCTGGGGCAACATATCAGAGGGCTATGGTGACGTTATTCCATGACATGATGCATAAAAAATAGAGGTCTATGTCGATGATATGATTGCTAAATCCTGAGGGGAAGAAGAGCATGTAGTGAACCTGAAGAAGTTCTTCGACAGACTGAGAAAGTTCCAGCTAAAGCTCAATCCGGCCAAATGTACGTTTGGGGCTACCTCAGGAAAATTGCTTGGCTTCATTGTCAGCGAGAGAGGCATTGAAGTTTATCCAGATAAAATAAAAGCCATTCAGGAGTTACCACCTCCGCGCACGCAAAAGGAAGTTAGAGGATTTTTAGGGAGATTAAACTACATTGCCCGATTTATCGCTCAACTTATCAACCAATGCGACCCAATCTTTCGACTCCTTCGAAAACATAATCCCGGTGAATGGAACGAGGAGTGCCAAGTGGCTTTTAACAAGATAAAACAGTATTTGTCTAGTCCTCCAGTGCTAGTACCACCAATGCCGGGAAGACCATTGATATTGTATTTGACTGTGTTCGAGAATTCAATGGGTTGTGTACTGGAGCAACATGACGAGTCCGGAAAGAAAGAAAAGGCGATCTACTACCTCAGCAAAAAGTTCACTGAATATGAGGCAAAGTATTCGCCCATAGAAAAATACTGTTGCGCTCTGGTTTAGGTAGCTCGGAGACTCAGGCAATATATGCTGTATCATACGACATGGCTAATTTCAAAGTTGGATCCAATAAAGTACATGATGGAATCACCTACACTCTCAGGAAGAATGGCACGATGGCAGATCTTACTATCAGAATATGATATCGTCTATGTGAGCCAAAAGTCGATAAAAGGAAGCGCAATAGCTGACTTCTTAGCAACTCGAACAATGGAGGAATACGAGCCATTGAGATTTGATTTCCCAGATGAGGACTTGATGTGCATTACAGAAAAAGAATGTGAGTTATCAAAAGAAAAGTCATGGAAGATGAGCTTTGATGGTGCAACGAATGCATTGGGGCATGGGATTGGAGCAGTCTTAGTATCACCAGAAGGAAACCATTATCCGTTCACTGCCAGGTTGAATTTCTTCTGTACCAATAACATAGCGGAATATGAGGCCTGTATCATGGGACTTCATGCATCAATTGAACGAAACATCCAAACTTTAGAGGTATACAGAGACTCAACATTGGTGATTTATCAAATTCGTGGAGATTGGGAAGTGAGGGATTCAAAATTAGTCAAATACAGTGATCTCGTGGCAGGGTTGATTAAAGAATTTAAAGAAATAACTTTTAATTACTTCCCACGAGAAGAAAACCAGTTAGCTGATGCCCTGGCCACTTTGGCTTCAATGTTTAAAGCAAACAGAGAAACAGAAATAATGCCTCTTCAAATGAGCATATATGAAGTCCCTGCACATTATTTCAACATTGAAAAAGAGTCGGATGGACGGCCATGGTTCCATGATGTCTTAGAATATATTAAGAATCAAAAGTATCCCGAACAAGCAAATGAGAATGACAAAAGAACAATCAGAAGAATGGCAGCGGGATTCGTTCTTGATGGGGATATCCTGTACAAAAGAGGAAAAGATCAGGTGCTCTTGAGATGCGTAGATGCTGTTGAAGCTAGAAAAATACTTGAAGATGTCCACGAGGAAATTTGTGAGACACATGCCAATGGTTTCACTATGGCCAGGAAGGTTATGAGACCCAATTACTACTGGCTGACGATGGAAAGCGACTGCATTAGTTTTGCAAGAAAATGCCACAAATGTGAAATTTATGGCGATAAGATTCATGTAGCCCCTTCGCCCCTTCATGTCATGACTTCTCCGTGGCCCTTTTCTATGTGGGGCATGGATGTTATAGGGCCAATTTCCCCAAAAGCTTCTAATGGACACCGGTTCATTTTTGTGGTTATTGATTACTTCACAAAATGGATAGAAGCTGCTTTGTTTGCCAATGTGACAAAGAATGCAGTTTGCAGATTTTTGAAAAAGGAAATCATTTGTCGATATGGTTTGCCTGAGAGAATCATTTCAGATAATGCCTTGAATCTGAACAACAAGATGATGAAGGAAGTGTGTGAGCAGTTTCAAATAAATCATCATAACTCATCACCCTATCACCCGAAAATGAACGGAGCTGTTGAAACAGCCAACAAGAATATTAAGAAGATTATTGGGAAAATGACTGAGACATATAAAGATTGGCACGAGAAGCTACCATTTGCTTTGTATGCATATCGCACATCTGTACGGACATCTACAGGGGCAACTCCTTTCTCACTGGTTTATGGAATAGAAGCTGTGCTACCTATCGAAGTTGAGATCCCCTCTTTACGAGTCTTAATGGATTCGAAACTAGAGGAGGCAGAATGGGTTCGAGATCAATATGACCAGTTAAACCTCATCGAAAAAAAAAACGTTTAAAGGCAATTTGTCATGGACAGATGTACCAGAAAAGAATGACCGCGGCCCATGACAAGAAAAAACGGCCAAGAGAATTCCACGAAGGAGAACTCGTGCTGAGAAATATTCTTTCAATACAGAAAGACTTACGAGGAAAATGGGCACCAAATTGGGAAGGACCATATGTCGTAAAGAAGGCATTCTTGGGCGGAGCTTTGATTCTCACTGAGATAGATGGGAAGGAGTTATCGAATCCAGTGAATTCAGATGCTGTGAAGAAATATTATGCTTAAAAAAGGAAAATCAAGATGAAAACCCGAAAAAGGGCATCTTAAAAAAAGAGAAAAGAAAAGAAAAAAGAAAAAGAGAGAGGGATCAAGGTGAAAACCCGAAAAGGGCGTCCTGATTAACACAAAGGATTAGGATGAAAACCCGAAAGGGAGTTCTAATGAAGCAAGCACTGGCTCAAAAAGCAAGGCGTTTTGAACGGTGGGTCAAACAGAGAGATTACAGTATTTGAAGCATTTCTGAAAACTCGAAATCTCTTACGCAAGAGAGCCATGCTCGAAAAGATTCTTGATTGAGGAACGTAGAAGAGTTCATGCGTTGAATATCTAGAGCATTTGTATTTGTTGAAATGCGATCCCCTTTCTCTTTATGACACTTTTTTTTACTATCATTGATTAACTTTCTTTGTTTGCTACATTTGAAATGAATAAATGTGAGGTATCCTTTTGTCCCTACCTGACCATTTTCATACATCTTATTATGTGGTTCATTTACATGATAAATAGTGAAATGACATACACTAAATAAAAGAAGTGCTAAGCATTACCCGGACAAGAATTTGATAAGTACAAGAGCCTCAAAGCAAGGACAAAGTTCAACCAGGGGCAAAAGAGCGATATCTGAGAAACGCAGATTAGTCGTGAAGCTAGAGGATGGGTATAGGGCCTGAAGAGAAAGTCAAGAGTCAAAGCAATGAACGCAGATCATCAAAAATCATGACGGAAAGGGACATATGACAAGCAAGCCCAAGGCACATAGCATGATCATGTAGGCATTTAAGGCAAACATGTGCATTTCATGATAACATCATGCACGACATATACATGTATTTCAGCAGAACAAGAGATTTCGATGATAGCTGTACTGAATCAAAGGAAAGAACACCTGGGTTCCACCAGATGACATCTTTTGGTATTTTGATGTTTTTATTTTTATCTTTCAAAAAAATCAACTCATATTACGAGAGGTGAGTTGGGCCTAAGGTCACACGCTGAGGTATTTTCAATTTCCATTTTTTCAATTTATGCTTTTCAAAAATCAACTCATATTGCGAGAGGTGAGCTGAGCCTCGGGGCACGCCAAGGTATTTTTAATTTATGTTTTTCAATTTCTGCTTTTAATTTCTGTTTTTCAAAAATCAACTCATATTGCGAGAGGTGAGTTGAGCCTCAGGGCACGCTGAGGTATTTTCAATTTCTGTTTTTCAATTTTTGCCTTACAAATTCTGCTTTTCAAATCAACTCATATTGCGAGAGGTGAGTTGAGCCTCAGGACACGCTGAGGTATTTTCAATTTTCGTTTTTTTAATTTATGTTTCTAAAAAATCAATTCATATTGCGAGAAGTGAGTTGAGCCTCAGGACACGCTGAGGTAGTTTCAATTTTTGTTTGTCAAAAATCAACTCATATTGCAAGAGGTGAGTTGAGCCTCAAGACACGTTGAGGTATTTTCAATTTCTGTCTTTAAAAAAAATCAGCTCATATTGCGAGAGGTGAGTTGAACCTCAAGACACGTTGAGGTATTTTCAATTTCTGTTTTTTTAAAAAATCAACTCATATTGCGATAGGTGAGATGAACCTTAAGACGCTGAGGTAATTTCAATTTTTATTTGTCAAAAATCAACTCATATTGCGAGAGGTGAGTTGAGCCTCAAGACATGTTGAGGTATTTTCAATTTCTGTCTTTAAAAAAAATCAGCTCATATTGCGAGAGGTGAGTTGAACCTCAAGACGCTGAGGTGTTTTCCATTTCTGTTCTTCAATTTCTGTGTTTCAAAAAAAATCAGCTCATATTGCGAGTGGTGAGTTGAGCCTTGACTCACACGCTGAGGTATTTTCAAATTCTGTTTTTCAAATTTTGTTTTTCCAAAAAATCGACTCATATTGCGAGAGGTGAGTTCAGCCTCAGGACACGCTGAGATATTTTCAATTTCTTTTTTTTCAATTTATGTTTGTCAAAAAAAATCAACTCATATTGCGAGAGGTGAGTTGAGCCTCAGATCACATGCCGAGGTATTTTCAATTGATTTTTATTTTTATTTTTTTCAATTTATGCTTTGCAAAAATCAACTCATATTACGAGAGGTAAGTTGAGCCTCGGGTCACATACCGAGGTATTTTCAAAATCTGTTTTACAAATTTTGTTTTAAAAATCAACTCATATTGCGAGAAGTGAGTTGAGCCTTAGCTCACGTGCTGAGCTATTTTCAATTTCTGTTTTTAATGTTTAGTTTTAAAGAGTCAATTCATATTGCGAGAAATGAGTTAAGCTCAGGATCACATGCCGAGTAAAGAATAAAGACTGGAATTAATCGAAGACACAGATTTTATATCCCTGAAGTTACAGTGAAGCTAATTGAAGTTGCAGTGGAGCTGATCGATGATATCAGATCTTACCTTTCTAAAAGTTGCAGAAGAGAAGGCCATAAATTTTATCTGACTAAACCGATGGAAGAGCAGATTGAAGCTGTAGATCTTATCTTTTTGAAGTCACCTTGGAGTAAATCAAAGCTACAAGGCATATATCAGAAGATGCAGTGGATTTGATCAAGACAACAAGATACAGTGGTTTGGAAAAAGACTACCTGGATAAGAAGAGCACCAAAGAAGTCCATACTTAGTAAGACCGGGCAAAAATGGCCTTTCTTTGTGTCTTTGCTTTATTCCTGTTACACGATAATAAGCAAAGAGGGGCAGCTATTGTAGGCCAATTTTAACCCATTTACATCAACACCCAATTTAACCTTACCTAACCCACCAAAATTAAACCCAAAACCCAAAATCTTAACTACCCAAAGCCCAATTTACATCAAAACCCCAATGGCCCAAACCCTAAGCCCAAATCAAAATAAAAAAACCCTAGCCCACAACCTAAACTTTTCTCAACTAAATCCTAGCCTTTGCCACCACCAACTCCACTAGCCACACTTGCTCCACCACCTACTCTACTAGCCACACTTGCTCCACCACCTACTCCATTAGCCACACTTGCTCCACCACCACTTGTACCTACAAATGAAGACATAAACAATAAAAAATATTTGGTAAATGGCTATATAAGCCTTCTCATATTTTGTATTTAGGGGAGGAAGAAGTTTTGGGGGAGAAAGTTATTGTAAAGGATTTTTGAGAGGTTTTTTTAGAGTAATCAAGGAGAAGAGTTATTGTAAAGGCTAGTTTTTAGAGAGGCTAGTTTTTTTTTTGGAGATTAATCAAATATCAAAGCAAAAGAGGTCTCTTGGTCTATTCTCGTTTTAAGTTCTTTGTTTGCTTATTGATTTCCTTTTAGTTTTATTTTATTTCTTTTATACGAAAGTAAAAATAAAAGGAGGAAGCTTTCCATTTTTACCGAAAAAGTTTTTTTTGAGGTCCGGCTGCCGTGTACGGTGGCACTAACGGTGGCCGGCGGCGATCCAGTGACCGGACGATAGCCGGCCTTGTGGCCGGAAATCACCCACTCTCTCCTTTTTTTTGTTATTATTATATTTTTAATATTATATTATATATATTCTTTTAATATATTAGGTATATTCTAAATTCTATATTACGTATATATATTATACTATTTTATATATATATCTTTAATACTATATTATTTACATATATTTTTTTTCTACATGTTATCTTATGTATATATTTTAATTATATTATGTATGTATTTTTTACACTATATTATGTACATATTTTTTTTATATCTATTTCATACATATGTATATATTATATATATATCTTAACATTACTAGTTATATTTTCACTATTTTATGTATATACTTCAAACACTATATATAGTATATTTCTAACACTATTACTATTTATAAATATATATATTTTACGTACATACTCTTAATATCTTTATTATGTATATATTCGTTATTTTTATTTCACATTGGATACTATTATTACGTTTAATATATCGCATGCATTGTTATTGTTTTAATATTGTTGTCATATTTATTATTTGTTTCAATGTATTTCCAACTCGTTTATTTTTGTCTCCCGCCTATTTTATATCATTCTGTTATTCATTACTTTAAAGATTTTTATTCATATTTTTACTAATTTCAATAAATAAGGCAATGTTTCACATTTTGGAACAGCGAAGAATTGTGCCCTAACTTACGGGGTTTCGGTTCTCTTGTTTGTTCTAAATAGCTAAATATTCTTTTGAGTTTTGAAATGCACGGATTTCCAATTTAAATTAAAAGACGACCTTGTGCTCAGGAATTCATGGTATTGTGTCCTAACTTACGGGATATGATACTCCGATATCTCGAGATAAGGAAATCTTTAAACAAATCGATTTAAGCTAATTCAAGAATTTTAAAATCAGTATTAATAGAAAAGATCGTATTTCAAGTCCCTTCTCGATTTTTAATTTTCGACATTAAGACACTAACTAATCAATTCAGTACCAATTTTTTGGGCGTGTCGAGGGTGCTAATCCTTCCTCGCACGTAACCGACTCCCGAAATCATTCTCTCAAGTTTCGTAGACCAAAGGCCCTGTTTTAGTAAACTAAAATTGATTTATTAAAACAAAGGTGATCCGATCACACCTGATAAAAGATTGGTGGCGACTCTCGTTTTAATTTTCACTTTCAAACAAAGTCGATTCCCGTTTTCAAAAGAATGGTTTCGACAGTTACAAAGCTAACCAACTAACTGTAAGACAGTTACTCCTAACATGCCCCGTACTTTGTCAACTTTTAACTTCTTCAAAACTCTCCGTTGTAGCACCAATTCGAAGTAGATGACGAAACTTTGTGAACAATAGCTCTGACAGTGGCTTGGTTAATATGTCTGCAGTTTGATCTGAAGCAGATACATGTCCGACTTGAAACTGTCCACTCACAACTTTTTCCCTGACAAAGAACAAGTCTAATTCTACATGCTTGAATTTGGAGTGCATAACAGGATTCCCAGCTACTGCAACTGCAGTCGAGCTATCACACCATATCATCGCTTTATTTCTAATCGGAACACATTACTCAGTTAGTAAGGACTGAATCCACACCATTTCTCAGTAACATGAGTAACACTCTTGTATTTGGCTTTTGCAGTAGAACGGGAGACAACCTGCTATTTCCTGGAGCTCCAGAAAATGGGATTCCTACCGAGAAACACACAAAACCTGAGGTAGATCTACGATCATCGACATCGGACCCCAACTAGCATCGGAGTAGCCTTCAAGTAAGAACTTCGAAGTTCAAGTGAACTACAACCCATAGTTCAGTGTCCCTTGCAAATACTGCAATATCCGTTTCACAGCTTTGGAATGCAAGTCCAAGGGTTTATGCATGAGCTGGCAGACTTTGTTCACTGAGTAAGCAATGTCTGGACTAGTGATGACCATGTACTGCAAAGCACCAACAATACTTCTGTAATGATGTTCATCCTCAACAGAATTACCTTCACTAGCAGATAACTTACACGTAGTGACCATTGGTGTTGTCAAACCATTGGATCTGTCCATAGAGGCTCTTTTAAGAAGATCTAGAACATATTTCCTCTGAGTAAGGAACACACCATCTGAACCATAATTGACCTCAATACCAAGGAAGTAACTCAACTTCCCGAGATCCTTCAGTGAAAATGTATCATTGAGTTGAGCAATAAACCGATCGATAGCTCTAGAATCATTCCTAGTGATGATTATATCATCAACATAGAGTAGTTGTGATCCAGAACGAAGGATGAAGAGGGAATTATCATCTTTGGACACTTCAAACCTTGTAGCGACAAAAAAATCTTTTAACTTGTGAAACCAAGCTCTAGGGGCTTGTTTAAGACCATAAAGAGCTTTCCTTAGTTTACAAAGGAGGTGTTCCCTATTCGGCCCTTGTTGCTCGAACCCTGGTGGTTGCACCATATAAATTTCCTCACTCAAGTCGCCATTCAGAAACGTGATGTTAATGTCAACTTGGCGAAGCAGCCAGTTCAAGGACACAGTTAATGCACGAACAACTCTGATTGTAGTAGGCTTTACCACAAGGCTGAAGGTTTCTTGGAAGTCAATGCCAGCTTCCTAAAGGTAGCCCTTAACCACTAGTCGGCCTTGTACCGTGCGATCGAGCCGTGGGCATGGCACTTGATTTTAAAAATTCACAAACACCCAACTGCACGTCGACCGTCGGGTAAAGGCATGAGATCCCAAGTATGATTGGTAATCAAGGCATTATATTCACCTTGCGCAGCTACAGTCCAGACAGTACTGTGAAAGCTTCAGTGATAGTTACGGGCTCTATCTCATTCAGAATAAAAGTAAATACTCAGGGCTTAAAAATTCCACTTTTGGAGCGAGTTTGCATGGGGTGAAAACTCACAACTGGAGGAGCTGCGGGGGGACACGCAGACTAAGCATAAGCGGCAGGAATTGGTGCTACTGCTGAGAGGTCAGCAGAAGAATGAGAAGACGAGCAAGGATGACTATGGATAGACTGACCACAAGATGGTACCTCAGGAGAGTCCCTAGCTGACCTTGTGATAGTGGGACTAGAAGAGACTCCAGGAACAACCACCGGAAGAACAAATTGCTGATGAAGAACTCTTAGAGGAACTAGTTGTGAAGGAGAACAAAACCCAGCATCATGAAAAGGAAAAGTCACCTCATCAAACCTAACATGTCGAGAGAAATAAACCCGACCATTGGGAGCAAGACACCGGTAGCCCTTCCGATTTGAAGCAACACCTAGAAACACACACCGTTGGGACGTAAACTGTAGCTTGTACTAGTTGAAGGGTCTGAGATCTGGAAAACAAGCACAACCAAAGACATGGAGCAAACCATAGTCAGGTTGAAGTTTATGAAGTGTCTCATACAGACTAACTTGATTTAGAACAAGTGTAGGTAGTCTGTTGGTCAAATAAACTGCATACGCAAAAGCATAATACCAGAACTTTAAAGGCATAGCAAACTAAGTTAAAAGGGATAAGCCCATGTCTACTATCTGCCTGTGATTTCTTTCAGCGACCCCATTCTACTTAAAGGTGTAGGGACAAGCAACCCTGTGTTGAATACCGAGAGAAGAAAGTGTCTTGGACAAAACACTATATTCCCCTCCCCAGTCGGTTTAAAGCATTTTAATGGACTGAGCAAATTGCGTTCGGACCAGTTGATGAATATTAAGAAAACACTGAAGCACTTCAGACTTGCTTTTGAGAAAATAAACCCAAGTGTATCTATTAAACATGTCAACAAATGAAACGTAATAAGAAAAGCCATTAGAAGACAAATGTGCAGAACCCCAAACATCAGTCACCACAAGTTCAAAAGGGGAAGAGTATATTGTACGAGAAGAACCAAAAGGGAGCTTGTGAGCCTTCCCAAGCTGACAAGTAGTGCATATATGAGGCAAAGAATTCTGTCTAAAATACACATTATAGGACTTTAATACACGAGTAAGTGTGTTATTACAAGGATGGCCAAGTCTGTTGTGCCATAAGGAAGAGGAGAAAATCTGAGCATTGTTCAGCAACGGGGAGCAAAAAGATTGAGCAAAAGGGACCTTAGTGAAAGAAGTCTTCGAAAACTGAAACCGGTAGAGACCCTCATGCATGTGGCCCTCGAGCAGAGTTGTCCCTGTCTGAATGTCCTTCACAAAACATAGAAAGGGGTGAAACTCAAAATAAACACAATTATCTTTAGCAAACTAACCCACACTCATCAGATTCTTGCATACGAAAGGAACATGTAAAACATTCTGAAGCTGCAAAAGTCTGGAACTAGCCAAGACGGTAGACGATCCTACATTAGCTATATGAACAGACTCACCGTTTCCTAGAGTAACATGACTTGTACCTGTGTAGGGAGAGACAATAGTAAGGTTGGATGCTTCAGGTGTAATATGATTGGTGGCACCAGAATCGGGATACCAAAGCTGATCTGAGGTGAAAGGAGTAGGAGCTTTAGGAGGGATCGGATAAGAAACAACAGATTTTGGACAAAACGAGCCACTTCAATGGGTAATAGAGGAACATGAAGGAGAATAAGAAAAATGTCCATGATTGTGAACCTGATGATAGTTGACGGAAGGAGTGTAAGTAACTCCAGAAAAATTTTCATCAAAACAATGATAGCAATTTTGGACAATATAGCCAACTTTCCCACACAACTGACACTGAGGTCGAGAGCGATACCAACTCCTACCACCTCTCCGAGACTGTCCACGAGACCAACCTCGGTCGGACTCTTTGTACCCATGCTTAGGTTCCTGAGACTGAGAGAATTTTGAACCATCAACATGATTTGAATGTTGAGTAGCCAAATTGGCTTGCATAGGAACATCAGTCAACAAAACGAGTTGTCTTGCTTCACATTCTAGAAGCATGTCAGTGAGCATATCCAAAGAAATAGGAGTTGCAGACGCAAAAACACGAACAGACTTATATTCAACAGAAAGGCCGGCCTAAATAACACTCACTTGTTATGCCTCAGTGACCAAACTACCCACTGTTGTTAAGTTATCGCAAAGCGTCTTTACCTTGGATAAGTATTCTGTGATGGTGAGATTAGACTTCTTGATCGAGTACAAAGCATTACGCATACTCGAAATATTGAGTGTAGAGGTGGTGCCAAACCTCCTTTCAATAGCAGTCTAAACATCAAAGCTGGTTTTAGCAGCTGTAAGATGAACCAAGACTTCATCAGTAACGGTTGACAGAAGCCAAGAAGCGAGAAACTTATCTTGCTTCTTATGAGTAAGAAAGACAGGATTATCCACAAGTTGACCCTCATTGCCAGCAAGAAAAGCAGGAGGAACAACAACCGTGCCTAAGACAAAACCTTCAAGACCATACCCTTCAAGAATAAAAAAAAGTTGATACTTCCACAACAGATAATTGTGCGCAGCAAGCTTGATCATATCATGCTTAGCAAAATAATGAACAGTTGGTGAACCACTACCAAGACCCAGCGAATTGACTGCTTCCCCATTATTCGAAGAGTGGCGTGGAGTATCGACTACTGGTATGGCATCTGTGGCCATGAAAACACAAGAAGAGAAGAAGATAAAAAACACTAAGCCAAGAAAAATTTGGCTCTAGATACCATGCTAAGATTTACAATAAAGAAAGAAAGAGAAGTATATTCTGACTTGCCTATTTCTTAATCAATGATCTGGTATTTAATACATTTACACCAGCTAACAGCTAACCATACTAACTGAAGACGTTACAAAGCTAACCAACTAACTGTAAGACAGTTACTCCTAACATCCCCCAACCCCACCGTCCCCCTCCTCTTTCAATCATATTGACTCTTCCGCAGCACCTTGACTTATCTATCAATCATTAGAGTGGAACACCCCCCTCTGCCTTGTTTGACTTTCCAAACATCAGTTATTTGAATTTGGCATCGAATATGCTCAGTGGTTCACTTCCAGAGCAAATAACTTGTGGTAGCAAACTCGGGTTTGTGGATAAAATTTGTTTCGTAAGCTTCCTTCTTGCTTGGACAATAAATCGAATAAGAAAGCAGTAAAATTTGGTGGGAATTGCTTGTCCATTGAAGGCCAACACCAGCACCAAAATTCACATTGCTAAGAAGCAAACACAAGAAAAAGTGGAAGAAAAATAGCATTATTATTTGCTATTATAGTAGGATCTGTTCTTGCAAATGCCAGTAAGCAATAAGCTTGTACTTGATAAGAGAGTGGATCTGTGGGAGGGAAAGGGGAAGGGGTTTTATACTTTTATTTTATTTTATTTTATTTTAATGTAATTATTTTTATTTAATTTTATAATTTTTTATAATTCTTATAATATTTTTTATATTTTAATTTATTTTAAAGATTTTTTTATATCAAAATAATATAACAAAAATAATATTTCAAAATAATGTCAATTTATTTTTAAGATTTTTATATCAAAATAATATTTTATTTATATTTAAAGGAACAAATTTGTGATTAGCTCTTTAAATTAACATGCCACATCATCATTTTAATGGAAGATAACGGATGAGTGGTAAAAACATAACAATTCAATAATGTTAACAGTTATTATGTAAGTAAAAAAAGTTGGGTGACCATAACCAAAAGTTATGGACGAGGGGTGTAGTTTACCTTAGGGGTGAGCATTTGATCGAATCGAATCAAATAAAAAAATTCAAGTTAATCGAGTTGATGAATCCTATTTTATCATTCTAACTAGATTTAGAATTTTTTCGAATCGAGTCAAGTGAGATAGAATTCAAATCGAATATATTTGTTTGAGTTAAATTTAAAAAATAACTTTGGGTCTTTGTAGCCATTGTCACCCACCGTAATCAAATTTGTTATTAGCTCTCATCCCCTCATAATTTATTTATTAATCTTTTACATACGGATTAACTTTTTTGCTTGTTAGTTGCTTCAATTATCTTTTGATTCTTGTCACCATGTGTTTGAAATTAAAAAAATATATTAAATGTAAAAAAATGTAATTTTTTTAATAAAAGTTATTTTACAGATGAAATGTGAAATTGATATCAACAGAAAATTTTAACATAAATATTTTATGGCATCATCAATAATTTAATTTTAACAGAAATTAATAAAGATTCACCATGATTAAACCATTTAATAATATAAATAGTATAAATGTGAAATTTAATTCAATAATATAAATAGTAGACATAAATTCAGAAAAAAATTTATATACTAAATTATATAAAAAAATTTAAAATATTAGATTAAATCCCAAATTTATGTGTGATATAGGAACCGAAATTGAGATTTGAGCATTGTATATAATCTAAAATCTATCCATTTTGTTAATAATGTAAAAAAAAAAAAACAAAATCTCATTGAATGTTTATATTAATTGAGATGTTTAAAATTTGTATTAATTAGATTAAGATTTTACTAATAATCTAAGTACGAACGTAATATATAATAAGAAAAAGATATTTTTAAATACTAAATAAGTAAAAAAAATATTATTAAAATGGAAATCTAAAAATCGTGTGATTTAAAAAGAAATTGTTTTCAACGAGGTTATCCTTATAATTGGTGGTATAAACAAACTTCTTTGGCAAAAATATATTTATATAAAAGTTTTAAATAATTGAATAGTAATATCAAATTTTTAATTGTCTTGGATTAAATTGTATACAAAATTATTAATACATGCTAAAATTAGTTTTAAAAATATTAATATTTGTTTTTTATTAAAATTATTTATAAAAAATAAATGAATTTTTTTATAAAAGGATAAATCTTAAAACTATAAATGAACTTTGGTTTAATATGTAATTTTACACATGAATTTTGATTTTGTACAATGCTATACATGAAATCTTGATTGGATCTAATTCCCGCAAATTAGTAATATGTTTATATATTTCATATACGAATAATTATATTTATTCAATATAAAAATAAATTGATGTATTTTTTCTTTAAATATATATAATTGAATCAAAATCAAAATTTATATATAATTTTAAAATTTAACCCTTTATAAAAATACCAAATCTGAAATAAATGTTAAAATTGGTTTAAAATATTAATATTTATTTAAAAATTTTACGTGAATGCTAAAAACAGATCCCACCTTTTATAATAATAAAAAATGTTGACACGTGATTAACACTGTCACTTATCACGATTTGAACTTATCGTTAACTAATGTTTACTAAAGAACTTAATTTAGATTATATGTATGATGTATATATACAGATGGTAAGATGAGAATATTGACATATATAATTAATTAAATTAAAAAGGTATGGAATTTAATCAAATCCATTAATTAATAATTTGTAATAAAAATTATAGTGTGATATATCATAATTCCACGAATTAGGCTATCTTAATATTGTAATGAAAAATGATAACTTAATTAAATAAAAATTATATCAAATGCAATTAAATATAATTAATGAATATTTGAATTATTATAAAAGTAAATATATCTAAAACTTTACAATGTGTTAAACATGTAGAATGTCTAGTATTTTTATCACACGTGTATGCGTGCGAACATAATGTATTTAGAATACAGGTGTGCATTTGGATATAACATATAATAAATAATTAAAACATAATGTTTGAAATTAATTAATAATAACGCATGCAATATGTACCGCATTAAATAAAATGTATGGTGGGGTCATCAATATATAGTTAATGTGAAGTTCACTTGTGGTCCCATGAAACTAACTCAATCAATAACATAAACAATATATACAGTTGATGGAGGTAATAAAGCATACATAATACAATTAAAATGTAAATAATATAATAAAATAAAGCTTTAGTTTAATAGAATATCAATGCTTTATTTATTTAAATAATATGGGTTCAAATCCTAATGTATGTAAATTTTGTTCATTGACTTTAAAAAAAAAATAAAATTAAGGTATCCCGAATAATATAATTTATTTTTAAATGTAAAAAGATATTTAATAATTAATATATTTATATTTATATTATTTTTTAAAAAAAGTGTTATGTTTTAAACTAGTAAAAAATATGCATGGGCAAAATGTAATTTAAAAAAAAAAGGAGTATTTTATAAAATTTAGTTTATGTTGAAGTAAATATAAAATGAAAAGTATATGTAACAAATTTTAATTGTTTGCAATGAGAGAATTATTTTATTTAGTTCATATAAGGACAAAATGTCGAATACAAATAAAACAGTTAAAATTTAATAAATAATATCTATAAATTTAGTAGTTACTTTTTAACTGTTAAACATTAAATTTGGTACAATTAAGGAAAATAAGAAGTTGAATTAGGAATTTTGATAATGTAAAATAAGGAGGAGATGGTAATGGTGACAAAGAGGCTAGTTCACTTGTGACAGTTAGAGAGCTAAAGTAAATAAGAAGGAAGAAGAAAATAAGGGAGGTTATATGTTAGCTTTGGGAGAAAACCCCTCATTCATCATGCCTTGGGGTATTTATAGATAGAAAGTTTGCTATCCAGTTATACCACGTCATTGAAAATCTTGGGATAAGGTGAACTTGTGGGGTTGGCCAGTTGGCAAGATTGTCGTATATAGCTCTGACATTCCCTTTTATTAAGGCAGTACAAGATTGTCAGGTCTCATGGTCCTCTCTTAGTGAATGCATTCCTTGTGATAGTGAGTGGCTAAGGATGAGTGCTTATGTGAAGCATGCAAGTGGCTGATCATTGGGTATGAGTTGAAGGGTTTTCCGTGAGTGTTTCTCAATAACTTCTTGTGATGCCACATATCCCCATATCTAGTAAGGGTATAACAATTATTATAATTAGCATAATATTAATTTTTGCATAACATGTACGTCTTTGAAAATATGATTGTACATTTAATATTTAATAATAATAAGATTAAAATTAATAATATAGAAAGCATAAAAAAATTCAAACAGATTACATTTTAAATATAAGATATTAGTTACGAAGTCTAACACTACTTCCTCTACTTTCTTTTTTTAGTTTTCTTTTTTTTCTATAATTTTACGTTCATAATTATGATTGTCCCTCCCAACAATGTCATCTTTAATATTTGAACTTATGTCTCATTTTGAAAATATAATGTGTATGCACACAACACATGTTATTTCATATATATGAAATATAATTTTATATAACTAAAGTTTCTTTATATATATTTTTAATATAGTTATAATAAATAGAAGTTGCTATTTCAGGATTAAATAAATAAAAGTTGCGTATTTTTTAACTAAGTATATATATATAATTTTATTTATTAATTTTTTTAAATATTAATGTTGAAAATTGAATGTAAAAGTAAAAAATTAATTTACCAAAAAAAATTTTGTTCTTAATTTAAATATTTTATATGATATGTATGTTATAAAATAAGTAAAAAAAATGTAAGATAAATGATAATGTTGTTAATAAAAAATGGTAAATTAAAATTTTTACTGTAAAATAAATAGGATTAAAATGCTAAAGTTTAACTTAAGAAATTTTTTATTAAATATGTAAGAGAATTACTAAAATGTACAATCGTTTAATATAAGTTAATGAAAAATAAATAAAATAAAATATAAAACATAATTTAAAGAAACAATTTTTTTACAAACTGTAAAATTGAAAGACATTTTAATAAATAAACATTCATGTAATAGAGCAATGAAAAATTAAATTATAAATATGGGGTACTTAAAGTTGATATTATAAAAAGCGGTACTCTTTTGTAAATGGAAAAACACAAAAGGACTTCCATGTAATTAAACCAATTAATGTTCCATATAAAACTCGTATTTGTTTATGTCATACTTCCAAGCTATCAGCCCAAATATTTTGTTATCAACTCCAAATGTGATTAAGTTATGCTTACATGTTGCCCGTAATGGCTACTACGCATGGCACTGCACAAGTCGCTTGTATAACTGCCTCTTCAGTTGCAATTATGTTTGGGTTGGTGTATATTGATGCTTGTCTGCGCATAGTTAAATTGGCATGTGATTAGTGGAGTAGATGTGAAGTGAGGTGATTGTATGGTTGTTAATTGACTATCATCATCTTGTATTTGTTAATTAGGTGAATTTAATGCTTACTTCAGCTTGACAACCATTTTAGTATGATGTAGTTTAGGAAAAATACGAGAGTTACTCTAATTGATTGACCTAATTAACATGTTGAGCATCAAGTATCGAGAAAGTCGGTGAGAAATAAGTCTCAATGCAAGAGTTACGTTTTAGTAATAATTTCTATTATTCAAGTCTTATCGAGAGGTGTAAATTAAGATAGTGCAAACATGATTGTTGCAATTAATTAATTAATTATTAGATAACCCATACATTCATTGCTACACTTACATCTAATTTGAAGCTAACCTTTGAGATATTCTTTTAGATTATTTAACAAAGTAAGCAAATAATTTAAATTAAATTTGATTTAAATTTTCACAATATATCTTGTGAGTATAATCTTTTGAATACTTATCAAATTATATTATTGTGATGATATCTTACGCTTTGTGTACTTGTCAAAATAATGGGAGGTGCATGAATTCTATTGAGAAAACTCTTTTAGGACCTTTACCACCTCTGCTTGACCCAATTCTATGTAATTCCAAGACAAAACTCTCATTATGAAACCATAGAAACCACCCAATTCTAACCTAGAACAAATAACAACAAAGAAATCTGAAAGAAAGATAATAACGTGAGAATTAAATAAAGAGAGAGGATCAACAATATGTTGAAAATTGTATTGAGAATTAAGTATTTAAGATGTGGTTGGTTGAGTGGAAAAATGAAGAGATGAGAGGAAGGAAAGGAAAAATGGAAAGAAAATAGATTTTATGTGATTGGGAAGTGAAAAGAAAGAAAATAGGAGGAGATAATCATTTTATTATAATGCATAAAAATCAATCCTTCCAAATTAGAATGATAAAATGCGAGAAAATGAGAAAAATGTGCATGTTAGTTCAAAATTATGTATTTTTTCAAATATTTTATTTTATTTTCTACCATTTTTCACCTATTTTAAGCAATGGATGAAAAGAAAAAGTAATTTCTTTCCATTTTTCCTTCTCTCCTATTAAGCACATCTATGGAAAGAAAATTTATATTTTTCATCCTTTCAATTTTCTATCCCTTCAAATTTTCATCTTTCTCATTTTCTTTCCACTCTACTAAGCAAAACTTTAACCCTTTAAATCTATATAAACTTATATCATTTGGTAAAATCCATATTTTCATCAAATGCTTGTTATATTTAATACTTATTTAGTATTGAAGTTATTTATTCAATGCTAAATTTTGTTTGGGTTAATGGTTTCACCAAATACATTTAAATACCTCATACTCTTTCCTTTCTCTAATATTGTAATGATAAAAAAAAAACTACGTATTAGATCCTTAAATTATTTTTAATATAATCAATTGATTCAATAAAAAATTGGAGAAGTCTCACCGAAAACTTCAATGTGATTATAAATAGGTTAAAATATGTTATAAGTCTTTGTACTTTTTTCAAATTTAGAATCTAATTCATGTATTTTATTTTTAAGAATTTAGTCTCTTTACTTTTAAATTTTCAAAATTCAAGTCCAGTTGGTAATAATGTTAAATTTATTAATGTGACATTTTAAAATTTAAAAAAATACTCATTTAGTAGTCTTGTAATTAAAAAATGACATTGAAATGAACTTAAATTTAACAAAATAATTTTAATTGTGTTAACAATTAGGTCTAAATTCTGACATCTAAAAAAGTAAAAAGAATAAATTTCTAAAAATAAATGTATAAGGACCAAATTCCAAATTTAGGAAGAGTAAGGGACTTATGGGTAGGGATGACAAAACTTGAACCGCTTGATGGATTCCGAACGCTCCGTTCCAAATGGAGCAGATTGTTTCTTTTAAAAGATGAATGTGGAGAAGGGTGAGATAGATTTTTTCTTTTGGATAATAGGAATGGAGTGATTATGATAATTGTTTATCTCACACCGATTAGTTTCACTATATAAAATTATTATTTTATTTTTATACATATATAAACTATTAAAAGAGTAAAAATATAATATAGAAAAATTCATATACTTTATATTTAAATATTAACTTGAATTTAAAATTATTAAAAATAAGTAAAAAAATGAAATTAATACAAAAATGGATGAGGCAGAGATAAATGTATCGTATATTTTATAAAGGATATATCCAATAAAACGGGACAAGTGATGAAATAAAATGTAGCAGCAGTAAAAGAGTGATAGATTTTTAATAATATCCGTCTCACCGCACGCTCTATTGCCATCCCTACTTAAAAGGCACATTTTAACCTTATTAATACAATTCAAGGAACCGGAGTAGGGCCGTCAATTTTGGCGTCTACTTGTCAGCCCTCGCCAAACGTGGGTTATTAATGGAGGCTCCATCATCTGTGATAATTTTGAGCATCCCTAGGGGGACTGCTTTGTTGCACAACCAAAAGTAGTCGGCTCAGTTAATGTATTAACTAAAAACTTTTATAGGAAGAATACTAAACTTGCCTTTTGATATTAAGTTTCTTTTAATATTTAAGAATTTAGTTAAATTATTTTTAAGGAAAAATAGATTGTATCATAACTATTCTTTAATCTTTAAATAGAAAATAAATACTCAAACTCATATCTCCCTATATTAGTAATAATATTGATATCAATCGATATTAGATTATTAAAGCTTTAGCGATATTAACTTGTCAACTAATGCTACAATCTATGTTTACTTTATTATTGATATGCATAATTTTATGTATTTTTTTATTTTATAAAATACACGTAAATTATCATATATTGTCACATTAAAATCATTAAAATTTTAATAGTTTAATTAATTTTTCATCAAAAATATAATTTAATTTAAATTTAAATTTTGAGTGCTAAAATTAATAAAAAAAATTAAGGTGAAAGTGGTAAAAAAATGACTAAATTCATCATTATGTTATTTCGATATAATCTAAATAATATAACGTATAATGGCAATTATGACATTTAATTTTTTTATTTAATATATGTAGTATGAAAAATTCACCATCTAAAGAAACTTTTCAATATCGCTCTCTTCAAAAACTCACCGTCTTTAAAAAACCTATTATTTTTTGAAAGATAAATAGTAAAATTACGTATAAATTTTAATTAAATATAAAATTTAATACATGATATATTGATTGTGATTTAAATGTATACACAAAACTTCAATTTTAATTTAACTGTGTAAATTTAAAGAAATAATTATACCAATTTATTTTTATATTGGATAAATATAATTTTTTGTATATGTAATATATAAACTTAAAATAATTTTATATCGATAATTGTGTTAGTAATTTACGAAAATTGAATTAAAACAAAATTTCACTTATAAAATTGTACAAAATCAAAATTAATATATAATATTAGAAATTAAATCAAATTTTATTTATAATTTCAAATTATCTATTTTTTAATAAATAATTACTCCCTTTAAAAACTATTATTCTTAAAGAAAACCTAATATTTATACACAATATATAAAAGTAGTATTCAAACCATTCCCCCACACCTGCCCAAAAAATAAGGCTTTCTCTTTTTCTTTTTTCTTTTTTTTAGATTTTAAAATAATGGTATAATTTTAGTTTTAGTCCTTAGAATATACTTATATTTAAATATATATATATGAAAAGGAAAGCCTTACGGCATTCCAACAGGACACGTGTCCTGAATTTTATATTATAAGATAATGATTCAATTTCAGTTACGATCCCTTTACTTTTTAAATTTATATAATATTGGTCAAATTTCAGTTTCACTATCTATATTTAATCTTTATATAATGATTTTTTGATGTGCTATAGAAAAAATACAATATCATGATAAACAATTAGAATATATTTAATATTATTAGTATGACGTATTTACGTATTTCAAATTTCTTATACTCACATGTTATGTAACGTCCCCTAACCCTATACCGTCACCGGAACAGGGTTACGAGACATTACCATTCAGTATATTCTAATTTCGGTCATTAATTAAAATAAATATTCACACATCCTAGTTTTAAGATGTCGTCCCTTTAATGGGCCCTCGCGGTCCAATATGAACAGTAAATTCAATTCGGGACTAATTTAGAATCACTACGAATTTTTAGTAAATTTCAAAATTCATACTACATACCGTTTCCAACCATAATTTACTTATTTCATCAATACTTTTACAACCTAAATGACTCTCATTAAACATCCTGGGTACATACCATTATCAATACTCAACATACTTTACCTTAATGAATTCGGGATCGTCTTGGGATGCTGATTCAACATACTATCTTTACTTAACCTGCGCACGAAAATAAACCGTACGCTGAGTATGGTATACTCAGTGGTATTTCTATAATCCGAACAATTAATAATATAACAAATACTTAAGATCATAATAATAATTACAATTATTCAATTATTTATTCATAGATAAATTTCAACTACTTACCATATAAATTTTATACAAATCATATAATAAACACAATAACATAATTGTTCAATTCTTAACTAAATCCATTATTATTTACTTCATTCTTTCACTTACTACTCGGTGTAGCTTTCCTTAATTTACTCACAATTCAATATCATTAAACTATATTCAACTATACACTTATCAATCATATTCCATTTTAATTCATTTCAATAACAGTCAATTTCATGTATATCATATCAACTTACTATCCCTGATAGCTTTCAGTATATACATACGATTCATATATCTCAAATCACATTTCAATTCATCAAGTGGCATCATATATCATCAATTCTGTAACATCCCAAAATAGGGCTTAAACGGAATAGTGATTGCGAAACCACAAATCCGAGGTAGAAAAATTTATTTTATTATTATTTTAAGGTTCATGGTATGATTGCATGATTGTGTGAAAATTTCGTGATGAAATTCCATGCATAAAGTGCTTAAGTTGAGGTTAGGGACTAAATTGAATAATTTGCAAAACTTGCATTCTAGAAGTTTTTAGTATGAAATTACTTTGGAATATTAATTAGGAGGGTTTAAATAACAATTTGACCAATTTTAAGTTCATGGACAAAAATTAGGACATGGAAGGAATTTTTGAAAGTTTAGTAAGGAGGGGTAATTTGGTCATTTGGATATTAAATGAATTAAATAGGGAAAAATAACACAAAAATGGTCATCTTCTCAATTAGTTTCTGTCGATTTTTGCTCTCCTCCATAGCTGGGGTTTCTTCAACTTTCAAGCTTTATAGTAAGTGATTCCAAGCCCCGTTTTTAATGATCTTTACGTTTTTGGAGTCCCGGTAACTTGATTAAGCTTATTCTAGCAATAATTCAGCCTAGGGTTCATATTTGGAAAAATACCCATGGCTGAAATTTGTGTATTTTGGTGTTTTATGATAGAATATGAGGTTTTAAATTATGTTAAACAACTTATGCTACTCGGTTTTAAGTGAAAACGAGTAAAAGGGCTTAAATTGGAAAATAATACCAATAGTCATAAGTATATGTTAGAGTGTGATTTTGATATTGCCATAGAAGGGAAAAATGATCAGCATGTCATAAAACATAAGAAAATAGGATGAAGTTTAATTTACGAGCCTTGGGGCAAAAGTGCAAATATGTGAAAGTTTAGGGGTAAAAATATAATTTTGCAAAAGTTTGGGTCAAGGACTGTTTTAATAAATGTGAATATTAAATAAGTTAAATTTGCTATTATAGATCAAGAAGAACGAAATTCGGGAGTAGATCGGGGAAAAGAAAAAGTAAAGGACTAAATTGTAAAGTTTAGTCACATTTTGTATCAAGGTAAGTTACAGTAAATAAATGCAATATTCTTTTATTTTACATTATTATTGTCAATTTCCAGCATTTATATACTTATGTTATGAAAATATGTAAAGTCGAATTTAAGGTGGAGTAACAGAGGAAAAGTGTTAGAAAGCCCCGGTTGAACCCTAGGAATGTTAGGATATTAGAGTTGACAGGACAGAACAGAAATGAGCCATGTAAGTCCATATTAGAAATATGGCTTTGGAGAGAGGATTGAGCCATGTAAGTCTATATTATATATGGCATTGGAGACAGGAATAATTCATGTAAGTCCATGTCAAAGACATGGCATTGGCAGGATATTGATAGACAGGAACGACCCTAGTATCCTTAGTATTCTGAGTGGTTCAACGGGTCAGGATACGAGTTAAATTACAGTGAATTAACAGCAAAGGAAAAGTAGATTATACTTATGAAAAAGGAAAGGTCAGGTAAGAAAGAAGGTAAGGGAATAAAAAAGAAGATACAAATTGAGAAGTAAAGAAATTTATGATGTTAGATGATATTATGCATAATTATCCATTATGTTGAATGTTGTGATTTATTTGCTTGTAAGCTTACTAAGCCTAGTGCTTAATCTCTTTATTTTCTTCTTCTTATAGTACTTATCTAGTCACTCGGGGATCGAAGGAAACGTCGGAGGCCGATCACACTATCAAAGAAATAACTCGGTATAACTAGACGTTTTGTTTTGGGTATGGCATGTATAGAAACTTAGCTACTTTTGGTATAATATGAACAATGAATGATGTGTAAATACTTGCTAGTGATTAGCTAATAAAATAGCCGATGATATACATATTTATTAATATGTATGATTGATTGATGATTATCACATGAAAATTATGAAAAATGTGAAAGTAACCTAAAAACAGATTCAAGTAACAGAAATGACGTAACTTTCAAAAATCACTAAAAATTGAAGAAACATAGTTTGAAGATGAATAATATATGAAATTAAAGCTTATTATGTATATTTTCTTATGGAATAAGCAAAACAGGTAAAGGTATTATATTTTATGAGATATCTGAGTTTTAGTGAAACAGGGTCAGAGCAATTTCTGGATCCCCTGTTTCAAATTTGGAAATTCACCATAAATTGTAAAAAACTAATTAGAAGGTATAATTTATATGGTTAGAATCCTTGTTGAATCTAGTTTTTAGAGAAACAAACGGCTTAATCATATGAATTTTTTACAGGAAGAAACATGGCTCGTAGTAAGAAGAGGTCAGTGTAGTTGAGTTTTGAAACAGGGGAAACTTTAACTAATAAACTGTACTAATTGGCCAAGTCAAAAATTCTAGAAAAAAATTAGTAGATAGATATATGAGTCTAGTTTCAGGAAAAATTTACAGATCTTAATTTTGAGTTTTGAAACTCGAGAAATGAATTTTTAAGCAACCATGATGCAGAAAAACAGTTTATTCCAAAAATTAAAATAAGTGGTTTAGAGTTGTTTAAAAGGTAAGATAAGTTTAGTAACACCTCAAGCTTGACTCCGGTGACGGTTTCGGGCGTGGGGGTGTTACAAATTCGAACTCCAATCATTTCATGAACCTTTGGTTCATATTTTCAATTTCATATCTAAATTTTCAATTCTCAATTCAATTTCTCGTTTCATTTCAATAGCTTGATCAATCAAATTTATTCGATTTATCTTTCCATTATTTACCCCTATTAACAAACCCGAACTTTGACGGATACACGGATTCCAACCCAAACATACCAGTACGGCACATTGCGCCTAAAACGATACATAATACCTGATCAGAGTACGACACATAAAGTGCCTAAAACAACACACGAGGTACTTGATACGACACACGAGGTGCCTGAAATATGACACATAAAGTGCCTAATCGGAGCCGGCAAATCCCGTACACTTCCAGATCCTATGGCATGCCAATTATATCCGACTCAGCCCGACTAGTTAATAGGGTATTTCTTTCACTTTCTCAATTGAATAATTCTTTCATCAATATCCCATTTAGATAATTACATATATTTACCCATTTTCACAATTCATACAATTTCATCCAATTCAACAATATATTTCAATTATTCACATTAATTCATAATTCAATACAATTCAATTCACTTTTCAATATCAAATATTCAAATATCACAATCTCATAAATTCATATCAATTTTCTCATATTTCCAATCAATATATTTTTCAATATAATATTCATTCAATATTCAAATTTCTACATAAATCATATATATTATATAATTCAATTAATATAAATTCAATCAAAATAATTTCAATCAATATAAATTCAATAAATTCATCGCATACTAAAATCAATCTATTTCAATTGTAAAACATCATAATTCAATCACTAACAATTGCCATATGTATATAAATATAATAAATAATGACTAAGTTCAGATTATAGAAATACAAACCGTAATTTTCGAGCTAACTCCTGTTGACTTTGTCTTGTCCTTTCTTAGCCGAGATTTCCGGTACCACATTGACTACGAAATTAATACAATTCATAATCATTAATACATTACTAATTCATATCATGAGTTACAAAATTCTAAATTAAGATCCGCTAATTTTTCCTGAAACTAGACTCACAAATATTCTTACAATAAAATTTTCAGAATTTTTGGTTTAGCCATTAAGTACAGTTTATTCTTTAAATTCACCCCTATTCTGCTGTCTGACAATTTCGTCTCTTCTTCACTAAAAATTAATTATCTCACAGTACAGAACTTGGATAATATTCCCGTTAATTTCTCCTAAAAATAGACTCATTAGGGATTATAAACATATAACTTTAAGCCTCTAATTATTTTTCTTCAATTTTTGGTGATTTTCTAAAGTCAGAACAGGAAACCCAAATTCATTCTGACCTTGTCTCACAAAATTCATTATATCTCAGAATTTACAATTCAATTGCTTATACCATTTCTTCTATAAGAAACTAGACTTAATAAGCTTTAATTTCATATTTTATTCATCCTCTAATTCAATTTCTCCAATTTTTGGCGATTTTTCAAACTTAGACTACTGTTGCTGTCCAAAATAGTCTTAGTACAAAATGTTGATTTACTTTAATTTCAATTTAATCCTAACTAAATTCACTTACTTTTCTATCTTAATTCATACTTTATTTCTACTCAATTTTTAACCAAACTTAGACATAATTATCTATTTTTCATCATAAAATCATAATTTGGAAATTCTTTCAATTTAGTCCTTAAAGCATAAAACTTATGAATCATTTTACAATTCAATCCTTATATAATTTCTAACTTGAATTTCTATCAATTTAGCCCTTAATTCATCATTTTATTTAACATGGACAATATCTAGAAATCTAATAACTTTCAAAATATCAACTTAATTTCATCAAAACTTTGTTCTAAAACTCCTAAAACATCAAAATTAAATAAAAAGGGCTTGATTGACTTACCTATTAAAGCTTAATTTTCTCTTTTCTCCCTTTCTTTCTTTCTTTTTCTCCCCTGCTCTCTGTTTCGTTTCATTCTGTTTTCTATTTCCTTTCTTTTGTTTCTTTAGTTTATATATATATAATATAATATAATATAATATAATTAAAACATAAAATATTTTTATTATATAATAATATAATAATATAATAATATACTAAACATAAAAAAAATCTTAGATTTTCTTCACGGTCCTCAATTTATACTTTTTGTATAATTTCCTTTTTAGTCCTTTTTATTTTCTTTTAATCTATAATTTAACTTTTACCCCTTATTCAATTTAATCCTTTTTTCTTAATTACTCTTAATTAAATTAAATTCACTTAATTAAACTCTAATTAACCACTCATTTTACTTCGTAAATATTTTTAATAAATATTTACGAATCCGTTTTTCAGAAACGGAGACCCGAAAATACACTTTTTCAGTAACGGTAAAATTCGGGTCGTTACATGTTAAATTATTTTTATTTTAATTTCGTACATATTGATTATGTGTTATTATTATTAGTTTCAAACATTACGTTTCATTATTTATTATATGTTACTCTTAAACGCACCTTTATGTTCAAATTTTATAGTTTCCTCATGCATATGTGTATGATAGGATTTCTAGTATTTATAACAAGTTTATATTATTACGCCAATTTCAAGAGGTTTTTATTACAACAAAACAATAAGATAAGATAAGAGAGGTTCGTAAAAGAAATATCGGAAAGGTGAATGTAATAATATAAACCTAGAAATTAATTTATATACAATAGAAATTCTACCACACATGTATGCGTCTGGAAATCACGTATTTAGAACAAATAGGTGTGGTTATAAATAACATACAATAAATAATAAAAAGTAATATTTGAAAGTAATAATAAGAACACATATGCAATATGTACAAGCCCAATTTCGCTCGGGCCTAAACAAACCTAAACCTACCCAGACCCAAATACTAACCCGATTCAAAACAAGCCCAAACATTATGGCCCAAACCCAACAAAGACTAGGGTTTCAGAACCCTAGCCCCTTCCACATGCGCCGTACCATTCTGACCCCTGCTCTGCCATCGCCGCACATCCCATCAGCACCGACGCCGTTCACTCCTACCTTTGACGCCGCACCTACTCCTGCAAAAACAGATGCCAAACAGAGAGAAACAAGCAAAGGCACAGGAGACAATAGCAAAGATCAATTTATTTTTATTTTATTTTATTTCAGGTATAAAAATGATTTGTAAACCGAAATGGGGGTATTTTTCTGGGATTTTTTTTCTTCTTCTCTTTCGGCAAAAGCCGAACACTGTAAAAGGGGGTTCTTTTCTTTTCTTTCTTGTAACACATTCACAGAAATAAAAGCAAAAAAAATCAAAGGTGATTTCCAAGTTTTGTTTCTGATTTCAATCTTTCCTTTTATTTTTATCACTGTTTTTACTTTTTATTTTATTTATTTAACGAAAATATAAAAAGAAAAAAAGAAAGAAACTCACCGGGACGGATTTCAAGCGCCAATCAGATGTTTCGTCGGCCGTCGAAAGCAGTGGCGGTGCGACGAGCGCAACGGCGGCGCTAAAAGGAACCAAGGGCCGGATTTTTTTTGAGAGAAAAAAGAAAGGTCTTTTTGAATTTTTTTTTAAACAGTGGCTGAAATGAAAAGAAAATAAAAAAGGAGGTGTTTAAATACAGATGCAAAACGACGCCGTATAGGGCCTTCTGACCCGCGCGCGACCCGACCCGCTCTAGGGGGTCCGCATGTTTTCGCGGAATGGGTTATTTACAACCCTGGTCCCTCCGCGTTTATGGCTCTCTTAATTTACTCCCTTTTCGTTTGTTTCATTTTTTTAATTTAGCCCCATAGTTTAATTTGTTTTTCAATCTGGTCCTTCGTAACGCCGCGTTTTGGGGTGCTTGGTCTATTTGCCATTTTGGACCTCCCTCTTTCTGCGCGTGTCGCAGTTCGGTCCTTTCGTTTTTTTATTTGAAATTCGCCCGGTATTTTTGTTTATATTTCAGTTTAGTCCCTTTTTTTAGCAATTTTATTATTATTATCATCTTTTATTATTATTATTATTATTATTATTATTATTATTATTATTATCTTTACTATTATTATTATTATATATTATTATTATCAATATTATGGTTATTATTGTGATGTTTTTATTTACATTTACTTATGAAAATTTTAGATATATGTGTTTTATTATATTATTATTATTATATAATTGTTTATATATATACACGTATATATACACTTTTAACTTAGTTAATATAAATACTCATTTTTATATACATATGCACCTTCCTTTTACATGTATTTCATTATTTTCATATTCCATAATTTTATATCTATATATATGTACATATTTTGTATATACATATTTATTATTTATATTTTAAAATGTATTTCATATATTTTATATATTTCGTAATTTACATATACACACATATTTTAATTTAGGCCTATATACATATATATATCTCTTTGTTCTTTTTAATTGTATTTACTCTTTATTTATCTCATTTCCATTATTATTTCGAATGAATGTTTAGCTTTATTTGCCTATGTACGTTGTCACTTTGAATGTTGTCGATTTGTCCTTTTAACTGTTTTATATTAATTGCAATTGCTTGTGTTATTTCCTTGCTTTTGTATTTAATATGGTTTTGTCATGCATAGCAACAATGCAATTTGCTTTCGTATTCTTTACTACAACTTCGTATTTTATCTCACTCGATATAAATAATTTTGTTTTGAATAAATAACATTTCGTGTATTAGATTTGAGAGGATTGTACCCTAACTTATTGGGTCTCAATTTTTACAACAAATCTAAATACACAAACTTTTTTTCAACTCAAGCTTTTAAATAATTTCGGGATTTAAAAGAAAATCGCATCCTAACTCACTGGTCGTGATCTCCCTTTTAAATCTGAGATTTTGAAGATATCTTTTAAGCAAGCATTTTTTACGCATCGAGAATTCGAGACATTGTGTCCTAACTTACTGGATATGATGTTTTCTTTCTCGACTAACGTGAAATATGCCTATTTTCCTGAAAATTTTTAACATTTTAATATAAGGATCGTATTTTTAAATATTTCTCCAAATTTTTAATTTTCGACAAATAAGACATTAGCTAATCAACTAGGTACCAATTTTGGGCGTATCGAGGGTGTTAATCCTTCCTCGTGCGTAACCGACTCCCGAACCTATTTTCTAAATTTCGTAGACCAAAACCGTTGTTTTAATAAAATCAAATTATTTATTAAAAACAACCCTTTTCCCAGGTGACCCAATCACACCTCAAAAAGGATTGGTGGCGGCTCCCTTTTTCATTTTTAAAACCCAAGTCGACCCCGTTTTCCATCAAAAAAATGGTGTCAACAGCTTGGCGACTCCACTGGGGAAAATGAGTGAGTCGAGCCACGAGTTGATTATTTTTTGTCTTTTTGTCGAAAATCAAAAACTTGGTTTAAATATACGATCCTTTCATCGCATTTCATTGCTTTTATTACAATTTTCATCGTTGTGGTTTATAATTGTTGTGTTAGTTTAAGTTTTTGTATCTTTCTGCACATTGTATTGCATGACCGTTGGTCACACCCTTTTAAGCGGGAGTGAGAAACTACGCCTTCGTGAGGTTTTCACCTCCGCATGGGATAGTGAATCGCTTTCGGGATACATCCGTACCTATGTCTTCGTGAGATTTTCATCTCCGCATGGCCATAGGGAAATGTATTCCCCTGAACCGAACTCGGTCTGTATGAGCCTATAATGGGTGAGGATCGAGGAATCTGCTGGTTCAGGTACCCTACTTTAGAACCAAACCACATGTAATGAGCCATAGGAACTGACCTAGGTAGAGCTACTCCAAATTTTCAGTGCTTACCTAAATGAATGTTTATTGTCGCTTATTTTAAATCTTATTCTGTGTTTAATGCTAATTTACTTTGTTTGTGATTGCATGGCATCTTCATTCTAAAAGAGGTGTCGATTTACGTTCAGTTTCTTGGTAGAAAGCTTATCATGGAAAAGGGGTTTGTTGATAAAGTAGAGGATAATGCGGCTGTGCGAATATGGGCTGAAATGACACAACGGGAGAAAGGCGATAGTCTTACCGAAGGGTACGTGTCAGAATTGTGGGATTTTACCCGTATCAGTGTAATCCAGAATGACCTTCGAGAAATGAAAGAAGTCTGGGATCAATGGGATGTCGAGGCCAAGCAGCTGTTCTGTTGTAACTATGCTGACCTACCTTATCTGCTTAGTGTCAAAGTGGACAAGTATTTATTCCGAGCCCTTGCTCAGTTTTGGAATCCTGCCTACAGTTGTTTCACTTTTGGGAAAGTAGATTTGACGCCTACTGTGGAGGAGTATACGACCTTGCTTCGGTGCCCAAAGATTCAAGTCGACAAGGCTTATTCCAGAGCTGTTTGTGTCCCTCCGTTGTTAAAGAAATTAATGAACATCACTGGGATGAGCGAGCAGTGGGTCGCCGCCCGGATCCAACAGAAGGGCGACAGTAAATGTGTTCCTTGGAAAAGTTTGCGAGACTTGGTGCTTGTACATCCTGACTTAAAGAAAAGGGTCGATGTCTTCGCTTTAGGTATCTATGGACTAGTGGTTTTCCCCAAAGCTTTAGGACACATAGACGAGGCTGTATCTGATTTGTTCGATCGGCTTAGTAAAGGGGTTACACCGGTTCCGGCAATACTCACTGAAACTTTTAGATCCTTGAGTGCGTGTCGAAAAGCAGGGGAGGGAAGGTTTATTGGATGCGCGCAGCTCTTATTGGCATGGTTCCATAGCCACTTCTGGAAAGTCGAAAATGTCTCTTATCGGGTATTCTCTGATAACTACTCCCCTTTAGGAGAATTGGTGGCCACGCCAAGACGGGATGATATTTCAGAAGGAAAATGGATAGAGATACTCCAGAATCTCCAGGATGAAGATATTGAATGGAGGGCTCCTTGGTTAATTCCCGATGAGATATTGTACCGATGTGGAGATTTTGACTGGGTTCCACTGCTCGGGATATGGGGAGCCATCGGATATGCTCCTCTACTCGTGTCAAGACAGTATAGATCACGACAATTCATACCAGCAACGCAGGGGTTGGCTTATAGTGATTTTTCCTATAGGGAGGACAATTACAAGAAGAGGGTTCGAGAGATATCTAGTGCCTGGAACCAGACTCGTCGAATGAAGATCTTAGCCGTGGGTTCGACAATTACCCCCGAGTATGGTCAGTGGCGTGATCAAAGGATCAACGACAACGTCCCGGCGTCAAATTCAGAAACTGCTCGATCTTTAGAGGAACGCTTACAAGTTTTGCCTTCTGAGATGGAAATCATCAAACAAGAATTTGAAAAAAGGAGTTTAGAATTGGGGAAGAAGATAGAACAACTAGAGGAAGAAAAAATGCAGTTAGGACTGGATGTGGACATTCAAAGATTAGAGGCCGATAAATTGAGAAAAGGAAAGAACAAAGCAGAAGAAGATTTAGACAGCCTGAAGACAGATTACAAGAAGTTGCGCAGGTCGGTAAGAACTGCTGGCTTGGGTAAAACGCCAGAACAATGGCGACAAGAAATTCAGGAGGAAAAGACGAGAGCTAATCAATGGGAAAAGAAATTTCAGGATACTCGGGCTCGAGAAGTCGCCTTGGGAAAGAGTCTACTAGTTTGCCAAGATGAGAAGACGGAGTTGAAGGTCCGGATAACTGAACTAGAAAGATCGCTTCACCAGTACTGTAATCGTAATACTACGGTTGAATTAAGGGCGAGCTTAGACAAAATTGAAGAATTAAAAGGACAAATAGGAGGGCTAGAGAATGCATTGCAAAATAGTGAAATCCGGATAGAGCTTCTGGAAGAAAATAATGAGCAGTGGCAAAGACAATTCCGTCGGTCTCAAGAGCAGATTAGAGAAAGAGATTATATTATGGGAGAGGCGGTGGCTCAAGTGCGCGAAGTAGCTGATCATCTGCAGACTCTAGCGGTTCAGGCTGATCTATTAAGTTTGAAGAATGAGTCAGAGTCGGACAGGGGCCGAGAATTAGCTTGGCTTCTTAGAAAGGTTAAGGCTTTGAGTGTGAGGGCAAAGCCGTATATGTAGTCTATTTTATGTAAAGAAGCTCTCTATCTAGTAAAGTTTTCTAATGAAGTTGAATTAGAATCAGTGCCTCTTTTTCTTTGCATTCTTTTCATGCATTGCATCACATCATATGCATTAATGACCATTAAAAAAACCTAATCGAATAAAATCATTTCAGTTAACCTGGAAAACCAACAAAGTTACGGCACCCGAGCTAAGGCAAAAATTATGGACCAAAGGTTGGAGAAGCTAGAGCGACTTCAAAAAGAAATGCAAGACCAGTTGCAGGCGCAAATGAAAGAGCAAATAGAAAAGATTCAGCGTGACATGGTGCAAAAGATGGAGGAGTCCCAAAATGATCTGGTGGCTAAGATAACGCAATTATTGAAGGGAGTAGATAAGGGTAAAGGTCCTGTGATTGTTAGTGAAGAAGAAAACAATGGTGAACCACTTTATCCTCCAGGTTTCACGCCTCCGCAGGCGCAAGTACAGACTGAGCTGCATTCGCGGAGACCCTCTGTGTCGGTTAGACCCCAGCAGTTCCAAGGCGATGCTTCAATCCCAATGAATTTTCAACCCGGAGCGGGCTTTAATCCCGGTGATAGCCCGAATAATATTGCGGTCCCAGATCTTGACGAGATGGTTGAAAAGGACAAGGCGAAGGAGGAATTTCCAAAACAATTTGAGGAGAAATGGAAATGGATAGAGGAGAAGTTTAGGGCAATAGAAAGCATCGAAAGCTATGGAACAGATGCAAAGGATCTGAGCTTGGTTCCGGACTTGGTGCTCCCTTACAAATTTAAGATGCCGGAATTCGAGAAATACAACGGGACTAGTTGCCCAGGATCCCATATTACTATGTTTTGTAGAAGAATGACGGGGCATATTAATAATGATCAATTATTAATACATTGCTTTCAGGAAAGTCTTACGGGAGCGGCGTCAAAGTGGTACAATCAGCTGAGCCAAGCTAAAATTGCTACTTGGAGGGATTTAGCACAGGCTTTCTTGAGACAATACAATCATGTCTCAGAAATGATGCCTAACAGGATAACTCTGCAAAATTTAGAGAAGAAATCGAACGAAAGCTTCAGACAATATGCGCAGAGGTGGCGAGAGGTGGCGGTTCAGGTGCAACCACCGCTTTTGGAAAAGGAGATGACGACGCTTTTTATTAATACTTTGAAAGCCCCGTTCATCACTCACATGTTAGGAAGCGCTTCAAGAAATTTTTCAGATATAATCATGAATGGTGAAATGATTGAGCATGCCATTAAAAGTGGAAAAATAGATGGAGGAGAAAATAATAGGAGGGCACCCCCGAGGAAAAGAGAAAATGAAGTGAACAATGTGAATACTTATGGTAGGTCAATTACCGTGAATCAGCCAAAGAAAGTGGTTGCTAATCAACAGGGATCATCAAGACAAGAGTCGGGAGCTAGGCAAACTACTGAAAAGCCCCAATTCACGCCAATCCCGATGCCATACAAGGAGTTGTATCAGACTTTATTCGATGCACATGTTGTTGCTCCTCGTTACTTGAGTCCTCTACAACCCCCGTATCCAAAATGGTACGATACGAACGCACAATGTGATTATCATGCGGGAATTTCTGGGCACTCGATAGAAAATTGTACGGCCTTCAAGAAGGTAGTAGAAGGACTTATCAATTTAGGTGTTGTCAAACTTGACGACTCACCTAACGCAAAGAATCCGTTACCTAATCACGCAGATAAGGGGGTGAATATAGTTAGTGAAGGTACGGGAGAAGAAGTTAAGACTGACATTGCTAAAGTAAAAACTCCATTGAAACGGGTCTGGAAAGAAATGGCGAAAAGAGGGTTGGTTATTTCAGATTCTGAGAAAGGGCATGAGATGGGAAATTATTGTGAATTTCACCATGAAACAGGGCATGAAATCCAAGAATGTGAAGGATTCAAGGCCTTGGTTCAAAGCATGATGGATAACAAGGAGATGAGGTTTTATGAAGATGTGAAAGAAATGAGGAGCATATGCGTGACAGAGTTGGGAACAAAGGCTCCAAAAGTAAATCATCCTGTGGTCATTATCTCACGCCCTAAGGGTAATGAGGTTAGGGCTCAGGTAACGCCGAAAATTGTAATCTAGAAACCATCAAATTTCTCTTATAAAGATAACAAAATGGTGCCGTGGAATTACGGGTGTAATGTGACCATTTTGGGAAAAGAAGCAGAAAGAAATCAGGAAATAGGTTCTTACGCGCGCAATGGAAAAGGATATGACGCTCAAGCAGAGTCGCCCAGGGAAGAGGATTGGAAGAAAGAGCAGAGGAAAGGGAAAGTAGTAGAAGTTGAGCCATTGGTAAATGAACCAATAAAAGAAGAGGAGGCAAAGGAGTTTTTGAAGTTTTTGAAACACAGCGAATACAGTGTTGTGGAGCAACTGCACAAACAGCCAGCCCGTATTTCGGTATTAGCTTTACTCTTAAACTCAGAAGTACATCGGAATGCACTCTTAAAGGTGCTAAACGAAACATATGTGGCTGACGATATTTCGGTAAACAAGTTGGATCGGTTGATTAACAATATTGGTGCTGACAATTTTATCTTCTTCAATGATGATGAAATACCATCCGGAGGAAGAGGTTCTACTAAGGCCCTGCACGTTACTGTCCGATGCAAAGGGTACACACTCCCGGGGGCCTTGGTTGATAATGGATCTGCACTAAATGTATTGCCTTTGTCCACTCTTAGTCGATTACCAATAGACAGTTCGCACATGAAAGCATGCCAGAGCATAGTAAGGGCATTTGATGGAACGAAAAAGGAGGTTATGGGGAGAATTGAGGTGCCATTAAGGATTGGCCCAGTCACTTATGAGGTGGATTTCTTGGTAATGGATATTAAACCCTCCTACAACTGTCTATTGGGGAGACCGTGGATACACTCAGCAGGGGCAGTACCTTCATCATTACATCAGAAGGTGAAGTTGGTATCGGAGGATCGTTTGGTAACAATAGATGCAGAGGAGGATATTATCGCAATGATGACTAGCGATGCACCTTATGTGGACATCAACGATGAGGCACTAGAATGTTCTTTTCGGTCGTTAGAATTCGTGAACGCGATGTTTATTGCGGAGGGAAATAGAATTCCAGTACCGAAAATATCCAGGACCACTGAGATGGGATTACGATTGATGGTAGGAAGAGGAGCCTTACCCGGGAAAGGATTGGGAAAATATCTTCAGGGAAGGATTGAGGCACCAATAGATTTGGTTTAGGGTACAGGCCAGATGTGAACAGAAGAAGAAAGAAGTAGAGAAGAGACAAGAGAGAAAAAGGGCGCGTTTGAATGGACATGAAGCTAAGTGTGAGCCTTTAACCTTTCCCCACATATCTACATCTTTTGTGTCGGGAGGATTTATTCATTCTGAATGTGGAGTGTCCGGTAGCGGCATGGGAGGAATGTTGGAAGATGTTTATACCAACGCCATAGAAGCAACGGAAAGGAGGGCTTTGTTGGAGATCTACCCTTATGAGCCTGGAAGCGAGCTAAACAATTGGACTGCTGAAGAAATCCCTGTAGTCTTTAGGGCTTATTCAGAGTAATGCTCAAAACATTCCTGTTGTTTGTTGGCCTAGAAACGATATGAAATCTTTTGTGAAATAGGCATTGGGCCTAAATATCATTATTTTAATGAAATACGTGTCTACGTTCATCTCAATCAGTCATTTTTTTCCTTTTATATTTTTCATTTGGTTGATTGTCTTACAAATAATTCTTTCATTTGTAATTCTTTTGCATAAACATATTCATAAATTTATATTCTTGGTATATTCTTTGATATGCCCTCATAGGTCTTCAGATATCAATGACATGAGTGACGCTGCCTCAAACGCGGAGCCTATTTTTGAGCAAGAAGTGTGTTTAGAGGAATCCTGCGACTTTGAAAATGACGAAGATTATGATGCATCTCCGGACTTGTTAAGAATGGTGGAACAAGAGGATAAGCATATCCTACCTCACAGGGAATCATTAGAAATAGTGAGCCTAGAGGATGGAAAGGAGGTGAAAATTGGAACTGAAATCACCGCAAAGACAAGGCAAGACCTCATTAATTTGCTCCGAGAATTCAAGGATGTTTTCGCGTGGTCGTACCAAGATATGCCTGGGCTAAGTACTAACATTGTGGTGCATCGTCTGCCCATAAAGGAGGATTGTAAACCCGTTCAACAGAAGCTCAGGAGAATGAGACCTGACATTGTGTTGAAAATAAGAGAAGAAGTCAAAAGACAATTCGACGCTGGTTTCTTACAAGAGGTCAAGTATTCGGATTGGGTAGCCAACATCGTCCCTGTTCCCAAAAAAGATGGAAAGGTACGAATGTGTGTGGATTATAGGGATTTGAACAAGGCTAGTCCAAAGGACAACTTTCCACTGCCTCACATTGATACTTTGGTAGATAACACGGCGGGCTATTTATTGTTTTCTTTCATGGATGGTTTCTCTGGATACAATCAAATAAAGATGCATCCTGGAGACATGAGAAAAACCACATTCATTACCTTATGGGGAACATTCTGTTACAAGGTAATGCCCTTCGGATTGAAGAATGCGGGAGCAACGTATCAAAGAGCTATGGTGACTTTGTTTCACGACATGATGCACAAGGAGATCGAAGTCTATGTTGACGATATGATCGCGAAGTCTAGAACGGAAGAAGAGCATGTTCAGGTCTTAAAAAGGTTATTTTTGAGATTAAAGAAATTCCAGCTCAAGCTTAACCCGGCCAAATGCACGTTTGGAGCCAGATCAGGGAAGTTATTAGGCTTCATAGTTAGCAAAAAGGGGATCGAGGTTGACCCAGACAAAGTAAAGGCAATACGAGATTTACCTCCCCCGCGCACTCAGAAGGAGGTTCGAGGTTTCCTAGGGAGGCTGAATTACATTGCTCGGTTCATCTCACAACTGACAGAGAAATGTGATCCAGTATTCCGGCTCTTAAAGAAACATAATCCGGGTGAATGGGATGAAGAGTGTCAGAAGGCTTTCGATAAGATAAAGCAGTACTTGGCTAATACCCCAGTCTTATCACCTCCAAGTCCAGATAGGCCATTGATATTGTATCTAACAGTGTTGGAGAATTCCATGGGATGCGTATTGGGCCAACATGATGAGACGGGAAAGAAAGAAAGGGCAATATACTACCTCAGTAAGAAATTTACCGATTGCGAAATGAGGTACTCATCAATTGAGAAGTTGTGTTGTGCTTTAATCTGGGCGACCCGAAGACTGAGGCAGTATATGTTGTATCACACGACTTGGCTGATTTCAAAGTTAGATCCTTTAAAGTATATGATGGAATCGACTGCTTTGAACGGGAGAATGGCTAGATGGCAGATCTTGCTCTCAGAATTTGATATAGTATATGTCAGTCAGAAGGCCATAAAGGGAAGTGCAATAGCCGATTTCCTAGCTAGTAGAGCCTTGGAGGACTATGAATCTTTGAACTTCGATTTTTCAAACGAGGACTTGATGTATGTGGCGAATACTGAAGAAAATCCTCAAATGGACCATGTATGGAAGCTAAATTTTGATGGAGCTTCAAATGCTACGGGTAATGGAGTTGGGGCAGTTTTGGTATCCCCAAGTGGAGATCATTATCCTGTTGCTAGCAAGTTGGACTTCGATTGTACAAATAACATGGCAGAATATGAAGCATGTATTATGGGCATTCGTGCAGCCATTGAACGGAACATCAAAGTACTGAGAGTATACGGGGATTCAGCGTTGGTGATATACCAACTCAAAGGGGAGTGGGAGACTAGAGATCCTAAGCTAATTGGTTATAGAAAACTAGTTCTTGAATTGGCTGAGGAGTTTGACGATATCACCTTCTATTACCTCCCACGGGAGGAAAACCAAATGGCTGATGCATTAGCTACTCTAGCTTCAATGATTCAGGTGAATAGACTTGAGGCAATGAGGCCTGTTCAGATGAGTATCTCTGAGACCCCGGCTAATTGCTGCAATATTGAGGAGGAGGGAAAAGATGATTGTCCTTGGTATCAGAGTATCCTACAATATGTAAAGAATCGGGAATACCCTGATCAAGCGACAGAGAATGACAAAAGAACTCTGAGAAAGATAGCCATTGAATATGTCTTAGATGGAGAAGTGTTATATAAAAGAAGGAAGGATCAAGTACTGTTAAGATGTGTGGATGCTATGGAAGCCAAGAAAATTTTGGAAGAAGTCCATGAGGGTATTTGTGGGACGCACGCCAGTGGTTTCACGATGGCCAGACAGATCATGAGATTTGGGTACTATTGGCCCACCATGGAAGGAGATTGTATTGATCATGCTAGGAAGTGCCACAAATGCCAAATTTATGGAGACAAAATACACGCGCCCCCTTCACCTCTTCACGTCATGACCTCTCATTGGCCGTTTTCCATGTGGGGTATGGATGTTATTGGGCCAATATCACCAAAGGCTTCTAATGGGCATCGCTTCATCTTCGTAGTAATTGATTACTTTACCAAGTGGGTGGAGGCTGCTTCATATGCAAATGTCACGAAAGCAGTAGTCAGCAAATTCTTGAAGAATGAGATTATTTGTCGATATGGAATGCCTGAGAGGATCATATCTGACAATGCGATGAACTTGAATAATAGCACAATAGCTGAAGTTTGTAGCAAATTTAAAATTAAGCATCATAACTCATCGCCGTATCGTCCAAAAATGAATGGTGCAGTGGAGGCGGCCAATAAAAACATTAAAAGGATTGTGGGGAAAATGACTGAAACCTATAAGGATTGGCATGAGAAATTATCATTTGCTCTCCTTGCCTATCGAACATCTGTTAGAACTTCTACTGGGGCAACGCCTTTTTCTCTGGTTTATGGAATGGAGGCAGTATTACCCATTGAAGTTGAAATCCCTTCTCTACGGGTGTTATCTGAGCTACAGTTGGATAAAGCCGATTGGATCCAATCTCGGTACGATCAGTTGAACCTAATAGAGGAAAAGAGGCTAAGGGCTATTCACCATGGGCAAATGTACCAGAAACGAATGATGCGAGCTTATAATAAAAAGGTTCGCCCCCGAGAATTTCGCGAAGGGGACTTGGTACTAAAAAAGATTCTTCCTATGCAAAAAGATTTTAGAGGAAAATGGATGCCAAATTGGGAAGGCCCTTATGTTGTAAAGAAGGCCTTTTCCAGTGGAGCTTTGATCCTATGCGAGATGGATGGCAAAAGTCTACCAAATCCTGTAAACGCAGATTCCGTCAAGAAATACTTCACTTGAAAGAAAGCGGAACCAAAGTGAAAACCCGTGAAGGGCGCTTTGCTTCCTAAAAAAAAAAAGGGGGGGACTTTGGAGAGGCTAAGGTGAAAACCCGTAAAGGGCACTTTGAGACCAAAGAGGGCTTGAGTCGAAAACCCGAAAAGGGCAACTCAAGTATTGGGCAGGATTGGAACATCAGGACTGGAGCGGATCAAATTTTGATCGGGGGGATATGATGATCTTCCTTTACTTGAACCAACAAGAAAGGATATGCAACGTCTTGAAGCATTGACAGAGTATTGCAGATCTCCTGAACACCTGTCAAACTCAGAAGGGTCTTCGGAAAGTTTGTACAGAGAAACTCAATCTGCGATAACTGGGGCACCTAGTTCTTATGTGTATTCTTGAAAATACATTCTTTCTTCCTTTCTTTTTGTGAAAATACACATTCTCAATCCACTTCTTTGTTACCTTTCTTTCGCCATCTTTGATGTTTTATTTGAGTTATGATCAGAACCAACTTTATTCTTATCTATTATTATGACCTTTTTGCAAACATGTTGCATTGGAATAATGATTAATGGACTAATAAAATGTTCACAACGGAAGTTTTGCATATTACTCTGAAAAGTTCTAAATAATATAGGAACCTGAAACAGGACTATTGTTTAGAACACGCCAATTTTAAAGGTTGGAGATATCTAAGAAGGAAGAGTCTAAGTTAAAAACTATCTTTTCAGATGTTGTTGTCTAAACATTGATTGAACAAAATGACAAGATGTCGTGTCGGTGGCAAAGCTTCAATGAACCAAAAAACGATGTTTACCAGGCAAGAAGAAAAGGTCTTCTAAGAGAAGAAAATTTTGCATTTGTGCATGAGCGTTTGGTATGACACCTTGGGGATGAGGTAAAGGACCAAAGAGTTTCACATTCAATGACATTGAATTGCGATAGGAGAAGATTGAAAAAAGCCATACAATTCCACCCTTGGGTTACAGTGGGAGATTGATGGTACAAATTTTATGTCCCAGTGGATTGAACTTTGACGTGCACAGTGGGGGGCAATCAGATTAAGTGTTTCTTTGGATATGCTAACCGAGCAAGAAGGCGGTGTAGCGCGTCAGTGATAAAGCCTTAATAAGCTTTTGTGTGATGATAACCTAAGCATTAAGGAATCGTTTTCATGACATTTTGCATGTCATTCATACACATCTAGTTAGGAGCATTTGTTTCATTTTGATAATGTCATCTTAATCATTAAGCATAATTAGGTTCATTATAAAAGGTCTTATTCCCCTGAAATTACAGCGGAGCAGATCGAAGATAGTAATCCTATCTCCTTGAGATTACAATGGAGCGGATTAAAGGATCTTATCTCTCTGAAGTTACAGTAGAGAAGATCGCACCAGGTCTTATCTCCCTGAGGTTACAGTGGAGTAGACCGAAGACTTTCAGATCTTATCTCCCTGAGATATCAGCGGAGCAGATCAAAGATAGTAATCCTATCTCCTTGAGATTACAATGGAGCGGATTAAAGGATCTTATCTCTCTGAAGTTACAGTAGAGAAGATCGCACCAGGTCTTATCTCCCTGAGGTTACAGTGGAGTAGACCGAAGACTTTCAGATCTTATCTCCCTGAGATATCAGCGGAGCAGATCAAAGATAGTAATCCTATCTCCTTGAGATTACAATGGAGCGGATTAAAGGATCTTATCTCTCTGAAGTTACAGTAGAGAAGATCACATTCAGTCTTATCTCCCTGAAGTTGTAGTGGAGCAGACGGAAGAAATCAATCCTATATCCCTGAAGTTTCAGTGGAGCGGGTTAAAACCATAGATCTTATCTCTCTGAAGTTGCAGTAGAGCAGATCGCATCCAGTCTTATCTCCCTGAAGTTGCAGTGGAGTAGACGAAAGAAATCAATCCTATCTCCCTGAAGTTGCAGAGGAGCGGGTTAAAACCATAGATCTTATCTCTCTGAAGTTGCAGTAGAGCAGATCACATCCAGTTTTATCTCCCTGAAGTTGCAGAGGAGCGGATTAAAACCACAGATCTTATCTCTCTGAAGTTGCAGTAGAGTAGATCGCATCCAGTTTTATCTCCCTGAAGTTGCAGTAGATTAGACGAAAGAAATCAATCCTATCTCCCTGAAGTTGCAGTGGAGCGGATTAATACCACAGATCTTATCTCTCTGAAGTTGCAGCAGAGCAGATCGCATCCAGTCTTACTTTCCTAGCGTTGCAGTAGAACAGATTGAAGCTACAACAACGGATCTTACTTTCCTAGCGTTGCAGTAGAACAGATTGAAGCTACAACAGCGGATCTTACTTCCCTGACATTGCAATTAAAATATTGAAGCTACAACAGCAGATCTTACCCCCCTGATGTTGCAGTGGAATAGAATAAAACCATGAATCACATCCCCCTGAAGTTGCAACAGAGTGGATTGAAGCTATAAGACGCATCTTTCTAAAATGCAGACGAATGGATCGAAGCAACAAGATTGTGGGTTGAAATAAAGCTACTTGAAGTGAATCGTCAAGAGAGGTCAAGACTCGGCGAGATCGGGCAAAATTGGGCTTTCTTAGTCTTTGCTCTGTTCTCGTTATACGACAACGAGCAAAGAGGGGCAGCTGTACAAGCCCAATTTCGCTCGGGCCTAAACAAACCTAAACCTACCCAGACCCAAATACTAACCCGATTCAAAACAAGCCCAAACATTATGGCCCAAACCCAACAAAGACTAGGGTTTCAGAACCCTAGCCCCTTCCACATGCGCCGTACCATTCTGACCCCTGCTCTGCCATCGCCGCACATCCCATCAGCGCCGACGCCGTTCACTCCTACCTTTGACGCCGCACCTACTCCTGCAAAAACAGATGCCAAACAGAGAGAAACAAGCAAAGGCACAGGAGACAATAGCAAAGATCAATTTATTTTTATTTTATTTTATTTCGGGTATAAAAATGATTTGTAAACCGAAATGGGGGTATTTTTCTGGGATTTTTTTCTTCTTCTCTTTCGGCAAAAGCCAAACACTGTAAAAGGGGGTTCTTTTTCTTTTCTTTCTTGTAACACATTCACAGAAATAAAAGCAAAAAAAAAAATCAAAGGTGATTTCCAAGTTTTGTTTCTGATTTCAATCTTTCCTTTTATTTTTATCACTGTTTTTACTTTTTATTTTTATTTATTTAACGAAAATATAAAAAGAAAAAAGAAAGAAACTCACCGGGACGGATTTCAAGCGCCAATCAGATGTTTCGTCGGCCGTCGAAAGCAGTGGCGGTGCGACGAGCGCAACGGCGGCGCTAAAAGGAACCAAGGGCCGGATTTTTTTTTAGAGAAAAAAGAAAGGTCTTTTTGAATTTTTTTTTAAAACAGTGGCTGAAATGAAAAGAAAATAAAAAAGGAGGTGTTTAAATACAGATGCAAAACGACGCCGTATAGGGCCTTCTGACCCGCGCGCGACCCTACCCGCTCTAGGGGGTCCGCATGTTTTCGCGGAATGGGTTATTTACAACCCTTGTCCCTCCGCGTTTATGGCTCTCTTAATTTACTCCCTTTTCGTTTGTTTCATTTTTTTAATTTAGCCCCATAGTTTAATTTGTTTTTCAATCTGGTCCTTCGTAACGCCGCGTTTTGGGGTGCTTGGTCTATTTGCCATTTTGGACCTCCCTCTTTCTGCGCGTGTCGCAGTTCGGTCCTTTCGTTTTTTTATTTGAAATTCGCCCGGTATTTTTGTTTATATTTCGGTTTAGTCCCTTTTTTTAGCAATTTTATTATTATTATCATCTTTTATTATTATTATTATTATTATTATCTTTACTATTATTATTATTATATATTATTATTATCAATATTATGGTTATTATTGTGATGTTTTTATTTACATTTACTTATGAAAATTTTAGATATATGTGTTTTATTATATTATTATTATATAATTGTTTATATATATACACGTATATATACACTTTTAACTTAGTTAATATAAATACTCATTTTTATATACATATGCACCTTCCTTTTACATGTATTTCATTATTTTCATATTCCATAATTTTATATCTATATATATGTACATATTTTGTATATACATATTTATTATTTATATTTTAAAATGTATTTCATATATTTTATATATTTCGTAATTTACATATACACACATATTTTAATTTAGGCCTATATACATATATATATCTCTTTGTTCTTTTTAATTGTATTTACTCTTTATTTATCTCATTTCCATTATTATTTCGAATGAATGTTTAGCTTTATTTGCCTATGTACGTTGTCACTTTGAATGTTGTCGATTTGTCCTTTTAACTGTTTTATATTAATTGCAATTGCTTGTGTTATTTCCTTGCTTTTGTATTTAATATGGTTTTGTCATGCATAGCAACAATGCAATTTGCTTTCGTATTCTTTACTACAACTTCGTATTTTATCTCACTCGATATAAATAATTTTGTTTTGAATAAATAACATTTCGTGTATTAGATTTGAGAGGATTGTACCCTAACTTATTGGGTCTCAATTTTTACAACAAATCTAAATACACAAACTTTTTTCAACTCAAGTTTTTAAATAATTTCGGGATTTAAAAGAAAATCGTATCCTAACTCACTGGTCGTGATCTCCCTTTTAAATCTGAGATTTTGAAGATATCTTTTAAGCAAGCATTTTTTACGCATCGAGAATTCGAGACATTGTGTCCTAACTTACTGGATATGATGTTTTCTTTCTCGACTAACGTGAAATATGCCTATTTTCCTGAAAATTTTTAACAATTTAATATAAGGATCGTATTTTTAAATATTTCTCCAAATTTTTAATTTTCGACAAATAAGACATTAGCTAATCAACTAGGTACCAATTTTGGGCGTATCGAGGGTGTTAATCCTTCCTCGTGCGTAACCGACTCCCGAACCTATTTTCTAAATTTCGTAGACCAAAACCGTTGTTTTAATAAAATCAAATTATTTATTAAAAACAACCCTTTTCCCAGGTGACCCAATCACACCTCAAAAAGGATTGGTGGCGGCTCCCTTTTTCATTTTTAAAACCCAAGTCGACCCCGTTTTCCATCAAAAAAATGGTGTCAACACAATATGTATGGAATTAAAATAAAAAAATAGTTTAAATTGTGAATAAAAGGAAACTTAAATAGGTAAATATGTCATATTAATAATATTAAATGCATTCTATTTGTTTATCATATCATTATAGTTTTTTTTTTAAATTGGTATCGAGTTAACTTGTGGCACTAATTCAATCGACAATATTATCATTAAGATTATAGCATAGCCACGACATTATCGAAGCCACTTTACTTCCATTTATTTATTATGTGTTTAATTTTAATTCTAGTTTTCTCTACCAATATCTTTGTAATTAGTGGAGGGAATATTGTCAATTGTTTTTAGTTTGAGTTATGCAATTTGATTTTGCTTTAGAATTTTTTTTCTATGATGAATCAAATTTTTTATTTTTTAAAAAGTAAATTTATTAATTTATTCAATGAATGGAATCATACAATTTAAAGAAAAAAAATAGTAAATATTCATCGTAGATGATAAAAGACAGGCTCCATCAACACAACAAAAGCTTTAGCCTTAACATCAATAGAACATTATGACACGTTGACAATTGGCTTTGTCACAACTCAAGCACGACATGTCTGGAGTAATTGCAAGCACTTAATACGATAATGAAATCAGCCCCGGATGGTCCAAAGCGGTGAGCAAAAATCAACAAAAGAATCAAGCATTCACCAAACTAGAGTGGACAACAACAAAATTATTCCTAAAATCACTTGTAAAACTAAGATTACATGCATAAGCAAGATTAAAAATCGTGCTACAAGAGTAGACAAAAACTTCTAAAACTGAAGACTTATTAATAATGGAAAAACAAACAAAAAAAACATATGAAACTTAACACGACTCCAAATTGACACGTGAAATCATTTATTATTCTAAAATACTCTCAAAACAGAAACATGTTAAGAAGTTGACGAAGAGTCACCCACGTTCCAAGAAAAACTACTAGTGGTCAGTGGAGTTCTAACGAATGACAGGCACTGCCATCTGTCCATCACAACTTGTAAAAACAACAAAGATACCCACAAAAGAAATTTACAAATTGAAAAGAGAGAAGACATGTGTAGTGAGTGAGAAAAAGAAAGAGTTGATGGGAGAGGAAAAAAGCGGACGATAACTAGCCTAGAGGCTAACACCGTTACTGAGCAAAACAAAAGATAAAAGCAAACGACTTATAATGGATAACTTTTTAAAGATTAACAACGGTAGAAATTTAATAAAATGGAGATATCAACCTCTCTTTTTTATAAACTATTATTAGTATATATATATCATATGTTATTTTTTATCTTATTATCTTATTTTTAAATGTAATTATTTCATTATTCATTTTTTTATTAATATAACTATTAATAATTAATGTAAATTTTAATCTAAAAAAATTGGAAGAGAAAAGAAATGTATGAATTAAAATAATAATAAATTTAAATACTTTTTCTATGACTTGCACGTGAAAAAATATTATCTAATTCAATAATTTTTATTTTATAAATTATGTTGAAACTTAAAAGAAAATACGATTAAGGGGTTTCGTATTGGTAAGTAAATTTATTAAATAATTCATCAAAAAGAATATAAACTTAAATATACATAAAAAGAATATTTAAAATATAAAATATGATTTCGCATCCTCAGATTATATTTCTAGTATTTTATATATAAATAAATTCTTAATTGCTGTATAAAAATTTTTGAATAAAAAGAAATAAAAGACAAGGTGTCTCACACAATTTTGTTTAAGAATAATTATTTGTGTAACAATAAAAAATATATTTTTCAGGATAAGAAATATTGTTCTTTTTTACTGAACGAAGTAGTTTGAATGAAATAATTGCACTTTAAATTAAATAATGCAATTTTTGGATTGTATATTTCTGCACTGTAATTTACAATTGAATAATTACACCTTTACAATTGAATAATACCAAAAATCATTCGAGAGAAAAAAAAAAGTTTGTCGAATCTGAGACACATATAAGCATTACGAAAAGGTAAAAAAAAGTCATAATACTAAGTGTTGTTTCAAAAAATTCATAAAGTGTTGTTTCAGATAAGTTGTAACTTTGAAAATGTCATAAAACCACAAACATGTGATTAAGTAACGTTTCAGAAAGGCCATAACCTCATAAAGGTTATAACATCAAGTATTGTTTCAAAAAATGTCAGAACATTAGGTGTCGTTTTTTGGTGGTAAAATGTATTTCATTGGAATCACTATTCATTTGCAAAATTTTAGTACTTACTGGAATCACCATGTTAATTGTATTGGCGTTTTAAAAAAGTCATAATTTTTTGGTTGCTAAGTGCATTGTATTGGAATCTCCACCCATTTATTTGTCAAATATTAACTTTTTTTTGGCTAAGTGCATTGTATTGGAATCACTATTTATTTACAAAATCTTAGTACTATATTGGAATCACCATAGTAATTGTATTGACATTTTAGAAAATTCGTAACATTTTAGTGGTTAAGTGCACCTCATCGAAATCACCACCATTCATTTGCAAAATCTTAGTATTGTATTGGAATCACCATGATAATTGTATTAGCGTATCAAAAAAGTCATAACTTTTTGGTGGCTAAGTGTAGGGGTGTTCAAACGGTTAGTCAAACCAAACTAATATTAACATAATTAATCGAACTTTTTAATCTTTTAACTATTAACCAAACCAATTTTTTTTTTTAAACTTAACCAAACAAAAAATTTTCAGTTAATTCGGTTGGTTAACCAAATTAACCAAAATTTATATGTTTTTATTTTTTTTTGGTTAAAACAAGTATAAAACATATAAAATACTTAAATTGATAATGTTCACTTGACCAAATTAAAACTATATATAATTATTATTATTAATTATTAAGTTTGGTTAATTCAGTTGATTCTATTAATTACCCGATTTCAAACAGAATTAATCAATAATTGAATTTTCAAAAAATTATTAATTGACCTCCGACCGAATTAGACTAATTCGACTGGTTAATTCAGTTTTAACCAAAATTTGATCACCCCTAAGTGTATTGTATTGGAATCACCACCATTTATTTACAAAATCTTAATATTTTGATGGTTAAGTGGGTTATATAGAATCACAATTTATTTGAAAAGTCTTCTTTTGCATTGTATTGTTGTATTGGAATCACCATAAAAATCTTAGTTCTTTATTAGAACCACCATGATAACTATATTGGAATCACTATTTATTTACTTTTGTACTATATTGGTTGCAACAGTATTGGAGTCACCATGATAATTATTTTGCATTTGCAAAATTTTAGTACAATATTATGTTGATTGAATTCACCACCGGGGTAATTTACTACAAAATCTTGTTTGCAAAGGTTAGAAAAAAATTTATTATTTCTCTCTTTTATATAATATATTATTATATTTTAATAGTATATAAATAAATTTAAATATAAGTCCTCTCATAAATTTTTTCATTTGAAGAAATTAATGAAGAAATTCTAAAGTGTTTATAAAAATAATGAAGAAACTAACACTTATTTATATGGTAAGGGTGAGGTATAATATTGTTTTCTAATAAATGTAGGATTAAAATTATTTTTTTAATTTCTTAAAATGTATCTAAAAGTATGTATTTTTTTATTTTATTAATTTATTTATAAATTAAAAAATTGTATTAAGGATAAATAATATAATATTTTTTATTAAAAAAAGATTACAGGGATGTTTATCCAAAAAAATTTAAACTAAAAAAATAAAATAAAAATAAATTGTTAAAATATTTTTTTCACAGATAATAATTCTAATAATATCAATATTAAAATCAAAATTGTTATAAATATATTATTGAGTAGATGTACATCAAGATCAATATAAGTTTTGATCTACTTTAAATTCTTATAGTCATTAGAAGTATATCTCTACTTCATTTATATTTTTTTATGCATATAAATAGAGACATTGGAGAAAATCTGTAAATATTCTGATTGATCAATAAAATATGCTCTCTCTTTTGCTCTCACATTTTCTTTGTTCTTTACTCTCTATCTATTTATTTTATAATATGTTATCAGCACGATTCGCTTTTAATTGTTTTTCTCCATAAGTCACAAAAATATCCCAAATTTTGTTATTATTGATTGCCTCCTAGAGTTGCTGCTATTCCAATTGAGGCCTACGCACTATGGGTAATCATTAGAGCCTTTAACCACTTAGCCAGGGTGATAAAGATGGTGTTAAAGAATTTCAAGTATATTTAACTATAATTTATTTATTATATCATGTTTATTATAATTGGAGACAAATCATGACAACATGAATAAATAGATTTTTATTTGAAATCCACGCATGTTTTGCGATGGTGATTATAAATAAAGAATCAATTGAGGCGTTTATAAGTTCGTCCTAGTAAATTTATTGCATTCCTCTACGTGAACACAAAAGAAAATATAAATCAATATTATTCCAATATTTGGTAGTACAAAATTAGTCGAAAGTTCCAAAAGAGCAATATATTAATATCTTGTGATGGTTAATCCATTGGTTTTAAAGGATATTTATAATGGATATATCATATTGAGATTGTGAATAAAGATAAATATCTATTTTGAAAGGATGAAAAAAAGGGAGATTGAGTTATTGATTACTCTTGTTATTAAATTGAATTGATTGTGATTATCTTTGTGATCTTCTTTTGTCATCATCCCCATTAAGGGGTTAAAAGCAAAATATTTGACTGTGAAAGATCTATTTATGAGTAATAGAATATGATAATTCTATCTAAAACTAATTATGGTTGGATATACCTGAAGTTATAAAAAAATTTTAAATTGTGAATATAACTTTACAGTATTCAGAATAAGTTCTCAAATACAATTATGTAGAAAAATATTATTGATGAGAACCTTGTAAGAGAGAGATTATTCAATTTTGCATGATTCAAATGTGCTCCTATGGTTGCAATATCATGAAAAAGAATTTTACTTATGATTGAACAAAAGTTTTTAACCACGAAACCTAACTATTCCCTAAAAAGAATGTAACAATATGTAATAAATTCGAAAGATATAATCTTTGACGTGGATGTAGTAAATTGAACTATAATAATAATCATGGGGGATGGTCGTAATAAATTTTCTCCCCACCAGAAGTGGAAAAATGAAGAAAGCAAGAAAATAACAAGAATTTCCTAGAACTTTTTAAAAAGAGAGACAATTTATTTATGAAGAGTTATTGGTTATGTACCTATTGTACACTTGAAAAATAAGACACACTATCAAAGCCTGCTATTAATAGATTTTGATTGTATTCAAAGTCTACTACTGAAATTTAATTTGCCTACTTCTTATCGTCAAGACAACGTAGAACAAAAAAAGGTACGTCTTTAAATAGTAAATCAACTTGATATATGATTTAAATATTTTTAAATGGTCTTCTTTTTAAGTTTTGATTACATGTGTTACACATTGGTGTAAGCATCTCATTTGTTCATGAAAATAAATATTAACTGATTTATTTATGTTGCTATAATAGGTTTTATAATTAAATAATATATTTGATTAACACATATCTAATATACAAATTTATGTTAACAAACCAATGAATTTTACGGTTATTCAGATTTGATTTACTTCAAAGAATTGTTAAATGTAGTAGTTCATATGTTTTATGTTATTCCATTTGTTAATTATTAGAGAAATGACATGAGCAATTGTAAATGAAAAGTTTTATGAGCTTGAATAGTTGGATTTTGAATTAAATTTCATGCATGTTTATGATAATGGTTATGAAAAAATTGCTAGTTTTTCAGTATGTCATATTTTTATGTTTGAGATGTGATGTTTATTGATATATTTAATATATGATTGTTTCTATACATGACCTAGGAAGTTATTCTTGGTAGTTAACTGATTATATAAAACTTTTGTTAGAAGGGTTTTAAAAGTATTTTGAATCTAACTCGGGACTTTTCGCATCTAAAGCAAGAATCATACCACTAGACCAAATACCCTGTATTTGAAGATTTTGACATATTCCTTGAAGCGAATATTTCATATAATTATTTAGAAATTATATTTATTGACTTAGTGGCATTATAGACTTCACATTGATTTAGACATTTCCAGTAATAAATGTCACAATAGTATTTATATGTGGATACAAAGTAAAAAGAACGATAGTAAAATTATCAATTTATTATAATTTAGTACAATTGAAACGCGTCTTAAAGTAAACCAGAAGTTTGCTGATACAAATGCATTTACTACTTGGCGTGACCAGTTAGACCATCCTGGATTATATATGATGTGAAAATTAATTGAGAATTCATATGGACTTCATTAAAGAACCAGAAGATTCTTTAATTTAAAAAATTTTCATTTGTTGCTTGTTCTCAATAAAAATTGATTGTTAGAAACTCACTAACTAAAGTTGAGATTTAATATCTTGCATTGCTGAAATGAATATGGGCTCATTCATCCACAATGTGGATGGTTTTGATAAAATATGATTTTGATAGATGAATCTACAAAATAATCACGTATGTATTATCAACTTGCAACCTGTCATTTGCAAGATTGTTTGTTTAAACAATTAATTTCAGATCATGCAATAAAGACAGTTCATCTTACTAATACTGATGAGTTTATATATTGCTTGTTTAAATAATTAATTTCAAATCATGCAATAAAGACAATTCATCTTGGTAATACTGATGAGTTTATATCTTAGTCTTTTATTGATTGAGTTTGAAAAACTTTTGTAAAAGTTTATTATTTATGCGCATAATGGTTTAGAGAAATTATTGATTGAACGCCTCTAATTAATGTCTAAACCATTACTTATGAGAACTAAACTTCTTATTTCAACATGAGATTATGTTGATTTACGTGTTGTACGCATCAAACCAATAAGTTATAAATACTCTCCATTACAATTGGTTTTTGATCAAAAGCTAAATATATATTATCTTTGAATTTTTGTATGTGTGTATATGTTCCAATTGCTCCATCACAACGCACAAAGATGAGTAACTCCTCAAAGAAAGTTGAGAATATATATTAATTACAAGTTTCTTTGTATTATTAGATGTTTTGAATCTATTGAAGATTTAATTATGACATGATTTGTAATTACAATTTTGATTTGATAGTTTTTCCGACATTAGGGGGAGAGAAATAATAATTTGTAATAAGTTAGGGGGAGAGTAATTTGAACCAAAAGTTTAATAAGGATAACTCATTACAAGTTAACTATCAGATGTATTTACAAACTTAATGAGAATAACCAAGTGTTATATACCATCTAATATTTTAATTTGAATCAAAGTCCTAGTAGGACAATCAGTTAGAATAAATAATAGATTGTTCAGTTCCAAAGATGAAAATTCTTCTAGATGGTCATATAGTGAAGGCAGGTGCTCCAGAAGAGATCCAAGACATAACTAACAAGTAAAACTCTAGAAGAGGTTCAGGTACCTGAAACTGAAGATTAAAATAATGAAAAAAGAGATCTCGATAAGTTATGTCAATTCGAAAAAATGTGGAACTGAATAAAAAAGTGGTCGACAAGGATTTTGCATACAATATTATTATTGAAATAATGAAATAAAAGGAGGATTTTGAATAAATCTATTGAGAAATATATATATGGAATAAATTGATCAAAATAGAGAGATGCAACTCAAGTACAATTAAATTTATGTAGTTTTTGAACCAGTAGCCCAAATATCTAAAGGTGTGAAGCCAAAGAAAGTGCAAATGAAGTAGTTTTGCATAAGCGGAATAAAAATATGAAGTTTTTCGCTAAGTCCTGGTATTGGTTATAAAAAGATATAATATTCTTTTGTGGTTGTAAGCGGGCCAATTTGCCTGGGTCTACATTAAAGCCGAAATAAAGAAACAAAAAACCAAAACAGTCCATTAAATGTCCAATTACATAACAAAAATAAAATAAAATAAACAATATAATGACTAGTCCAATTACAAATCCCTAACCCAAAACCCTGATGGCCAATTGGCACAATGCCTAAACCAAATCTCAGCCAAGGCAAACCCTAGCCTAATGCTTGCGCCGCAACCAGACAATGCCTCCGTACGCTCCAGCAGCCTCAGCCACGTCTGCGCCTCCGTACGCCTCACGCAAAGGGCCAGCGCATGCCCCGTACTTTGTACCTACAAACAAACGAAATAAAAACAGCAGCAAATAGGAAATAATGAAAAGAAAATTATATTTTTTATTTTGATTTTCTTTCTTTTCGGCTATAAATCCAAGAGTTTTGATTCTTGTAAGGGGGTTACATGCATATTACGCATACTAAAAATACATATTGAATAGAAAGTTCAAAGAGTAATTGAAAAAAAGGTGATCCCGAGTGCTTCATCAGCTTTTCTCTTGAATCTGTTTCATCTATTTTCTTTTCTATATTTTGCACACGTTTATTTACATAAGAAAGTAAGAAAGGAAAACATACCTTCAAACGAGCCATCAGAGACCATCTCTTCTTCGTTGAAATCGAAGCTTGAGATAGGTTTTCGGGGCTAAAAATCTGACCTTCTAAGATGAGGTTTAGAGTAGGAAAATGGAATGTTTCCATGGCGAGCTACCTTCCATCGGCTTCAATGGTGGAATGGTGGCAGTTGAAAGGACGAAAGGGGTTGGAAAAGCCCCAAAATTACGGCGCCGAAACCCTAGCAAATGGGTATTCAGTTTCTGGCTTGAAAAATAACTAATTGCCATTCCTTTTTTTATTTTTTTGAGAATGAAACGAAATGGCGCCGTTTCAAGGGGAAGGGTCTGCGCGTCGACCCGCTCTAGAACCCAAACCCGCGCCTTTGTGCCTCAAATGGGCTATTTGCGATATAAGTCCCTCCCTTTTGCGCCGCATTTCAGCTGACCCCTATTGGCATTTCATGTTTTTTTAATTTTCCCCAAAAGTCCGTGCGTTATTTCATTTGAGCCCACGCTTGTGCGCTGCGTTTTGGGAACCTGGAATATTTTTAGCTTGATCCCCTACGCATTTGCGCGCTTTGCCCATTGGTCCTCTTTTTTATTATTTTATTTATAAATTAGCCTATTCATTTTAATTTTTTTTAATTAGATCCTTCTGATTTGTGTGGTTCATTCCTTTTTTAATTTAATTCACTTAATTTATATATATATACACGTGTGAATGCACATTTTTTTTGAGTCTTCATGATGATTTTACCTCCTCTTTCATGACATCTTTATTTTTAAATTTTTTTATCGTATTATTTTAAAACATTTTTGTATAAATACTTCATTTGAATACTCTTATATACTATTATATCTATGGAATTCAGGATTAACTTAGTTTTCTTATTCTACATATATCATATTAATTCTATGTTACTTTATATACATGTTCTCTTTTAAATCTACTTGTACATATTCTTAAACCTTATATATATATAACATGTTTTATTATACAATGTTGTCATTTAAAAAAAAAAACTTCATGGTGTATGTTATTTAAATTATTTTCCCTTTTATATGTATATGATCATCTTTAGATAGATATTTCGAAAAAAATACTTTGTACATATGAGTATGTTTATAAGTCTATTATGTATATAATTTATAATAAAGTTAATTTAATCTTAAATGCATTATTAAGTGCATGTCCTTTTTGCAAATAACTATTTCTAAATTTATTTATGCATATATATGTTTTTATAAACCTATTGCATGCATTTCTTAAAGTTATATTTTACAATGTATTTTTGTTATTCTTGCATATCCTATACATTATTTAAATTTTCACATATATATTCCAATAAACATTTTTTCCCCTTTTGTATATTTCTTGATTTTAAAATTTTCTAATAATTGCATGCGTATATTTAGTTTGTCTTTATAAATGGTTTTTAATTGATCAATCCATCAACTCATACATCATATATATTACGTGCTTATCATTACTTTAAACTTGTTTCATATCACATTTTTTTATTTTGTTTTGTATATCTTGCGTTAATTATGTTATATTAGGCTATGAATATTATTTGTGGCATATTATTTTTATTTTTGTATCAATTATTCTCCATACATGATTGAAATTGGGTTTTATTCTTGGTTAGTTATATTTAATTGTTTGTTAGTTGATTAAATAAATTATATTATCTTCATTCATCTATTGGCGTCTTTTATCCCATATCATTGTTTTCCACTTGGTTTACGAAACGTGGTTTTATAAGGTCCAAATCTTCAAGATTAATTTTGTCTTATTTCAAGTAAAATTAATGCGTTTTAAGCTAGTTTTATAACTATTCATTTAAAAATTTTCAAAACGAATGCAACATTCAAGGTTTGGGAATTTGGGGAATCGTGCCCAATCTTGTTGGGTTGCAATTTCCCGTTTCTTCAAAATAATCGAATATTCTTTTCGAATTTCAATCATGCCTTTAAAAATTCTTTAAAACGAAGGCAACGTTCGATGTTTGGCAATTCGGGGAATCGTGCCCCATCGTGCTGGGTTGCAATTTCCCATTTCTTCAAAATAATCGAATATTCCTTTAGAATTTCACTCATGTTTTCAAGATTCTAAAGCGAGGCAATGTTCAATGTTTGAAAATTCGAGGAATCGTGTCCTACCGTGCTGGGTTTCGGTTTTTCTTTGGACCAAATAATTGGGCATCCTTTTGTAATTTATAACATATTAACTTTTGGAAGTGGAAATTTATCGTGTCTTCGAGGGTATAAAGGGTCGTGTCCTATCGTGCTGGATGTGATGCTATATTCCTCTGAAACAAGAGAATTTTGACGACCAACTTGAGCCATTCAAATGTTTTCAAAGGAATCACATTTCAAAAATATTTTTAAACCTGAGACATAAGGACAGTATTTAATCGATTTGGTACCAATTTTGGGCGCAGTGAGGGTGCTAATCCTTCTTCATGCGTAATCGACTCCCGAACCCGTTTTCTCATATTTACATAGGCCAAAATCGTTGTTTTAGTAAAAAGAAATATTTTATTAAAATAACCAAATTTTTAGGTGATCCAATCACACCTAAATAAAAGATTGGTGGCGACTCCACATTTTCGTTTTTTAAAGTCGATCGCCCATTTTTTAAAATTTGAAAAAAATGGTTTCGACAGTGGTGAATGCAATAACCTTTAGATACACTATTTTGATAATTCATAAAAGATTTAACTTGCATTTAATGGTTGTTGTTACAACTTTTTATGAATCACTCTACAGTAAAGTTTATATTAAAATCCTTGAAGGATTTAGAATGCTAGAAGCATATTGGAATTCTCAGGATATTGTTCATTTATATGAATTGAAATAATTTGACTATATGTATTAAATAGTAGTTGAAGGAAGATTATAAAATGATCCAAAATACCTATTTGTGTTTTTATAGAAAAATGATATTAAAATTTACTATGATTATTGTTAAAACTGCTAATGAGATCAAAATATATTTTCCTCAAAAAGATTACGGGGATGTTTATAAAAAAAATTAAACTAAAAAAATAAAATAAAAATAATTTGTTAAAATAATTTTTTGCACCGATAATAATTCTAATAATATCAAGATTAAAAGCAAAACAAATAAATAATTGGATTTTAAGTTTACTTGTAATTATTAGCTTCCTAATGTCGTTTTAACTTAGATTTTTTATGGTGACAAAAACAATCAAGTTTATTAAAATTGGATAAATTCATTCTACTTAATTTGAAATTCATGTTTTTCTTTTGGTAGAACGATAACTATTCTTTTTTATGCACTAATAATTATTATTTTTAACTAATCACAAAATTCATAAAAAAATATTAATGAAATTAAATTATGAATAATTCACATGGCAAAAAAAATTACCTTGTCCACGTTAGCTAGAAATATGAAATCTTGTAATATATATGTATATATATGATAATAAATTTCTACTTGAGATGGTATCATGAGTTACCACTAATTCGAATAGAATTAAAATTTTAGACATTTAATAAATATTGTTATAGAGATGTTTATCTCTTTTAATATTTTTGTATAATATCTTTTTTTAATAAACTTAAATATTTACTAGTTTTATGGTACACTCATGTTCCTTATGTAAATAATATATTTATAAAAGTTGTCCATTAAAAATCAAATAAGACATTGATTAAGTCGATTGAGTCTTATTTTGATTGGCATCGTTATTGTTACCAGTGTAAGAGGACGTAGGTTTAAGCACGCTGAAGTGTATTATCCTCCTATTTAAAGGTTGAGAAAAAGGTATGAGTAGTTCTAGGCATTGTATCAAAAAGAACAAATGTAATAAAACATATAATGAAATTAATGTTAAAAAAAATGACATTGGTTGAAAAGATTAAGTTTACAATTCATGCCGATTGAGTCTTAGCTCAATTGACATCAGCAGTGTTGCCAGCACAGGAGGATGTAAGTTCAAGTACGTTGAAACGCATTATTCTCGTAATAAAATTATAATTTTCTCAAAAAAAAACTAACTTTCTAAGTATCGTCAAAACACTACTATTTCCATAATTAGTATATAATGGTTTGTGGTACGAGTTGAGCCCATATGATAAATCACAAGACTTAATAAAACATACTTCAAAAAGTTGAAGATTATTTAGACTACTACAAGATTACTTAGAAGAGTCCAAGATGAAATATATTTGGTGAAGCTGATGTTGGGTATAAAATATTCTAGTTAAAATAAATTGGATAGACAACTTATCTGAAGCTAGGTGAAAGAGTTTTATGAGCTTCAAACAATCGACCTTTAAAGCTTATATATTAGGTACTTTATTTCGTGGGAATATAGGGAATTGAGAGAGTAATTTTATGTTTATTGTAATCAACATTGTTGAAAATGTTTTTTTTTTTCACATTTAAATGGTTAGCTAACAATGGAAATGTTGTTTGGGTAACTATGGTGAGGTTGCAATTATTAAAAGATATATCATGAGTTTAGTTGTGGATTTCTCAAAAGATGATGAGTTTAATACTTGATTTTTTTTTAGAAAATTAGGATAATTTAGTTGTAGATTGCTTGTACCATAAGTTTAGTAGTGAATTCTATTCTCTAGCAAAGGATGTGTAGCGAAAGGTGATGCATTGAACTGCATTACTAATTTTCATGCGTTTTTTTAGTATTTACTCATTATATTACTAATTTTCTTATATTCTTTCTACTATTTCGTGTTTTGTTCGTATAATTAAATGCATTTATAGTCATTTATAATTAAAATGTAAAAATAATTTATTTAAAAACAATCATATAAATTTTAACCATTAAAATCAGAGCTACTATTTGGTAAATTGATAATGTATTTTTTTATTCCACAAACAACTTAAAAATATTATCACGTCTTTTTTTTTTAAAATATTGGTTTTTTAATATTTTACTATATCAGAACACTTGTCAACCCTCTAACTCTACTTATGAAGTTTAAAAACTCCATTAATATTGTGTCAAATATTTTCCATAAAATAATTCTTTATCTCTCATGTTCCTAATAAATTTTAACAATTTTTCACCCATAAAATAGGTTTTCTAATTTTTAATATATATATTTGCATATAATAGTATATTTAGTTACTACCATTGCATATTTTTATCATTTAGTCCTCCACCATTAAATTGTCATTATATACACTCATTTTAGTCACCCACCTTTAGTTAATTTTTATTTTAGTCACCATTTTATCTTTTTAATTTCCTTTATTTTTGCGTTTTAAGAATTAATTTTATTTTTCTTTCTGGGAAAAATTTAGATTTTTTAAGAGAAAAATCTGGGTTAGAAAAAACAGTTTATCTTTTTTATTTTTCTTTATTTTTTAGAATTAATTTTAATTTTTTCTCAAGGGAATGAAAAAATTTAGAGTTTTACAAGGAATTATCTGGATTTTTAAAAGAAAACATTGAGTTCTTACGGGGAAAACCAATTTATCTTTTTCTTTTCCTTTTCCTTTGCCTTTTTATGGTAAGAGGAAAAAAAATAGGGTTTTATAAGAAATTACTTGGTTTTTATATGAAAATTTTGGATTTTTATAGAAAAAGTTATTTCATCTTTTTAATTTCTTTTTAGAATTAATTTTAGTTTTTTAGTGAAACGATAAAATCTGGAATTTTATAGGGAGTTATCTGGTTTTTACATAGAATTGAGTTATAGGTGAAAATTTTGGTCATTTTAGCAGTCTGAATAACTCAATTTCTTACAAAAACTCTTTTTTCTAAAAAAAATAAAATTAATTCTAAAAAAAATTGACTAAAATAAAAATAAGTTGGGTGACTAAAATAAATATGTATGACGGGTGACTAAAATGATAAATGTATGTAACAATAATGACTAAAATAATAAAAGTATGTAAGAATAGTGTTTGATACCACAAATTTTTTTTTAAAATTTTTGATATCTAAAATAGTAAAAAAAATATAAAAGTTGAGTATAGTTGACAATTTAGAAATAAACTGAACTGAAATTCAAATAAAAATAAAAGTTTTCCATATTTATTTTCTGAATTCAAAATCCAATAAAAGTTAGTAAGGTCAATCCATATTCAAGGTTTTAGGCTATGGAACCACGTGATACTTGTTTAATTATTTACAAAATTGCATTGATATGATAAAAATGGTTAGTCTAAATAAATTATAGACAATTCATCCAATAACTATGGAAAGATTGATTACAACAAATTTCAATTCTAAAGTTGAATAATATGGAAACTTTGAATTACAAGGTTTGCCTTGGAATTCTGACGAACTTATTAAGGTTTCTTTAACTTTTCTCTTTTAAATTTCTACATTCTCATATATGGTTGTAACTTTTTTAACAAACAATTGAGTATGCTTAAATATAAATGGTTCAATTAGATTGAAAGATGCGTTTACTGTAGTTGCAGAGCTTTTGCGTGATCGAAATGGGGTGGATATTGGCTTTAATAGGTATTTAGGTAATTGTGCAGTATCGAGTTCTGAACTTTAGGGTATTTTCGATAAGTTGAAACTTGTGCTAAATCAGGGGTTTGAGAGATTCTTAATTCAGACAGACAATCTTAAAGTAGCTAATATCATTCAAGATGGAATAACTGAGAATTTCAATTCCGCTTTGGTAAGTAGAATCCATATATTATTGAAGCTTCTAAAGCAATGGAGTCTTTAGCATATTTCTTGAGAGCATAATAAACTCGCAAACAAAATTGTTAAAGTGAAAAATGGAAAAATTGATTTATGGAAAACCCCATCCAGATAACTTAATATTAATATTGATTATTTGAGAAGTTGAATAATATGCGAATTTTGTTTTTTATATATTGTTTCAATTAAAGTGACAATCAATAAATTTAAATTTGAACATTAAGATCTCCACCTCTTTTTAATTTAATGACATGATGGGTTATAATAATTTTGAGATCTTAAATTCAAATTATATTAGTTTTGGGTTTGTTTTAAAATTTCATTCATGTAAAAAATAACATATTTAGATGTTATTTGATAAATTTTAAAAAAATTAAGTGTTAAATATTCAATACCGAATCTTATAAGTACTTAATTTATATTAGAAAGTTGCTAAGTATATTAACGAAATTAAGTATTAAATGTAATTATGTTGTTTGATAAAATTAATCTTGTTTTTAAAATTATTTATTTCTTAAATTTAAGCTTATTAATATTAAATATTATTTTATCTAATTTTTCATAAAAATTAAATATAATAATTTAGATATCACACTTTCTAACAATTTAAATATATATATATACACAAATATATATGCTTAAATATTCTTAGCATTAAATGATACGTAGCTATCTACCTACTTATTCAATATTTTTTGTTGAATAATTTGTATTAATTATAAAATTAATATGATTATCAAATACATTTAAAAAAAATGTCAAAAATTTTCATTTTCAATGAAATGAAAATTTTCAACAATTTATCAAACATGGGCGCCAATGAATTTTTATTTTATTTGATGTAAAAAAAAAAGAAGGTTATGCCTTCGCCATATGAAATATGAAATAGTAAGTAATAATAGCATGACACTTCAAATTTGATATGAATTTTTTTTTATATTTCAAAATATTAAATTATGTATCGAAAGAATAGTACAAGAGAAAGAACATTTCCAATTTTATCTTAGTTGTCGTGGACTTAACTCAGCGTCACAAACTTTTTTTTCGTACCAGAGGTTATTAATAATATTTATGTTATAAAAGAGTACGAAAAATATTTTTTATTTTATTTTTTCAAAAAAAAAGAAAGAAATTTTGGGATTATTGAATTAAATACGAAATGAATATATAAAGCAACGGAGCCATCATTATATTGTTGAACTTTTTCGGAAAAAAAAGGTGGTAATTGAATTATTTAGTGACCTGGATCAGGGGCGAAGTTAGAAAATTTTTTTAGGGGGGCCGAAATTTTAATTTTAATTTTAATAGTCTATCTCTTGTAATTTTTAAAGGATTAAATTAATTTTTTATAATTTTAGGGGGTAAAGTGTAATTTTACCCTTACTAATTTAAAATTTTAAAATTTCGTAAATGGCCAAAACAACAAATTTTCATCTTATGGGGGTTAGGGCCCTGCCAGCCCCCTGGATTCCTCTCTGACCTGGATCTAATAGAAACTCGTAAAAAAACCTTAAGAAACATCATTATATTTGTAAGAAAACTTTGTGATCACATAGATCTTTTTTGTAATTATTCGAATGTATAGATTATAATTGTAATTGAATTTATACTCATAATTATATGGATAATCTCTTAAAAAGAAAATTATTAAACATACAGTTATACATTTTCTATATGACTTTATAAAGAAGATTTTTATAATAACATCTAAACATATTTTTAATAAAAACCTATCTAAAATATTTAATAAAAGTCTCTACGTTTCATGTATTTAAAATTTAGTCTTTTCATTTTTATTTTTAAGAATTTAATCTCTCTACTTTTTAGATTTAAAAATTAATTTTTTAAATTATATATAACCACCTAACATTTTAATTAAAAAATAAATAGAAACTATTTAAACTAATTAAGAACATTATAAAAATATAAAGAGTAAATAATGTTAGAAATTAAAATATAAAATTAAATTTCGATTTTAAACACATTAAAGGGACTAAAATAAAAAAAAAATTAATCATTTTATAAAGCGCAATAAAGAACATGGTGGGTGTGCGCCACGCATCAACAAAAGACTTTGGACTTTCCTTTAATATATATGTATATAGATATTGAAATTAACTAATTTTATATTTAAACTAATTCTTTTATTCGTGCAATACACATATTAATTGTGTATTAATTAAAATATATTAAAGATTTTCAAATTCACCCTTACCATAAGTCTATATTATATTTTAAAAAAATATATTGAATCAATCGAATTTATAAAAAAATAGTATATTTAAAACTATTACATTATACATGCATTCAATTGAGATTAATTAAATATTATTTCTAAAATCCGACTTTGAATATAATAGATTTCAATCAACAATTTTTAGATCGAATTGGTGATCGAATCAGTTAGGTTATTGATTCGTCGATCCGATCAGTTTAATTAAAATTTATATTAAAAAAATCCAATTCAGCTGTCGGTTCAATCGATTTGTATCAATTCTCAATTTAATTGATTTAAAGTTACTTTTTGAACCAATATCTCAATCGGTTCTTGATCCAACCGATCTAACTGACCGATCCAGTCCGATTCAAACAATATTAATTTTAATGTACAATTTTTTTATATATATTGAACTGATTAAATATTTTTAAAATATAAACTTAAGTATGTATATGTGTATGTATTAACTATATAAAATATTTATTTGATAAGTAGAGTTTTTATTTATATCAAATTTCTTTTATAAGGGTTACTAGATGTATTAGATAAATTCTTTCAAAGTACATTTGATTCTAATTTTTATTATTACAAAAGTTTTCATTGTAGTTCACTCAAAAACAAAATATTTAGATAAAATTTGAGTAACAATTGTTGTTAGTCCCTGTACTTGGATAAAATTTAAAATTTAATTTCTATAATTAAGAGGTTAAAAATTAAGTCTTTTTATTTTTAATTTAAAGTTTTTAGTTCAAATCATTAATATTCTTAATACTTTTTTGTCAAAATTTGTCAAGTTGGCATATTGATAAGACTGTTTTCGTATAACATTGAATATGATTGACAACAAATTAAAAATTGTAAAATTGACAAATTTTGACAAAAATTACAAATAACGATAATGATTGGACTACAATTTTTAAATTGAAAAAAATAAGAGGATTGAAATTTTTAGCTTTTAAAGTATAGAGACTAAATTTCAAATTCTAGATAAGTATAGATACTAATTGCACATTTTAACCTTAAAATTTTACAAAAAATGAAAAGCTTTACAAAAGCGGCCGTAATTTGTTATTGCTTTACAGAAGGTGTAATCTTCAAAAAAAGAAAAAGAAAACATTTTTTTTACTTTCCATTGCAGTAAATTTCATGGCAATAGCAGTTAGAACAACTTTTTGGCTTCAAACTTGGTATCGAATAGAAGCTGACAAAACGAAAATCACGTTAAAAATAGGCAGAAGAAACCCAAAACCAAACAATAATAATAAAAAGTAAATGACTTTTTTTAATCCTCTAATTTTATAAAAAAAATTATTTTAACCATTTATTTAGTTTTTTATTTTTTAAAATCCTTAAATAATTATTCACCACAAAGAACAGAAAAAAAGCATCAGCAAGTCATTGAAATGAAGTTCATGGTTAAATATGATTCCATTAACCTCAAATTTCCAACTCATGCCACCACCTTCCAAGTTGTAAGCAGAGTTTGGGGACGACAAGAATATATAGAGAGAGATAGAGATAGAGAGAGAAAGAAAGAAACAAAGAAAGAAAAAGAAAGAATTTTTGCCACCAAAAACTGGAAAACTTTTTTTCCTTTTTCATTTGGGACCTCGAAAATCCTTGTTGGCTGTTGCCTCTATAAATCAAGTGGGTCAGAGTTTGTTGTTGTTTTTCGAGAGGTCCTACAATCCCACTTGTTAGTCCTTTGCTCCTTCTCTCTCTCTCTCTCTCTACCCTCTGTTTAGTGTTTACCTTCACTTGTTGTTTTTAAATATATATATATTTTCCAAACTACTCCCCTTTTCTATGCTTTCTTCTCTACTATCTATATCCGAAAAAGGAAGATCCATTCTTTTTCTTAATCTGGGTATTGGAATTTTTTGTTGTTTTTTATTTAGTTGTTGAAGTTGAAAGAAAGTGTTTACTTCTTTGTATGCTGTTAAACTCTTCTTTTTTTTTTTGGTGGATTTCTTTGTATGAGGAAAGTGGGGGTGTTTTCTTTGAACTGAAGTATCTGGGTCTTTCTGATATTTGACTAACTTTGCTTGGTTGTTTTGTGATTATGGTGGTTTTGGATTTTGGATTTGATGGGTTGATTTTTTGGGAAATCTCGAGAGGTGGAAGGTAATTGGGTTTTTTTAAAAAAAAGGGGGTTCTTAAATTTGTTTCTGGATTAGTTTGAACTTTAGATTTCATGCTTGGTCCAAGACAATGGAGATGTTTATGGCCAGATTTTTATTTCTTTAGCATTGGCTGCTATATCTTAGTGAAATAATATGAAGAACTTCCTCAAGAAACTGCATATGATGTCTAATCAATCGGAAGATGTACAAGGGTCAACTTCATCGAAGAGTAACAAGTCCAGTGATGTATCATCATCTAGTGATAGGCCTTTACAGTCAAGGCCTCATCATAGTCCTGACAACAATAAACCATTATCTGTTCTTTCCAATTGGTTAAATTCAGTTGCTAATAGAAAAAGTCCCAGTCCACCATCTTCTTCAAATGTGAAGAGGGAGGAAACTATGGACCCTGCTGATTTAGCTACTACTAGTGCTTTAGAGGCTGCTTTGGATGCAGTAAGGCGTGATTCAGGGTCTAGTAACTCAAGGGATCCTGATGTAGAAGAGGAATATCAGATACAACTGGCTTTGGAGTTGAGTGCCAGAGAGGATCCTGAGGCAGCTCAGATTGAAGCTGTTAAGCAAATTAGTTTAGGCTCTTGTGCTCCAGAGAATACCCCAGCTGAAGTTATTGCATATAGATATTGGGTATGTTTCCCTCTTCATTCCTTTCTTTAATCTAATTATCTCGGTTGAGTTTAAGCAATTTATCCAAGTATATACTATAGGTTTAGCTTTAGCCAACTGTTTTGCATTGCATGAAATGTATATTATCTTTTCTCCTTAATTTATTTATATTTCTTTTCTGTTTCATCTTGAACTGCATGTAAACTTTATTTCGTAAATTGGAAAAGTTTGGCATATAAATTTCTGGCATGACGGTAATTTATGCTTTAAGGGGAGAAATACTTTCAAAACCAAATTCAATAATGTTCTGAGGAGGGGTCTCCCTTGCGCTTGTGGTGATTGTGAGTCGTGATCCTTTTCATTTTTTCATTCCACTAAGAAATATGATTTAAATAGCATCATCAAAGCTTAAGCAAAGTTTCCAAATTCCCTATTAGTGCCGCTTTACATTTATCATCTTCCCAATAGAAGGCAGTATTGTGGTTCAAGTCACTGGTGACAACCTTTTGCTAGAGTTGGTAAAATGTTGAGAAGGCTTATCATTGAAACTAGGTATATGCTGGCAAAAGTCTAGGGACATCTAGTTTCATAATCTTCGATTTTGATGGCTTTTTTTTAGGAATTAGTATGAGGGTTTTTCATTTTGGCTAGTTGTTTATTTCTTGTCTGTTGGTTAATCTTATTGGACTTGAATTTATCCCATTTAGATCTAGCCTCAAGGTTTATTTAAATCATCGTCTGACATTCTGTTCTTTTAAGTGTTAAGTCCATAATCCATTTATTTCTTATCATCAGCTAACATAGTCAGAAACTGAAATTGGTCTTTTAGATAAAGCTCTTTTGTAAGTTTATCATTGCTGCTTCTTAGTTGAATGGACATACTAAATTATATTTGTAAGCTCATGGATCCTTTCAATCCATTGTGAAAAGCATATGTTTTGAGACTTTCACTGTAATAGTCTGGTTTATGTTTTACACTGAACTCATGAACTTTGCTTATTTTGTTATTCTTCCAAGAAATTAAATGTGCAAGTCGAGCAATTAGAGGGTTGAATAAAATCTCGGTCTTTTTGTTTTCCAGTTGCTTTAGATTTAAGTAATCTTGGGTTTGGAATTTTGAATTTGATATTTTTGGGGGTTGGGTTCAAGCTGTTGTTTTTTAACTTTATTTTTTAGGATTCAAATTCAATTAGATTTGGATTGATCTTTCAAATCAAGGAAGATTTTATCAACTGTTGTTAGATTATTCCAGGTCATATTTTAGTGAACTTGTGGTGTACTCCAAAATTTGATTTTTGATGTCATATAAATAAGATATTCATGGCGCTAAATATTTTAAGTGATTCTCGGTAATTATGGTTTTAACTTATATACAAAGGTCATCTATAACTCCAAAAGTCAGAAGTGGTTTAATTGCTTTTCTGAATGGTTAGAATTTTATTGAGTGTTTAAAAAAAAAAAACATTTGAACATTGGATTATTATGGCTAAATTTGCTAGTGTATCATTTTGGATTTTCTGAATATCTACTTTTGATTGCTAGATTCCTTCCCACTGCCGAGTTAGCTTTCTGGGGTTTATTTGCTATATGTTTATTCCTTGCTAACCCAGCTCATATCGTAGATTTGTCCGTGCTTCACAGAATTATAATTCCCTTGATTATGATGACAAGATCCTGGATGGCTTTTATGATCTGTATGGAATTCTAACTGAATCCACTTCAGAAAGAATGCCTTCACTTCTTATTCTGCAAGGGACGTCGGTGTTGGACAATGTCTCTCAGGAAGCAGTTTTGGTCAATAGGGCTTTTGATGCAAATTTGTTGAAACTTGAACGAAAAGCACTAGTGATGACTGCAAAGTTAAGATCAGAACCTTTGGCTTTTGTAAGCAGCAATCTGGTGCAAAAACTTGCAGTTCTAGTTTCTGATTATATGGGTGGACCTGTTGCTGATCCAGACAATATGTCACGAGCCTGGAGAAGTCTTAGTTACAGTTTAAAAGCTACCCTGGGCAGCATGGTTTTGCCTCTTGGCTCTTTAACAATTGGGTTGGCTCGTCATCGTGCATTGTTATTCAAGGTATTTGCCCCGTTTGTTTATTTTTCTTTTCTTTTTATTCAGGTGTTAGCCTGCCAAGTGCTAACTGGATTTCTCAAGATTTACAAGAACAATGAAAAAAAATAATTCCATACAACCTATGCCATGTTGTTGGAATTGACAATTAGTTCAGTGATGTTGATAGTTTATTAGATATTTCCAGTACAAATAACTATGATTGTCAGGAGAAGTGGAAGCAGTTAATGATTTCAAAATGGCCCTCTAAGCATATCATTCTCCAGCATGCGCTTTAGATATTTTTGGTTAGTTTGATGCTCTTCGTTGTTGCTTTTTTCCCACCCACAAAACTTGTCCCATTCATGTTGCTTATTTGTTTTAGGTCATGTACAATGAGCACCCACCTCTCTCATACTTGCCTTTAGGACGAGTAGTTTGGTTTATGGCGTGATTGTGATGATCTTTGAAAACTTCTCTGTAAGTAATGGTTGTTTCTTTGTGGTTGCCTAGGTTTTGGCTGACAGTGCTGGCATTCCTTGCCGGTTGGTGAAGGGTCAGAGATACACAGGTTCTGACGACGTAGCAATAAATTTTGTAAAGATTGATGATGGAAGGTGATTTCTATTATGATATATATTTTTATTTTTTTTACCTTACAAGTTCTTTTTGTTCGGCAGTAGAACATATTTTATCATTTCTTATGTAGGCAACTGTAGATGATTTCATTTGATTCAATGTATTTCTTTTGTTTGATTATGTTCTGTACTACCTTCTATACAGACGTCTATATTTTTCATACATATATGTATGTCTATTTCTGGATTTGCATTGTGATTCTTGCATTCTTATTCAAACGTTGGTTGACTAGATTTTCTGTAGGCTAGAGTAGGCTAGAAGTGCTTCTAGGTTTGAAAATTGTTGAAATAGGTTGCAAAAACTCAAATATTTATCAAAGGGGTTCATATGTTTTTCAGGGAATACATTGTTGACCTAATGGCTGATCCTGGCACACTTATTCCTTCTGATGTAGCTGGATCTCATGTGGAATATGATGATTCTTTCTTTTCCAGTCCTTTGTCTAGAGACATTGATTCATCTCATATGGCCTCTTCTAGTAGTGGGGTTGGGAGTTCTATTGAAGATAATTCTGAATTTGGGACAATGGAGAGGAGATCCAGGTTAAAAAATTTTGCTGCTGGAGGAAACCAATCTGATGAAAGAGGTGATTTTAATGCTTTTGTAGATTTATCTGGGGCAACTACAAAACTGGAGCAATCCAAGGAACCCATAGAAGACCTGAAAGTCCCTTACAACATGGAGAAGGTGCTTGTTCGAGAACTTCCAAACAGACCTAGTTATCCTTATGCACATGCGAGATCTCCTTCCTGGACAGAAGGTATTAGCTCTCCTGCCGTGCGTAGGATGAAGGTGAAAGATGTCTCACAGTATATGATTGACGCTGCCAAGGAGAATCCACAATTAGCTCAAAAGCTTCATGATGTATTGCTTGAGAGTGGTGTTGTCGCTCCTCCCAACTTATTTACTGAGATTTATTCCGAGCAGTTAGCTAGATCGACTGTTGAAGTCAGGTTGTCAGCTGAGACTAAGGATGAAAGCAGACAGAGCACTGGGCTTCGTGAAGCTAAGAATCAAAATGATTTTGGACCTTCTCATTGCTTGCCTCCTCTACCCCATCGCAAAGTATACGCTAAAGCAAGCTCTCCTCATAACCAACCTGAGCATCTTATGCATGGGGAAGGCCTAAGGATCACTTATCCAGTGGATACCAGGGAAGCCATTGGACCTCCTGTGTCATCACAAGTTGATGCAGTTCCCATTCAATATTCCAGAAATGTTCCAGTTGCTGCAGCAGCGGCAGCAGCGGCTGCTGTTGTTGCATCTTCAATGGTAGTTGCTGCATCAAAGTCTTGCACTGATTCAAATGTTGAACTTCCTGTAGCAGCTGCTGCTACTGCTGCTGCTGCTATGGTGGCAACTAGTGCAGCGGTGTCTAAGCAAAATGAGCATAATGATGTAGTTGCTGACTCAGCTGGCAGTGAGCCACGAGGTAGTGGTGAAAGGGAGCATGATGCTTTGGGGGTCAATTCTGAAGGTGAGAGAATATCTGATAAATCAGCTGGTAATGATAGTTCAAAGTCGGATGTTGCACTTGAAGATATTGCAGATTGTGAGATTCCATGGGAGGATATCACCTTGGGCGAGCGTATTGGACTTGGTATTGACCAATTCAATTCCTATATATCCATGCTTTTTCTTGGGTAGATATTTTGATTGCAGTTTTTTTCAGTTAATGTGATCTATTACCTTTATTTTGGTGCATCTTTTCTGTTGCAGGATCTTATGGTGAGGTTTATCGTGGAGACTGGCATGGGACTGTGAGTTTTCTCGTGCTTAGTTTTTATGTCTAATGTCCTTCTGGGTCTAAATATTTTATTTTTGCTGTCATTGAGAAACATTAAGAATGTTCTACTATCATATATAGAATGGATGATTTTCTATCATGCTTATTGGCTGGTAAGTTCACTTGGATGATTTGCAATAACCTTTTTGGGTGTAAGGCGGTAAGCTACAAAATATAAGCTGCTAATGTGGCTTAAAAGAATACAGGAGACTTCATTGAAAAGATTGGCTTGAAGACAATGGGATTTTAAGAAAAACTTGCACAAAAAATGAGTATAGTGCAAGATATTATTCGAAGAGCATATTGAAATTGAATCTTAAGTCTTTTTCCTTGTATCATGTGTTTGGTAACCAATCTGTCAGGCTTCACAAGATCCTTTGGCTAATTGTTGTGATTTTTACTTATTATTAATAGAAATAAATATGGGAAACACTGATTTGCGAAATTTACTTCCTCAAACTTTCATGTATTCTCTTTCTTAAATGAGCTTTGTGTTAGTTGGTAAAAGAGTAATGTATATCTTAAGATATATCGATCTTACAATTTCAAACCCATTTTAACTTTTGACTTGGAGATTAAGTAATGCAATCAAATTTTCTTCAGGACCAAGATTGGGGATATGATGGCCATCATATAATATCATTTTTAAAGATTCAGCTGAAACAGAACCTCTTGATGGTTTTATGCTTGTGTGAACACTTTTTTGGGCCTGTTTGTGGTCCTCGTTTCGTTCAAAGTTCAGCATTGTCAAGCTGATAGATACCTAGTTGGAATGTCATTATATTTCACGGTAACAATTCTAAGTAGAGTAAATTTGCCTTGATCTATCCCCTGTCTTATTTGGAGAGTGGTAACAGAACTCAGACATTGAAAATTAAATTGAGTTTGTTCCAATTAAGCATTGCATGTTCAGTCTATTTAACACATGTTAAGTGGAAAGTGTGATATCTCTCGGTTTAAGTTTAGAGTTCATTATGGGGCTTGTATTGAGGTTGGCCTTTCTGCATGTTGCTAATTGGTTTTTGGTTGATAGCTTCAAAATAGTAAGGCCGAGTTGTTTGTTCTTATTTATCATCCGCATGCTAGGGCCATTTCCTTTGAGTTGTAGTGTTGGGCTTCCACATGGAGTGTTAATTGTTGTTAGCCCTCATCTTTTTATAATTTTTCTCCGATCTTATTTTCGTGTTTAGCTTCTTTACTGATTACAAGTTGGTTTTAGATCGGATATTACACAACTGAAAATTAGCAGTTCCCAAACAAATTCTGACTCCCGGTTCTGTTTCATTTGTATATCTAAATAAATTTTGGATAGGCCACCGCAACTATGATATTTCATGATTCTTTTCTATCTTATTTAACTGGTATTGCCAGATAATGCATTCCATATTTGTTAACTATGAATTATTTCATTCACAAAGGTTAGCTTGTTTATACACGATGTCAATTTGATTGTCAATCAATGTTGTAGCATGAGTGGTTTCTTTCCCGCCTTTTGAATGGAAATCATTTGTTGCCTAACCCTTGCACTGGATAAAATTTTCTATCTTATGTTGCTCTGTTTTGAAGGAGAATATTAACAATTTTCTCACTCTTCGATTTCGTAGGAAGTTGCTGTGAAAAAGTTCCTGGATCAAGACATATCTGGGGAATTACTTGAAGAATTTAAAAGCGAGGTATTGGCCTTTCCTATCTATCCTGTTGCTATTGTTTACATCTACTTGCCCTATGCCAAAGCCTAATTTGGCTTTTTTTTAATGTCATTGGAGATGTTTTAACCTTCAGTTACTGATTACCATGCAACTTCGGACCATCTTTGATACCTAAATTGAGTCAATATTGCCCCTCTTTATGTCTATCTATACTTCTCTGGTGGCCATTATGGCTAGAGTTGTCCAAGGGCCGAGAAGCCTTGCCAGCTCATTATCTCGCTTCATGTTCTGATATCTCAGCGCACCACTTTTAGAAGTATTATGGTGGGTGCAAGAAAAGAAATTTTAAGCCTGCTAAAGCATGCAAAAACTCCAACAGCTTAGCCCGATAAAATAAAATTTTATTATGTATAATAGAAGAAATTTATTGTACTGATTCTTGACTACCATTCCATTTCGTTTAAGAAAACTGTACAAAAAGTAGGCTTAATGAATGGTTCTGATTTTCAAAGCTCAAGGTCCATACCGCTTACCAGACTGGTTGAACCCAAGGAAACCCCAAAAGTTATTGCCTGTTTTCATGAGGAACTAAAGCCTTTGTTTTCCACTTTTAACCAACTTTGCAGGTCCTAATCATGAAAAAATTAAGACATCCCAATGTTGTTCTTTTCATGGGAGCTGTAACTCGTCCTCCAAACCTTTCAATTGTAACAGAATTTCTTCATAGGTATGTTGTCACTATTTCCTATCATAATTTTATAGGAATTTTATTTCCATTTTGAGAAAACGGTCTGATTTTACTTTTCATCGTATACTACAACATGATACTTTTGAATAACTTCTTGTGGTGACTTTCTAAAATAGATTATGAGAACTAGTTATTCTCTGAGTAGCTTAGGGGAAAAGATGCTTTAACTTGCAAGTAGAGCTATTCCATAAATCCTCATCATTGAGTCATGTGCCAGTATTTTATTAGCAATTGAATTGTGAGAAAAAGAAGAAGAGGGCTAAAAGCTGAAATTACCATAAGCTGAATTTTACCCTAATGAATAAACTTCTGTTCGAGGCATGTTCTTGATTCTGAACTTCCTCATCTTGGAATTGTTGGTTTCTTTTGTTCTTGTTCTTTTGGTTTTTGAATCTTTTATTTTTCTTTTCTTTTGTTCTTGTTCTTTTGGTTTTTGAATCTTTTATTTTTCTTTCTTATTTCTTAGTTGCTGAGGGTTAGCAATTCATGTATTCTCTTTGATAGATATATTCTGTCTAAGCACTTTTGCATCTTGCTTATTTGCAGAGGTAGTTTGTATAGGTTACTCCACCGGCCAAACAATCAATTAGATGAGCGGAGGCGTTTGAGAATGGCACTTGATGCTGTATGGTTCTGTTATTTTATTATTACTAATATCTTATGTCATATGCAATGTGTGGTGAATTTTGTTTTTCCATTTTATTTTTAAACGATACTTATATATTAAACATATAATTGCATTCTTCTTTTTATCTATATTTGAATAATAATTATTTGTTGCACTTTGAATTGCATATACACAAATAACTGAAACTAATTAAAGGCATATAATTTAAAGTTATTTAATATGTAAGGTCGTCATGTTTTCAAAATATATCTGATTAATATGAAGTTTAATGTTTTACAAACAACCGTGCTTATATGTATAGACACTCATACATGCACACACAGAATGATTATGTTATTTTTGTCTTATATTTTATTTATCTGGTTTGCTTAAAGTTCATTTGATGGTTTTTCTGGGTATCTCTGGATGCTTGAACTTTCAGGCTCGGGAATGAATTACCTGCACAATTGCACTCCGATGATAGTACACCGTGATTTGAAGACCCCAAATCTTTTAGTTGATAAAAATTGGGTTGTAAAGGTTGTCTTCGTCTCTTCTTTGCTGTTGCCGATCCCGTTAGAAACTTCTTTTATGATTAACTGAACCAGGCATGAAATTTGATTTAGGTTTGTGATTTTGGTTTATCACGGATAAAGCACAGCACATATCTATCATCGAGGTCAACTGCAGGGACGGTAATGCCAAACAACTTGTTTGCTCCTTTCTTTTGTATGGATACTTTATACGTATTCATTTATTTTCTGTTATATATAGCTGATCATTTTGAACCAATGTCAAAGGAAATCAATTTGAGAGAGTGGCAAGGCTAGGGGTGGGTGGGTTGGACTGAACTAATATATCCTTAAATACAAACTATTTGAAGAATTTGGAATCTCATTTCTTATTGTCCCTATTCTATTTTTCCTTCAAAATTTCTGTTGACTGAATAACATTTAGAAAAATAAATAAATTAGGGGGGTGAAGGAATTCTGCATATGTCAGAGTTTGAGATCCTCACCTAGCTATTTTCTTATCTCATAATGTTGCAATAAACGAGCTGTAGAGCTACTTAAATATAACTAGATTAAAATGAAAGGATAACAAATTGAATAATATTAAACAGTTAGAAAAACCACATGCCTTTTGAAATAGTGGAATTATTGATGGAAGGTTTTTATGCCATGGGATAAATTTCTTTTGCTAAGTGTTATAAGAGTACAATAGACTTGTACATGAGGGGGGAAAAGTTCCATTTATGGGTAATCCCAAAAGTTATCCTGGTGCAAGTTGCAACTATTATATTATTGGTAGCTTAGTTTCTTCTTGTTTTATTCTATATATTAGAATGGGTCTGCTTGTTTGATATTTGGAACAAAGAATGATTTTAATGTCATCAATTATGCTGCACATCACCCGCGTTTTTTCATTGTTTGCCAATGTCAACTTTTATTTGTACCATACATGATGTACCTTTGAATTTAACCCAGGCTGAGTGGATGGCTCCAGAAGTACTACGAAATGAACCTTCAAATGAGAAGTAGGCTTTTTCTTTTCCCACTCTATTTTACATTTTTGTTTTCATCAACATCCGAGAATCATTTAGCGGTCATATAAAATATGGTCAACATGCAGGTCTGATGTATATAGCTTCGGAGTTATCTTATGGGAGCTCTCTACATTACGACAACCATGGGGAGGGATGAATCCAATGCAAGTTGTTGGTGCAGTAGGATTTCAGCATCGTCGACTTGACATTCCTGATGACATGGATCCGACTATTGCAGAAATTATTAGAAGGTGTTGGCAGACGTGAGTATATTTTTATTACTGCCTTTAACTTTTGGTCTTTGATTAAATATTGTGATTTAATGCATCCAAGTCCAATAAGCTCATGTTCATATAGTTGCACAGTACCATCTGCGATATCTTAAACCTAGATTTGACATTCTATTTATATTCCATAGTAGCTATAGTTCCATTTGTTAAAGGGCAGATTAAAATGACACTCTAGTCTAGATGCTCATGTTTTGACTTGGTCTATATTTTTGTGATTTAATGCATCCAAGTCCAATAAGCTCATGTTCATATAGTTGCACAGTACCATATGCGATATCTTAAACCTAGATTTGACATGCTATTTATATTCCATAGTAGCTATAGTTCCATTTGTTAATGGGCAGATTAAAAGGACACTCTAGATGCTCATGTTTTGACTTGGTCTATATTTTTAAACATTGTTGCTTCAAACTATTTTCTATTGCTTGTTCGCTGAACCTGTTATTTGGCCTGACCGATTCTTTCTTTGAATTTTTTCATTAGTTTAGTTGACACTTCCCTGGTTATATCTTTATAGTCATTTTCAGTCCCTTATTTATGCTCTTTAAATCTTCAAAGGTTGATTTAGACCTTTGTCACATGCCTATGTATGTGCCAAAAACATGCATTCCTTAATTGCAAGCAATTTACAACTAAAGAGTGCATGAATTTGTCGAAACATTTTCAAAATAACCTTTCCTAAATGAAAGGTCATGTCTTTAATAAGAGTTCTGTCTCCTAATTATAAATTAAAGAGTTGCAACTCTTGGTTATTCACCAAGAAATGTTACTATCCAAATAGATTTCTATTTCAGTAGTTAGACCTGTATAAATAGACATGGAATTATTTATTTTCTCAGGTTTTGAGTAGGGAGAGATACTAGAAGAAAGAAAAACGTGTAGAGAGATTGGATAATTTGTTCTCCCTCCATATGTTAGAATTTATCAGATTCTTTTATGAAGTTTTGCTGTAAAAAAAAAATTCTGTAGAAGTTTGATAGTTTTGTTTGACACTTTTCAGTGGTCAATGGATTGATTTCGTCAATGCAAAATGCAGTCAATCTGTTGGTTCCATGGTATCCCCTAGGTTTATATGCTAGTAACTATCATTTGAGGTAAAATTTATGATGTTTTATTCAGCAATAGTGTTCCCATATATATACAAAGATTAGTTTCCCTCTAACAATATTATTAAATGAATACAGGAAGTCAAGAAAGAAATAAGAGAATAAATCAGAGAATTTAACTCCTAAAATTATAATTATTGTCCTAAAATATCTCCTAACTACTTGTTTCCTCACATTGCCCTTGATGTGGTTTAGAGAAGAAAACAAGCCTAATTAAATAAATAGGTTTGTACAACGAGTTAGAAAAGTTGGAACTTTAGAAAACATAGGGTTATAGAAAACCTCGAGATTTCTTTACTAATTTAAAGATAATAATTAGAAAAGTTGTTGATAAGGGAGCAAGCGGAAGACAATCGTATTCAAATTGTTTGACTCAAGAAAGAAAGATTTGGATCTGACCTGAAAAGAAGAAACCAAATAAATTTAGAAAAACAAGAAAAAAAAAGAAAATAACTAAAATAAAAAATTTAAGAATAAAAAATAAATAATTAAAATAATAAATAAACAGATAGAATAAGAAGTGGAAGATGGATAGAATAAACTGATGGATATGATAGATAGATGGATAAATGTTCAATTGAACCCTTTGAGATATAAATTTCAACAAACTCAATTAATAGTTCTAATCAACCTTCCAAGAAATAATCTTTGGCAAATTGAAGGATGAAGAATGAATTTCTATGACTCCTTGAAGAAGATCGAGAAGAAAATTGAATCTTAAAATCATAAGCAAGCAATCTTGCACAAAGAAACTAACTTCTAGAGTTGAAAATTTTATTAATGAACAAAAACAATGGTGTATATAATGAACAATGAAAAGGCTTATAGGTTACCAAAATTCTCAAGTATAGTGAAACTCTAATTAATCTAAATAAAGAAGTAGTTTTAAACTAAACTTTCTTATTAACTAAAACATAAAATACTTAAAAAAAATCCAAAATTCCAAATAAATAAATAATAAAATAATGCAACCTAATAAATACAATTTTGAGTTCATATATAATAAAAAATTAAGCTTAAAAATTGAGTCCAATATGATTTACACTCGAATTAAAAGTTCGAAATTCGTAATTTTCATAATAATCCTAACTTGAAATTTTGCTGGCACAGCTTTTACTAAAACAGTCATAATTTGAATTTCCGAACTCAAAATCGAGTGATTTAAAGTGCGTTTTGAAGCTAAGAGATAGATCTTTGAATCTATAAGACATCTCAACCTAGTAATGTCTGGATCCTATTCAAAAAGTCGTCGTAAGTCGGCTGATTTTCCAAACTTAAAAATTGGCAGTCGTTGAATGGAATTTTATAAATTTCGCCCCATATGTGCATGTATCAGTTGTTGCAGCAAGCCTGTTACATCAAATATGTAATAGACTTACTTACAAGGAAAGTTACTAAACTTTCTTGCAAATAAAGTTTTATTATTAACCCTAAGCTTAACCTTTAAGAAACTAATAATCCTAGCTCTTCGAAAAATATATTTAATACTTTAAAATTAAATATTATAAAATAAAGTGAAATTAACGTAAAATAATAAAATAAAATATTAAAAATTAAGCTCGTGTGTCTTCTCCCTAGCTTGGAGTGTAACACCCTTACTCGGTTTGGAAGCTTGGTCAGATAATGAGCATCACATTAGCCGCTGAAGCAACTTGAACGATCAATTATATAATCAAATGTATTGAAATACAAGTTAATAACATGCAAGTATACAATTCAAGCATTGTTGAGATGTTATAAATGAAATTTGAGCTCAAATAGGCTTTAAAACAAAACTTGGGGGCCTAAAATACGAAAACTATGAGCCATGTCTCAATACCTAGTCTAATGTATCGATACAGGATTTGTTGTCTTGAGACTTGTCTCTCCTAAAACTAACTTTATGACTTTTGACTTCGAATGTTGCGAGACAATGAGCAATGTCTTGAGACTTTGCCTACCATGTCTTGAGACATGCACCCAAAAATACATGCTTAGCTCAAATTTACTCATCTTGTCTCGAGACATGTTCGTCCTGTCTCGAGACAAGCCCAAAAATGCAGAAAAATAAGTTTCTAAACCATGCAATCATGCCTCAAAACACTCCTAAACATGTTAGACATATTACCAAACAATACCAGCAAGTTTAGCACACTAAAACATGTCAAAACATACAAATCCATAACCTTAAACTCATTAAATCAAAATTCGGCCATATAAGTAGTTTAAACATGGTTAACATGCAACATTAATGTAATTCTCAACATTTAAACAAAACAAGGGCATCATAAGTACCAATAGTGTCAAAATCAAGTGCCATGATGTCAACGTGCCCCGAAACAACAAGGAATGTCAAAACATCCATAATAGCATTATAAGGCCTAGGTACATAAAGCTATTAAAAAGGCCAAAATGTCTTTACAAAAGCAATTGATTAGTTGAGACTTCAAGAAGCGACACTGTTTTGACTTCAAGAAGCACCTCTCAAAACTTGTAATCTGCACATGGAATACAAATGCGCATGCTGAGCTTTCTTCAAAGCTCAATGGTGCTCAATGAAATTCCAATAATACCATATATAATTTGCAAAAGTAAAAGCATGCTAGCACATACTCATATTCACATACTACTAACATTTGATTAAATTAAAGGCATCATACAATTAAACATATCAGCATGTTTCTATCACAAGCATATGAACATTAACCTTTCATACCACATCATGTACATATTTATTCATTACATACCATAAATGCTCATATATTTAGCATTAATGAATTCATTCATCATATACACAACCAAATCATTTCAAAACATTGCCCTAGTTAACCAAACATAGAATCGTAATTGGATACACGAATATCCATCCAAATCCCTGAAAAGTGGTGCATAAAGCACAACAATAAGGTACACAATAATGAATTTCTAGTGCATGTAAAACACAACATATCTAAATCATCGAAATGTGTTATATTTCATTGTCTACAATAGGAAATAAATAAAAGAAATCAAATCAAACCCTATCCTATCCTAGAATTAAGCCTAATATCATGTACACCATCTATGACCAAGAATCTATAGCTATAACGTAACAATGTTTTTAAGTGTAGGAAATTTGGAAAAGTTAGAGCCATTCCGATATGTTCCAAGTAATACTTGGGGACTACATTTTGAAAAGCATTTTTTGTGCTCTAAAGAAAATGCAATGCTAGTTTGTGGTTGATGCAAGGAGTTTAGAAGTATCTTTCACTGTTAGGTCTCACAAAACTGATAAGAGTAAGCATTACGTTCTCTAGCATCTGGTGAGAGTCAACTTCTTGAGTGAATGGAGTATAAAATTAAATAAAAAGATAGGAAGGAAAGAGAGGATTAGGATTATTTGGTGTTGCTCAATTTTTTTCCCCCAAAATCAAAACTAACATGTCAATATGTTATTGCCTTGTTTTATTGTTTGTTAATTCTACAAGTTAATTTGCTTCTAACTTAGTGGAGACCAAATTAAACACACCCTTTTACATTAGTATAAAGTATGAATTTTGGGTGGACTCAATGCCTGTATCTGCTGAATCCTACCTTGATGGAGCCAAATTTCCTTACTTTGGACCATTTATATGTCCACTCTTGGAGGTTGCCTTAGCTACTTTTACATTGCTTTCTATAACATTCTTTACAAGAAGAAAAGAGAAAATCAATGCCCTAGTATGTATATTTTGTTGAAAGGTTTACTTATATATTTATTGAAGCTAGTTTTAGTTATATACCAACTTGAATTTGATTCTTTATAAACAAGCTTTAATCCATATTTTCCTGCATACCCTGAAGACCTTACGAAAATTTGAGCCTCCAACATAGATGGTAATTCAAATTTATTTTATTTCCTATTCAAGCCTTGTCATGTTGTGGCTTCAGGTGATGACATCTAATCCCATGTATCTGAAAGAAAGCTAAACTATTAAAAAGACTATCAATTTGTATAATTTTGGTAGTCCTTTAGTTTGAAAATCTACCTACTTTTAGAAGTTGATTTGTTACTACAATCTTGGTGCATGTGTAGTTGGCAATCTGGCTGGTATTACAAGCCAATCTTTTGAGCCCTTGTGAATTGAGCTAATTCTAAACAATTAGCACAATTTTGGGGAATTGTGGGCCACATCAATTGTATTTTCCATCTATACTTTGTTCAGATCTTGCCACTTAGTTATCTCAACCTGACCTTTATTTGGTAGTCTGAAGTTTCTCTCTTAGTTACTTTTGATTTTGCATTACACTAACAATTATGCTAACCCTGTAGAAGTTGTGCTGAAAATTTTATTCACTTGCAGATAGCTACCTTCATCATTCCATGGATAGTATAAGTTAATTTAACATTCATTGATGGTCCTAGTTTACTGTTTTTTAAAAAGATTAATCATATAAACATGTTTACCATTAAACTTGGGTGAATGATGAGGTTGAATGGAGATGAACTGTATGGTGTCATGGTCCTTGCAATCTATAGGTTGTAGATGTAGATGCATCTAAATATGTGTTACAACCAATAGGCAGAACTGACTGATGTTCTCTAAAACTGTAGAGATCCAAAACTGAGGCCGACATTTGCAGAAATTATGGCTGCTTTGAAGCCCCTACAAAAGCCTATAGCAAGTGCACAAGTAGCTAGATCAACTGCATCTTTAAGTAGTGGCCATGAGAGGGTTCAGCCATGAAGTTTTGTTGAAGGGTTAACGGGCAAAGAGAGAAAGCCGGGATAAAGTTGACTCGCGGCCTTATCAATTTGCCAGCAGTTGGTTGGTCATGAAATGTTTGGGACAAAGTATGATTACACATAATTGAAGAATACACAACATAGATGTACTCCAATTTGGGATGATATGATTCTTTTTGCACGTTTTCCTTTCTGTTTTTGTTTTTGCTGCTTTCTTTTTCAAAATTTTTTTGGGGGTCTTCAGTGACAATCATTTTCAATGTTGTGCATTTGTTTGTAAAAAGAAGAAAAAAAAAGTGGAAGTTGTTGTAATCAATGTTTTGCCTCCATTTGGGTTGACAGGGTTTTTGGGGGGGGGTTCCAGGTGATAATGTGTACTCAAACCTAACCCATTTATAAACTGTTTAGAGTGAAGGTAGGGAAGGGAGTTAAAATTGCAGATATTTAATCAGCTAAACCTTCACCATGGAATAGGAATAGGAATCTGTTGAATGGCAGCAAAATTTGAAGAATGGTGCAGCTTACTTGATAGTTGTTTCAAAACTCCATTTCTTGGGGGTGTAAGCTATTCATACGGTTCATTTTTGCTCCCTTTTCATTTAAAATTTGGGCTTTAACTTTTCTTTTTTACTGACAAGCAATTCCCAATAGGAAGGAATAGAATGGAAGTTGGGGAATATTCGAGCCTAACCATTTTTTCCCCTTTTTTTTAAGTTCAAGTTCAATTTAAGACACCCAAAGCTTAAATAATCAACTAGCTTTTGTACTTGAATTTGATGTTTTTTTTTTACTCGAGTATCTAAAGAAATTTGCTGTCATATTGATATCTGAATTTTTTTATTCTGTTTTTTTATAAATTAGTGATGTGTTTTTCTTATCCAATAATGCACGTCCACACTTGGTCAACCAGATTTTAAGAGCGGTTAATGTATATTTTAACCATAACGTGTTGGGATTTTTTTTTAATTTAACTGGTATTTGAACTTAAAAATGGTTAACGAATTTGATGTTTTTTATTGGTACTTGGCTAATAACGTTATATTTTACATTAATAGTTACCCGAATGCTCATACATGTTTTAAAAAAATATTATGAAAATTAAAAAGATTTAGGAACTTTTTAGAGTTCAAATGCATAATGAATTTCGGCTATTATTTTTCTAATTAATTCTGATGGTTTATTTTTAGTAATTTTATATTTTTAATAATTTTGAAAAAAATGAGGTGAACTATAATAATAGTCTTTCAATTATGAGAAATTAAAAAATAGTTATCAATTATTCGATTTTTTTCTTTTTTTAGTTGCCCATGGTTAAAAAGCAAATGAGCAAATGGAAATAGGATGTGATAATTTTTAAAATTGACATAATTATAAATTTAGCCCTCAACGTTTATACATTGTCTCAATTTAGTCTTAAGTTTTAAAATTTTAGCCTTCAATATTTACATATTACCAAATTTTATCCCCTTTTTTTATAAGAAAACATAATTCAATACACATTGTGTAATTATTACACAATGTGTAAACGTTGAAGGTTCAATTTTTTATAATCAATACTAAATTGACATAATGTATAAATGTTGAGAATTAATGTAACACCCTAAACTCGGCCTAGACTTTACGACAGGATTCTAAAGGTCACATTGGCCACCAAAAGGGCTAAGTAAAAACGATCAGGCCTTCAGAAATTGATTTTTTTAAAGTGTTTGCTTATTTTTTGGAAAATTGTAGTGGACTTTTCTTTACTTATAAATGTTGTCGAGTTTAAAAAAAAAATCCAATTAAACAAAAGTTCTTATTAATTTTGGAAACATATTTGACTTATAAATTACTTTTCAGAAATTCAAGTACGGATTTTGCAGCAGGAAAATACGATGACTTTAGCTTGTTATTTAAAACCGTGTTTCAAACTTATATGATCGAATTTTTGGTTTGCCAATCATCTAACCTGGCCTCCGAACCTAGAGAAGTTACACAAACTCGTTTAAAAACAAATAAATCTAACTTGAAAAGGTAAAATAGTGTTTACTTTGATTATTTGTTTTCCAATTTTAAGGAAAAATTCTCTTTAAAATCATTTATATTATTATTTTGGAAAACCATTTAAGTGATCGTTCCAATTTGCAGCAAAATTTCTTCAAGTTAATAAGCTTTGAAAATTGTGGTTTGATTTGTACCTTGATAACATTGCAGTTTGAAATATACTTTAGTTTTAAATACGGTAAAATAATTCAAAAACAAGAAATAAGCCCAAAATCATTTACGGTCCAAAAAATCTCGAATAGTCCAAATTTAACAAAAAGTCCTTATTTTAACCATTTTTAACCAGTAACTAATTCCTTAGTTTAACCATTTTTAACCAGTAACCAATTCCGAGATCCCACGGGCCGTCTGATCTTAAGTTTACTAATTACCTGGGAGAAAACAAACAAAAGGGTGAGCTACGAGCTTAGTGTATAACTCAACCTAACAAACAAATCAGATACAGATACAAAATCAAATTCAACTACAAATGCAGATTCAAATACATATATGTAGATTCAGAACAAATATAAATCCTACTCCTATTCGTTACATATCTCCGTCTATCACTACACACCAATTAGGGTAATAAATACCCATCCAATCCCGTACACCTATAAGTGAGTGTATGTCACTTTTTAGAATATTGCAGTTAAGCTGCCAAATATAATACAGTAAACCGCCAGATTCAGATATATATGATCAAGCCACCAGACAGATATATGTGGTTTTAACCACAAGATAAGACAGGTTATTAAACTGTCAACACTTCTTCCATCAATTCATGTTCCCACCCCAATGCTTATGCAAATACTAATAGATAACAAATGTACATATGTCGTGCATGCTTTTCACATAAGAACATGCTATCAAAATTATCAAATTATAGAACATATATGTATTTCACATTTTTGGCATGCTAGCAAATGATACACATGCTTTATCCATTTCTCCTATAGTAGCAGAATATCAAATTTCATGTTTTAACGTCATATTTACGTGTCACAGACCCTACAAAATAGTTAAGTTCAATTTGCACATCAATTATGGCCCTAAGGAAAATTTTCAGAAAATGGGCCCACATGACCCAACTAGCCCAACCCGTGTGGTCCACATGGCCAAACTGACCCAGCCTGTGTGGCCTGCATGGTCTGGCACACGACCGTGTGGTGTTGATAGTCCGCTTTTTGGCATCGCTCCGTTTGCTATTTTTCGGGTTTTTTGTTACACATTTGAACATTTTTTGATGTCCACGCCACAGTCGAAATTCCAGTATCTAAAATCAAAATAAGAATGCCCAATTTAGTAACGAAACACTAAAACTAAGCTACTAATTCAACCACAAGCGCTAATCGATAATCCTTAACAACACCAAACAACCACTAGCACAACATTCGATTACTTACACAAATCAAACAACAACTTCCAACAGTTCATCGAAGGAACGTTTGTCTCAAGATCCTTATCTAAAACAAAAATTTTAAAATAAATAAACTTTACGCCATAATAATAACCAATTCCACCTTCACAAATTCCTTATAAGAAACCATTAATAACCACTTACGCAAGACATAATGAAAGATTAATGGCGCGAAAAGAACGGAACACAAGAGTAAGAAGGCAACAAAAGATGAAAATGATAAGGAACCCACAAAGTAGCAAAACATGAAAAAGAAACAAAAACTGAGAAAAAGGGAGAAAAGGTGAGAGTAGAACGACAAATATTTTTTTGGAGTATTTTTGGGATAATGCTCAAAAGTAATTTTAAAAAAACACTACCTACTTCCCCACAAGCACATGTAGAGATTCGAACATAGGACAAAAAGGTCACCTGAAGCCTTATCGTTGAACCAGTAGGTTCATTCTAACATTAATTGAGCGAAAATAATATATAACTCTAATATCCACAGTCAGGGGTTGGACAAAAATTAACAAAATTTAAAGGAAAAGAATTCAAACCCAAAACCTCACACACACACACACACAAACACAACACTCAACCACTGAACCAGATAAATTTACTTTGTCAAATTTTAACAATTCAAAAACTAAAATTTTGGGGCAATACAATTTAACCATATTACATGCATGCTTAGTCAAAATAAAATTCAAAGTCCAATCCCATGCCATTGTTTGTATAAAATTTTTTACAATCCCAACTAATTATAAAATTATAATTTTGTGTCTGATCCTAACTTTGAGGATTATCTGAAAGGAGAAAATTAGGGGGTTGAGCTTTTAGAAGCTCAGTGTGAGTAAAAAAGTAACAATTCAGTCATAAAGCTATTCTCAGAAAAATCTATACAAAGCCAACAACGGTACATAGCAAATTATCAATCAATACCATCAAAAAAAAGTTCGTAATAAGCATGACAATTTTCAACCAGTGCATGAGCATGGGTATGATCAAACGATGCAATGCAAAGTGTTAGCGGAACAAATCCTACCCCCATCCATTTCATACCATCTCCGTCCACCCAACACACCAATTAGGGTAATTAGAAACCCTTCCAACCAAATACACCGAAATCTTGGTCATTAGCCACTAGAAATTATGCAGACAAGCTGCCAGATTTATTACGAAAATACCGCTAGAAATAAATAATGCAGTTTAATTGCCAAATTAGAATTTGCGGGTAAACCGCCAGAATTACAGATCGTAGTTTGCCAGAACTTCCTCCAAATTATACATAACCTAACCCCAATGCACATGCAAATGGCATAACATAACTGAGCTTACTCAAATCATATGTGCCCATATGTAGATAAAACAGATCAGAACATACTAGTTGCACATATAGTTTAACAGATCAAAAACATGCTATTGACATATTCAGATAAAACATATTAGGACATATTAATTGCAAATATAGTTTAACAGATCAGAAACAGGTATTGGCCAATTCAGCCATCACAAATAACCCAAGCAAGTATCTCATTAGCAACATTGTAGAACATACATGTTATCAGTTAACTCTATTAAGGCATACTTACCCTTCAATCATAACACCCAACTTACCTACCCAAATTTGGCCATAACCAAAGCACACCCATAGTCCATCAACTTACACCAACTTAATAGTTAGGGTGATATTTACTTTTGGTCACCACCAGAAAAGAAACACTGATCACAATTGAATGATTTCAAATAAGGCACAATTGTATACGCTTATCATCATACCCTTATAGATCGCATAAGATTAGGACTCACACCTAATCTATGTAGAGAATGGCTAGGGGTGGCAAATAAGGGTTATCGAATGTTGAGGGAATTAGCCACAATTGCCAAAAGACTGCTGAGAAGGGTTGTTACTGCTGTAGGCTAGTGGCGCATAGGGAGTGACAAATTCGATGGTTGCTGATTGCGTGCGACAAGATACGATAATTGCTGATGACTGTCGATCGCATGCGATAGAGTGTGATGATTGTTGATGGCTATCGATGATGGTCGATTGCGTGTGATAGAATGTGATAACTGTCGATGTCTGCTGATACAGAAGATATGGCGGCAATGAAGTGAATAACATAGTGCTATTTGCGATTTAATGGAAACAAACAGAAAGAGAGGAAAAGAAGAGATAGCTAGAAGAAGAAACACTAAAAAATTCAGCAAAGGAGAACTACAACAACAAAAAGAAACAACGTGCAAAAGAAAGTGGAGAAAGAGGGGGAAGTGGGACGAAAAAAGAGAGAGTTTTAGGGAATAATTATAATTTTCATCTTCGCACACTACGAGATTCGAACTTGGAACCTAAAGGTAAGCTAAGGCCTTACCAATAAACTAACAAGCTCATTCTTTTCAATAAACATACATAAATGAAAGATAAGCTAGATGTGCCAACCCTGATATTGGGATAAAAAAAATAAAAAATTCTAAGGGAAGGGAATCAAACATAGAACCTCAAGCACACAACCAGACACTTAACCAATGAACCATATCAATTTACATGTCACAAATAGCACCCAATATAATAAATTTGGGCCATTACAGAAGGAATTTGAACTTGGATTTCAATGACCATTTCACTAACACTTAACAAATAGACTAGTAACTTATTTATTTTCTAGAAACGCATAATCTAAAAAATTAGGGTGTGAACACACTCTCTCAATTCACAAACCTGATTCTACTAACCCCTAATTTTTGGGATGTTACAATTAAATTTGTTAATATGCCAATGTTAAAAGCTACCACATCAACTTTCTATTAGTAATTAATGGCCAGTGACAAAAAAATCAAATAGTTAGGTGATCATTTTTGAAACTTTTTATAATTGGGTAACCAAAAAAGAAACTTCCTAACAGTTGGGTGACTACTAATTTAGTTTACCCTAAAAAATAAAATAAACATTATTTTTTAAATAAATTTTGTTGAAGGTTCTTTGATAGAGAGAGGAAATGTTGCAAATAAGTGAATGGGATGTACTGGAAGGAAGCGAAGAGGAAGACTGGAGAAGGTTCGATAATACTAAACGTAGTGGTAGGTAGTGGTTTGTAAGGCGGAGAAAGGGAAATGTGGCTGATGATAATGCTAAGCCAAGAAAACAAGTTGTGAGAATTTAAAAGGGCTTTGAGAGTTGAATGTGAAAGTACCAAAAGTCCCTCACCTAGTTGTGATAGACTCATATTTAGAGTGTCTCAAGAATGAGAGTTACAAAGCTAACAATTAATAATAGTAATCTAATCCATTTTTCTAGTTACAAAGGCATTAATGGCTCTTTTTATTATAAAAGGATTTTGTTGGTTATGCAGATGATAAGTAGTTGTAACACCCCTTACCTGACCAGATTGTCGGGTCAAGGTACTGGGATGTCACATTTGTTGCCAAAGCAACTATATTCATCCGAATGTGATTGAACAATTATATTCATATTGATAAGATCAAAATATGATTTAAATACTGATCCAATCTTAAAACGAGCTTACGAACTCCAAAGGTAATCGGAGGTCATTTAAGGACCAAATTGTAAGGTCTAAACTTGATAAGATCTTGCCTCGATGACTTGATTCGAGTCATTTGTTGTGCCTGATCATTAAATGGAGAAGTTTCGTTCAATTTAGAGTTTAAGGGAATTTAGCTAAATGTAGGCTTAAATGGAAGGTTTTCAAAGAGTTTTAAGATGGATTAAGGATAGGTTCGGCTAGGTGTTGAAACAAAGTAAACCAAATATGTAACACCCCTCGCCCGTATCCGATGCTAGGATAGGGTTAGTGGTGCTAACTGACTTAAACTCAACCAACTGTATAAAATTGGGACATGAAATCTCAAACAATTTAAAAACTTTTCTTTTCACAAGTAATCTATCTCATATACGGGCTTACGAAGTCCAAAACATACATCCGGGGTGGTTCAGAACCCAACCGAGAACTTATGAAAAATTTGGAAAATTTCATGCATCAAGGCTCCACATGCCCGTGTGGGTATAGAACACAAGACCGCGTGCTAGGGACACACCCATGTCCCAAAATCGTGTTTGAAAACCTGGGCATTCTGTCAAAACCACATGGCCCAAGAACACGCCTGTGTCCTACAATCGTGTTCTTCCCACGGTCAAGACACATGGCCGTGTCTCTTGTCCGTGTACTACTAGCATGCATACTGACTTTATGTCATAGCTTGGGCACACGTCCGTGTACTAAAATGACTTTAAAGTTTTAAGTGCAGGGGACGTACGACCATAACACACACCCATGGGCGTGAGCCGTGTGGTCAAACTAGGCTATTTCCCAAGCCATTTTGTCACCCATTTTGCACAACCTACACAAGATCATGTCAATATACAAATTTCATTACAATGGACACCAATTTATCCATAGAAAGAACATTATATGCATTCATAAAAATGAATAATAGCCATTATTCCAGGTTTGATACAAAGTGAAGGGCCTTTGACTTAAGCCAAAAATACATGAATAATTATTTTAATACAACATCCTAGTCTAGCCCTATACATGTCACCTTCAAAAATATAAATCAAACTATACTGAGTGCTGCGGCTGATGGTGTGATCGATATCTCTGACTTTATGGGATCCTTAAGCTAGCCTGGCGATACTGAAAGAAGAGGGAAAGGAAAAAGAGTAAGCATAAAGCTTAGTAAGTTGCATATAAATAAATATACAACAACAATCTCACCATTTACCATCATGCTTATAGCTCAAAGGTAAACATAACTTAACTTACTCATTATCATCTACTCGAGTCTCATTTTCTAAATTAAGCTCATTACTCATGCTTATCATATAAGTACCTGTAACACTCACAACATGATCATCCTTTCTTTATCAAAATTGAACTATAGCTTTCACCAGTGAACCGTTTGGGATACTACTGGATATTCTATGAACCTTCAACATGGGATAAATTGCCGATGCCATGTCCCAGACATGGTCTTAACCTTCAACATGGGATAAATTACCGATGCCATGTCCCAGACATGGTCTTACACTGGTTCTCATATATGCGTGATGCATGTCCTAGACATGTCTTACACTAGCACAACCCTTGGCCGATGCGTGTCCCAGACACGTCTTACACTGGCTATCTCTGTCGAGGCCGATGAATGTCCCAAACATGTCTTACTCTGGCACTCATCTCTGTGCCGATGCCATGTCCCCGACATGGTCTTACACTGGCTCTCATAATATAGCTGATGCATGTCCTAGACATGTCTTACACTAGCCCTCATCTGGATACCGATGCCATGCCCCAGACATGGTCTTACACTGGCGCACAAATCACCTAATGTCTTGGCACGAATATCCAGTTCATATCCTAAGGTTTCAACGGGATATTTCTACTATCTCAAATATTACAAGGCATTCTCAATTTATAACTTAACAACTCGTACAATATCAATTCAATGGCAATATGAATACAAGTATTAACAATGTAGTTATATTATTTACATACAACTTTCCTCGGATTACAAAAAGTGCTTGACTAGACGGCTTAATCTGATTGCTTGGCTTTGCCCGGTTTAGGCTCGATTTTGGCAAATCTTGATCTATATTAACAATATACATCCATTTAGTCACTAAACATAATTAGGCATTCATAAATTCACATCTTTGGTAAAATGACCATTTTGCCCCTAGGCCTTGGCAAAATGACCATTTTACCCCTATACTTGAAATTTGATTTTTTTATCGAATTTCTTCGTATTTCAAGCCTAGCTAAACTCTTTTCACTACTAGAGAAATCCCAAATTCTCACTATTTCACACACTTACCACCTATCTTGCAACTTATGCAAAATAGTCCCTTTTAGGTGTTTTCATGCTAACACCTTTCACAAAAGTTGTTTATAACACAACTAGGACTCATTTTCTTCCATTAAAACTCAGAAAACCTTATAAATATTTTCATGACAAAAACCCTAAACCATTCATCATTTTACAAAATAGCACCCTCACTTGAAAGCTCATGCTTCAAGGGTCTCAAAAATGCAAAAAAAATCATTAAGAGACTATCAAAATCATTTACTTATGAGTGCTTCAAGTTGATAAAATTTCAAGCTCTTAAACCCTAAATATTTTCTGATATTTTTGGCTAAGAAGGGAGAAAAGATGATAGCTCTTTCCTTCTTTTTCTTTTTCTTTTATTAGAAATGAAACTAGTCAAAATTGGTGACATAAGCTTCACCTAACTTTGACAATTTTGTCTCCCCTCACTCCATGGCCAGCTAACACTATTAAAAAGGGTGTAATTTCCCTTTAAAATCCCTAAATTTTGATTTTCTAGCTATTTAACACATTTGGGCACTAAAATGTAACTTTTGCCTTTTATGCGATTTAGTCATTTTTTGAAATTGGACTAGAAATCGCTAAAATTAACTTACCAAAATTTACATGCACTTATATAATAGTACCATAACCTCATAAAAATAATAAAAATAATTTTATAACTTCAAATTTGTGGTCCCGAGACCACTGTTCCGATTAAGCCCTAAATCGAGTTGTTATAAAAGATGATAGTTGAAATGGCTAAGTGAAAGGGTGATGAAGATTCAGCTAACAACGAAACAAAGTGAATAAGTTGATAGTTGTGGATGGAATGGAAATGGAGTTTAAGGGTCAAGAATGAACTAATACTATGAGTGAGTATTGACCTGAGACTTATAAGGTGGACTGATGATGTAGATAGGACCTTGACCCGCTATCTAGGAAGATAGGAACTAAAGGCATCAATGGGGTGAATGCCACACTTGGAATTGAGTGATAAGTTCAAAAAGAAACAGGGTAGACGCCACTAGTGATGCTAGATAAGTCAGCTTGAGTCTTAAATGAAATTAGAGAGTTGAATAACTCACAAATGTTATAAACATTCATCAAATGAGCAAAAAGTCTAATTTACATCAAATGAGCTTTATATTTATAGCTCAAACATTAGCTAGCTGAATGGACACTAGGTAAGCAAAATGGTCAGCTTTAATTCAGCTTAATTAAGCTAAAAATAACTATTGGACTCTTCAACATATCTCTTGAAGTATTTTGCTCCTTGGTGACGCCAACAACCATTTCCATTGATAATTCGAATTAGCTGGTTTTAAATGAGTTCATGAAGGAGCTAAATTAGCTTGGAAAGTGATCGGCCAAGTTTGTGTGAACAAGCTAAGATGCTGCCTTGAAAAACCAAATGGTCATGTAGCTCATAAAGGCACCTTGGGCGCATGAATGGTCATCCAATTGATCAGCTGAATTTTAGTAGCCATTTAGGTGTGAACTCATGAAATTGGATGGCCACAAAGGTGTGAACATGATTATTCAGCTGAAGAACAAGTGTGAAAACACTTGATGCCTTGCTGAACCCAAAATGGCTCTTGGGAGGTTGTGTTCAGCTTATAATGGTGCCATATGAACAGCCAAAGGAAGCTTCCTAGCAGCAGCCAATGTGAACACCTTAATGCTGTCCATTCACAATTCCTACAAGACACATTAAACACAACTTAGACATATTTAATTGGTCTAAAATAAGTCATGTATTAAAGATGTCTAAAACTAAGACACATTAAAAGGCCTATTTAATATGTACTAAACTAAGACATATTTAAAACCCGCATTTAAATTGTTCAGCTTAAGACACATTAAATGCTGTACCAATTAACATGCATTAATAGACTTAAGACATATTTAAGACTCAACTGTAATTAACTAAAAATAACTAAATCATAATTAATGTTTTATTCCAACAAATAAAATGCATAAATTAAAATGAGATAAAATCGAGCTTAATTAGCTAGGAGCGAGCTAGATAAGCTGGGGAAAACTAAGATTGAGCTCGTTGAGTTGAAATTAAGCTTCATTTTGCACTTAGGCCCCTCGTGTTTAGGCCAATCTCGGTGTCGTCGAGTTGTATCGAAACATGATGCGGCCTGGTCCGTATCAAAACTATTGGGTACTTTTTGTGACTTCATGGTTTCCATGTCGCGACGTCACTTTTAGACTTATGCTCATTACGATTTCACTCACTGAGTAGGGATCGTCGCGACTTCACGAGCCCTATGTCACAACTCCAGTCCTGCCACCTTAAAACTTAAACAATTTGCTCCTTATTACTTAGAGCAACATTTATATGGTATATATCATCCATATGAACCAACAAACCATTTAAACATGTCAGTTTCCAACCTTGAACATGAATTAATTCAAATCAATACCATATATATACATATATCCAAATTACAAAATTTACAAAGTGGTCCAAAAGCAACATAACTTCCATTGAATTCATCCATAAACATTTCTCAACATATATGCCTATGTGCATGCCAAAAACTAATGCCCAAAAATTTAGATTCATACTCTCTTCTAAGCTTGATTTGTGATGAGATGAGTAGAGTTCAACCTTCCCTTTTTAAAGCTTCAAAACAAGTCCTCACCTACGCCTTCGAAAAGAAACACGTTAAGCTCGCGAGAGCTTAGTAAGCATATCAAGAATTAAGTTTGTAATTTAAATCAAATCATTACTTTTATATTTATATATATAACACTTATAATCCATACCATCATACATAAATCTATCTCAATAAGAACTATAGTAAGGTACCAATTCAACAAGTTACAAGCTATTTACCAATGTCATTTTTAAGTTCACTTACCTTGTAATTTTATTTCCCAATTGTAGACTTAATAGATTGTATAGTGTAACACCCTTAACTCGTCTCTGTCGCTGGATTAAGGTTATGAGATGCTACAGCAATTAACAAGTCCAAAAAAATCAAAATAATTTAGAGTTAAATTTAATCATCATAATTCAATAGCCAATCATTGTTCATAGCATATAGGCAAAAAAAAAACTTAAGTCGGGCCTACAGAACCTAAAAATCAATTTAGAAACAAGGACTAATCTAAAACAAAGTAGAAAAATGTGAAAAACACTGTAAATAAGGGTCACACAATCGTGTGACATGAATGAGGCTGTGTGGTGCCACTTTACATGCCTGTGTCCTCAAACTATGTACAATTTGAAAATAGGGTCAGACGGCCGTGTCGCCAGGCTGTGTAACATTTGTAAATCGTGTGAAAAAAATCCTGAACTTAAAAAGTCAATAAGACACACGACCATGTGGGGAGGTTGTGTGTGGGACACTGCCATGTGGCAGCCAATGTCCCAGGCCATATGTAACCAAAATGACTTAAAAAATAAGCTATTCAAACACCATTTCTTAGGTACCAAACCAAGTCATTTCCAACCATTTTCACCTATTCAAAACACATTCAAACATGACAAAAAAACATACAAAAAACAATCATCCTAAGTGTCTAATGAATGTACCTTCATTAGTACTGTAATGACCCGAAAGATAGTGGAGTCAGAAACAATGGTTTCCAAATTCTTTTTTTTATGATAGAGTTAGTGGTTTTAGAAATTAAGGTATCGGGAACTCGTTTCTGTAAACTAAACTCATAAATATTTTTATTAAATATTTACGGAGTTATTACATAGATGAATTGAATTTTTTATAGGTAACTTTACTAAAAAAGTGAACAATTACGGTACAAGGAATAAATTGTAGAAGTTGCAAAAGTTAGATTTTTTATAGCCTAACGACTTTTAAGATAATTAAATTAAGGATGAAATGGTAAAAATACCATTTCAATATAAGATGGAAGGTTAACTATTGTTTTTTTTTTCTTTTGTAAATTAAATAAAGTTAAAATTCATGTGTACTAACTCAACAGGCATTCTTTTTATTTCAATTCATAACCTTGGTTTATGAGGGAATTTTGGTTTGATTGTAACTCCCCTAACCTATATCCGTTGCCAGAATAGGGTTACGATGCATTACCGATCAAATCTCATCAATATTACATACTTTAAAAATTCATAGTTATAATTACGAAAACACAATCATTTTGTCCCTTACGAGACTCTTCAAGGCCTCAAAACATGCTTAGAAGTGGTTCAAGACTAAACCAATAATATTTGCAAACTTTGTGAAACTTATAAAATTTTCAAACGTTCAGGGGTCACATGCCCTTGTGAACAGGCCGTGTGCCTCACACGGCTACCAGGCACGCCCGTGTCACTGACCATGTAAAAATAGGGCATACATATTGACTTGTACCACATGACCGAGGACACGCCTGTGTGCCATGGCTGTGGGAAATCTGGAGAGGTTACTGACTTGGGTCACATGGCCAGCCACACGCCCATGTGCCAGCCTGTGTGTCGCACACAGCCAGTAGACACACCCGTGTGTTTAGGCCGTGCCAAACCTGTAGGGTTTACTGACTTAAATTCGAAGGGCTACCCCAGAGGACACACGGCCGTATAACATGACCGTGTGTCACACACGATTGAGACACATGCTCATGTGGACAAAAATAGGCTTGGTAAAAGCCACATTTCTCACCCTCCTCAAGCATACCTAAAACACAACATTTTGCACCATTTCAATACATTAATAGGTAGCCAAAACATGTTATTATATGCATCAAACATATCATACCAATTCCCTTCATTTCATCAACTCAAATCATAACCATTTCCTGTACAAAACACATACCAAAACTAGCATGATTCATTTCTTATTTTACACCTATTCCATCATATGCCAAAACACATATGACATTCATTAATCAAGTTTAAAATCATGCATTATATAAATAAGTACTCATTACTTACCAAATAATCAAGTAAACAACTTGAACCACCACAAAGTATACCAAAATTACGCCATAACACAAGGCATCCTTTACACATCAAAATAACATCATTTTCAAGCCACATCTCATGACTAATTGCATCAAACACATGGGCATCAGTTACCAAATTAGTTGTACTCAGCAAATAACCATAAAGCCTATACATGCCATATAATCTAAATCAAAAAGCTTACATGTACGAAACCATAGCTGGATAGTGTGATACGATCTCCGACTACTTCCAACCTGAGCAAGCCTCTGAATCACTATAAACATAGGAAAAATAACACAAAGTAAGCTTTAAAAGCTTAATAAACTTGTATGGAAATAAATTCATATTATTAAATAACCGCATTTTAACACTTACTCAAAACATGATATAATTCATATGATTTCACTATTCTATCTCAAATTCATGCGCATAGTTAATCAAGATTTTAATGAGTTTATTCATTCAAAACACGTATGGTTTGAATACTTCTTATCAATTTATTCACATTTTCATCTGCAAAGCAATTATATATATAAACTATATTCAATTCAATATTCATCACCTTTTTCTTTAGCCAAGTGAATTATGTGAAATATCATCAAATAACGATGTTTCGCACACTATGTGCCATATGTATATTTAGTTAAAACAACTGTAACCCATATCTCACATATCATTCAATTCATACCTCATTATAGCCAAATAAACACATTTTGGCATGAAACATACTTACACATAAATCTTTCTCATTTCATATACATGATACACTAGAAACTTACCAAATTACCTTTAATTGATTCTCATATAGGTTCTGTTCGTACTTGTATCACTTAATTTGATTGTACTTTCATTCTCGTCTTGACCTTGCCCGTTGAACCCTTCGGAATCGCTAAGGATACTTGGATATCACATAAGGCTCATACAATGCCATATCCCAGATATGGTCTAACATGTTACCACATATTGATGCCACTGTCCCAGACATGGTCTTACACGAAATCATATAACGATGCCAATGTCCTAGACATGGTCTTACACGTAATCACAATACAATGCCAATGTCCAGACATGGTCTTACATGTAATCACATCTCGATAACTTAATGTCATGACATTTGTATCCGATACTATTCCTAAGGTTCGTACGAGACTTTTGGATATCGAAACTCTATTGATTCTTGCTCGTAATCATGACCATTCAACATTCAATTCAATTAAAAAATAAATAAGCATTTATAACACAATTTAAGTACATTTATTAGCATACGAACTTACCTCATTTGCTGTAACGACGAATTAGGTTGACTAATCCGATACTTTGTTTTCCCCCGTTCTAGATTCGAATATCATTTTTCTCAATCTATATAATAACAAAATTTACTTAATCATTAATTCATTCAATTTAACACAATTTACACATTTTGGCAAAATTACACTTTTGCCCTTTTTATTTCATATTTTTGTAATTTAGTCCTTATCACATAAAATCACAATTTCATGCACTTTCATCCTACCCAAGCTTAGTCGAATTCTTTTTATTTCCTTAACAGCCCATATTTTCCAAATAACCACACTTTTAACCACATAATTTCAATATTTCACAATTTAATCCCTAATTTGCATTTTCATCAAAAATCACTTTATAAAATATGAAAATCTAACATCAAATATTCATATTTCACCATTAAACATCAAAGAACATATAAGCTCAACAATGGAAACTATCAAAATAGTTAACAATTTCAAAATCGGAGGTACGGACTAGCTAGATTACAAAACAACGATATAAAAAATGTAGAAATTATTAAAAACTGAGCAAAAATCACTCACCCATTAATCTCCAAAGCTTGGCCGAATATATCTTCATCCATGGCTATTTTTTTCATGCATTTTCAGTGGTGGAAGCTAAATGGTGAAGATGACACCATGTTTTTATTATTTAACTTAATTTATTTCATAATTACCATTATAACCTTATTAATTAACCTTGTAATTTTCATTAATGTTAGGATCGATCTGATTAAGCAACGAACAAGTAAAAATAGTAGAAGAAATTGAGAAATTGAACACACAAATTTAACATGGAAAAAATCCTCCAAAGAGGATAAAAAACTACGGGCAAAGATAATTTTGCTATAATGGAAAAAGAACGAAGAGTACAAAAGATAAAGATAAAAAACTAAACCCCAAAAACCCAAAAATAAAGAACCCTCAAAACGTAAACACAAAATTCTCTAAATGTGTTGTGAGTTCTAATATCTAATGGACGTATTTTTCTAAGGTTAGAAAAGAGCCTATTTATAGGCTAAATTCATAGGTCAAATAATAATAAAATAATCTAAACTAATCAGTGTTTGATTGAAACAAATAAACAGAGTTTAACTGAAAGATTATTTCTCAAATTTGACTGAAAATATGAGTCATATTTAACAAATCTCCACCTTGACTCATATTTCCACAACGCCATCATTGCCAAAGCTCGCCACGAGCCTATCTTGAACTATGCAGGGAATTAATTGAGTCAAATTTGTGTTTAGAAACTAGAAGACTTCTAGCCTTCGACTTGTACACTGCCAAATGAAAACTAAACCGGGTCTGATTTTCACGAACATAGTGCCCTAACTTTTCAAAACCTGCATCTAAAAGAGAACCTCTCTTCAACGAAATGGTCATACCTTTTTCCCTCCTATGACCAAGTTGCCTCTGCTCCAAACGAGTTGACTTCAACTCCGTAACGGACGAGGGACGTTTGATTTCACCGGTCACTGTAGAACCTTCCAATATATAAAGACTGTCAATTCTTTTACCTTTTAACAAAACGAGAGCTCCACGATATACTTTAATGCCGCTCGACTCGATGTTGATTCTGCATCATTTCAAGTCTAAAATACTCAAGGAGATGAGATTCTTTCGTAAATCAGGTACATACTTGACGTCTGAGAGTGTCCTAATCGTCCCATCGTGCATTTTAATTTTAATAGTACCAATACCAATTACCTTACTAGATGAATCATTTTCCATGCATACAACTCCACCTTCAATCGAACTGTATGTGGAGAACCATTCTCTATCGGGATACATGTTGAAAGGACATCTTGAATCTAGGATCCATTTGGACGTGAATTTGGAGTTATCGCTTGTTGACACTAACAAGAAATCATCACCATTTTCATCGGCCAAATTAGCACCACCTACATCTCCCTCGTTATTCTTAGCAGCTTTTTTATTTCACAGTTTATAACAATCTACTTTGACGTGACCTAACTTTTTACAATAGCGACACCTTTTGTCTCGTTTCTTTGATGCTATGAAAACGGAAGCTTGCTTATCTGTCTTGCTATCCAAATGAAGCTTATTGTCGAGTTTGTCTCTACTCAACAAATGACCCTTCACATCTTCAAATGAGAGTTTGTCTCTGCCATAAATCAGGGTCTCCCTAAAAGACTTGTATGAAGGAGGTAAATAGCACAATAATAGCATAGCTTGATCTTCATCATCAATATGAGCCTCAACGTTCTTTAAATCATTTAAAAGAGTAATGAATTGACTGATGTGATCTCTAAGAGGCTCACCTTTGTTCATGCGAAACGTAAATAGACGTTGTTTCAACACTAAACGGTTAGCCAGAGACTTAGTCGCATAAAGAGTTTCTAACCTTTTCCACAAGGCAGATGAGGTCTTCTCCATCAATACCTCCTGCAATACCATATTCGCGAGGCACAACTGGATTACAGACAAAGCCTTTTCATCAAGCACTTCCCATTCTGTTTTATTTAGATTCTCAGGTTTTTTTTCCGGTAACAACCTTTTTCAAACCAGATTGAACTAGAATTACCATCATCCGAACTTGCCATAGATTGAAATTTGTCTTACCATCGAACTTCTCAATTTCAAACATTGTTGTTGCCATCTCTAAATGAGCTGATCTATGAAAACTAAACTAGCTCTGATACCACTTGTTAGGGTCGACTCGATTAAGCAACGAACAAGTAAAAATAGCATAAGAAATTGAGAAATTAAACGCACAAATTTAACGTGGAAAAACTCCTCCAAAAAGGATAAAAAATCACGGAAAAAGATAATTTTACTATAATAGAAAAAGAACGAAGAGTACAAAAGATAAATATAAAAAACTAAACCTCAAAAACTCGAAAATAAAGAACCCTCAAAATGTAAACACAAAATTCTCTAAATGTGTTATGAGTTCTAATATGTAATAGGTGTATTTTTCTAAGGTTATAAAAGAGCCTATTTGTAGGCTAAATTCATATGTCAAATAATAATAAAATAATCTAAACTAATCAGTGTTTGATTGAAACAAGTAAACAGAGTTTAACTGAAAGATTATTTCTCAAATTTGACTGAAAATAAGAGTCATATTTAACAATTAGTAAAGCACATATTTGTCCATTCATAAATCCAATTGGTTAATTACCACCTAAAACCCTCAACTTTGAAATTTCATAACTATTTAATGCTTTTAGCGTATAGAATTCAACTTTTATGCCTTACGTAATTTAGTACTTTTTACCGAATTAAGCCTTTAAACGGTAAAATTTCTTTATGAAAATTTCACACATTAGTTCTATCATTCTGTAAACCATAAATAAATATTAAAATAAATATTTTAACTTTGAATTTGTAGTTCTAAAATCACTGTTTCGATTAACCCTAAAAACAGGCTGTTGCTTTGATTGTTGGGTTAGTAGTGCGGGTTATATACATAGTTAAACTTTACAAATGTGTGTTTGAAATGAAACTAGATAGTTAGATGATGGTGGTGTTAATCATTATGCTTAATATTTTATAATATTAACTAATAGGTTTAGGGGGTGGGTGGCTTTTGGTTGTGACTAGACTGAAAGGTAAGAGGGGAAAAAGGCTTGAACATTTTGATTTTCTTTCCTTATGGTCATCTTTGCTAACGATTCAGAAAAAAAGTGAGGTTAAGCTAATTCCTGGTCACACTGGGCTCATTAGGAGCTAATTATTAAAAAAAAGAAGAAGGTAATTTTCTGAACTCGTCTTTGCCTCTAAACCACTGGTGGGAATGGGACTTTGGAGAGGTTAGTTTAAAATTTGACCGAAGGTCCCTCTTCCAGCTGAGTTATTGCATGTTCAATGTTGATAAGTTCATGAAGTGTTTTAGCAGAAATACAAGGTTGCCGAATGTGTTTTCTTCTATTTTAACAAGGAAATAGTTGTGTACAACTAAGGGAGAATCTGGAAACAACGGTAAGAAAGGGAAAGGCACGACTTTAGAGTAGTTTCAGCTGGATTTTTTCTCGTGAGATTTTCACACCCTTGTTCTTTCTCTTCTTTCCCTTATTGTTCTGTCAAATGGTGAAACTGGTAAGAATGGTAGGAGGTGGAAGTTTAATGGTTGTTGTATGCAGAAAGCATGCTTGATGATATGTTGGTATTCCTGGTGGTGTGGTTCGACTGATATGTAAAAAAATGGATAGTAGTGATGTATTTAATGCTACTGAATTATTGTTGGAATGCAATTTATTGTGTCAAATTAATGCTATGGAAATTAGTTTGTGTTCTAAGATGTCTAAAAGTTGGTCATTTATGTGGTTAATGCTGCCATTACGAGGACTGTTCGGTGAGACTAAATACAAAGCATAGGTTGCTGAACTTATATCTAAGGGTTATTGAATCTGCTGACTTTGGTGAGTTCGTGAACTCTATACTTTAAATTTTTTATTTATTTTAATGTCTTTTCATTGTTGCTTTCGATTGAAATTGGTTGAAGTTACACTTAGATATTTGGTGGATAAAAAGGTGTTGGAGAAAATATGTTAGTGAGTAAATATAAATAAAAATAATTATATTTAATATAAGATCTGAATAAATAATATATACAAATATTTATGTTTATGTAAAAACACCATATTTAAATAAAATAAATTAGATAAATATTTATATTTATTTAAAACATCATATTTGAAAACAATTAAATAAAAAAGATTTTGGAAACCTAAAATCGAATAAGGGAATCGAGTTTTATTAGATATTGAGGCCTGTTTTTACTATTTCTTTAAGACAGATTCGGCCGCTCCTATGGTACTTGGAGAAACGTTGGTCGACTGTCTCCTAGGATACAACAATAAAATGATCGCGGAGATAATACCTTTGCAGTGATCAACGAACAAACCTTACCTTCTTCTATCACCGAAATGTTTGCAAATTTTGGAGAGAAAATTTCCATGAATAAAAATACAAATCTGCATTAAAGGAGCTTTTAAATCAATTTGAATAAAATCAATCAAATCAAATAGAGATATTTGTCCTTTTAAAATAGATTCTATATAATATCTATTGAGAAAAAATAAATTACGTATTGGGATAAAATATCCGCATGCTCCTTTTGAGCTTGATCGGTCCGAACATTTTGCGTCGCCCACATCGTGCAAGTGCGCCCTCAACCCCGATGGATTTGGATTCGCACCCCCTGCGCGTGAGAGAGAGCATTAGTTTATTCATTGAATAACCATTAAGTTGGTTTACACATATATATACAAGTTCCACACTTGATTCTCAATCAACGTGGGACTAATGTTGTAACACCCCCTACTCGTATTCATTGCCGGAATAGGGTACGAGGCATTACCAGAGTTTACTGAACATTTTCAGATAATTTTGAGTCATTTATTATTCATATTTTGAAATAATCATAACGTCTCTCTATTGGGCCCTCGAAGCCCAAAACATACATTAGAAACCAACTGGAATAAAATCGAGATCATAAAAAATTTTGCAAAATCTTAAATTATATTTTCATCTAAGTACTTACCATTTCAATGCTCCTTATAATTAAACATGTTACCATTCAATCAATAGCTTGGCACTTGTCTAAGCGTCAAACAACAACATTGTTAGTATACTTGCACATATTTTATATAAATTCAACATTGATATACCTATTTTCTCAACATATCACACTTGAGTTTAATAATAGTCTCAACTTACATAATTTCCTTGTATCAACATATCAAAGATAATTATATATGTACATGTCACAAAATATATTATTCTCTTACTGTTTCTTCATAAGCATATATCATTCATTTCGTTATATCAATATTTCATGCACCATCATTTCCTTATATCTTGTATATATTTATTTCGGTAATAGTTCGTATTAAACTTAACATAAATTAAATTCCATGTACCTATACTGATTTCATTTATCTATCTTCTTAATTATTTCATACAACTATTTTGTACATATATTTCCATATGACCATTTCCTGTAAACATTTCACACAACCATTTCATATAACCATTCCATCTGATACATATTACCTGAATATCGACTGTTCAATAGATATCTTGGTGTTTCTCTTCCTCGATCTTATTTATCTTCGACATGATGTCATAGTATCTTTCAACTATGGTTTTACTCATTTTCTGTCATGTTGCCATGGTATCTTTCAACCATTGTCTTATTCATTTTCCCGTCATGTTGCCATGGTATCTTTCAACCATGGTCTTACTCATTTCATGTCAGGTTGCCATGGTATCTTTCAACCATGGTCTTATTCATTTCATATCACGTTGCCATGGTATCTTTCAACCATGGTCTTACACATTTCATATCACGTTGCCATGGTATCTTTCAACCATGGTCTTATTCATTCCATATCAGAGAGCACACTCCCGCGAACCTCATCCTTACAGTGGGATTACCAGTCCAGGCTAAATCCCCTGTAATATAAACTCATAGAGTATTGTCGGGATTACCAGTCCAGACTAAATCCCCTGCAACGACAATTACTCTAATGAGCTTGGATCTGAATTACCAGTCCAGGCTAAATTCAGACCCTAATTCGGATTACCCGTCTGGGCTAAATCCATTTTCTATATATTCTTTGAGAGGGCTATATCAGGATAGGATCACCCGTCTGGGCTAGATCCTTTTTACCGTCAATTCCTTTTCAGAGTTCCATCGAATTTTCCTTCCATTCAACTGAGATTTTTCCCCCCTTTTTTTTCAAATATATCAATGTTTCATAAATTTCCATATAATGAACATTAAAATCATATTCATATAAAAAAAATGCATTTCAAGCATTTAAGAATATAATTCAAGTCACACGAACTTACTTGGCGAAATTGCAGAAATATCAAGATTAAGGGGCATTTTGGTAATTTACCATTTTCCCAATTTTCACCCGATCTTAAATTGAAAATTTCATTCAATTTATTAATTTAGATAATAAAAAAATTCATTCCCTTCAATTTGGTCATTTTTGACATTTTTACAAAATTACCCCCTGAAGTTTTACTTTTATTCAATTCAGTCCTTAAGCCTAAAACATGCAAATTAGCCATGCTAGCTGGATATTCATAAATATTTTCCTCCTCCTCCTCTCCATTTCACATCCTTAATGTATATAACACACTTGTAAGTAACATTATCTATAATCTTTATTATTTACTTTTATGAATATTCAAGCTGTCCATCTGTATCATAGTCACTAAATTATTTATATCTGGAGCTATATAACTCCAAGTTAAGATCAGATAATTTTATATGAAACTAGACTCATATATATTCTTACCATAAAATTTTCAAAATTTTTGGTTTAGCCAATAAGTACAGTTTATGCTTTAAAGTTACCCCTGTTCTGCTGTCTAACAGTTCCGACTCTTCTTCACTAAAAATTAATTATATCCTCATACAAGATTCAAATGATGTTGTCGTTTGTTTCTATGGAAAATAGGCTCATTAAGGATTCTAAGCATATAAATTTAAGCCCCTAATTATTTTTATCCAATTTTTTATGATTTTCCAAAGTCAAAACAGGGGAACTCGAAATCATTCTGATCTTGTCTCATAAAATTTATTATATCTCATGATTCATAATTCCATTGCTTACATCGTTTCTTTTATAAGAAACTAGACTCAATAAGCTTTAATTTCATTTTTATTCATCCTATAATTCGATTTATAAAATTTTTGGTGATTTTTCAAAGTTACACTACTGCTGCTGTCCAAAACAGTTTTAGTGAAAAATGTTGATTTCCATTTTGCCCCAAATTTCACAGTTTATACAATTCAGTCCTTGCTCAATTAACCCCTCAATTGAGCTAATTTTTCTCAATTAATACTTTATTCTATCATTTTAAACTTCTTCATAACCCCTAAAACTCAGAACTTTTGCATTAGACATTAATTCCAAACTCTTTCTTAATTATGTCCTAAAATGAATTTCCATAAATTTTACTTGATAAAATCATTATATACCAAAAGTAAAGCTTCAATTCTTTGATTATTCATCATATTATTTCAGCACTCATCCATAAAAACTTTAAAAATGAGCCATGGAATCAAAAACTAATGAAATAGTAAGTTGGACCCAAATGTAAAATTCCAAAAATATAGAAATTTCAAGGAGAAAGCAAGAGTTAAACTTACATGAAGCTAGAGCATGAAAACCAGCTTGAACCCCCTTCCATGGCTGTTTTTCAGCTGATGAATATGAAGAGAAATGAAGAGAATTCTAGATATTCTAATTTAGTCCCATTTTTATTTAGCTAATTTTGGTAATTTTCCAATTTTGCCCTTATTTCACCCATTTCCTAATTTTTCTCAGCTATTGCCGCCCAAAATATCTTCTTTTGGCTTATTTAGGTCATTCCTCATTTGACAATTGATCTATTTAATCTTTTTAGTAACTTTTACACATTTTTCAATTTAATCCTTTTTATTTAATTGACCACCCAAACGTCAAAATTTTCTAATGAAATTTTAATACTACCTTATTGACATTCAATAAGTATTTATAAAAATATTTATGGCTCGGTTTATAACATCGAGATCTCAATACCTCTTTTTCTCAATTTCTTGACCAAATAAATCTTTATAAAACACAATTTACTATTCCAAAAATCTTTTAAAAACTACATTTGGCTCGTAAATATTAAATAATATAATCTACGAGTTCATTTGTCGGATTTGATGGTCTCGAACCACTATTTTCGATATCGTTGAAATTCAGGCTATTACAAATGTTTTTCATTTTTCTCAACATAATTCACAAGTAGCTTACTTTGAGCATTAATTTCTCATTCATCACTCAACCATTTTGGGTATAAGATATACCATTGTAAAGGTCTCATGGAGTAGAATATAAAATCATAATTTTATGATTCAACTCTCTACCTTTACCAGTTGAGAATATACCTCAAAGTTTCTAAAAATTACATTTTTCCAACAAAAGGTTAATTAATTTTGATAATAGCTATTTGGGTGGCGAATGGTATAGTAAAGTCTAACAAGCGGATGTTTAAAGTTAACTTACATGTCGGTTTGTACTGCATGAGGGAGTTGAAGTTGAACTTTAGACAATTTATTACTAATTAATATGATGCTATTATATTGTAAATCATTGGTTGTCCAAATTAGGACAAATTCGTGGTGTTTAGCTAATTAATATGCTGCTGTTATATTGTAAACCATTGACTGTCTAAATTAGGACAAATTCATGGTGTTTAGCTAATGAAAATGCTGTTGTTATAGTATGAATCATTGGCTGTCCAAATTAGGGCATACTTATGGTATTTAGATAATTAAAATGCTAATGTTATGATGTGATTGTCCGATCTAAAACACACGTATTGTATTTTAGTTGTTAAATGTTCTCGTTAGGAGGATTATGGCTGTCCAAAGCATGTAATTATGCTGTCCAAAATTTTTTGGTTATGTCATACTGACCTTAAATGCTTGTAATAATAAAGATTAAAGCTAACTGAAACACGTAGCAATGCTGTCCAAAAGTGGCATTAGTTGTGTCTATTCATGTTTCAAGATTTGGTCCAATTTTGTAAGTAAATTATTGACCAATTTGTTAATAAAAATATCTATTACATGATTCAAAAAATTCTAACTGAACATGAATGTTAAGTATTGGTCAAATTGGTACCAATTCTATCCATTTCATGCTTTAAAGAATTATCTGAATTTGATGTTATACATAATAATATGTTCAATGTGTATAACAATCCATTTTGTGTATAATGGGGTGGTCCAAATAAATGTATTAAAATATTATTTGAAATTTGTATGTTTAATTATTGTCGAAGAATAAAAGTAATAAAAATATAATTAATTAATTAATTAATTAAATTGTTGCTCGGAAATGCATAGCTAGAAACGATCAAATTAATGCATTAAATGGTTAATCAAATTATATGCTTGGTTGCTGTCTAAATTGTTGTCTTAACGGTTAGAAGGTGAATTTTGTTTTATGTTGTTTCGAATGTTGTTTATTGCTATGGGTTGAAATACTTGGTAGATTATTTATGAGTAATGTTAGGATGAAGTAAATGTAAACGAAGTTGAATATGCAATTGGTATGAATTGTTATAAGCATGATTATGTGAATATAAACGATTATTTAATGTTTAATTGAATTTTGAAGTTTACACGTCAAAAATTTGAAGATGAATATGTGATAACCAGTTGGTCTGACTATAAATGCGATATGAAAGGATTATGTTCTTATAATATAATTTAACATTTATTTTATTTATGACCTTAGAGAATTTATGTCATGTTATAATATTAGTTATTGAAATGCCATCGAGTTGATTACTCAGTGTTTAGTTTGTTTTCCGTGCGTAGGTTATGTTTAATCGTGTGCAGTTGTGGTTTCTAGCATTCAGTAGAAAATCCCGCACTCATCGAGTTGGTGAAATTTTTGTTATTTTGGTCAGCATTTACCTATAGGACTTTATGTTATATTAAGTTTAGTAAGACAATTCTTTTTTTCCATACTTCAAGATATTTCATAAATAAGCAAATATGGTAGTTGATAATGACTTGTACTATGTATATGTTTGGTGTTGATGTTGTTATGCAAGTATATGGATGAAGTTATAATGCTTTGGATGTGAATCGACATATATATAGTTGGAATAAAGAATGCATGAAATGCAATGAATAAACATTTTAATAGTTGAGGTATTGATATATTAATCATGACATGGTTATGGGTCTAAATGTATGATTTGAATTTAATATAATATGAATGATGTTTGTTGCTTTAGCAACGAATGTGATATCTCATTGCTCGAACCTGATTATTGGGGTCAAGTAATGGGGTGTTATATTTAGTGGTATTAGAGCTATAGGTTTAGCTGATTCTTGGACTAAATTGAGCTCAGAATTGAGTTTAGAGGTACATGCCAATGTTGAGTCGAATTTGAGTCGTGATTTTGATGTTGATGAGTAAATTATTTTGTTTTATAGTTGAAAATTTCGAGGGAACTGAGAAAGGTTGATAATGATGACTTGAATAATAGTGGACACTCGGTTGAGAATGAAAATTGGTTCGAGGTCGAAACACATAGTGAAGATTTAGCCAGTGCTCGATGAAATAAAACTGTGATATATCGACAAAAAGATCAAGGTAATGAAGGATTATCTCGCAAGATAGCGGAAATCTTTCAGAGAATAGCAAGACCTACTCTATTGACTAATTCAACAACTACAACTAGACGAGCTCCAATAAAAGAACTACGAAAATATGATGCTATAGAGTTTATGGGAATTAAAGGGATTGATCCTTTGGCAACTAAGATGTGACTAGAGGCAGTAAATCGAGTACTCCAACAGTTAGAATGCACGCCCCACGAATGTGTTATGTGTGCCGTTTCTCTTCTGGAATGAGAAGCACATAATTGGTGGCAGACCATTATTCGTCATATGCTCGCTCATCTGATTGACTGAGATTTCTTTCAATTTGAATTCCAGAAAAAATATGTTGGTGAACTATATTTAGAGAATAGAAAATAAGAGTTCTTATTGCTGAAGCAAGGTGAGATGACAGTAATTGATTATAAACACAAATTTCTACGACTCAATAAGTACGCTCTAGAACTTGTTCCAATTGAAGAAGAAAGTTGTAAGCGATTCCTTAGGGGAGTGCGAGACGAGCTTCTAGTTCATTTGGTCTCGCACAAAATAAAAGAGTTTACTGATATAGCTGAATGAGCAAAAATGGTTGAACAAGCCTTGAGCTTAGATAAGAAAGATGAGTCTTTCTGAGTATTTGGGAAGAGCGTAGAGACTATATGCTTACAACCTCTGTTTAAGCGAACTAGGGAGTCTCGAGGTTTTGGGAAATCAGTTCCATCGAATGTAGACTTTAAGAAGGTCAAGTTAAAGAGCCATCAGTATCTTTTGGCAATAATAAGAAGTCGCAAAAGGACATAACTATTCTGAACTGTGAACTTTGTGGCAGAAAACACAAAAGTGAATGTTAGAAGAAAATGGGAGCATGTTTTCAATGTGGATTTTTAGAGCATATCGCTTGGAATTTTCCAAGAAATGCTGATAATATTCCTGCCGCTGCCCAGAGATCTACTCCGACATAAAAAGGCCGAGGAAACATTATGGGTGAATCAATAGCATGAGGATTGGTACATATATTTTCATAATTCAAGATCAAATTATTTTTCATAGATTTATGATGTATGCATGATTGTGGATTAAAATGAGTTACAATTACTATATAAATTGAATTGTGATTACGAGTACTGAATATTGAGAATTGGAATGAATTGAGTAGGGTAGAAAATTTTGGACTTAATTGGTATTAGATCATTGGTATAAATTTAATTAAAGCATATAATGATATTTGATAAATTGATAGTTGATAATAAGATTGGGATTGATAGATTGTGAGATGAACACGTAATGATATTGAAAATTTGTTTGGTTATTAAATGTATAGGTTATACTTTGGTTTATCCGATGATGCACTGATGTGCCAGTATATTTAATTCGGTTTATCCGATGATGCATTGTGTGTGCCGATATATTTTCTTCGGTTTATTCGATGATGTATTGTGTGTGCCAGTATATTTTTTTGGGTTTATTTGATTTCTGAAGTACATGATAAATACTTGATTCTTGTTCTTAATTATGTATGCTTATTTCGTGTTTTAATATTTTTAGGATATTAATTCATGTTTAATGTGCTTATTTCAATGGAGCAAAAGTTCCTATTTAAGAGTATATCTAGCATAATTGAGTGGAGTTGCATGCAATCCTAGAAATAGGACGACATAAATCTATCGGATCAGAGTCAAATCTAATAGGGGAATCCATAGATCGAATTAATGCGACAATAGGGGTATTAATTAGAAAGAGATTTCAATTAATCAACTTAGAGTCCGTTGTTCTTACTCTTGAAAGACATATTAACATTATTTTGGGATTTCTACGGATCAAGACACAAGTGAATAAATTGTTTAACTCAGATTCAGAATAATAGGTGAAGTCTAGGTGGACTCTTTCCTGGGTATTGTCTATCTCATTGGTTTTATTTGATTATTTTCCTAATTCATTCTCTATTACGTTCATAGTAATTAGTGTAGTTAATTTTAGATTAAAAAAATTTTCATCAATTTGTTAGCTAAATAATAGAAAAACAATAATTACTAGTACTTTTAGTCCTAGTGGATACGATATTCCCTACTCACCATAGCTATACTATTGTTTGATAGGTGCACTTACCTTTGTCGTAATTATAGTTAGTTTAGTGACCATCAAGTTTTTGACGCCGTTGCCAGGGACTTAAAATATTAGGAACACTCAATTTTTACTAATTTAGCCATTTTTGTTTTTATTGCATTTTATTTTTATTTTTAGATTAATTTTTGGTTTCTAATTTTTTCTTTTATTTGCTTTTGGCAGGTTCCTTTAGTTTATGACTAGAAGAAACCCATCGGGACCATTAGTAAAGAGAAATTGAAAGTACAGCTCGCAGAAACTGAAGAGAAGCAAGCCAGAGTCGATAGAATATAGTGAAGAGCAAGAGGACGTTATAATTATTACTGAGGAGATGGCTAAAAATCAGAATAATCAGCTACCTCCTATGGTTGCTGCAAGTCCTGTAAATCTAAATCTTGCTCTTCATACTATGTACGATTATGCCAAGCCCACTCTAACTGGGGCTGAATCGAGTATTGTGAGACCTATCATTGCTGCGAATAATTTTGAACTAAAGCCGAACACTATTAAGATGGTTTAACAGTTTGTTTAGTTCGATGGTGGGCAAGACAAAGATCCAAATACTCATTTGGCTAATTTTCTGGAATGCTGCGACACTTTTAAGATAAATGGCATTTCTAACTATGCCATTCGCTGACAGTTGTTTCCATTCTCATTGAGGAATAAAGCTAAATAGTGGTTGAACTCCTTACCACTAGGTTCTATCACTACATGGGACCAAATGACCGAGAAATTTCTTTTGAACTACTTTCCACCGGCTAAGATAGCTAAGTTGAGGAATGATATCTCTTCCTTTGTACCGATATCTCTTCCTTTGTACAGATGAACTTAGAGACCCTATATGATGCATGGAAAAGATATAAGGATTTATTGAGAAGGTGCCCTCACCATGGGTTACCTCTATGGTTACAGGTTTAAACTTTCTACAACGGTTTGAACCCCTCAACTAGGAAATTGATACTTTGAATAATAAAACACCTAAAGAGGCTTATGAGTTTATATATGAGATATCACTAAATAATTATCAGTGGCAAGTCATGAGGACGAATCCGACAAAAGGAGCTGATGTATTTAACTTAGATGCGATCACCATGTTATCAAATCAGGTAGAACTTTTGAATAAAAAATTGATGGTTTATGTGTTTCTATGCAGGTAGATCCGGTGATGCAATGCGACGCAAATAGAGGTGGAATGAATAATTCAGAATATTTACCCTACTGTCCCAACATGGAGAATGAGCAGATAAATTATATGGCTAATAATTCTAAACCTTAAAATAGTCCTTATAGTAATAATTATAATGCAGGATAGAGGAACCACCTAAATTTCTCATGGAGTGGTCAAGGAATTCAAAGACCACAAACCCCTCCAGGTTTTCAACAATAACCTTATCAGCAAGAGAAGAAATCGAACGATGTTAGCAAAATTTATTTCGATGTCAGAGACCTATTTTCAAAACACTGAGATGGCTTTGAAAAATTAGCAAGCATCGATACATGGGCTCGAAAATCAAATTAGACGTCTTGCTAAATTAGTTTCAAAAAGGAAGCAAGGTAGTTTACCTAGTAACATTGAACCTAACCTAAAAGAGCATGTGAAAGCAGTTACACTAAGGAATAGGAAAGTGTTGGCTGAACTTGAAAAGAAGCTGCAACAGAAATCTGATAAGGAAAAAGATGAGAGGGTAAAACCCGAAGTGAGTGAAACACCAGTACTTAAGGCATATAACCCACCAATCCCATATCCAACAAAGTTAAAGAAAGACTGCATGGATGCACAATTTGGTAAATTTCTTAAACTTTTTAAACAGTTGCATATTAACTTACCTTTTGTTGAAATTATTTCATAGATGCCCACGTATGCAAAATTTTTGAAAGAGCTATTAACAAATAAAAGGAAGTTTGAAGAGCTATCCATTGTGGAACTCAATGAGGAATGTTCAACTATTCTTCAAAATAAACTACCAACTAAGTTGAAGGATCTAGGAAGTTTTACTATTCCCTATCTTATTGGTAGTTTAAATATTGAAAAAGCATTGGCTGATTTAGGTGCTAGCATTAATTTGATGCCTTATAAAATGTTCAAGCAGCTTGGTCTTGGGGAACCAAAACCCACTAGGATGACTATTCGATTAGCTGATAGATCTGTTAAATGTCCTAGAGGTATTATTGAAGATGTCCTTGTAAAAGTAGATAAATTCATATTCCCTGTTGATTTTGTTGTGCTTGACATGGACGAGGATTTTGAGGTGCCTTTAATTTTAGGTCATCCTTTTCTAGCTACTGCTAGGGCTATCATTGATGTGGACGATAGTAAACTTGTGCTTAGGTTAGGTAACGAAGAGATTATTTTTAAAATCTATGATGCAATGCGATTTTCTAGAGAACAAGATGATTCTTGTTATTTTATTGATTCTATTGACCATGTTATTCAAGATTCATTATAGGAAATTGTTCATAAGGACACGTTGGAATTGTGTCTTGTCTAAGGAGTGGAGGTAGATGACGACACTGCAGTGATAGGTAAGAAATTGATTTAGATTATAATGAGTCTTTACTGAGACAGAAGAATTATGAGGGGATTGAGGTAAACGATGAATCAACATTAAAACCCTCTATTGAAGAACCTCCCAAATTAAATCTGAAGCAATTACCAAATCACCTAGAGTATGCGTTCCTTGGAAATAATTCTATATTACCAGTGATTATTACTTCAGACTTGCAGCCAAACGAGAAAGATGAGTTATTACAAGTATTGAAGGAGCATAAACAAGCCATAGCTTGGAAGATTTCTGACATTAGAGGGACCAATCCTTCTTTTTGCACTCAAAAAATTGTAATGGAGGATGAATACAAACCTTGTGTGCAAGCTCAAAGACGACTGAATCCTAACATGAAAGAAGTATTTAAAGCTGAGGTAATTAAACTTCTAGATGCTAGAGTTATTTATCCTATTTCTAACAGTAATTGGGTGAGTCCTGTGCAGGTTGTTCCAAAGAAGGGAGGCATGACTGTTGTAGCCAAAGAGAAGAATGAGTTGATTCCAACGAGAACAGTCATGGGATGAAGAGTTTGCATTGACTATATGAAGTTGAACGATGCCGCGAGAAAAGATCACTTTCCTTTGCCATTCATTGATCGAATGTTGGAAAAATTATCTGAGCATATGTATTATTGTTTCCTAGATGGAATCTCTGGCTACTTTCAAATCCCGATAGCTCTCGAGGACCAAGAAAAAAATGACATTTACATGTCTATATCATGTTTGCTTATCAACGGATGCCTTTTGGATTATGTAATGCTTCTGTTACTTTTCAGTGTTGCATGTTGGCTATTTTTGATAAACTTGTAGAAGACGTTATGGAGGTATTCAGGGACGACTTCTCGGTATTTGGTAATTCTTTCCATCTTTGTCTTAAAAACTTAAAATGAGTTCTAATGAGATGTGAGGAAATGAAACTTGTACTTAATTGGGAAAAATGTCACTTTATGGTTCAAGAAGGGATTGTGTTGGGCCATAAAATTTCTAGTAAAGGGTTGAGGTCAATAGAGAGAAAACTGAAACCATTGAAAAATTACCTTCCCCTAGTTCAGTTAAGGCTATTTGAAGCTTTCTAGGACATGCTAGGTTCTATAGAAGATTTATTAAAGATTTTTCTAAAATAGCTAAGCCTTTAACAAATTTTCTAGAAAAAGATGTGTCATTCGATTTTAGTCAGGAATGTTTAGAAGCATTTAATACTCTTAAAGAAAAATTAATTAATGATTCGATTGTAGTTGCACCTGATTGGAATTTACCCTTTGAACTAATGTGTGATTGGAGTAATTTTGCAGTAGGTGCAGTTCATGGATAGCGAAGAGATAAGCATTTTCAACCAATTTATTATGCTAGCAAGATGTTGACAGCCGTACAAGAAAATTAAACTACTACAAAAAAGAATTGCTAGCTGTGGTTTTCGCATTCGATAAATTTAGACCATATTTGATATTATCCAAAGTTATCGTTTACACTGACTGTTCAGCTTTTCGTTATCTCCTAACTAAATCAGATGCAAAACCTCGACTCATAAGGTGGATTTTATTATTGCAGGAATTCGATTTGGCAATCCAAGATAAGAAGGGAGCTAAAAATCTTGCAGCAGATCACCTTTCCAGGCTAGAGAATTCACATCTCAAGGAGCTTGATGAGAATGAGATAAATGACTCGTTTCTTGAGGAACATCTCTTAGTTATAATCGACTCTGAAGTTCCTTGGTTTGCAGATATTGCGAATTACTTAGTTGCTAACATCCTACCAAAAGGGTTGACATATCATTAAAAGAAGTGATTCTTTGCTAATGTGAAAAATTATTTTTGGAAGGATTCTTTTTTTTTTCGTATATGTACAGATTAAGTAATTTAGAGATGTGTTACAAAATCAGAAGTGAGTAAGATCTTGGAACACTGCCACTCAAAACCAACAGGAGGGCATTACAGTGGGACTAGGACAGCACATAAAGCACTTGAATTAGGTTTTTATTAGCTTACACTATTCAAGGACGTAAACAAGTATGTTACTTCTTGTGATAGATGCCAGAGAACAGGTAATATTTCTAAACGTGATGAAATGCCTCAAACTTATATGCTCTCATGTGAAATATTTGATGTCTAGGGCATTGATTTTATAGGCCCATTTCCTAGTTCGTTTGGTAATAAATACATCCTAGTAGCGGTCGATTATATGTCAAAATGGGTAAAAGCTCACACTTTATCTACCAATGATGCTAGAGTGGTAGTTAGATTTCTTAAGAAGCACTTTTCTCGATTTGGAACACCTAGAGAACTTATTAGTGATAGGGGCACTCATTTTTATAATGCTCAATTTGATAAAATTATTAAGAAGTATGGAGCGCATCATAGAACAGCTACGCCTTATCACCCTCAAACTAGTGGACAAGTTGAAGTTGCAAATCGAGAGCTCAAACGTATCCTTGAGAAAATTGTAGAGTTAATAGGAAGGATTGGGCGATAAAAGTAGATGACGGCTTTATGGGCCTATAGAACTACTTTTAAAACACCTATAGGAACATCTCCTTCCAAACTCGTTTATGAAAAAAGTTGTCATTTACCGTTTGAACTAGAGCACAAAACATTCCGGGCTATAAAATTCCTAAACTATGATTTTAAACTTGCAGGTGAGAAGAGATTGATGTAGCTGAACGAGTTAGATGAGTGGCAAGCTAATGCTTACGAGAACTCACGATTATATAAAGAAGCGACAAAGCAACACCATGATGCTTGTTTGAAGCTGTAACACCCCGTACCCGAGACCGTTGCCGGAGTCGAAAACGAGGTATTTACGGACTTATTTCGTTGATTTTCACAGTCCATTTTAAAAATTTCCAGACAAGCTGGATAACTGCGTCACTGTTACCTTAAAAATCATATCTTGAGTTACAGAACTCGAAAAACAGTTTTTTAAATTTTACCTGAAACTAGACTCATATATCCATCTACAAATTTTTTTCTAGAATTTTTGGTCAGGAAAATTAGTACAGTTTATTAGTTAAAAATCTCCCCTGTTTCAGGGTTCGACTACTCTGACCTTCATGCATTACGACTTATATATCTTCCTGTACAGGGATTCCTTACTTATGCCGTTTGTTTCTAACGAAATTAGACTCAAAAAGGAATCTATACATATATGGAATGACCTCTAATTATCTCTGGTTAATTTATAGTGAATTTCCAAAGTCAAATCAGGGGATCCAGAAATCGCTCTGGCTCTGTTCCACGAAAACTTAATTATCTCTTAAAATACAACTCATATGATAGTTTCGTTTCTTCCATATCAAATTAGATTCATCAAGGTTCGATTACATATTTTATTCACTATTTAATCCCATTCCTACTATTTTTAGTGATTTTTCAAATCCGCACCACTGCTGCTGTCAGCATCTGTTTTTAAGGTAAACTTTACCTATTTCATGGTTTTCCATGAATCAACTAGAATTTGTCATACAAAACACCAAAATGATCATGATTAACCATTCCAATGGCTAATCGTTACCAAACATTTCCATACCTCTCAATGAACAAGATACAAAACGATTATAATGCTATGCTCAAAGTGTATATAAGCCATTTTCGCATGGCTATCCAAATTTATACAAAACCAAAGGGTACATGACCAACAACAAAAAGGGTAGTCCTATACATGCCATTAGCAGAGTTCAACTAAAAGAGTACCAAAAGGGCTTTGATAGTGTGGACGATTTCGACTTCGACAATCCCGAGTCCGATAGCTAACGAACCAAAATCTATAAAACAGAGAATCAAAGAACGGAGTAAGCATTTAATGCTTAGTAAGTTTTGAATAATGAAATTAGTTTCGGCTAAGGTATAACATTCATATGGCTAAATGAATAACTTCATATATGCACATTTTCATAATCATACTTACTTTACACTTCAACAGATAAATTCATACACAAGGTATCAAACCTAACTAAAGGCCGAAAATTCGTTAATCAATTTAACGGATACTATTTAAAACGAATCGACTTTTCCGATGCATGTATGAAACATACCTTATCATTTGGATTTTATGAGCGTATTAATTGAAATTATTACAGCAAGATCGCTCACTTCCAAACCCAAGCATCTTCGGAATTTAGCCGGATGTAACCACTCGCACAAGGCCTTCGGGTCTTAGCCCGGATATGGTCACTAGCATCAATGCCTTCGGGACTTAGCCCGGATATAGTCGCTAGCACAAATGCCTTCGGGTCTTAGCCCAGATATAGCAACTCGCACAAATGCTTTCGGATCTTAGTCCGGATATAGTCACTAGCATAAAAGCCTTCGGGACTTAGCCCGGATATCATTCGAATAACCATGCACATATATCAATAAATCATGACACATCCATATTTCATTTTCATTACCAAAGCTCAAACACAAGACACTTATCACACTTACTAATTTCGGCTCAATAGCCACATACAAAGAGCACGATTTTGATTTGCTTTATAACATGATCTTTATACACATTCGGCTACCCGTCATAGGTATAAACTAATCACCTCAATGTATAATTCAAGTAGAATCATTATATCACCGTTTACTTGTCATACTTATATGTCATGACCTAATCGAATCATAATCTAAGTTCCATTACTCAAAAACTTACCTCGAATGTTGTCGAACGATTTCAACGTCTATTCGATCACCTTTTCCTTTCCTTTGTCGGATTTAGTTCCCCTTTGCTCTTGAGCTTAATTTAACAAATAAATTGATTTAATTATTTTTCACTTTGGCAATTCCATTCAATACATGTATGTCATACAATTTAAGTACAATGACCTTGTTCAATACTATTTAAACATCATGCATTATCGAATTTCATCAACACCATCTAACTTCATATAGAAGCACATATCATCCTAAGTCGGTACACATGTCAAATGCATCATTTAAATTGTCAAAGTCCACAATTTAGTCATATCTCTCTATCATAGTTTCTTCACTAAAACCGAATTAGCAAGCCCATATAGTCTTTGGCCGAATGCTATATAACCCAAGTCATCAAGAGTTTTATTATTTAACACCTTAGATATCCATAGCTAAATAGGTTATTTGTACATACATATATATCGTCCAAAATCGAACATGAGGATTTTTTCATATATCTAACATTAATTGACTTATTCAAAACCTCACTAGCAAAATATCATGTACTATGCCGAACCAAAAAAAAGATCAAACACCTAGCTTATCCATTCAAAACACTTAACCGGCCTTTGACCAAGACTTTAAACAAGGTCTATGTTCGGCTATCACACATATGGGCATTATTAGTTTAAAGTTTTAACAAGATTAATTCCTTTGATCTTAACCTAAATGACAACTCCCATTCTCCTTATTTCAACCGAATTATTCATAACATCAAGACTAAAATTTTTGCACCTTGAACTTCATACATTTATAAAAACTTTCATAACTTATTCGGCCTTATCAAGAACCATTTAACATGCAAGGAAAAATAATCATAGAGGAAGAAGTTAACATTCTAAATAGACTCAATTTTTAACCGAATGTACAAGGTGTCTCTAAGCTACTCATCCAAAAATCTTTACCCCATACTAGTCATTCCCCCATTGTTCCCTACAACATGAAAATAGCCCCTAATTCCAACACTTATTCATAAGGCATCTTGCTCAAATCACCATAGGAAATCTCAACTTTCTTGACATTACCAAGAGTGCATTCACAAATTAACTTAGCATAACATAAAGCCAAATCAACAAATTCAAAGCTTACCTCCTAATAGCTAAAGATGAATGCCGAATTGCTCTAGGTAAGTTTTCCCTTATTTTTCCTCTTTGTTTTGGCTTGAGAGAGGTAGGAGAAGAAGATGAACACCATCCTCTTTCTTCTCTTTTATTTAATTATTTCTAACATGAAACATTTACACACCATGCTTAAAATATACTATGACCCATAGCATGGCCGGCCACTAGCTCAAATTTTGGGCAATTTGACATGCAAACCCATCATTTCTATAGCATGCATTAATAGGCCACTTTACATTTGCCTAGCACATTTCTAAATTTTCTCACATAAGTCCTATTTACTAAAATTCACCTACAATTAACAAAATTCAAATATGAAATTTTCACACATGCATATATACATATAATCAGCATCAAATATGACAGTTAATTATTTTTATGACTCGGTTTTTTTGGTCCCGAAACCACTTCCCGACTAGGGTCACATTAGGGCTGTCACAGAAGCAGCCTAAACAATTTGCAGATGGAGATCTTTTCCTTTTATATAATTCAAAGCTCAAGTTGTTTCCTGGAAAGCTGAAATCAAGATGGTCAGGTCCATTCGTAGCACCAACCATTTTCCCATATGGTACGATAGAGGTAACTCATCCAGAATATGACACATTGAAGGTAAACGGTCATCGCCTTAAACTTTATAGTGGTGAGGATTTTAGAAATGATAGAGAGGAGCTTCAGCTCCGTGAACCTTCAGAATTGTGCGCACAAGGTAAGTCTAGCTTAGACTTTAAATAGGTGCTTTTCGAGATGCAACCCGAGTGTTAACAGTGCTAAATTTCTTATTTTCATTTCATAGTATTTTTTTTAAAAATTAATTGAATAAATAAAAAATGCAGGTTTTTAAACCACACAGCCTGAACACATGGGCGTGTCCTATGACATGTGGCCCACACGACCTGGACAAACCGGTGTGTCCTTAGCTGCATGGATTTTGAGACTTAGTTTTAAAATTTCAAGGAAATCAAAAATAAGTTACACGGCCTGGCGACACGGTCGTGTAACCCACACGGCTTGGACACACGGGCGTGTCCTTGGTCCTGTAGTCCTGGAGCTTAATTTTCCAAAAAATCGACAGAGACGGCCTAAAATAGTCCCCATGGGCATGTGACATAGCCATGTGGACCACATAGTCTAGACACACGGGCATGCCCTAGGCCATGTGAAACCTGGAGCTAATTTTTTCAATTTTAAAACAAGTTAGAGAGTTACACGGGTAAGACACACAGCCGTATGTGAGGCACGACCGAGCCACACAAGCGTGTGGGAGGTCATACGGGTGTGACAGAAGAGAAAGAGGTTGCACAAGACCATGCAACACGGTCGTGTGAGACATACGGGCTGCCAGAGGCCGTGTGAAGACTGGGCTAAGATTTTTATCGACACAGTCTTGCAACACGGCTGTGTGGCCCAACACGGGCCTCAACTAAACGTGTTAGCCATTTAACCCTAATCCCCCTTATTTTTCTTGATTTTTTCTTCTTTCTCAAGTCACTTTCCCTTTATTCGCCACTCCCACTTCTATCCCCTACTTCGACCACCGCCTCCCATCACCTCTCTTTCCCTTTTCGACCGTCATCCCACTAGCCCGAACCCCTCTCTTTCAACCTTCTTCTTCCCTTTGCACCACCACACTTTCCTCCCTCGCCCACAACCCTCGCCCTTCATCCCCTCGTTGGCCCGCGTCACCCTTCCCTCTCATGTCTCCTATCCCTTATCCTTCCACCCCCGACCATCTCACTTTACCTTTCCTCCTCTTTACCCCGACCCCTTTAGCCACCTCCTTTCCTTCCCATTCCAAGACAGTTGGTGCCGCCCCGAACCACTACTACTCTACCACCTTTACTTCGGTCACCATCATCTTATTTCATCTATTCATTTATTATTATTTTTTATTCTTATTAGTTATATTATTTTATTTGTTTATTACTTATTGTTATTTTTATTCTTAGTTATATATACATTTTTACTTGATTGCTGCTCTTATTTTATTTCATTTTTATATCATTCAATGTTCATTCTTCGTGCTACTGTTTTCGTTCATAGCTACTATTCTGATTCTTCATTAGTTTATTATTTCACTTGCTCACTATTTATATGACCATCGTTCTATTTATTTATTTCTTTATGTTATTATTATTATTATTATGTGTTCGTATTTCCATTATGAATGCTATTTCATTATTATTGCTTGCTTGACACTAGTTCATAGTATATTAAGAGTCAATTTTCTATTTGGGCAATTGATATTTTGGATGCGCGTCTTTGGATGATTCTTCATGTCGAATTTTAATTTACACGGCTGTTTCTTAGCTTTATGTGTGTTTAGTTGGTGATGTGCATTTTCTGATAGTGAATTATTTTATTTTAGGTACATCAAGACAAACACACGCGGTAAGACTAAGGCTGCCATCCCCGCTTAAAAAAAGCGGAAGACCCATGGTGCAACCTCCTCCTCGAGCGCTTCCGCCGAGGCCCACCATCCTTATCTCTGATTATTGGTGAGCCTCCAAGAGGATCTATTTTAGTTACTTAGACAGTGCCCACTCGACCTAAGCCGATGTATTGATTGGGCCACGTTGGAGTAGGTCCGACTAGCTGATGATGTTTGCGCCTTTATTGCCACAGCTCTGTGGAACAGATTCTTCTCCATCATTGAGACGACATATATGGAGCTTAGTTTGGAGTTCTGCGTAACATTTCTCCTACAGCAGGTCATGACGACTCTTGACGAGCCAGGCACCATCACTTTTCGACTTAGTGGTTTGGTACGCCAGATGAGTGTCCCTGAGTTCCGTGTTGCTATAAGACTCTACAATGAGGAGTTTATGAGTGCTGAGAACTTCCTTCATCTACATCGACACATATATTACACACCATCACGTTGTTGGATAGAGCTTACAGCGAGCCAGACAATTTATGATGCGAGTTGCTTGAAGGCGATTTCTCTCTCTCCAGCTTTACGGTACCTTCATGCTCTTTTAGCTCACATTTTGGCAGGTAGGAGAGAAACCACCGAAGTTATTAGCACTTATGATGCTTATTTTCTATGGAGCATTGCCAATGGCCATGTCATTAATTTGGCATACTTCATTGCGTTAGCCTTCCACCATCAGACTGATCGCCACAAGAAGGGCCCCATCTGTTTAGGCCTTTATGTGACTCGTCTTTGCTCGACACTTCGGTCTCTTTGACATATCAGAGCAGTGCTCTACACTTAATCTCGTCAGCCAGATGTCCCCACAAGGAATCTCGAGCATGATTCATATGAGGATGATCGAGCTACGTCATGAAGTGGATCCCCCTCAATATCGATTGTTTCATTCTTACGCCCAAAATGAACTTGATGACTTCACTGATGATGCTCCTCTCCATCATAAGACCCACCACAGTATCCACCTTCGAGTCACTGTGTAACACCCCTAGCCTGAGTCCGATCACCGATTTAGGCTATGAGGTATTACCGAGCTAAACCTTTAATTTCAATCACATAATTATACAACAAAAGCAGAAATCAAACCGAATACATACAGATTTATAAGTTATAAAATGCCATTTTCATACGACCAAGATATTTACAATTACAAAACGTATTTTGTCAACAGTCCAAACTATACATGCCATATCGAGACCAAAATATAACTGTACCAACAAGATCGATAGTACGATGAACTGCTAACGATCCCCGAGTCGGTGGCCAAAATCAACAATCTATAAAACAGAGAGATAAGAAACAGAGTAAGCTTTTGAGGCTTAGTAAGTTTTAAGCATTTCAACAATTTAAAACATATCATTTAAATCGAACAATGAATATTACCAAATTCATATTCTAATTACAATCATTTGCCCAAATATGCAGAAGTATACCATACATAAAGATTATTGGCCAAATATAATACACAATGAAATTTTTAGCACATGCCTCACTTTACTATATGGCTCATACAACTAATTTAATTCACATATTTTCATACAATGACAGACATCGATCGAATAGGTCATTTCTCTATTTCATAGATATATTAATCATTCACATAATTATATCGTTGTTTGATACTAATGACTTACTTTGCAATCAATTCACATAACGGTATATAATACGTACCTGGTCATTACCATGTATCATACATATTTGATAATAGTTTACTTTAAACATTTGAGTCTGTAATCTCATTCGAATCACCGTGCTAAGCCTGCTAGGTTTCAAAACTCGAATCCAGAAACTAGCTCAAAGCCTGCGGAACTCTAAGTCCGGATATAGTACCAGCACTAAGCCTGCGGGATTTGACCCGGATATATATATTACCAGCACGAAGCCTGCGGGATTTGACCCAGATATATATATTACCAGAACGAAGCCTGCAGGATTTAACCCGGATATATATTATATCGAGAGTTAAGCATATTTACCTACATGATAATTTGGCTCATATAACATATCACATTTGTACTTCACTTTCTTTATTCGAGTATGAGCACACAACTAAAACATACTTTCAATATAACATAGGTTCAACGCTTATACGGAAGAACACATAACCATCTCTTTGTCTCAGCTTAACTTCTACTATCCATTCGGTTATATGCCATATACTCAATCTATTTATCATACTTATTTCATTATATCAATTATCTAATAATTGTAATTACTCAAAACTTACCTTGGATATTTTTGAATAGTTGTGAATAGGCTATTCGACTGCTTTCTCCTTTCCCTTATCGGATCTAGCTCCTCTTTGCTCTTGAGCTTAATTTAAACCAATAAATTTGTTTAATCATTTCAAACATTAAAGGTAATTTAAAGCACTTAACCCTTATACTCAATAATGAAACCAAACCGTATACCTAATTATTTTAACACATCACCTCCAATGCATATATTGACTAACATATACCCAATCCACTTGCGAAGTTACCATGAATAAAAAATTACATATATATATACTACTAGTAATCTAATTTTGTACTCGATCATATAGGGTAACTTCAATGCATCATAGTTATACAATTTGCCATACACAGACCACATATTTGACAAACCGAAACTACTCTTACATATTATCCATTATAATCATTTCAATATATATATAACATAGCTGAATATTCCTTAATATAAATGCATATAGTGATACTTTAGTAAAATATAATAACCATCTCCATAAGTATATTTTTTACTCATGCAAAGACCGTACCTAAATCAACCATAGGTAGCACCCAAATCACCAACTACTTAAACTTAACCTTTCATACACTTATATCTAATGTCATAAGAAATGCCGAATGCCTAATTTAACCAAACTTAAAAATTTAACCTTCATCACTTTAATTAACCACAACCTATTTTTCAAGACTTCAAATACAAAGAAATGAATACTTATACTCTTATGCTGAATTAGCTAACACTTATAATCCATAACCGAATGTCATTAAACCTAAGCTACCATAAAAAATTTACCTATCACCTCATACTTTATTATCAAAAATGAATTAATTATACTTATAAAGATAATATCAAGCCGAAACCTATGCATAACATTACTTATATTATTCAAAATTATATCTTAAAAATCATATACATAGCCGAACCTTTTGATAATTAAACCTCTAATTATTTATTTCAATCTCCCAAACGGCATTTGCTCACATTTAACACTTATATACCAAACAATTGTTCAAGACAAACAAAATCTCATCTCCTCCCTTGACAACCACAACCGAAAGCTCAAACCAACATCCAAATTTCAAAGTTTTCAAATGGGCTAAATATGAAACTAGTTAATTAACTTAAACTAAGCTTAAAATTTCAAAAACTAACATAATTTACTAACCTTCTTCAAGTTTCAAGTGACCGAATGTTTTTGCCCCATTTCTTCCTTTCAATTCGGCCAAGAAGACAAAGATAAAGCTTTGTTTTCTTCACCCAAATTTTCACTTATTTCTTTATTCATTAATTCATTTTGTATACTAAAATGTTAATAAACAAATTAAAAGAAAATGCATATTATATGAGTTAATCATTATCATGGCCGGTCACTATCTCTAAATAGCTAATTAGACATGCAAGTCCACTTTTTTTAACAACATGCATTAATAGACCACTTTTACATTTGCCTATCACATTTCATAATTGTCTCACATAAGTCCCAACTAATAAATTTCACTTACAAATGACAAAATTAAAGTATTAAACTTTCACACATGCATATTCACATATAATAAACATTGAATATGACGGTTAATTATTTTTAAGGCTCGATTTTTGTGGTCCCAAAACCGCTTTTCGACTAGGGTCAAATTAGGGCTGTCACACACTGCCCTATTCCTTCTGCTACTACTTTAGCGTACCTCTCCGAGTGGTTCGCTCGCTTCGAGCAGTTCTACGTTCAGAGGTTCGACAATCTTGACGAGACATTGCAGCAGATGTGTCAGCATCTCCATATCTCCTCTTTAGCGCCAACGACTCACGGCACCGACGCGTCTGATGATGAGGACCATTGAGTCTATTTATTTTATTTTATTTTTATTTTTATTTTTATTTTTATGTTTATTGTTATTTTCTTAGATTTCTTTCGATTTTTTATTTTGAACTATATTTTTATTTATTATGGTTGTTTCTAATCGAGTTAGTAACCTTTTAGTCTTCTTCATCAATTGTGTTTATTTTCTTATTAGTTTGCTCAGAATCATGCACTACATCTAGCTTTGTCTACAATTCCATTTTTCACTATTCTGGGGATTTCATCCAATATTCAAAACAGTTTCAATTTTCTCCCTCTCTTATGCTATTATATTTATATTATGATTATCTATGTTTGTACATTGAGGACAATGTACATCTTAAGTGTGGGGAGGTTATTTATATTAATTTATGATTTTTATTGATGTGTTTTGGATTAAATTCATAGGTATTTGTACATTGATTGTTTAAACTTTAAGACATGAGATAATCAAGCATGATAAGTTGAGTTTCAGAATTAAAAATTTTAGGTTGTTTCCCTGAATTGAGGTATTATCTTGAAGTTTTTAAATTTACAAGTTTGACATCAAAACCATAATTTTTTGTGAGATTTGAGCCTTTAGAGCATACACATTTCTTGCTCATTTTATTATTGGTTATGAGCGTGTCAATATTGATTTGTTATTCTAGAACTTGCTTCGATTATGCATGTCGAGACCAGACCTTTGATTTGATATACTGAGTTGATAGAGGCATTTAGGTTTTAACCCACTTATCCCATAAAGAGCCTACCTTCATAATTAACCCTTAGTGAACCCTGTTGAGCTTAACACACTGTTTCTTGATTTATCCATTCATGTTAACCCATAACTCACTCTTTTGATTCGTTGAGAATTTTTCCCATTTTATTGACTCCCTTTTTATCAAGATTTGATTTGGTTAGTTTCCTAACTATGCTATTTTGTTTCATTTGCTGAGTTATTTCTTATTGTTCTAAAAAAATGCATATATATTGATTATTATTTAGTTTTATGTTAATTAAGCTTGAATAATTAAATTCATATTTTGAAAAGAAGCTCGTGTTATTCTTGAATAGTTTTCGATTGATGTAATTTTTTTTAATTCAACATTTGTTTATTTTTCTAGTTTGGTAATTTATCAATTCGATCTCGATTTTAACCATTTTTTTCAACCTTTCTCCACGCCTTTAACCTAAGCCCCATTACAACCGCTTAAAGACCTTTTGATTTGTGTATCATCTCATTTTATAGTGGTGGAGATTTGATTTTCATGCAAGCCTATGGTAATGACTTTTCATGTTTGACTATTGAGTGCTTATTTTTGAACCTTAAACACTTTGAGTGATTTGAGTGAATCTTTAGTGAGGATGTCAATTCTTTTCGGTTATGAATTAAAGGTAATTACTTAGATAAGGGGAAATACTTATATTTTCATGTGTTAAAAAAATGCTTGACTTGGATTGTTGAATCTTTAACGCTCTTTTAGTTGAACTATTAATGTATGATTATTTGTGAATTATTTCGAAACATTATTGATGAGAATTATAAGTTGAGAAAGATTAATTTTAATTGTGAGTTGAAGATTTTGCTTGAGGACAAGCAAACGCTTAAGTGTGGGGATATTTGATAAACCATAAAAGTAACATGTTTTTAATTAAATTCTTAATGTGTTTTTGGATAATTTATTATGTAAATTAGTGAATATGATGCTCATAAACCTTAAAATTCATGTTTCCATACTTAGATGAGCATAGGGGAGCGAAAGGAGCAAAAACGGGCCAAAATCAGACAAAAAAGAGCTATTTTCAGGATCCATACGGCCTTGGGATTTCCACATGGGCTGGCCACATGCCCATGTGATAGCTCGTGTCAATTTCGCACCCTGTTTCTCTTTTACACGGAAAAAACAAATTTTTAGGGATTCTGAGCATTTTAAAGTTTATAAATACATAGTAGAAGTGGACCTAAGGGGACACGCAGAAAAGAACGAAAAAAGACTCGAAGAGTGCCACCGGATTCAACTCGGTAGTAGATCTCCTTCAAGATTGAAGATCTCCATTCAATTTCCTTAGAAGTTTTATTGAGTTTCTTTATGTCTTGTTGTTATCTTAACTTTGAGATGTTTCATTCCAAATTATGAACTAAATTCCCTAGATACCTAGGAAAGATGAAACCTATAAAGGATCTTATTATTTGTCTGAATTACATGATAAATACTTGATTCTTGTTCCCAATTATGTATGCTTATTACGTGTTTTTATATTTTTAGGATATTAATTCATGTTTAATGTGCTTATTTTAGTGGAGCAAAAGTCCATATTTAAGAGTAGATCTAGCATAATTGAGTGGAGTTGCATGCAATCCAAGAAATAGGATGACATAAATCTACCGAATTAGAGTCAAATCTAATAGGGAAATCCATAGATCGACTTAATGTGACAATAGGGGTTTTAATTAGAAAGAGATTTCAATAAATCAACCTAGAGTCAGTTGTTCTTACTCTCGAAAAAGATATTAACATAATTTAGGGATTTCTACGGATCAAGACGCAAGTGAATAAATCATTTAATTCAGATTCAGAACAGTAGGTGAAGTCTAGGTGGATTCTTTACAAGTGAATAAATCGTTTAATTCAGATTTAGAATTAATAGGTGAAGTCTAGGTGGATTCTTTTCTAGGTATTGTCTATCTTATTGGTTTTATTTGATTATTTTCCTAATTCATTCTTTGTTGCATTCTTAGTAATTAATTTAGTTAATTTTAGATTAAAAAAATTTATCAATTTGTTGGCTAAATAATAGAAAAACAGTAATTACTACTACTTTTAGTCCTCGTGGATACGATATTCCCTACTCACTATAGCTATACTATTGTTCAATAGGTGTGCTTGCCTTTGTCGTAATTATAGTTAGTTTAGTGACTATCAAAATGACATAATTAAAAACTCGTAATGGCCATACCTGGTCCTCAATTTAGTATTTGGCTCGTCTGATTCCTTCACTCACAATTAGCAATACCCTGATCTAAGATCGATCTTCAAAAATACACTGGTACCTTTTAATTGGTCAAACAAATAATCAATTCTATGTAATAGATATTTGTTATTTACCGCCACCTTATCCAATGGACAATAGAGCGTATGAAACCCTTATCAAGAAACTCTTATGACTGCAATTTCAACTCTTTTAATTCAGTAGGTTCCATCTGGTAAGGTGCTATAAATATTGGATCCGTACCGGGTACCACTTCTATAGAAAACTCGACTTTTTTGTAGGGTGGCAAGCTTGACAACTCTTCTGAGAAAACATTAGGATAATGCCATACTGTTGGCATCTCTTCCAACTGAGGACTTACCATTCTAGTATAAAAAAATATATGCCAAAAATGCATTAGTTACTTTTCTCACCATTTTAAATGCTTCTATTGAAGACACCATATTCGAAAAAGCACTGAATTTTTCATAGATCATCACTACTTCTCCCTTTTGGAGATCTCATAGAAATTGTTTTTCTCTTACACTCAAGTACTACTCCATGCTCTAAAAACCAATCTATTCCAAGTATCACATCGAATTCATTAAAAGGAAGAAACATGAGATTGGCAGGGAATTTGAAATCTTTAATTTTTAAAGGAAACTGTTTATACACATTGTTTACTTTTTCACTTTGTCCAAAAGGGTTAGTGATTATGGCAACATTATCAATAAAATCTATTGGTAACTTTCTCTCTTTTGCTAATGTAGTACAAATGTATGGATTTAAGATCAATTAATGTGAATACATGAGAGTCAAATATAGAGAAAGTGCCAGTGATCAAATTTGAGGCATCAACTTCTTTTTTGGTTCTGACGACATAAGCTTGAAGTGTACGAGATTCAGGTCTAATGGTCGCTTCTCTCACTGATCTCTAGCCGCTACTTGCACCCCCAATCGTCGTCGATCTTCTACCTCTTTGTTGAGCTGGGGCATTTTTCACTGACTAGTTAATAATATTTCCACTGCCTCTGGACAATCCCAAATCATCTGATCTTTAGGCCGCACTTGAAACAAGCCTTATTAACTAGCCAATATCCTCCCAAATAATTCTTACCATAATGTTCACACGGTGGTATAGGTCTCCTTCTTGTACCCCCAATACTATCAATAGAGGCCATCTGCTGGGATAGTATTCCTCGAACTTTTGATTTCTACCCCAGTGTAGGAGACGAATATCTAAAACCTATGAAATCTTTGGTTCTCTTTGTGGACGATGAAGGCATATAACTAGTAGTCACTTATTTTCCTAAAGTCTTATTCTTTTGCCTATTCATTCTTTCCTCAATTTTTTGAGCTATCTGCATTCGGCCAAAAAACAAAACTTCTAAATTTAGAGCTATAATAGGGACAAAAATGTCTTAACTTAGGATAATGCCATACTGTTGGCATCTCTTCCAACTTAGGACTTACCATTCTAGCTCTAAACTTCTAAATAATTTTCAAGATTTCAAATTTTAAATAATTTTCAATATTTCAAATTTTATCTAATTCTTTTAAATATTAGTTAAATTTAAAAAAATTATTTATTTAAAAGGAAAAAATTAAAATACTATTCATTTAGTGGCGCTTCCATAAAACGCCGCCAATGTGCATTATAAGTTCTAAAAACGACGCTGTTTTATTCTTGCTTTTAGTGGCGTTTGTCTCAAAACACCGCAATAGGCTATACATTACCGGCGTTTTAGTCAAAATGCCACAAATATGTGTAATGTGTGAGTAAAACGATGATGTTTTACCATTGTTACTAGTGGCGTTTACTAAAAACGCTACAAAATGTGATAAGTGGTTAGCAAAACGACGATGTTTTATACTTTTTATTTAGTGGCGCTTCCATAAAACGCCGCAAATGTGTATTACAAGTTCTAAAAACGATGCCGTTTTATCCTTATTGTTAGTGGCGTTTGTTCTAAAGCGCCGCAATAGGCTATGCAATACCGGCGTTTAGGTCAAAAAATGCCGCAAATATGTGTAATGTGTGAGTAAAACGGCGTTGTTTTATACTTTGTAGTTAGTGGCGCTTGGTTGAAAATGCCACAAACGATATTCAGTTTTCTACCTAAACGGCGTCGTTTTTTTTCCACCCTGTTGTCCCCAAAGATATACCCGAAAAACCTTAAGCGTTTTCCCCTAAAATTTTCCTCCTAACCCTAAATTTTTAGCAAATCGAAACCCAACCCATCTCTCCATCGTCGGACCCGACCATCTGTTGCATCGTCGTCCACTCAACCATCTGCTGCATCACCATCGCACTCCTCTGCTGCAACCAATCGGTAAGCCGAAACCCTCACTCAGCTATTTCACCCATCTTCTTCTTGGTTCTCATTTTATTGGTTCGATCCTTTTCGATTTTTGTAACAGGGAATTGAAACCCGGGTTAGAGAAATTACTGGTGGAGGAATCACAATCTTTTGCAGTAGCTTCACCTGCTACTTCATCATCATATTTACCTTCGGATATTGGATAGAAGAGAAAGGGGAAGAAGGGAAAGATAAAGGTACGCTTTTTTTCCCTTTTTTCTTCTTGTGTATCATAAAGAGTTGCTTTTTTGTTCATCTTTTGTAGATGTTCTCGTTTTTTTTGTGCTACTTAGATGACATAATATATATATGATTTGTTGTTGTATTGAGATGGACATAGTAGAATACAAAGAAATTGAATACAGATTTTTACTAATCTTGGAGATTTGGTTTCTGGCTTGTTCATTCCCATAAACTTTATTGTGAAATGAATCTCTATGATATATTGATATATTTTTACTTTTATGGTCTTTGAAGCTTGCATTAGCATAAAGCATGAAAATTTCTATGCAATTTTCTATTTGATTTTGAAGCAGTATCATTTGCAATTATGGCAAGCATGTTCAAAAAGCCTTAATCTCAAATTGTAACCAGCTGAGTTTAGTATTTGCTGCTGATATAAATGAGTTCACTCTTTCCAGTTTTTACCTCCTGATGGTATAATCTGTGATATGAACTTATTCTGACCTTCTAAGTTTTTCAAAGTCTTGGATGATGTAAAAGTATGATGAAAATTTGTGTGCAAGGAAGGAACCTATATTTGTTAGTAGGTTAAAATATGCTGCAATTCCTTGGAATTTAATCTTTCTATTTTTATTTCTAAGTATGATGTTTTTTGTTTTTGTGCTTGTCTAATCTTGATGTTCTCCCAGTGCCATAAGAGTTTAATGCTTTAGTGCTTATTGTGCACCTGTTGTAGATGTTTGTTTATGCATTGCTTTTAATGTTATTAGCGATGTATCACCACTGGTAACAGTTCTAAATTTGACCTTGTGTCCATTATATTTAATTGGACTCGATAATTGTTTTAGTTGCATTTTGGTATCACCCCTATGTTATCATGGCATGGACTTAGTATTTTAGAACTATAATTAATAATGTGTACTAGTGATGTCCTGATGAGAGGAAGAAAGAAGAAAATACATTAATAGATCATGTTTTTAACTTATTTAATTCTTCTTTGTCCTTAGATTATTTTTTAATTTCATGGTTGTTCATTGTTTGCAGGTGTAATTTAATTTGCTGGAATCGACGCTACCATCTAATTTACAATTTCTAAGAGGTATGTGAAGATTAATTTAAAAATATTTCCCTATGTATACATTTTTTAATTTAAAAATCTTGGTAGGATGTGTGGAATTCTGTTTATTCACTTTTGATATTATAAAAAAGGTAAAATGACTCTTTTAATCCTCATGAGTTACATTTTTTTTGTCAATTTGGTCCAACTCATAAACAATTAGAAAAGAAATGGTTTTAACAATTAAATTACTTTTTAAAAATTATTTTATTTTATTTTATTTTTATTTTTCACAATTTATTATTATTTTTATATTTTTATTGAAAATACGAAGAAAAAAAATAAAAAAAATGTTTATGTACTTTTAAAGAGTTTGGACCAAATTGATAAAAAAATTGTAAATCATGAGGGCTAAAAGATTTATTCTACTTTTTTAAAACAGCCCATCATCAATTTTAATGGCAAGACCACGATTTTTAAATAAAAAGAAGTACAAACTCAATGTCTCAAAAATTGAAGTATAGGGACTTATATTTAAATTCCATAAGAAACATAGCAATTGGCAACTTGCTGCTTGGTGTCTTTCTAAAAGCCAGCATTGAGATTGAAGTAAATGATAGTAAACCACGTTTTAGGTACCTGGTATAATTTGTTGAGCTCAAACATATTGTCCTTCACCATCTCTTAAAACATATTCCTAGTTCCTCGAATTTCGAACTCTGGGTTGCATCTCCATGCCCTTTTGTCAATAAAAAGTGTTATATATATTAAAAGCAGAAAAACGAACTTAATTAACAATTTATTATCATATTGCACTTGTATCATTATGTTAGTTTCATCGTGAGAAACAAAGGCTTAAAAGTTACATATAGTAGTGATGATCAATCTCTCAATTTATAATGGCAAACCACATAGACAACTAAGATTAGCCGTTGGAGTAGCAACTAGCATGCTTTACATCATAAAATGGCAAACCACATAGACAACTAAGATTAGCCATTGGAGTAGCAACTAGCATGCTTTACATCATAAAATGCAGGTGTATGTTTGCTGTTCATTTTTTATCCTTAGATTATTTTTTAATTTCATGGTTGTTCATTGTTTGCAGGTGTAATTTAATTTCCTGGAATCGACGCTACCATCCAATTTACAATTTCTAAGAGGTATGTATATTTAGTATAGGTTAAATCTTTATTTGATGTCTCTCCATTGAAATCTGCCAAGCTAAGTACAATTTATAATTAGATATATACCTTTCTCGGCATTGAGATTAAAATAGACAGTTTCTAGATATCACACACATGTTTGCACATTTACACCAACTTCCACTTTATTTGCCTCGCTTTGCTTGGGGATCTTTGCTACTGGTTCCAATGCGTATGTTCTTACTTGCATTAATACTGTAAAAGGGATCATTTCTGCTCAATTTGCAACCTTTTAATAATATTATACCTCTCTACATGTATGCTTGCCACATGAATTTTTTCTACCCTATTTTTGTAATTTGTGATTTAACATTTCTATATTTCTATCATGATTTTTAATAAATTAAATTATTATTATAATATATCCCATCTCCTATACAAATATTTAATAAAATATTTTATATATTTTTATAATTAAATTTAAATTATTATTGAAATATTCTCATATGTTTTATTACAAATATTATCGTCCGTTTTATCATTTAAGCTAAATACGGATGTTCACACAATGCTTTAACATGTACTTAAGAAAAGATGCCTTGTAAAACATAAATTAAATTAAGTGTGGACTATTGTACATCTATATTTTAACTGCACATGCGATTTGTCAAATAAAAGCAAAAGACATGTCTATATTAAAACAAGGTTCAATCTTATTTTAATTGATATAATTTGGATTAATTTATTTAAATATTATTTAATTAATATAATTTTTATAAATATTATTTAATTAAAATAATTTTTTTCCATGTGATTTTCCACATCGTCATATTTTATTTTTATTATTATTTTCTCAGGTATAAAAAATGGAATGCTGAAGTAATAAATTTATTGTCAAGTTTAATATATAAGAACATATTAAATCTAAGAAAATGGAATGCTGAAAACAATTAAAATATTATATCATTTTAATATATAAGAATTTATACTGTATAAATTATTAATGTGCAAAATTTATAAGATTTTAAAAATATATATACTTGAATACATCACTAGTACGTAAAATATATACTTGAACTTACATAACTCACATAACTTACATAACTTACATAACTCACATAACTCACATAATTTACAGAACTTACATAACTTAATTATACTTATAAATAAACAACTTACTCGTGTAATTTATTGTCAAGTTTAGACTTCAAGAACTACAAAATGGATAGGAGTTGGATGAAATTGTCAAGGGTAAGCAACGCCAATCGAAATGGAGTACAAACTTTTCTAAATTTTGCATTTCAAAATGCAAGCCAAGAGAAGATGATTCTTTGCCCGTGTAAGAAGTGTGGCAACATCAATTGGCATTTTCGTGAAGTTGTCTACGAACATCTAATTGTTGATGGTTTTATTCGGGGGTATAAAAAATGGATTTTCCATGGAGAGTGTACATCTAGTGGAACTTCTTCAACGATTAATCCGACTTATCCTGATACTGATTACCACCAGTATGTTAGACAAGATGACATGGAAGCTATGTTGCGGGATGCATTTATTATGCACAGTCATGGTGAGCAATCGTTTCCACCTGACTTTATTGCATCCAATGATTGTAATATTGGTGGAAATGTTTTTTGCGAAACGGGAACAAGTGCACCTGATGAGGAGCCAAATGAAAAAGCGGTGAAGTTCTACAATTTACTTAATGAAATGAACGAAGAACTTTACGAAGGATCAAAATATCCAAAATTTCCTTCTGCATTCGTCTATTTCACTTAAAATGTTTGGGAGGGTGGACCGGAAACTCTTTTACAATGCTGCTAGAGTTTCTGAGAGAGATGTTTCTGTTTGCAAAAATCCCCCAGTCTTGTCAAGATAGGAAGAGACTAATAAAATATTTGGACCTTGGGTACGATAAAATTCATAGTTTCCCAAATGATTGCATGTTGTACTGGGGTGATCAGAAAAACCAACAGTCTTGTCATGTTTGTGGTAAGTCTCGTTGGATGAATAGGAATACAAAAGATGTGAATGCGGATGAAGGTAGGGCACAGTTAAGAAAGAAGTCAGTCAAGGTTTTGCGATATTTTCCCCTAATACCAAGACTTCAAAGGCTTTTCATGTCGTCAAAGACAACCGATTCTATGAGGTGGCATAATGATCAACGAACCGATGATGGATTATTAAGACATCCTGCGGATTCTTTAGCTTGGAAATCATTTGACAGTAAATTTCCAAGCTTTGCAAGCGATCCTCGAAATATGAGGCTTGGGCTAGCAGCTGACGACTTTAATCCTTTTAAAACCATGAGTACTTCGTACAGTACCTGGCCTGTAGTGCTTGTTCATTACAATTTGCCTCCATGGATTTGTATGAAGTAATCTTCATTTATTTTATCAATTGATTATCCCTGGAGAGAAAGGTCCCGGAAATGATATTGACATCTATTTGCAGCCACTTGTTGAAGAGTTAAAACAGTTATGGTCGGGTGTTGAGACATATGATGTATTGAGAAAGGAGAACTTTAATTTACATGCAGCTTTTTTGTGGACAATTAATGATTTCCCGGCTTATGCTAATTTATCGGGTTGGAGTACTAAAGGACGTTATGCTTGTCCTTGTTGTGCTGTTCAAACTTGTTCGAAGTGGTTGTATAATGAGAAGTTCTCTTACGTGGGCCATCATCGGTGGTTAGATGGAAATCATAAATTTTGATTTTAGAGGACTCTATTTGACGGTACTAAAGAGTGCAGAGGAGCTCCTGAGCAGACCATTGGATCTGAAATCTTGTTTATGTTAAAAGATATCAATTTTAATTATGGGAAGATGAATCAACCACCTAACACGCAAACAAAGAGAAGACCGAGGGATGAATCTGATGATGAATTTGATGAAGAGGATGATCCCAATGAGGCGGACTTGTGGAAAAAAAGGAATATTTTTTTTGAGTTGCCTTATTAGAGCACAACATTTTACGCCACAATCTTGATGTCATGCATATTGAGAAGAATGTCTGCGAGAACATAATTGAGACAATTTTGAATATTAATGGAAAATCAAAAGACAATCTCCAGAGTCGACTTGATTTAGTTGACATGAGAATTCGGCGTGATCTTCATCCTCAAGTACTTCTGAATGGGTTGCCGCCTTCTATTTTTCAATGTCAAAGGAAAAGAAAGAAGTGTTCTGCATGGTGTTGAAGGATATAAAGGTCCCAGATGAGTATGCGTAAAATATATCTCTATGTGTGAGTCTTAAAGATTGAAGATTATATTCATTAAAATCACATGATTACCACATCTTGATGCAAGATTTACTCCCAGTTGCTTTACAGTGCTGTATGTCAAAAAATGTAACGTCCTGTGTAATTGAACTATCCAATATAATGAAAGCTATTTGTGGCAAAGTTTTGGATGTTGAAGAACTTTAGAAAGTACAGGATCGAGCCGCTTTGACTTTATGCAATTTAGAGAAGATCTTTCCACCTTCCTTCTTCACTATTATGGTGTACTTGGTAATCCATCTCCCTCATGAAGCAATACTTGGTGGATCGATTTTCTATCGATGGATGTATCCTATAGAAATGTGCTAATTTATTTGTCAAGTATTCATTCATTCACCTCTATACATTTAGTTACAGCTTTTGATAAATATTGTATATCATGTTCAGGTTCCTAAGCAAATTGAAGTCTTATTGTCACAATAAGCGTTATCCAGAAGGATCAATTGCTGAAGGCTACTTGGCAGAGGAGTGCATGACCTTCTATTCTAGATATTTAGAAGATGTTGAAACACGATTGAATAGATCAAGTAGAAATGTTGGGCTCAATGATCATAACTTGACCGAAACTTATTTATTCCAAAGTTATGGAGAACCAATCGGCAAAGTTGAAATTGCAGAATTAGATGATATATCTTGGATACAAGCACATCGATATGTACACGATTCAATTGAACTATTACGCAAGTAAGTTCTAAAATTTCCTCACATATTTGTTGTTTTGATTTGTTTATCTTCTAACCAATTAAACTTCTTTTTAACATAGTTAGTACAAACAAATCTTAAGATCTCGTGCACGCTCCCGAAGATTACAACATCGAGAGATTAATAAGTTATTTATAGAATCTTTTCATGAATGGTTAAGCCAAACAGTATGTAACTGAAGTTAATAAGTTACATATAATTACGAAATTTAGTTAATCAAATAAGAATGTTTTTACATAATACATTTATAATTACTCAATTTACTTTCGATTCAATAGGTTTGGAGAGGGAAGGATGTCAATGATGAAGTTAAATGGCTTTCCCAAGGTCCGAATAGAGTAATAAAAAGATATAGTGCCTTCCTCATCAATAGATACATATTTCATACAAAATATCACGAGAGGATGAAGATAACTCAAAATTGTGGAATTGTTGTTAATTCTTCAATTACAAGTTATGCTAGTGCTAGGGACAGTAATCCGGTTGAGGGTAATGTGGAGGATTACGGACTTCTTACTGACATTATTGAGTTGGATTACTATGGCGAATGGAAAGTTGTCCTATTTTAGTGTGATTGGGCTGATGTTAATACTGTTCGCGGAATTAAAAAAGATCAATTTGGTTTTACAATGGTTAATTTCTCTCGCTTGATTCACACTGGACAACAATTGATGGACGAGCCATAAGTATTTTCTTCTCAAGTGAAACAAGTTTTTTATTCAAAAGATCCAACTGATGAGGGTTGGTATGTTGTATTCCGGAACACCCCTAGAGACTTGTTTGACATGGGTAATGGAAGTAGAGATGACATCGTCTAAAAATCAGAAACATTGCCTTTTCCAGAACAAAACTTAGATGAAAATATCCCTAGTACTAGTACACAACATCAATAGGTTCGACATGATGTGGATGAAGATATTTACGAATAATGATGTAGAAAGATTTTATGATTTTTTAATTATATGTAATATTATAATTTTAATCTTGGTCATGTTATATAATTTAACTATTTTATATGTACTATTATTGTTGTAATTTTTTACTAAAATTTCAACTATTTTATGTGTATTGCAGGAAAAATATGTAGAAGAAGATTACGAGATTTAAGTATTGTCCAGAATACTCTAAATTCGGAAGAAGCAAATAGTGAACAGTAGACAGTTGTTGGATCTTCGAATGTGCCAGAGACACTTGACGAGCCTGCGGAATTTCAAAGTAATGTTAAGTTTATTTTACATGTGTATTGACTTTTATTATTGATTTATTTTTCAATTTTAATATAATAATATATTGTTTTTCAGCTGAAAGTGGTGGGACGCGCGAGGTCGAGGACGTACGCTACTTAAAGATTTATACGACTTAAATCCTATTGAGTGTGTCAAAGTAAGTAGAAACAGTCATGGTCAGCCTGTTGGATCTGAAGCTCGACTTTTAGAAGGCTATTTGGGTATTATAGCACAAAACGCCAATATGTTGCCCATCAACTACGAATCATGGCATCACATACCTGATAGCAACAAAAATCAGGCTCTCGATAATATTAAGGTAACAAAATGTGAATGTAATTTATAATACTTTGGTTTAAGTTTCATTTATATTTACATTCTAAACTTGTGTTTTTTTAGGAGAGATTTGGTTTAGAGGTCTCGGATGACTATATCAAGAAGGCATTGGGTAAAAAATGGAGAGACCATAAAAGCACTTTGAAAAAACAATATTTTAAGAAAGACATAAGCCTTGAAGAAAAATTGCGAAATGTCCCGCTGGGAATGCTGAGGTACCAATGGGAAGATACGGTTAGATTCTGGAATTCAAAGAAAAGAGAGGTATTACGTACTTCCAAGCTCTTATATATAGTGTTTACTATATACGTACGTAATAATAATTTCATTATGTAGGACCGAGAACGAGTTGGAACAAGCAGCAGGCAAAAACAAAAATTCATGCACACGGCAGGGTTGAGAAGTTTTGCTTCTGTAGCTGAGGCTGAGGTATTATGAATTTATTGATTCTGTCAAATATTAATGACTTTCTACTATTAAATAATATTTTACTACTATATTGTAGGAAGTTTCGTCTGGTCAAAAAGTTGGACGCCTTTACCTTTTTAAGATTACGCATAGGAAGAAAGATGAATCTCCTATGACATCTGAAGCTGGAGAAATTATGGTATATTTACTTAATAAAACTTGATTTATTATAATTATTTATAATGTTTAATTATAATGGTTTAATTCGTCGTTAGTAGTTTTAAATAATGTTAAGTTATGTTGCATTCCTTTATATTATATATTTCGTTTCTAACTCTTTGATTGATTTATTAGGAGAAACTAAAGGAGAAGAAGATGGAGTATGAAGTGATTGCTTTGACTGATAGTTCTGTTAATCTTGAGAACATTGAAAACAGAATTATCACTGAAGTTTTGGGTCCTGAAAGGTACGGTCAGGTTCGATTTCAAGGATCTGGTGTTACCCCGACCCAATATTTTGGATCCGGCTCCCAGCAATACATGCCTTCCGGGAGTCAAGCTCAAGCTGAAGTTCAACGATTAAGAGACCAGATAGCTCAGATACAAGCGAGCACATATGAGAAAATTGCTGAGGTTCAAAGAAAATATGAAGAACTCCAGCAAAAACTTAGAGCGAGAAGGAGGCAGCGAAAGCAGTGAGGGAGGCAGTGGCAGCAACGAGGGAGGCAGCGACAGCAGTGAGGGAGGCAGAGGTAACAGCGATGGTAGCAGAGTAGAGTAGAAAGTATGATGAGCTCCAGCTAAAGCTTCAGGAAATGATGCAGATGTTTCAGCAGTCGCAAAAGCCGCCATCTTAGACATTAGTTTTCTCCTTGTAAGAATGTTTTTAACATTCTCAAATTTAACATTATTGTAAGAATATTTTGAGTTATACTTAATTTATTAATTTACATATATTTCGTTGAATTTGAAGTATCATTTAGATTTAATGTTTTTGGTTGTATTTTTTATGCTACATTTGTTGTTTTTGATTGGATTTCATGCTATATTTGCTGTTTTTGGTTGAATTTAATGCAGGAAGGGTTGGATATTGGTGAAAAATGTACACTGCAAATCTGCCAAAATTAGCGGCGTTTGTTGTGGAAGCGTCGCTAAAGCCATGACTTTTAACGGCGCTTTTATCACTAACACCGCTAAAAGCTTTGACCTTTAACGACGCTTTTATCACAAAATCCACTAAAAGCCTTGACCTTTAGTGGCGCTTTTCCCACAAATGCCGCTAAAAGCCTTGACCTTTAGCAGCGCTTTTCCCACAAACGCCGCTAAAAGCCTTGACCTTTAGCGACGCTTTTATCACAAAAGCCACTAAAAGCCTTGACCTTTAGCGGCGCTTTTCCCACAAATGCCGCTAAAAGCCTTGACCTTTAGCGGCGCTTTTCCCACAAACGCCGCTAAAAGCCTTGACCTTTAGCGACGCTTTTCCCACAAACGCCGCTAAAAGTCTTGATCTTTTGTGGTGTTTTTTTCCATATAAACGCCTCAAATTTTTGCGGCGTTTCCTTTAGCGGCATTTTTTGCGGCTCGTGTAGTTTTAGCGGCGCCACCAAAGGCTAAAAAAACGTCGCTAAAAGTTTGTTTTCTTGTAGTGTGGCTACCAACTCTTGAGCATATTTACTCAACCTAACAAATTCTTTCTCATACTCTGCCACCGTCATGCTGTTTTGCTTCAAATTTATGAACTTTCTATTCTTCCTTTCAATGTACAGTTGGCCAACATACTCTTCCTAAATTCAGTGAGGAAGAAGTTCCAAGTAATCCTTTCAGTAGGATTTACACTTCGGACGGTGATCTACCACTGGTACATTTCATCTTTCAACAAGGATACAATACTTCTTAACTTATCGTTATCGGTGCACTGTAGTTCTTCGAATCCTTTGGCTATTCTCTAGTCAATATTCAGCTTCTATGGGGTCATCCTCCTTTTTTCCCCAAAATTCTTCAGCCCCTTGCTGTGTTATTTTCTTTAGGGGAGATCGATGTTAGGAGCAAGGGAGGAGGTTGAGGCACCAGTATAGGTACAGGCTGAATAGGAGATTGAGGTGGGGGTAAAGCTGGAGCAGGAGGAGCTGTAGCAGCTCTCATGAATTTCTGAAGTAACTAATTTAGATTTTGGAAGAATGCCTTATGCGCTGGCATATCTTCTCTTGGTGGCAGTTGTTCTAGCTCAAATCTTTTATCTCTACCGGGTTCAAGCTTTTGTTCTTGCCTACCTTCACCAAGAGGCCCTAAATATGGGCTCTCTCGACTCATTTTAAGCTCGGGGTAATGCTCTATTGCCTCCTCAATTTGCATTAGGGGCTCTACTCTTTACCTCTTCATCAATTGTTTCTTGAGAATTGTTTGACATTCTTCAATCTATAAATCACAAATTAAACCTCATTAGAAAAATCTAATTTCATTTCATCATATTAATATATCATATATGACATGTACTTCTAGACTCATCTTCGACTCGAGAATCAAGAAATCTAGTCTCTAGTACCACTAAATGTAACACCCATTATCTAACTCGATCTCCGGGTCAAGGTATCGGGATGTCACATTCGTTTCCAAAGTAACTACAATCATTCCAATTCGGTTGAACAATTATATTCATGTTGATACACTCAAAATATGATTTAAATATGATTTAAATACTAATCCGAGCTTAAAACAATCTTACAAAATCTCCCAAGGTGATCGAATGTTGTTTGGGGACAAAGTTGTAAGGTCCAAACTATTGAGTGCTCATCGTGACTTCATGGTTTCCACGTCGTGATGTCACTATCTGAATTATGCTTGTCGCAGCCTCACGAAGGTACCACATCACGATGTTACTCACTGAGTAGGGGTCATCGCGACTTCAAGAGGGTACCATGTCACGACGTCACTTATTGAGAAGGACTTGTCGCGACTTCACAAGCCTGACATCATGATTTCAATCCTGCCTCCTTAAAGCTTAAACAATTTGCTCCATATCACTTAGAACAATATCTATATTGTAAATATCATCCAATCAACCAACAAGCTTTTCAAACATGCCAATTTCCAACCTTGAATATCACCTAATTCAACTCAATATCATATCTGCAACGGCCTGATTTTTAGTGGTACTAAAAAATACGATTTTGAAACCCTATTTTTATAAAATCTGTAAATATTAAATATGAATATTTATAGGGTTATTATAAAAATGTATTGATGTTTGGTCAACCAATTTTATCAATTAAATAGTTAATTTAGGATTACAGACTAAATTGTAAAGTCCAATCGCTATAGATTTTCAGTTAGGAAAAGGACTTGGGGACTTAGGTGACAATTATCCAAGGGACCAAAATAAAAAAATGGACCAATTTGAAATAGATGTTAGTGGGATGTGATGTAAATTATCATTAGTTTAATTTAATTAAGAATCAAGGTTTAATTAAGATTAAGAAAAATTAATCATGATTAATTAAATTAAACATACTATATATATGAAATAAGTGGGAGAAAATAAAAAAAAATCATCATCTTCCCCAAACTTAATGTCCACCATTTTTGAAGGCTTGAAAAACCTAGTTTCAGTTTTCGATCATCTTTACAAGTAAGTCCCTAGCCTTTTTTCTTTGAATTTTATGGTTTTTTTTGTAATGGGAGCTTGATTAAGCTAACCCATACATCAATTATTTCAATTGGTAAAATTGTGGAAAGTTTCAATTGTTAAGAATTGAATGAAATTGGTGTGAAATTTTTATAGATTAAGCTTAGTTTAAGAAAATGACTAAATTGTAAAGCCTAATTGTTAGTTTCTTACATTAGGGACCAAATTGAATAAAATGTAATTTTTTATGAAATTTCAGTAGGAATAGGAAGTAGAGGGTACGTAATAAATATATATGTGAAATTGGATTTTTAATCTGAAGCTAGGAATTGAAAGTTATGATTATTTTGAGTTCAGGGACTAAATTGAATAAAATAAGAAATTTGAGTGATATCAAAAAATGAGTTCATATAGTTTCATTCGTATCAGGGCATAAAATGAAATTTTTTGTATGTATTCGTTGTTTAAAATAATTGTATAGATCAAGAGTTGGAACCAAGTAGAGCTAATAGGGGAAAAGTTAAAGTTGCAGATTAGTCCCCAAAATATCCACTCTTCTCACATTTTGAACAGGTAAGTTCATCTGAAACTTACTATTTTATGCTTTTTCTGTATGATTTTATGTTTGGTTTAAAATATATTTATATATGTATGTTTGAATATAATATGATTGTTTGTGTATTGGCATGAAAGGCTAGAAATGGACCGAATTGAAATGTTATATGAAAATTGGTTATAACATATTAGTACAGGATTCATGTAACATCCCGAAATAGGGCCTAGTCAGAATAGTGGTTTTGGGACCACAAATTCGACGTTAAATTTTTTATTTTATGATTATTATGAGGTCTAGAATATGAAAATAAGTATGTGTTAAAGTTTCATGAAGAAATTCTAAGTATAAGGTGTCCAATTGGAAATTTGGGACCAAATTGAATAAATTGGAAAACCTGGGTTCTAGAAGCAATTTTTATGAAATATCTTTGGAATATTAATTAGAGGTCCTTAAAGATTAATTTTCCCAATTTCTAAGTTTTTGGACAAAAATGGGCATGCATGGAAAATTTGGAAAGGTTAGTAAGGAAGGGCATTTTGGTCATTTGGTTAATTAATGAAATAAAAAGGGAAAATCAAGCAAAAATTCACTCATTTTCTTCTCCATGCTGTCAAATTTGAAGAAGTCTCCATAGCTAGGGTTTTCCAAAATTTCAAGCTCAATAGTAAGTGTTCCCTAGCCCCGTTTTTAATGTTCTTCGTATTTTTGAAACCCTCGTAACATGCTCTATCCATTTCTACCCATATTTCAAGCTAGGGTTCATGTTAGAAATTTGACCCATGCATGAGATGATAGTTCTTTGATGATTTATAGAGGGCTATGAAAGTTAGATGTTAGATAAACATTAGATGTTAGATAAATATCTTTTACTAGGTGATTTTTCATGAAAACACCAAAAAGGGACCTAATTGAAAAAGGTATAAAATGTGGGGTAGAAATGTGAAATGGAAGAAAATGTGGGCTAGTATGAGCTTATGACACATTTGGCTAGGCTTGGGTAGCCAAGGAATTACATGCATTTCATTATACAAGCCTTAGGACTGAATGAGGACTGAATTTAGCTTGGACTGGTAATTCAGATCCGAGCTTATGAGAGCAATTTTCGTTAAAAGGGATTTAGCCTGGACTAGTACTCTCAGCATTGCTCTATGATTTATTACTACGGGGGATTTAGCCTGGACTGGTAATCCTCCCATAAGATGTAAGGTTTGCGGGAGTGCGTACTTAAGATGATCACTTGTATAATTTGATGGTTATTGAGCTATCCATCAAGATTTTTGAGAAATTCAACGGGATTCACATGAGAAATAAAGAATGGAAATATTGAATTGATGAGTTCATCTAAAGCTAATGACATGATGCATTGTTATAAGACTAACTTGATGATTGAGTGCATGTGATAGGGAGACTATTTCATGCTTGTTGGAATTATTACCTAAATATGGTTGTATGCTAATTTACCGGTAAGTTTACTTTCCAATTATCCGAACTTACTAACCATATAAATGCTTACCCCTTTCTCTTTTCCCTGTCTTACAGAGCTTGTGGACTCGTGAAGATTGGAAGACGGTTGGAGAATCAACACACTATCGACTTGTGAATTTACCCTTTCTTTTATTTTGTTTAATGGCATGTATAGGATTTTTGGTTATTTTGTTATATGTGTCATTTGGCTAGCCAATGTAATGGCTTAAATGGTACACTTATTCTTTTGTATATGGCCATGAGATATGGCTCATATTGATGTAGGTTGTAAACCTACTAATGATGCATGTATATGTTTAAATGTTTCATGAGATAAGGTGATGAGGTTTATCATGAATGGATGCTTGAAATGGGACCTAATAATTTGAGAGTGGTCATAGCCTACAATGGTATATGGTTATAATATGACCTAAGTGTAAAATGTAAAATCTGCTATGTTAATTCCACATACGAAAAGGATAATTTAGCATGTACTAGACTGATGAGATGAGGCTAACATGCGATGAGTCATTCCAAGGTTGTTTAAGAGTATAAAGAGGCCATGTTAAATACCATTGAAGTCTTTAAGTGTAAATGGATGATAGAGGTTGACCAAAGGCTCGAAAAATAGCCCTAAAAAGATCCACACGGGTAGACACACGGTCATGTATCTAGGCCGTGTGTGACACACAGTCAGCCCCCATGGGCGTGTTGCCTGGTCGTGTGTTCCCTGCACCTAAAATTTTAGGTTAGTTTGCATGGTAGTAAACACATGGGCAGAGACAAGGTCGTGTGTCTCAACCATGTAGAGGACACGGCCTAGCACACGGGCATGTGCCTTGGCCGAGTGCCTCAAAATGAATGATGACGTCATAAATATAATGTCCGGGTTTTTGCACACGGGGGATGACACGGGCATGTGCTTGGCCTTGTGAAAATCCCTGTAGGTTCGAAATGAAAAATAAATTCAAATAATTTAACACGGGTGAGGGGCACGGGTGTGTCCCTAAGCACACGGGCGTGTGCTTTGCCTCCACACGGGCATGTGAGGCATAACCCTAGGAATTTTACTAAAATTTTTAGTAGTTCTCAGTTTAGTCCCAGATCGATTTTAATGTATGTTTTAGAGCTTGTAGGTCCATAATAGGGACACTATAATGTTGTTTGATCGGTTTTAAATTGAATTTAATTTTATAACCCTTGTTTTCCAAAAATGTCCGAGTATGTGTCTGGTAACGCCTTGTACCTTGTCCCGGTCTCGGATACGGGTAAGGGTTTTTACAATTCAACTATGAAAGTTTGATTTATTATAGGCATGTAAATGAAATATGTGATCATGTACATGGTACAATATGAGAAATGGATAATTACAGGGATATGTGCTGGTTATATGTGTAAAACATGTCTGTATAAACTCAGTCAAGGGTTAGGATATGATTATCATGCCAATAGGGTCATATGCACGCTTGTATGATATATTTGATTTTCTAGAGATTGTCATAGGTTATATTGAGATCCAACATTTCTTGCGGATCATCAAATTTTATGTCTCTACGACACCTTTGGTGCTGTGGAAGGATATATTAGCATATGAACATGCATATGTTGGAAAAAATCTGGTTTGAAATCGATTTTCTTGCACAGTGAAAGATTAAAATTTTGAAAATTGAGCCAGTTTGTGATATTTATAGCAATAAACCCTTTTCTGAAATTGCACATGCTTTTTTGGCTTGACGAATCCTATTGTTCCCGACTTTCAACCAAAGGTCTTCTCCTCTATTCTTGTACCACGAACTGCTTCGATTGTGGGCTCAAACAAATTCGAATCAAACTCAAAACCAAGAATAGTTTACTTTACTTTCAGTGGGAAAGCTAATTCTCACTATTTTCGAGCAAAATAACAATATCTCAAAGTTGTCTAAAACTTATTGTGTATTTAACCCTACAGGTGTCATCCATTTACAAGAAGGATAAGTGAAACCATTATTGAACTAGTAGATGTTTATTTAATAGAAAAAATTCCTCATTGAACTAGGAGAGAGGGGGCTAATAGGGTTTGCTTCCTCCTATATATATTATGTTGGGTTGGGTTCAATTATAAATGCTTCCTATAATTTTAACCCAACACTTTATAATTTAATCCAACCCAATACATGTTTTCTATTTTCCAAATTAAATAATCATAAATTAATTAATTTTCCAATTAATTAATTTTCTCAATCCGATTCTGATTTCTTTAAAATCATGACAATTTTACCGTAAATGAATCTAAAAGAAAATATATTTAATATTTCTACATTCAACAGATTCACATTGACCAATTAATTTAATTTCATCTTCGAACTTCAATTAATTAATTAATAATTCAAAACACCATAAATTAATTTTCCAGGTAATTTTCATTTAGTGAGAAAACCACATTCAAAACACCATAAACATCTTCCTTCATGAAAAGTCAATTACTATCAAATAGTAATTAAGTCATTCATAACAAAGACAAAAAAACCCGTGGGCACGTTTTACTTTTCATCTATCATGTAATGTCAATGAGAGAATATCATTTACCCGTGTCTTGGGCTATGAATTCCACTATTGTTAATCATGCTACATACTGCGGAATTCCTAGACCTAACACACCAGCTTTTGTTTTCTCATCTATTCGAACCCAGACTTGTACTTACATCAAATTATATGACTCATACATACATAGTCCATCATCCACTCAAGATTAAGGTATGCCACACTATGAATAACACAAGTGAATAAATCCATAAATGAATTTAGGATCTATTTTGCTTGGGTTTAGTCCAATTTACGTTCAGTCCAGTTAGTCACGTCTATGTCTCTATCTTTTGGGAGTCATCCGCTCTGATGCCCAAGACAAAGCATCTCTTCAATTGGACTTAATAGATGACATATTAGTCTTTCAATCAATTTTCTCATTTTTATTAGACTAAGTACATGCTTAGGTTGTCTACTAATATAATGTAGCCTCCCAACTACTTGGCCAATTGATCAGCCAAACTGGAATGCTACAACCTCTCAAATTTTAATTGAGACAGTAATAAGCGTATTAATGGTGGTTAACAATATTAACTTCGTTAAGTTGTATCAATCAACCTGCGCTGGAATAATTTCAATGTTGTTCAAACCTCGGTTACAAGAATTTCTAATCCTGAGGCTCAACCTACAGGTTTCCCCCACTATATGCATGTAATAGATTAGAGAAACAAGCTCACACAGGCTTGGCAAATTGTACTTAGTCCCTTTCTGACGTCTTGTATAGCCCATTATACCTGAAAAGTGTAATAGGAAGCTAGGTAAGCTTGAATGAACTTTTTGAGTTTTTAATATACATTCCTGATCATGTTATTACTATATGATATGACTTCAATAGTTTGGTTGCATATTTGACAACATTTGCCCGATGGCAGATCACACATCTTCATGGTGCACTCTTATCATTCATTCACGTTGTTACAACTTGCAAATTGGCCCATTTTACACATTGACACAGTTATTCACTTTCAGCGTTTGTGCACTAGTATATCTTATAGGATGATTCCACTTGCAGATATTCAAATGATTTCATACATGCAGGTTCGTAGATACAGATTCATACATGCTGAATCATAGTTACAGATTCATAAAGGCAAATCTGTACATGTGGATTTATAGACACAGACTCATACATGCAGATTCATCAATATAGATTCATACATATGAACTCATTCTTGGTGGACTTAGATTCGGGGGAATATTCATTGACAAATTTAGACTTGAGATTTCATATTCAATTGTTAGTTTATGCAGACTCTTACTTAAATGATAGTCCATGCGAACTCTTACTTGAAAGATAGTCCATGCAAACTCTTGCTTGGAAGATAGTCCAAGCAGGGTCATACATGAAGACTCATAGATAAGGATTCATATATGTTGAATTCGTGCTTGGTGAGCTAGGATACAAAAAGTCATTCCATGTAGATTCAAACTTGCGAATTCAATGAACAGATAGCCCAACCAAAAGCGTCAATCGAGGAGCCACCTAAATTAGAACTGAAGGTACTTCCCTCACATTTGAAATATGTTTATTTAGGTAACTCTTCTACTCTGCCTGTGATTGTTTCAGCAGAATTAACTACTAAGCAAGAAGAGAAACTCATCCTGGTGTTGAAACAATTCAAGAAGGCTATCAGATGGACCATAGCCGATATTCGCAGAATTAGTCCATCTATATGCATGCACAAGATTGTCCTGGAAGATGACGAAAAAGGGACAATTGTTGGACAATGAATACTGAACCCCATCATGAAAGATGTAGTCAAGAAAGAAATCATCAAGTGGTTAGATGCAGGTATAATCTACCCCATCTCAGATAGTTCATAGGTGAGTCGGTCCAATGTGTGCTGAAGAAAGGAGGTATCACGGTCATTGAAAACGAGAATAACAAGTTCATATTGACTAGAACGGTTATGGGATGGAGAATTTGCATCGATTACTGGAAGCTAAACAAGGAGACTAAGAAAGATCACTTTCCTTTGCGGTTTTTAGACGAGATGCTGGATAGACTCACAGGGTAAGACTATTACTATTTTCTCAATGGATACTCGAGATATAATCAGATTACAGTAGCACCGAAAGATCAGCACAAGACAACATTCACCTACCCGTACTGTACATTTGCATTTAAACGCATGCCATTTGGTTTATGTAATGCAGTTGCTACATTTCAAAGATGTATGATGTCTATTTTTGCTGACATGGTTGAGAAGTATTTGGAAGTTTTTATGGATGATTTTTCAATATTTGGAGATACATATGATGATTTCCTAGCCAATCTAGCCAAGGTACTAAGGCGATGCGAAGAAATAAACCTAGTACTCAACTGGGAAAAATGTCATTTCATGGTACGAGAAGGGATTATTCTAGGGCATTGGATAACAAGACATGGAATAGAGGTTGATAAAGCAAAGGTAGATGTTATTGAGAAACTCCCACCTCCAACATCTGTAAAGGGTGTTAAGAGCTTGTTGGGCCACGTTGGTTTCTATCGAAGATTCATCAAGGACTTATCCAAAATTGCTAAACCCTTATGTAAATTATTGGAGAAGGACAAGACGTTCAAATTTGATGAAGAGTGCTTAAGAGCTTTCAACGATTTGAAGAGTCGACTAGTTTTGGCACCCATAATCGTCACACCAGACTAGGATTTTCCATTTGAATTGATATGTGACACAAGTGAATTTGCGATAGGAGCTGTCATGGGTTAGCAAAGGAACAAAGTTTTTCATCCCATCTACTACGCAAGTCAAACTCTGACAAGAGCTCAACTGAATTATACAGTAACAGAAAAAGAGTTACTTGCTATTATGTTTGCTTTTGACAAGTTTCGATCTTATCTTGTAGGTACCAAAGTGACTGTCTATACGGACCACTCAGAAATTAAGTACTTACTTGCCAAGAAAGACGCTAAGCTGAGGTTGATCCGATGGGTACTTCTACTTCAAGAGTTCGATCTAGAAATTCAAGATCGAAAGGGAGTAGAAAATCAAGTAGTAGACCATTTGTTTAGATTGGAGCTGCAAGAAGGGAACTCTCCTCTTATACCAATTCGAGAGATGTTTCCAGATGAACACAAACTGAAGGTAAATCATGTCCATAATACCCCTTGGTTTGCTGATATTGCTAACTTTTTAGCTTGTGATTTGATTCTGATTGATAAGACGTATCATCAAAAGAAAAAGTTTATTCACGATGTAGAGTACTATTTCTGGGAAGAGCTATACTTATTTAAGAAGTGTGAGATCAAATGATCAGGAGATGTATGGCAGAAGATGAAATACATAAGATTCTGTATCATTATCACACAGCTCCAAGTGGGGGACACTTCGGAGGTATATGTATTGCAACCAAGGTATTGCAAGCTGGATTCTTTTGGCCAACACTATTCAAAGACGCATATGCCTATGTAAAGAGTTGTGATAGAGGTCAAAGAGTAGAAAATGTCACCAGCAGAAATGAGATGCCTCGAACAAACATTATTGATGTAGAATTATTCGATGTTTGGGGTATTAATTTTCTCAGTCCTTTCCCTCTGTCTTTTGGTCACAAGTACATCTTGGTAGCTGTAGACTACGTTCTAAGTGGATTGAGGCTGAAGCCTATCGACAAATGATACTAAGGTTCTGATGAAGTTTTTGCAGAATCATGTGTTCACAAGGTTTGGAACCCCAAGAGCCATCATCAGTGATGAAGGGTCCCATTTTGTGAACAAGTGGTTGAAATGGTTATTAGATAAACATGAAGTGAAACACAAGGTCGCTACAGCTTACCATCAGCAGACAAATGGGCAAGTTGAGAAGGTAGTTTGTCCGAACCAACAAGATTGGTCCAAAAGACTGGATGATGCTTTATGGGCTTACAAAACAGCATACAAGGCACCTTTAGGGATGTCACCCTACAGGTTGGTCTTTGGGAAAGCCTGTCACCTGCCCTTGGAGTTAGAGCACAAAGCTTACTGGGCCCTTCGACAACTCAACGTGGATCTTAAGCTTGCTAAAGTGAAACAGATGCTCCAACTCAATGAGCTAGAGGAATTCTGAATGTTCTCATATGAAAATGCCAAATTACTCAAGGAGAGACTTAAGAAATGGCATGACAAGCACATTCGAGTTCGAGAATTTGAAGCAGGTCAGCAAGTCTTGTTATTTAATTCCAAATTAAGGTTCTTTCCAGGTAAACTAAAATCACATTGGTCCGACCCATTTACAATTCATGGCGTCAATCCATACGGAGTTGTTGAACTCCAAAGTAAGGGAGGTAATTTTCAAGTTAATGCTCAGCGTCTGAAACATTACTGGGGAGATAAGATGGAACGGAATCAAATTTCGTTAATCTTATCGGATGTTTAAATTTTCTTATTTTCCTTTTTAATAAATTATTTAGGGTATATTTTGGGATTAGTATGTTTAAATAAATTCTGTCTAGGAGATTGGAACTTAAACGAGACCGCTTGTGACCCCTCTAATCTTTCTTAGGAATTGATTTTAACATAATTTTTCGAGAAATTATTCCCTAAATAGAAAATTAATTTTTTGGTTTTTCAAATAAAAAGTTCAATTTTGATCCAAGTTTTAAATTGCAACTCAATTTCAAATTTTCATTAAGTCTAGGGACTTAATTGAATTATTTTTAAAATTTGGTTGATCTTTTCGTAAATAATAAAAATTAGGTGCCTCTTTTTGTAAATATTTTCAGAAGGCATCTAGAATAAATGTTTTAATTTAAAAAAAATGATAAGATGGTAATCTTTAATATATAATTATATCTATTATAATTGATATATTAATTTTTATCAACTTAGCATGGAATTAGGATTAGTTTAATCTTGTTTTAATAAATTAATAGCATTAATAATTTAATATGCATATATTTGATTATTAATTTTTGTTAACTTTGAGTAGAATTAGAATTACAAATTTTTTTATTTTATTTTTATTTATTCTAATTCCTACTACTCTCACTATAAATTCCATCCTTACTTCCCTCAATTCATTCATCACTCAAAACCCCAAAGCACCAAATCCCTTAAGTGCCGCAAGCTCCTAGCCACAACATCACCCAGCAATCGGCCAGCACACGCCTAGCAGACTTCACGCATGCCTACCCATCGTGCGCTGCCTTGCGCGCCTGGCCCTGCTCAGTGCCTGCTGCTCCAGCCCCAACTGCCCAAGCCTTGTTCGAACCTGCACCTAGCGCCTGCACCAGGCCTGCTCGACGAGGCTTCGCGCGCTACTCGTACACCTAGCCTAGCTCCGGCGCACGCTGCTACCTGCTCCCGCGCCCTTCCACCTGCACACTTAGCAGCGTTCCAACACCCGAGCGGCACACAGCTTCACCGATCCTTGGCTAAATCCTTCAACCTACCTTAAATCGTCCTCCTTTGCTTTCTAACTATTTTCTTTTAGGAGTTCTTAAAAAAAGGTGTAAGACCGAATTTTCTCTTAAATTTTAATTTTATTTTAATATTTAATTTTTCAATTTATTGAATCATTAATAATTTTTATTAGTTAAATTTTTGAGAAAATAATTTTTCTCATCTTTTGTTCAGGTTAATCATGCATCGCAAGAGAACTCGTTCCTACGCCCAATTTGATGAAACACAAAACAAGTTCCATTGTGAAGATGCCAAAGCAAGATACGAGAGTATCTTCAAAAATCAGCAGATGCATCCAGAGAAAGGCTTTACATTGAAAGAGAGCAACTACAAAGACTTTATGGCACGTATTCATCAAGTTGCTGAAGCCCTCAATTGCGAATTGTTTTGTGAGAAGAGACCTAGTGTGAATGAGGAGTTAGTGCACGAATTCTATGGGAATTTAACCTCAAGCAAGTTGACAGAAGTTCCAGTTCATGGAATCAAGGTACCAATAACTTCAAACGCTATTAATGAGTTCTTTGAATTGCCTGATTTTGAAAACGACGATTATTCTTCCTTGATGAGCAATATAGAGCCTGAAAACGTGAAAGAAATTCTCGAGGAACTTATAGTTCTGGGTTCTAAGTGGATTGTGTCAAAGCAAGGAATCCACACTTGTCGAACAGAATATCTGACACCACTCACAAAGGTATGGTTCTATTTCATCCGTTTCAGCCTTATGCCTAGCTCACATGGGACTACAATTTCATTAAAGCGAATGGTTTTATTATACTCGATTTTAACTGGAAAGACTATTGATGTGGGAAAAATCATACTGAGAGAGGCGGAATTGTGCCGTTAGATGTTTTAGCCCAGCTTACTTTCCTTTTACAATAACAATTCTGTGCTTGAAAGCTAAAATTCTTGCAAACGTAAAGAAGACAGGTTATAGCCATGGCACAATCACAGATTGGGACCTCTATCGAATAGCTGGAGAATCTGTTCTACATCAACGAGTTCAAGAAAGTGAGGACCTGTAACTTCCCGATTTAGACCCTATTCGGAACGGTGGTTTTGGGACCATGAATCCAAGTCAAAAAATATTTAAAAATTATTTTTTGTGTTTATTATGTGTGAATTTATATCTGTGAAATTTTCGTATTTTAATTTTGTCGTTTGAGCGCCCGATTTAATAAAAGGGCTTAATCGCGTAAAATGAAAATTTGATGGTTTAATTTGTAAGGGCCGAATTGTTGTTTTCTTTATTGCATAGGGTATTTATGTTGCAATTAAACCATATTTATAGATCATGGATGGTTAAGGACATGAATATAATGTTTGTATAATTATTTTATAAAGGTTAATTTAGTAAAATATGTAATAATATGTATAAAACAAAACATAAAATTAAAAGCATTGTTCATACTCTTTTTGCATGATCGAATATAAAAGAAAAGAAAAATAAATAAGGTTTTCATAGGTTCGGCCATTGTTGGAGCTTGATTAAGGTATGTAACTAGCTCGATTTTTTATAATTTTTACGTTTTTTAGATCGTTACAGTGTAATGTACAAAGCCCATGATTGAATTTCTAATTTTGATGAATATTTTGAGTTATTCCATTGATGAATAATTGAGCTTTGTGATGTTAGTTGATGAAATATGAAAGACATGTTTCGGATTAACATGTTTTGTATTGGAATTTTGGATGATTTTGAGTAATTAGGACTAAATTGCAAAAATAATAAATTGAGGGACAAAAATGTGAAATAAATAAAATGTATAACTTTTATGAACATAAGGAATATTCGACTTAAGCATGGTGTGTGCAAATTTTGCATGTTTTATGTTTTTTGTGCAATTTGGACTAAATTGTAAAATGTGTAAAATGTCAAGGATAAAATGGTAACTTGCCCATTTATGTGTTTTTGGACTAAATTGAGTGAAAATATGTTTAAATGCTTTTAATTTGAATATTTTTAGATCAAGAACCAAAGAAATAGGATTCGGATTGGGGGAAAACCAAAGTTGTCGATTAGTCGTCCTGTTCTAATTATCGTTGTCCGAGGTAAGTTTGTAAGCAAATAGATGTTATTTATTTGATTAAATATGAACTATACATGCTGAAATGAATAATGTGATATTATATATGAGAAAGCCGAATATGTAAAAGCTTGGAATCTATGTATACGAGTTCGATTCAATCGAGTTACGACGTCCAAAAGCCCCGTATGAACCTTAGGAATAGCTAGGATACATATGTCATGACAAAAGATTTCCGATATGTGTTCTCGTGTAAGAACACGTCTGGGACGTTGGCATTGATATGTGATTACGTGTAAGACCATGTTTGGGACATCAGCATCGTATTTGACTCGTGTAAGACCCTGTGTGGGACAGTGGCATCGATATATGATAGCATGTAAGACCACGTCTGGGACATTGGCATTGTACGATATATGTGATTATCCGATTATCCTATTCAATTTCGAATGGTTCAATGGGCAATGATAAGTTGTGATTGAATGTATAAACGAGCTAAAGTGATCAGGTATGTGATAGCTTATTACCTATTTGAAATAAGGTAAGTAGGTTACTTGATATGTGTTGCAAATCATATATGATGTAAATTAAAAAAAATATGTGTGAATGTGGAAAATATATTTGGCCAATGGTTATGTATAAAGATATCATATTTTTTATCTATGTGCAAACATTTATAAATGTTTATATTCGGCCTTATGGATATAAAATGTGGATATTTATGAAATGATTCATGAATATATGTATATGAGTTTATGTATATTCAGTTAAATAATGATATTATGGCTTTGAGATTAAATGATATTTTGATATTGGATATATATAAATTCAGCTAAATGAAAGTACATGTTGTATATGAAATCGTGAGCTTGAAAATAAATGTTACCATGATAGCATAAATTAGTTTGGTTAAGTTGAGTTGATATTAACATCGAGTTATTTATTTGCTTATAACTTATTAAGCTATGATAGCTTACTATGTGTGTTTATGTTTGCCTTTGTTTTGTAGCTTTTGGAGATTAGTTACGAGCTCGGGGATCGTCAGCAAAGTCTATCACACTATCGACTGTTTTGGGTATTTTATAAGTTTGAACTTGAACCTATGGCATGTATAGGCTAGGTCATATTTGGTTAAGTTTGAAGTTGTGTATATATTAAGCCATGCGAAAAATGGCTATTATGATATGTGAGTATATTAAATTCTAGTCAAGTTTATATGTGTTATATGCATTGAAAATGGTTGGTGATTTTGGATGTGTGTTTGGTTGATTCAGCTTTGGTTCATGCATAGATAAATATATATATGTGAACTTGGTTGATGTGCTTTGTTAAGGTATCACAAATAGCCTATGGTTAGCTCAATTTTGGTAAGTTTGATGTATGGTATGTTTTGTCTTTGAGAATGGCTTATTAATTTGGCTTAGTAATGGAGTAAAATGATAATGATATATATATTGATATTGGATATATGTAAATTCAGCTAAATGAAGTTACATGTTGTATATGAAATCATGAGCTTGAAAATAAATGTTACCATGATATCATAAATTAGTTTGGTTAGGTTGAGTTGATATTAACATTGAGTTATTTATTTGCTTATAACTTATTAAGCTATGATAGCTTACTATGTGTGTTTATGTTTTCCTTTGTTTTATAGCTTTTGGAGATTAGTTACGAGCTCGGGGATCGTTAGCAAAGTCTATCAGACTATCGACTATTTTTGGTATTTTATAAGTTTGAACTTGAACCTATGGCATGTATAGGCTAGGTCATTTTGGTTAAGTTTGAAGTTGTGTATATATTAAGCCATGCGAAAATGGCTATTATGATATGTGAGTATATGAAATTCTAGTCAAGTTTATATGTGTTATATGCATTGAAAATGGTTGGTGATTTTGGATGTGTGTTTGGTTGATTCGGCTTTGGTTCATGCATAGATAAATATATATATGTGAACTTGGTTGATGTGCTTTGTTAAGGTATCACAAATAGCCTATGGTTAGCTCACTTTTGGTAAGTTTGATATATGGTATGTTTTGTATTTGAGAATGGTTTATTAATTTGGCTTAGTAATGGAGTAAAATGTTAATGATATATATATTCGAATGGGTACTAGTTATTTTGATTCGGTTGTAATGGAAATGTATGTGCATAAATATTATGTTTGAATGGTTGGCTAAATAAGTATGGTCAATGAAGACAAATAATGAGTATGTTATATCATTGTTTTGGTTAATATGCTTTGTTTGAGGTACGGTAATAAAAGACTAAAATGTTAGGTTTTGTATCGAGTTGAAAATGTGCCATATTTGTGGTTCGGCAAATGTGTTTAAATTAGGTCATTATGTGTTTACTTATATGTTAATGTTATAATTGTGGTATTGAATATTTGTGGACTAAGTTAGGCTATGGAAATTTGATTAATGAATGTGGTTTTCAAATGGCATATTACTTGAATGTTTTGGTCAGTTTATTTGAATAGTTTAATTGGTTAAGTTGATGATATATTCGGCATATGATAAGTAGAATATTATATATATGTATCAATGTTATGCAATTGTTATAGTTAGGTAACGGTAATATTTGATAGATGAAATAGACATAATGGTACATGTTATTTATATGAAATGAAATAATGTATGTTTACATGTTTTAAAATATGCGCATATAATTTGTAAGTTGATAAGTATTTTATATTTAAACCATTCAAATGCCATAAATGTTAAGTATGCATATATGCTTGGTATATGAAATGAAATATACTTGGTTATGAGCTAAGTATTCGATTTCCATGATTCCTTGGTTGTATTGATTGAATATAAATTTGGAAATTGTATGAATTATAGAATCGAAGCATGTTAGATTGGTTTAAAATTTTACTAGATGATTAACTTTGAAATGAAAGCATGTTCTGAGTTGTATTATGATCGGTAATGCCTTGTAACCCCATTCCGGTGACGAATATGGGTTAGTGGTGTTATAGGACCCCAAAGAAGAAGAAGAAGATCCCGCAATGCAATCAGCTAAAGTCCCAGATAAGGCGGAACCAACGGAACTAGAAGCTGAACCTGATGCCGAAACTTCAATGTTCAAAGCTCAATCACCTCACCCATATCTTCGAGATGAGCTGTCAAAATTGATGGACATAATGCAACATATGCAATGGCAGCAACAAGCTTACTGGAGATACTAAAAATAAGGGATGACTTGATGAGAAGTACTCTTAAGAAAATTTACAATGACCTATTTATTTTTGTGCCTGAATTTTCAAATTTTATATTTGAACCATGGAGTCCATTATCGAAGAAGGAGCGAAGCGATTCATGCAAAGACAATAATGATAGAGCAAAAGATGAGTTGAATTTGGAAGGATCTAAAAATAAATAAAATAGGGGATCTTGACTTTATTTTATTTTTGTTCTTAGGTCATTTTAGGATTAAGTTTAATTAGGAATTTTTATTTTTGCATAATAAAGCAAGAGATGGAAATCATGAATAATGAACAAAGTTGCAAAGTATAAAGTGTGGCAATAGGTATATACATGTCTAGGATTGGATCTAGAGAGAGCTTGGTACTTAAGCAGTCAATTTGACTCACCTCCTCTTTTCTGGAATCCTAGCTGGTGTGCAGTATCTATTCACTTTAAACAATGAGGATATTGTTCATCTTAAGTAGGGGGACTGAAAAATTGAATTATTTCCACTCAGAATAAAATTTTCTTTTAATTATGATTAGGATATATTTTGTTCAATAATTGGAAATTTTGTTAAGTATGTTAAACTTTAGTATAAATAAAGTTCTATTATTTCAATAAATTATTATGTTAGCTTAATAATGATATGAATGTATTTCTAATAAAGTATGCAAATCGTACCATAAATTTTTAGTTCCTTACGAAAGTTAGGCATGCATGAAAGTTTGAGTCTTTAGAATTGACTTAGTAGTTTCTTGAGGCGAAATCCTAGGAAGCATGAAACATTAAAAATGATTTAGGAAACTTTTTTTTGGAGCATTTAAGCCTTTCAACCCAACCATGATGAATTTTTATCCTTTGAAACCCAACTTTGAGACTATATGGCCTAATTTTATTTGAACCCTGGCAAATTTAGCCATCACTTCTCTCTTAACTATCTTAAAATTGTCCCAAACACTAGACTCAGTACTATTCAAATTATTCTTTAAAAATAAGTTTGGGGGAGTTGAAAATAAATATCAAATGCTTTAAAATCGTAGTACATTCAGTAAAATGCTCGTGTTACAAAAAAAGAGCATGAGTTCTTAAAATAAGATGTACAAAAGAGCATATGAAAGCAAAGTAAGTTGGTGTATTGAGTGAAATTATTCCAAAGGTCCAATTGAAGCTGAGTCTAGGGTTTAAAAGCCTAAATTTATCTATCTTTTACCTACCCCTAAGCCCAGCCACATTACATCCTTGTTAAAGACCTATTGATTCAAAGTTCCAATGCTACCTACATTAGTGGAGAGAAATTGCTACGTTCAACATATGAAGGCATAAGTTAAACTTAATGATTGCAGCTTAATCTTGAATAAGAAAATAAAATTAAATTGAAGAGGTTTAACATGACTTTATTAGGAAGCATTTAGTCTAATTTTTGCTATCATAAGAATGATTGAGATTAATTTGAACGATATGTATACTTAAGTAAGCATAACTATAAAATTTCTTGTTTTTGAGCTTAAGTATATTAAATTCATAATTCTGGGAAGAATGTTTGTATAAAGGAATTTTTCAAAGGTGTTTACGAGAAATTATTTTCAATTTGTGCATTACTCGAGACGAGTAATGAATTAAGTTTGGGGGTGTGGAAACACAAAAATTTACACACTTTTTAATACCATTTTTAACTTAAATTCATGCAAATTCGGCTAAATTCTTGTGGAAAAGTATTTTTTATAAAATAATTAAAGTGAACTTAAAATATGAACATGTTAAATTTAGTTAATTTCATAATTATTTTTTATGAATTTTGGTTATTTTCGACAGATTTGCACAAAGGGCGAGAAATGGCTTGGCAGACACTGCTAGAAGCACAAAACCGAGAAGCAATTTGAATATCGAGGCAAACTAAATTTTAGCCTAAGACGGTCCAAAATTATATTTATTTATTCATAATATAATTAATTTTAATTTATATCTAATTTAATTTGGGTTAATAAATTATGATTAATTAATTATGAAAAAGTGATCCAATTGAACCGAACCGAGCAAACCGAACTGGCCAAGAAAAGACAGCCCAAAACCATCCAAGTGCTGACCAAATTCATCTCATTAGTTGATTATTTAAGCTGCAAAGAAGCCCTTGAAGACTTGTTCAAATTGCAATTAAACCCCTCCACAATTGGTGGCTTTGTAGATTTGCCCCAAGCCATTTTTAGCAAAGTTGAAGCCATCAACTTTGCCACATAGGAGGCCAGCCAATGTGTGGCTTTTTGGCTGCTAATTTTATCAAATTTCAGCTGCCACATTCAGCTATAAAAACCCCCTTGGCTGATCATTCAACACATCCCTCATTCACATCTCTTCCCTCATAATTCTTCTCTCCTCTTTCACTTTTTCTCTCATTTTCCCATTCGAAATTCCTTGCTCTTTTGCTGATTTCTCCTCTCGAGAAAGTGATATTCTTCAGACATTTTGGAGTAACAATTGAGTGTTCATAGCAGCCTTGATCAGCGAGGACAACAAAGAAGGAAGAACGGAGCAACCTAGTCAAGCCACGGAAAAACACCAGATTTGATTCTTGTTTCCTATCTCTTTAATTTTTTTTTGTTTTTGTGATGAACATATCTATGAATATTTATGTTTTTGGAATGGTTAATTTAATCATCTTAGCTTGAATTTAATTCATGTTGGGTTGATTGCATTTTGTCCTCTTAAATTATTAAAATTGTGTTTATACTGTTATAGGCCTCGGTAAAATGCTTGATTAAGTAAAATCATGCCTAAGTTATTCTTGCATTATAATTGTGAGGGAACTAATGAATTAATTATTTAAATGGATTGAAATTGTAATTAATGGATACAGTACTTAATCAGTGCATGTTTAATCATCTAATGTAGCTGAGGGTTAAATTAGCAACGGTATCTGATGATACAATTGCCTTGCATAACTTGCAAGATTATTGTGATTAAACTATTTCAAGGTAAGGATACCTTGTTACCTCACACAGTCTTTTATGTTCTCATTAGATTTAATTAATCGTTTGAATTGACATAGGAATAAGCAAGAGATTAGTTCAATTTAATGAGTATGTATGTGCAATAGCATGCTTGCTTATTAGAATCTGTTTATCAATTGAATTGACATAGGGATATGTTAATAGATGAATGGATTTTGTGTAGGTGAGTATGTTCATAAGTTAGCAAATTACCAAGTTGCCGTGAATTTATTTGTAACAATATAAACATGAGTTTAATAATTCTAAGATAAGAAATGTAATTAATCTAACACAATTATATCATCTTGATTAAAATCGTGCATTTGAGATTTATTTATTTAGTTTACTTAGTTTAAAAATTTAGTTTTTAATCGCCCTCTTCAAACAAAATATTTTTTTCTTCACCAAAGTGTTTTAAATAGTATTCATAAATAATTCTTTTCACAGTCCCTGTGGGTACGATAACTCGACATTTACTTGTCACTTTATTACTTGTTGGGATTGTGTACACTTGCACATTTCCGTCATTCCAGTATGAGATGGTGAAAATGCATGAACCGGATCGGGTTCTATGGTAGTTCAGATATAGACAATAAATTCTGTCGCCACCGTTAGACATCAAAGAACTACACAAAGTGGACATGCGGGGGAAAAACAACGAAGATTGGGTGAAGAAGCACAAGGAGCACATCCAAGCTTCCGATCGTAAGATGCAATCCAAATTGGCCCGCAAACCATTTTTCTTGGCGAACACGGCAACAGCCAAAAATTACTTGACATGGTTTAGATTTTTTAGCAAGCCGCATCTGCTACCACCAGAGGCGAGGAGTAGGCAAATTCGGCCGAAGATGTAACTAGAAACACGAAAATATACACACTTTTTCATGCCATTTTTAACTATAATTCATGCAGTTTCGGTAAAATTCTTGTCGAAAAATATTTAATTATTATAAAATAATTAAATTGTACTTAAATGATGAACAAGTTGAATTTTAATTAATTTTATAATAAATTTTGATTAATTTTGATCATTTTCGATAGATTCGCGCAAAGGGCGAAAAATGGCTCGGCAGACACTACTAGAAGCACAAAACTGATAAGCAATTTTGAAGCATCAAGGCGAATTAACTTTTCAGCCTAAGACAGTCCAAACTATGTGTATTAATTCATAATATAATTAATTTTAATTTTAAGCCAATTTAATTTGGGTTAAATAAATTATTATTAATTAATTATGAAAAGTGACCTAGTTGAGCTGAACAAGAAAAACCAATCCAACCGAGCACTGGGCAGCCCAAAACCGTCCCACATGATGACCCAATCAGCTTGCTTGGCTGATTATTTAACTTGCAAAATGGCCTTTGAAGACTCCTTCAAATTGCATTCAAACCCTTCCACTATTTGTGCCTTTCTAGATTTGCCCCTACCTTAAATAGCAAGTTTGGATTCTTCAAACTTGCGACATGTGTGGCAAGCCATGGGGGGACTCTATGGCTGCTGATTTTTGCTAATTTTAGCAGTCAACTCAACCTATAAATACCCCCCTTTGCTGCTTACTTCAAACACATCTCAAACCCATTTATTTCTTCACTTCTCTCACACTTTTCTCTCTTCATTCCCTTCCATTTTTCTTCATTTTCTTCCCCTATTCCCTTGCCGATTTCACCTATTGAAAAAGATTCAATCAACCACCATTTGAAGTAGCATGCAAGTGTTCGTAGAAGCTTCAGTTCGATAAGAACAAGCGGAGAAGGAGGAGTGGAGCAAACTAGCCAAGCCACGGAGAAAACACCGGATTTGATTCTTGTTCCCTATCCTTTTAATTTGTGTTGTTATAGGCCTCGGTAAGATGTTTGATTACATAAAACCATGACTAAGTTATTCTTGCATTACAGCTGTAAGGTAACTAATGAATTAATTATTTGAACCGGTTGAAATTGTAATTAATTGACACGATACTTAACCAATGCATATTGCTGAGGGTTAAATTAGCAACTATATCTAGCGATACATTAGCCTTGCATAACTTACAAGATTATTGTGATTAAACTATTTCAAGGTAGAAATACATTGTTACCTCACGTAATCTTTTATATGCTTATCAGATTGAATTAATTGTTTGAATTGGCATAGAGATATGTACAAGAGGTTATTTTAATTTCATAAGTATATATGTGCTTTAACACATTTGCTTATTAGAATTTGTTTAATCAGTTGAATTGACATAGAGATATAATCAAGAGATAAATGGATTTTGGTAAGTAACTATGTTCATAAGTTAGCAAATTACCAAGTTGCCGTGAATTTATTCGTAACAACATGGACATGAGTTTAATAATTCTAAGTTAAGAAACACAATTAATCTAACAAAATTATGTCATCTTCATGATGATCGTTTTATAGTTCACTAAACTAGACTAAGATCACGACTAAGGCAAGCGCACCTATCGAGTGGTAGTATAGCTACGGTGAGTCCAGAATATCGTATCCACAAGGACTAAAAGTACTAGTATTAACTATCTTTCTATTATTTAGCCTAAAATAAAAATGATTTGGTTTAATCTAAAATTAACTAAACTAATTAACTAATGAACGCAGCAGAGAGTGAAGGAAATAATTGAATAAACCAATGATAAAGACAATACCCAAGGAAGAATCCACCTAGTTTTCACTTATTATTCTGGCTCAGAATTAAACGATTTATTCACTTGTCTTGATCCGTAGAAATCCCTATATTATGTTAATATCTCTTTCGAGACTTAGAACAACTGACTCTGGGTTGATTAATTGAAATTTCTTTCTAATTAAAACCCCTACCGTCGCAATAACTTAATTTATGGATTCCCTTATTAGATTTGACTCTAATCTAGAAAATTTATGTCGTCCTATTTCTAGGATTGCAATCAACTCTGCTTAATTATGCTTGATCTATTCTTAAATAGGGACTTTTGCTCCACTGAATAAGCACATCAAACTTGGATTAATATCCTGAGAATATTAGATCAAGAATTAAGAATACATAATTAAGAACAAGAACAAGTCTTTATCATTAAATTCAGAACATTAAATAATAAGATCCGTCATAGGTTTCATCTTCCCTAGGCATCTAGGGAATTTAGTTCATGATTTTAAGGAAAAACATCTCAAAAATAGGAAAACAACAAAACATAAAAAACCCAAAAACTTTGAGAGAAATTGAAGGGAGATCTTCAGTCTTGAAGGAGATCCTGCTTCCGAGTTGAATCCCTTAGCGTTCTTCTAGTAATTTCTGCTTTCAACTTTTTGTGTCCCCCTTAGGTCCTCTTCTAGTATATATTTATAGACTTTAGAATGCTTAGATACCCTAAAAATTGGTTTTCTTCGCGTGTTTGGGAAACAGGGAGCGATATCAACACGGGCTGCCACATAGGCATGTGGCGAGCCTGTGTGGCTCACACGGGCGTGTGTTTAGCCCGTGTGGAATTAGTCTTAGCCATGTGGGTCTTTAAATCAGCCCATTTCATCCGTTTTTTTTCGTTTTCTGCTCCTTTTGTTCCCCTATGCTTTTCTAAGTATAAAACATGAAATTAAAGAATTAGGAGCATCTAATTCACCAAATTATATAATAAATCATCCAAAAATACACTAAGCATGGGATTAAAACATGTTATATTTATGGTTTATCAAATATCACCACACTTAAGCATTTGTTTGTCCTCAAGCAAAATCCTCAACTCACAATTAAAAGTAAACTTTCTCAACTCATAATTCTCATTAATAATGTTTTATCATAATTCACAAATAATCACACATTGCTAATTCAACTAAAAGAGCACTAAATGCACAAACAATTAAAGTCTCACATTTTTTTAAAGCATGAAAACATAGGTATTTCCCCTTATCTCAGTAATTACTCTTAATTCAAAACTGACAAGATTTGACATCCTCACTAAAGGTTCACTCAAATCACTTAAAGTGTTTAAGGTTCAACAAAAATTAAGCACTCAAGAGTCAAACATGAAAAATTATTACCATAAGCTTGCATGAAAATCAAATCTCCACCACTATAATGAGATGATACACAAATCAAAAGGTCTTTTAAAGGGTTGTAATAGGGCTTAGGTTAAAGGTGTAGATAAAGGCTGAACAAGAAGGTTAGCATCGAGATTGAATTGATAAATTACCTAATTAGAAAAACTAAACAAATACTGAAATATTTACATCAATCGAAATAATTCAAGAATAAAACGAGCTTCTTCTCAGAATGTGAAATTTACTACTTAAGCTCAAACCAAAGAACTAGAAATAATCAACATAAATGGATAATATATATATTTACTTTTCTTTTCTTTTTTTTTAATTTTTGAATGAATAATAACAAAATAGATAGTAAGAGAAAGATTAATAATTGGAATAAAAGAACATAGTTAGACAACTAACCAAATAAAATCTCGACAAAAAGGAAGTCAATAAAACGAGAACAATTCTCAATGAATCAAAAATGAGTTATGGATTAATATTAATGGGTAAATCAAGAAATGGTTCTTTAGGCTCAAAGGGGATCAAAAAGGGTTAATTATGAAGGTAGGCTTTTTATGGGATAAGTGGGTTAAAACCTAGTTGTCTTTATCATCTTAGTATATCAAATCAAAGGTGTGGTCTCAACATGTATAATCAAAGCAAGTTCTAGAATAAAAATTCAATATTGACACACTCATTACCAATAACAAAGTGAGCAAGAAAAAAAATGTATGCTCTAAAGGCTCAAAATCTCATAAAAATTATGGCTTTTGATGTCAATCTTGGAAATTTCCAACTTCAAGGTAATACCTCAATTTAGGGAAACAACCTAAAAGTTTCTAATTCTAAAAATAGACTTATCATGCTTGATTCTCTAGTATCTTAAAGTTTAAAACATCAATGCACAAATACCTATGAATTTAATCTAAAATATATCAATAAGAATCATAAATTGAAGAAAAGTTCATTCTAATAATGATATGAGAAAATTGCTTAAAAATAAGTCTATAATAACTAATTCTGCAAATAAAAGCTGAGAAAGAAAAGTCTAAGTAATCCTAAATAATAAAATATGCCTAAACAGTGTGTACTAAAATCCAAGCATGCAAAAATAATATTGTAATACTGACATGGGACAATGTGATAAAGAACAAAAAAAATCATGAAATAATATCAATAACAAGTAACCTAAATAAACTAATCATAATAGCAATAAGCAACAATACCTAAATAAAAAATAAATAAACCTAATGTTAGGAACAAATCGAAATAATAGAACTGTATACTAATCTAAAACAGTAACTAATTGAACCAGAGGACAAATTAACTAATAATAATACTAATAATTGATAAACTAACTAATAAAGAAGTAAATGAGTATACTAAAGTAAATAAATAATAATAATAATAGTAAAAGAGTAATGAGTAACAAGGATGGAACCGGCGGCGATGGGTAGTGGCCGGAGGGAGGGGGCGCGACCGGTAGTCAGGGGGTCCGAGTTGTGATGGATGGTCGACGCGTGAGGGGCTGCGTTTGTGTGTGTGATGTGGTTAGGTTTGTTGATGGAGAGGAGAGAAAAGGGGAAAGGAAGAAGTGGAGAATGAAAAGGAAAGGAAGAGAGGGGAGGAAAAAGGTGGTAGCCGAGGGAGATGGTTGGGGATGGTGGCCGGAAAAGGGGGTAGGGAAAAATCAGCGGCTAGGGTGGGGGGATTTTTGAGAAGAAGACAAAATAAGAAAAACAAATTAGGGTTTGGGGGTAAGGGTGACACGATCGTGTGAGGCCCGTGTTGGGCCACACAGTCGTGTCACACACCCATGTGGCCTCTGTTCAGCTCGTGTGCATTTAAAAATTTCAGCCCAGTCTTCACACGGCCTAGGACACGCCCGTGTTTCCAAGTCGTGTGGTTCACACGCTTGTGTTTCCAAGCTGTGTAGTTCACCACGGCTATGTGCTTTGCCCGTGTAGCTCTTTGACTTGTTTAAAAATTGAAAATTTAGCTCCAATTTTTACACGGCCTAAGACACGCTCGTATGTCCAAGCCGTGTGGTCCACATTGTCGTACTTTAAGCCTATGTCTTTATCGATTTTTGGGGATTTAAGCTTCAGGGCTCACGCGGCTAAGGACACGCCTGTGTGTCATGGCCGTGTGGGTTACACAATTCTGTCACCTGGCCGTGTAACTCTCTGTCAATTTCCTTTAAAAATAAAAACTAAGTCCCAAGATTTACATGGCCAAAGGCACGCCCGTGTGGGTCACACGGCCATATCGCACGGCTGTGTAAGTTATTATTGCCCATGTTGAGTCACACGGCCCAGGACACGCCCATGTGTCCAGGTCATATGGGTCAAAAACCTGCATTTTAATATTTTTTAAATTTTAAAGAAAAAAATATGAAGTAAAAATGAGGAAATTAGCTATGTTATTACTCGGGTTGCCTCCCGAGAAGCACTTTTTTAACATCTAAGCTCGACTTACCTCAATTTTGCATGGTCATGGTGGTTTAAGGGAAACTCCTCCTCCTTGCTATCAATTCTATCAAAATAGGTTTGAGTCGAGTATTATTTACCTTGAAAGTGTTGAATTCATTATGTGTTATCTCAACTGTACCGTATGGGAAGACATTCAGTACCGTGAAGGGAGTTGCTCTGTCTGTATGAGACTTTGAAGTGACAACTCGAGGGTTTGTTTTATCCAACAGTACCTGATCCCCAACCTTGAATTGATTGGTTCCATCCTTAAGCTCGACATAGTGTTGCTTCTGTTCCTCTTGACATAGGTCCGCCATTCATCCAGTTCATCAATTTGCAGCATTCTTTCTTCATGGACTGTTCTAATGTTGTCACATGAATTAGAACGTGGCTCATTTTTTCTTCTCGAAAGTGTTTCCTACAAAGAGGGTTGAACCACATGATTTGTCTTATTAACCCGATTTACAAAGTCATCTTCATTACTTGATATCTCAATCGAATCACGAGCCTGAAGAGTAATCGCTTCCTCACCTACACAAAGTGTGAGTTTACCTGTACCAACGTCAATAACAGTTCTAGCAGTTGCTAAAAAGGGGCATCCTAAAATCAAAGGAACGTCACCGTCCTCTTCCATATCTAAAACAACAAAATCTACTGGGAATATGAATTTATCAATTTTTACTAGTACATCTTCAATAATACCCCTAGGAAATCTAATAGTTTTATCCGCTAATTGAATACTCATCCTAGTTTGTTTGGGTTTTCCAAGACCTAGTTGCTTAAACATTTTATAAGGCATGATGTTTATACTCGCCCCTAAATCAGCCAAAGCATTATCAACATTTAAACTACCAATTAAACAAGGAATAGTAAAACTCCCTATATCTTTTAATTTACTGGGTAGTTTATTTTGTAAAATGGCCGAGCAAACTGCATTCAACTCCACCTATGATGAATCATCTAACTTCCGTTTATTTGCCAGAAGCTCTTTTAAAAATTTTACTGAGTTGGGCATCTGCAAAAGAGCTTCAATGAACGGTAAGTTAATATGCAATTTTTTTAAAAGGTTAAGAAATTTACCGAATTGTTCATCTGTGTGGTCTTTCTTTGTCGCATTAGGCTATGGCACACGAGGTGTATATTCTCTACTCACCGGTTTTTGTTCATTCTGGATTTCATCCACCTTATCTTGACTTACCACAGTTTCTTGCTTTGGTTTTTGTTTGGATTTAACTAACCCTTCTTCATTTCAAACTGTAATTGCATGGAGCTGCTCTCTTGGGTTAGTTTCAGTGTTGCTCAGCAAGCTACCTTGTAGTCTTTCTAATATCAGCTTAGCAAGCTGTCCTATTTGATTCTCGAGCCCTTGAATTGATGCTTGCTGATTTTTAAGCACTGTTTTAATGTTTTGGACGCATGTTTTTGACACTGAGATGAATTTCGTTAGCATCTTTTCAAGGTTCAGCTTCTTCTCCTGCTGGTAAGGTGGTTATTGAAAACCTGGAGGAGGTTGCGGTCTTTGATTACCTTGACCACCCCACAAGAAATTGGGATGGTTCCTCCAACCTACATTATAATTGTTACTATAGGGATTATTCTGAGGTCTAGAATTGTTACCCATATAGTTGACTTGTTCATTCTCTGTGCTAGGGTTGTAGGATAGATATTCTATGTTGTTCGCCCCTTCTCCATTTGTATTACACTGTAACACCCCTTACCCATACTCGAGGCCAAGATAAGGTACGAGGAGTTACCGGACAAACATACAAACATTAAACTAAAATACGGGCCATAAAATTTCATTATATTTTTCAAAACGTTCATTCACTTACACATAGTCCCTTATTTGAGTCTACGAAGCCCAAAACATACTTTAGAAATGGTTCGGGACTAAACCGAGAACTTACAAAAATCTTAGAAATTTCATGCTTTAAGGCTCTACACGCCCGTGTCCCAAAGTCGTGTTCCATACACGGCTGAGACACATGGTCATGTCTCTGCCTGTGTGGAATATACCTAGGCTATTTTCCAAGCTTTGGTCAACTTAATCTCTTACACACTTATACAAAATCAAAAGCATATAACATGGTATTCATTTAATGATTAAATATTCTCAATTAAACCATAAACATAGCATTTGTATGTCATCATACATGTGTCTCTCATACTCATTTTACCTTGTTTATTATAGTACCACTTTTACATTTATACTAAGATTATCATCTTACAAAATATCTTCAGCTTAATCATCAAGCATTCATATTTAAAACTAGATCATATCTTTATAAAATATCACAATTCAGATACGCAAAATAACATGTTTGCCTGAAACATTTCAATTCAACTCCATACCCAACAAGCATTACATTGAGACTAGTCATATATATATATACATGTCATGATACATATCATTCTCTTTCTGTTTTCTTATAAACACATATAATTTATTTCATTATATCAATATTTCATATACTATACTTTCCATGTATTCCACATATATTTATTTTCCTCCTCCTCCTCTCCATTCCACATCCTTAATGTATATAGCATTCTTGTAAGTACGATTTCATAATTTACTAATAAATGCTCACATCAAACTCTCCACACGAGTCATAGTCACTTACTTATTTATAATTCGAGCTAAAGAGCTCCAAATTAAGATCCGTAAATTTATCCTAAAACTAGACTCACATATCTTTCCACCATAAAATTTTCATAATTTTTGGTTTATCCAATTAGTACAATTTATTCATTAAAATTTCCCCTATTTCACTTTCTGACAGTTCTGACCTCTCTTCGCTAAAAATTAATTATCTCACAGTACAGAACTCGGATAATGTTCTTGTTGATTTATATTGAAAATAGACTCATTAGGGATTTTAAAAATATAAGTTTAATCCTCTAATTATTTTTATCCAAAATTTTTTGATTTTCCAAAATCAGAACAGGGGATCACGTAATCATTCTGAACCAGTCTCACAAAAACATAAATATCACAAAATATAGAACTCCTTTTCTTGCTATGTTTCTTTTATATGAAAATAGACTTATTAAGATTTAATTTTATATCTCATTTAGTCTCTGATTCAATTTATACTATTTTTGGTGATTTTTCAAAATCACATCACTGCTACTGTCCAAAACAGTTTTATTGCTAATTCACTCTTTCACACTTTCTTTGTATTAACCTCATTTTAACATACATATCACAAATCATTTTCACCACATTTCATACATCACAAGTATAGGCCCATGATCACAAGGTCACCATAAAATCATCCTCATGTATAACTTACTTGTTTATAACCTCACCACATCCTAGTCACTTAATGAACACATCATTCACATAATCAAGTTTCTGCACTTATTCATCACAAAACTCACAAATCAATACATAGAGAGTCTCCCGTTGAACACTTCGGATCAATCCTCGATACTTGGTGGTTTCAGCACATAGCTCCACCCATCATATAGTTCGACTCTCTTGTACACATGGTGAACACTCAGTACCACCCATGTGACCTAGCCAATTTATCTCGTAGCTCTCTTGTCTACATGGTGTCCTTCACCAGGAACCACGCATGCGACCTAGCTACATATATCCCGTAGCTCTCTTGTCTACATGGTGTACACATAGTATCACCCATGTGACCTAGCTACATCATAATGTCTTGTAGCTCTCTTGTACACATGATGTGCACTCAGCACCATACATGTGACCTAGCTACATACTATCTGTATCATCCAATCTTTTCGAAGGTTCAACCGAGATTTCTCTCTCTTTTCCAACAATTTCACCAATCAAGTAATTATCCACAAACATATTTCCAATATTATTATAAAATATCATAATACAAGTAATATTGATGTATTACTTACATAAAACTTACATCTCATTTAATATCAAGGCAATAACATTAAATTACACATTGCCTTATTAAAAATCATATGAACTTACAATTTCCCATAATATCCATAATCATAGAAATCATATTTATGTATGATAATTCAATGCACTTCATGTACCATAGACATATTTTTAAATCAATTCATAAACTTGGCACCATAATTATTTAATTTAATATAATTCAATTAATTCACTAAATTTAACTTTCAAATATAAATTACAGCATTATTGATGTATTATTATCATACCAACTTACATACTTTCAACACCTTGGAAATCATAATGAATATATCAATTTTACATTGAAACATGCATAAATTAATGCTTATTATACATATGAACTTACCTCGATACTAAAACGACCATTTTACCAACTTTCCCAATTTTTGATTTTTCTCTCATTCTAGGTTCAAATCTCGTTTTTCAGGATCTAAAACATCATATTTTACTTATTTAATTAATGTACTATTCAAAACAGTCCTTAACTCAAACTTTGGAAAAATTACAATTTTTTCCATAAACTTTTGCATATTTACACTTTTTCCCCTAGGCTCGGGAATTAAACTTCATCCCTTATTCTTATGTTTTATGACATGCTGATCACTTTTCCCTTCTATGGAAACATCAAATTCTCACTCTAACATATACTTATGACTATTAGGTATTTTTACCGATTAAGCCCTTTTACTTGTTTTCACTCAAAACCGAGTAGCACAAGTTATCTAACATAATTTAAAACCTCATATTCTATTACAAAACATCAAAATAAACACATTTCACCTATGGTTATTTTTCCAAATATGAACCCTAGCTTAAATTATTGCTAGAATAAGCTTAATCAAATTACCGGGATTCTAAAAACGTAAAGAACTTGAAAAACGGGGTTATAACGGACTTACTATTGAGCTTAGAAAGCTTGAAAACCCTAGCCATGGCTTCCCTATGCTAATTTCGGCCTCCATGAGAAAGATGAGTGAATTTTGGCTTTATTTTCCCTTTTTATTTCTTTTAATTACCAAATGACCAAAATGCCCTTCCTTACTAAACTTTCAAAAATTCCATCTATGTCCAATTTTTGTCCATCACTTAGAAATTGGTCAAATTTCTATTTAAGACCTTGTAATTAATATTTCAAAGCAATTTCATACTAGAAACTTCTAGAATGCAAGTTTTGCAACTTATTCAATTTAGTCCCTAACTTCAAATTGAGCACTTTATGCATAGAATTTCTTCACGAAATTTTCACACAATCATGCAATCATATCATAGACCTCAAAATAATCCTAAAATAATTATTTCTCTCTCAAATTTTGTGGTCCCAAAATCTCTGTTCCAACTAGACCCAATTTTGGGCTATTACATACACTGCATCACCAGATGTACCTGTGAAGAATCATACAAACCATCAATTTTTTTATTTAAAAGCTCAACCTAGTTGGATAGCATGGTGACTGCGTCAAGTTTAAAAACACCGGCTGCTTTATCAGGCTTTGTCCTCATGACTTGCCACTGATAGTTATTCAGTGACATCTCTTCAATAAATTCATAAGCCTCCTTAGGTGTTTACTTATTCAAAGTACCACCGGCGGCTGCATGGATTAACTGTCTAGTTGAGGGGTTCAAACCGTTGTAAAAAGTTTGAACCTGTAACCATAAAGGTAACCCATGGTGAGGGCACCTTCTCAATAAGTCCTTATACCTCTCCCATACATCATATAGGGTTTCTAAATCCATTTGCACGAAGGACAATATATTGTTTCTCAACTTAGATATCTTTGCTGGTGGGAAAAATTTTAATAAAAACTTCTCAATCATTTGATCCCAAGTAGTGATGGACCCTCATGGTAAGGAGTTCAATGAGAAGGGGAATAGTCATAGGCGAATGGCGTCTTCAGAAATGCCAATTATCTTGAAAGTATCACAGAACTCTAAGAAATTGGCCAAATGAGTATTTGGGCCTTCATCCTACAAACCATCAAATTGAACAAACTGTTGAATCATTTGTATAGTGTTAGGCTTCAGTTCAAATTTATTTGCAACAATGGCAGGTCTAACAATACTCGACTCAGCCCCAGTGAGAGTGGGCTTAGCATAATCATACACAGTACGAGGAGTAGGATTCTAATTTACAGGATTCGCGGCAACCACATGAGGTAGTGGATTATTCCAATTTTCAACCATCTCCTCGGTAATATTAGTATCGTTCTCGTGCTCTTCCTCTATATATTGTACACTCCACCTTATTCCTCTACAATTTTTGTGAGCTGTGCTTTTAATTTCACTGTCAAAAAGTAGAGGTCTTGACGGGTTTCTTCTAGTCATAAACTAAAGGAACCTTCCAGGAGCAAAAAAAAGAAAAGTTAATAAAAAAATTAAAATTAAAATAAAATGCAATAAAAATAAAAATGGCTAAATTAATAAAAATCAAGCGTTCCTAATATCTCAGTTCCTGGCAACGGTGCCAAAAACTTTATGATCATTTTATGGTTCACTAAACTAGACTACGATCACGACTAAGGCAAGCGCACCTATCGAATGGTAGTATAGCTATGGTGAGTCCAGAATATCGTATCCACAAGGACTAAAGTACTAGTATTAACTATCTTTCTATTATTTAGCCTAAATAAAAGGGATTTGGTTTAATCTAAAATTAACTAAAATAATTAACTAATGAACGAAACAGAGAGTGAAGGAAATAATCAAATAAACCAATGATAAAGACAATATCCAAGGAAGAATCCACCTAGACTTCGCTTATTATTCTGACTCTGAATTAAACGATTTATTCACTTGTCTTGATCCGTAGAAATCCCTAAATTATGTTAATATCTCTTTCGAGACTAAGAACAACTTACTCTAGGTTGATTAATTGAAATTTCTTTCTAATTAAAACCTCTATTGTCGTATTAACTCGATTTATGGATTCCCTTATTAGATTTGACTCTAATCTGGAAAATTTATGTCATCCTATTTCTAGGATTGCAATCAACTCCGCTTAATTATGCTAGATCTACTCTTAAACAGAGACTTTTGCTCCACTGAATAAGCACATCAAACTTGGATTAATATCCTGAGAATATTAGATCAAGAATTAAGAACACATAATTAAGAACAAGAACAAGTATTTATCAAAATTCAGAACATTAAATAATAAGATCCGTCATAGGTTTCATCTTCCCTAGGTATCTACAGAATTTAGTTCATGATTTTAGGGAAAAGCATCTCAAAAATAGGAAAACAACAAAACATAAAGAAACCTAAAAACTTTAAGAGAAATTGAAGGGAGATCTTCAGTCTTGAAGGAGATCCTACTTCCGAGTTGAATCCCTTGGCATTCTTCCAGTAACTTCTGCCTTCTACTCTGTGTGTCCCTCTTAGGTCCTTTTCTAGTATGTATTTATAGACTTTAGAATGCTTTGAAACCCTAAAAATTAGCTTTTTCTGCGTGTTTAGGAAACAAGGAGCGATATCGACACGGGCTACCACATGGCCTGTGGCCAGCCCGTGTGGCTCACACGAGCGTGTGCTTAGCCCGTGTGGAATTATCTTGGCCATATGGGTCTTTAAATCAGTTCGTTTTGTCCATTTTTGGCCCATTTTCTGCTCCTTTTGTTCCCCTGTGCTCTCTTAAGTATAAAACATGAAATTAAAGGATTGGGAGCATCTAATTCACCAAATTATATAATAAATCATCCAAAAATACACTAAGCATGGGATTAAAACATGTTATATTTATGGTTTATCACTTCATTAAAATCATCTTTTAAAATCGTGCATTGGAACTTTTATTTTATTTTTATTTATTTTACTTTGTTAATTCCTAGTTTTTAATCACTTCTTCAAATCAAAATATTTTTCTTCACCAAAGTGTTTTTAAAATTGTTTTCATAAATAATTCTTTTCACAGTCCTTATGGGTACGATAACTCAACAATTACTTGTCACTTTATCACTTGTTGCAATTGTGTACACTTGCACATTTCTGTCATTCTAGTAACACCCCTAATTCATATCCGTCGTCAGAATAGGGTTACAGAGTATTGCCATACAAATGGAACATTAAAACATACATTTCATACATCATTGCAAACATAATCTAATTACATTCAATAACATACATAACATTCCTTAATTGAGGTCTCGAGGCCCTAAAAAAACCTTAGAAACAATTCAAGACCAAATTGAAAGCAATTGGAAAGTTCAAGTAAAAGTTAGAAAAATTGACTACATGGGTTACACGGTCGTGTCTCAGGCCATATAACAATCAAAATAGGGACACAATGCTGTGTCCTAGCCTGTGTCCTTAACCATGTAACTCTCTGAGTTGGGTCACATCGCCAAGCCACACGCCAGTGTGCCAGGCCATGTAACTTTCGAGATAACCACACAAACCTGTGTGCTAAGCCATGTGCTGGGCCGTGTAACTGCCTGACTTGCATGCATTAATACCTACAAGGGACACACGGCTGAGTAATACACCCATGTCTTAGGCCATGTGAACATGAAATTGGCCAAACTCAAGCCATTTCCAACACCAACTCAAGTGACCACCAAAAACCATTTTTTGCACGTAATCAAGGAATCAAAACATGACCAAAACCTATATGAAATGACCAATTCAATAGTCCAAAATCATTCAAAAAATATGTCATACAAGGCACCTTAAATGCAAACATTCAAACTTACCAAATCATGCATATATTAGATCACATTTCTACTATCAATCATAACTCACTTTTTCCAAGTCATACGTCAAACATGATCATTAACTCTTCATATAACTTACCATTTGAGCCACATCATTCATGCATCACAAGTACCAAAATGACACAATACAACCAACATCAAAAGGTACCGAAACAATTTATGCATGCCAAAATCATCAACTAGATATCGATACAAGTTCACCTATACATGCCATTATAACCTTGACCAAAAAATAAAAAACTACCAATATTTATGCTGGATAGTGTGATAGATCTCCGACGAGCTTCTAAACTGGTTGAGCTTCCTATTATCTATAAAACATAGGAAAGAAAACTATGTAAGCACATAATGCTTAGTAATTTCGTAAAACATGAAGCATAACTTACCATTTTAATACATAACATTAAGATTAAGCATATAATCCAACCACAAGCTTGGCACAAGCCTAAGCACCATCAACAACACATGTTAGTGCACTCAAACATATTTCACATGAATTTAACATAGGGTAAGCCATTATACATGAACATACTTCATTTGAATTCATCATTTTCATTAATATAAGCATACTTCCATTGAAGCTTACCATTTCAATCCTTTTCATAATTACATGATATAGTTCATTTGAACACTTACTGTTCCTTTCCTTTTCATGCTTGCTGAACCACTTAGAATATCATTGGATACTCGGGAAAGCTCACACGAAGTGCGCTTAAACATATAACTGTAACCTTTCTTTTACATCACTGCTCACACGGGTTGTGAAACGGGCCTACTCACATGAGCTGTGGGTCGAAATGTAAGCTACATCATGCTATTCACACAAGCTGTGGAGTATCCAAACCAAATGCAGGACCTCAGCTGACGGTAGGACATTTAAGACCAGCACCCAAAACATGAAATCCCTAATGACATGTCATTTGCAACCTACAAATTCCTAAGATTCATCCGGGACTCGATAACCATTATGACATCGTTGGATATTTATCAGTACATAAAAACTAACATATAAGCATATAATTGAAATTAGCATTAAAACCGATATTGATTCATACGAACTTACCTCGACTATTAAAGAGTAAAAATGAAGTCGATTAGTCCGAGGCTTTAGCTTTTCCCTGACCTAAATCCGTACATGGTCTATCTTAATCTAAATAGACAAATTCAATCTATTTAATACTTCTATTATTCAATTCAAACCATATTTCATTTTTTTACAATTATTATTTTGCCCCTAAAATTTTAACTTTTTCTAATTTAGTCCTTAAGATCATAAATTGAAATCTAAACATTTTCATCATTTTCTCAAGCTAGTTGATTTCTCTAAGGACTTATATCAATCCCTACAAATCATCATTTCACAAATTTACCATGAACTATCATCACTTTTACAAATAAGTCTCTAAATGTCATTTTCATCCAAAATCACTTTACAAAACTAGTTTATTTATCAAAAAGGACTCATAATCTTCATTAAACATCAAGAATCATGCAAGAACATTCATTAAAAAACCCTAAATATTTAACAGTTTTGCAAATTGATCCCCAGGCTAGCTATATAAAGCTATAACGATCCCAAAAACATAAAAATCATTAAAAATAAGACAAAATTACACTTACATGCAAGCACTTGAAATTTCCAAACCAAGAAACCCTAGCTATGGCTTTTCTCCCTTCTCATTTCGATGGAAAAATAACATGAACAAGATGATACATCTTTTCTTTCCTTTAATTTTAAGGTTATTTGTTAATTTATTATTTTAACCTTACCTTAACTTAAAAATCACCTAATTAGTGTCCATAAATGTCCAATAACTATTTGAATAGTACAATTACCATATAAGTCCTCTTAATTTAAAGTTTCAAAGCCATTTGACCCTTTTTACTAATAGAACTCCACTTTTGCACTTTTACAATCTAATCCTTTCTACTTAATTAAGCATGCAAACATCAAAATTTCTTAACAAAATTTTAATACGACCTTACTAACATCCCACAGAAATTAAAATAATAATAATAAAATAATATTTTACACATCAAATTTTTGTTCTGATTTTACTAAAAACAGGCTGTTACAGAAGAGGTAACGTCAAGTGTCACAGTAGCGTAAGAAGGGACGAAATCGCACGACGCAATCATCACCATCTCTGGAAAAAGAGTCGCCACCTATGGCTACAGTAATACCCAAAAAAATTGAATTTTCACTTGTTAAATTTTGTCAACAATGAGAATTTGTTACAATGGTCAAGTGCCTTAATTGTGTGTTTGAGATCCAGGGTTCAAATCCCATTTCTGGAAACTATGTCAATTGCTTTGAATAAACTCTTATTCTGAACCTTAGACTTAATTTTTTTTCTGTGTTAAGAATGAGCCTACGGGTTCAATGATTAAGCTTCGTATACTCATGGGTCTTGTGTTCGAATCCCTTCGTAAACAGTAAGGAAAATATTATTTTTTTTGCTGTTTTACAAAATTTATCTTCTTCTTTTTTTTTTAAATTAACTGACAGTTTCACTTTCCCAAATTCTTTCTTGTTCCAGACAATGAAAAAAACAAACATTTCTTTTTCTTTTCATTTGGTTTGTTTTTCTTTTTGCTCCTTTTCGGCTTCAAATTGTTTCTTTTCTTTTTAGGTTATATTAATTGGTTGAGAATTTGTTCGTATCTGTTGTGTTTCATTCCGTTATGTCATTAACTTTCAATTGAACCATGTAACTGTTCTTGGAAACACAAAAATATATAGACTTTTTTAGCATCTTTAATTATAAAATTATTAATTTGCACTTAAATTATTAAAATATTTAATTTTAATTATTTTATAATAAATTTTCACAAATTTGCCTTATTTTTGACAATTTTGCACAAAAGGTGAAAATTGGCACGACAGACACCTCGAAAGGCTTGAACCATCGGAGAAATTTCTGTATCGAGTGAACCAAGGGCAAGATTAAATATTTTTTCTGCCAAGGTCAATCCAAATGATGATAATTTTATATATTTTATATTTAATTTTTATCCAAGTTAAAAATTTGCCTCAAGCTAAATTTAACAAAGTTTGAAACATTCAAACTTTGCTACATGTGTGGCCGGCCAAGGGGAGTGTGTGGCTGCTAATTATTTGCTATTTTTAGAAGCCACTCCCACCTATAAATACCCCATTTCAACTACTCATTCAACACACCTTCATTCCCACACATTTCTCTCTCTTTCACTTACTTTCTCTCCTTTGTTTTTCCCTTTTTCTTAACCATTTCCCTTGTCGATTCCCCTCTTAAAAAAGAGCCGTCTTCCACCTTGGAATAGCATCATTTAATTATTTTTGGAGGCCTTGGTTCAACAGAACAAGCAAAGAAAAAAAGGAGCGCTTTAGTCTGGTTTTAAAGAAATAGTGGATTTGCTTCCTAGTTCCCTTCTCTTTACTTTTCTTGTTTATGTTGTGATCATGAATATGAATAATTTTTTTGTTTTTGTTCTTGTTCTAATTAAAATAGCTTAAATTAATTCGTGTTAGATTGATTGCATTCTATCATCTTGAATATTTAAAATCATGTTTGAGTTGTTATTGGCCTTGGTAAGTTGTTCAATTAAATAAAACAATGCTTATGTTATACTTGCATTATAAAATGTAAGGTAACAAATGAATTAATTATTAAACGTATTGAAATTATAATTAATTGACATAGTATTTAATTTGGTGCATGTTTAATCTTCAAAGGTAGTTGAAGGTTAAATTAGCAACAGTATTAAACGATACATTAGCCTTGCATAACTTGCAAGATTATTGTGATTAAATTGTTTCAATATAGAAATATATTATTACCTCACTTAATCTTATAAGTGCTTATGAAGATTGATTAATTGTTTGAATTGACATTGAAAAATGTTCAAGAGATTGGTTAATTTAGGAAGTATGTATTTGCAGTAGTTAACAAATTACCAAGTTGCTGTGAAAATATTTGTAACAACATGAACATTGGTTTAGTAATTCTAAGTTAAGGAATGTAATCGATCTAGCACAATTATGTCATATTAATTAAACTCATCTTTCAGAAATTGTGCATTGGAATTTTTACTTTTTATTTTATTACTTAGTCAATTTTTAGTTTTTCACATCACTTCTTCAAAACAAAATATTTTTCCCATCACCAAAGTGTTTGATTTACATTTCGTAAATACTTTTCTTTCTCAGTCCCTATGGGTACGATAACTCAACATTTACTTGTCACTTTTTTACTTGTTACGATTGTGTACACTTGCACATTTCTATCGTTCCAGTTTTTTATCCAGTTGTTTTTGCTTGAGTTTGATAATGTTTGATTTTTCTTATTTTTCGTTTGGATTTAATTCCTGATTTGCCTAAGTCTTTGATAGGTGAAGTTCTCGAGAGTAACAATCATCCATCAACGTGGGATATCATAATTTTTGCTTTACACAAGGTTAGGTGTTAATTTTGACTTGGTTTCCATCGAATTTCTGCAACGTAGTTTCAGTTTAGTTGCAAATTTAACGTTGGATTGTGATTAATCGTGTCATATGTTATTGGATGGTCGTCTCTAGTTTCCAAATTCTTCTACGTTGCTCTTACATCGAAACTATATCAGGTTTGTAGCGAAAACCCAATTTTCTGTAAAATTTAAATGCTAAAAACCATGGCTGTCGACACCACACGACCATGTGTCAGGCTGTGTGGTAGGTTGTGTGTGTCACACAACCGTGTGCCAGGACGTGTAACTCATTGGTCATGATTTAGGGTCATATGGGCCAGTGACACAGATGTGTGTCCAAGCGATGTAACTCACTATTTGTGAATTAGTGTCCATAGGCCATAGAAACAAGTGTGTACCCAGGCCATGCGAGAGTTATTTCAAGATTGGAGTCACACAAACATGCAGTTGGTCGTGTGTCAGGCCATGTAACTTACTATTTTGAGCCACACGACTGAGTGACATGCCATGTACAACATTAAGAGGGACACGAGCTTATGCTAGACTGTGTGGACCACACGGTTCAGACACCCAAGCTGTATGAATCCACACAGACGTATGGGCCAAAATACTAAATTTTTTCCTAAGGTCATAAGAATCGTTCGAGTCCATCGTAGGCCTTCCATAAGGTTGGTATGATCTGAATTAAACTGTATAATTTGATATCCAATATTCTGAAGTTGCATAATCGATTATATGTACGTATAATTGATGTGATAATTGTTAAATGATTTCATTTATCTGATTATGAATTGTATTTGGAAAACTATATGTACATCATTTATATATTATCTCAATAATTTGTATCTGCATTGGGTGGGAATAAACAAAGAAAGAAGTGCTGGCTGTTTAATAATCTGTCGATTTGAGTGGCTAAGCCACAAATTTGTACTTAATTCTGGCGAATTATCGCGTACTAATATGACTGCTAGTTTGTGATCATTCGGAAGTGTGTCATACCAAAACTAATTGGTGTGTAGGGTTGGATGGGACTTGATACCCTATATGGTGTGTTGGGATGGTCAGAGATGGTGTGTAGCAGATAGAGGGTAGGAAACTGCATCTGATTCTGATTTGTTCTGCATCTGATCTATTATGTATTTTATTTAAATCGTTATAATAACACTGAGTATCATTTGTTTCTGATTCTGTATCTGAAATTGGGAAATTGTTGTTATATTTATATCGTTCTCTTACCTTTACATTGGTTACATACATTGAGTTATAAACTCACTCTATTTATTAATTGAACTCCAGGTAACCCACAAAACTAGACGGGTTGGCATGGTAGGATCTTGGTAATCTCTTTACTACTTTATTAATGTTTTATTTGGATTTATTCTTATGGATGTTTATTTTGGATTTTCGGTTATACTTTGTACTTCTAAATTGGTTTGATATTATATATAGTGTTGACTATTAAACTTTAAACAATTAAGGTTGGTTTTCAGTGGTGGTTTGATGTAGCCTCCGGACTTAGTCTTAACATCTAGGCCAGGTATAGGGTGTTACATTTAGTGGTATCAAAGCCATGTTACAAAACTTGTGTTGTGTTTTTGGGGCTCCCATTTTTAAAAACAATATAGTTTGGTTAAAAATATTTATCTAATTAACTTTGAAACCTGCTTTTATAAAGACCAAGTCTCAAGTGTCGAACCTATAAGTATTCATGTTTTAGCTACACTAAATAGCTAAAAAGTACTATAGCCATAAGATATCTAATAAGAATTTCTAACTAATTTGTGCTCTTCTGACATTGTAGATAAACTAATAGAATGAGTCAGTGTGGTAGTCGCGGACATGGTTCTCATGGGCACCGCGAGCGCCAAAGAGCTTGAGCAGAGTCATTTTCTATGGGCAGTATGCCCAATCTGGAGACCAACGAAACTGTTGGTACTTTTACTGTTGAGACTGAGTCTCATACCTCAACATCCAGGGATGATTCATTATCTTAAGCCATACTATGAACGTTAGATAGGGTCGCTAGGACCCATTCTAGATTTGGAGGTTGTGGGTCGATTACTGAACGAATCCAGTCGAACGGTGCAAAGGTTTTCAACGGCGTTACTGGAGTCACCCCAATCGTGAACTATACTCCTACACAGAAACTGAGGGGTACAGTCTCTCTACTCCGAGATGAAGCATACCAAGGGTGGTTGACCATTGAGCAGGGCACTTAACCCAAACAGATTACTTGTGATTTCTTCAAGAATGCCTTCAGAGTAAGTATGTGGGGACGAGTTATATGGAGGCTCGTAGATGCGAGTTTATGAGCTTAGTTCAGGGTGAGAGGTCTATGGTCAAGTACGAGGCTGAGTTTCTGAGATTGAACAAGTATGCTCTGCCACTAGTTTCAACTAATTATGATAAGAGTGACAGATTCAAAAAATGACTAAGGTATCATCTGAGAGTCCTGATAGCTCCATAGAGGGAATAGGTTTTTTCCACCTTGATGGACAAGGAAAAGATTGTTAAGGAAGTTAAACACACTGAGTATGAGAGTAATGAGTGAAAGATAGGTCAGAGTAAGTTTAGTAGGGATTTGGGTCCCTCTAGTTCTGTTCAGTGCCCTAAGAAACAGGCTAGGGTTGATAGGTTTCGATAACTAAGGCATCAGCTACACTGATTGAGATTCAAACTTGTGGTGATTGTGGGAGATGCCATCCAGGCAAGTGTTGGAGAAAAATAGAAGCTTGTTTTCGATATGGGTCGGTAGAGCATCATGTTAGGGACTACCATTAGCGATCTGATTAGGTGCAAGCTCCGGCACAGGCCCCAACTTAATGGCCTGTTTAGCCTTCGAGAGTAGCTCAGCATCTGCCTAGAGGTCGTGCTACGATTAGGGAGGTAATGGTTCCGACTGAGGCTAGAGAGCACCTGGCAGAGGTTCAGTTCAGACTGAGGCATAACAACCTGTTCTTGTGTACACAACGAGGCGCTGTGAGGACAGTAATTCGTTATAGCAGGTACATTCTTTATTCATTATGTTCTATATTTTTCTCTAATATATATTGATTCCACTCATTCATATGTATCTAGAATTTTTTTTTGTGAATCTGGGTATATCTGTTGAATATATTGTTAGAGAGATATCCATAATTAGTCATTTACGTTAGTCGATTCAAGCTGATAAATTGTGTAGACGTGTTCCGTTAGAAATTTAGGGTGTTGTGTTTCCAGCTAACCTATGGAATTGCCATTTGGAGAGTTTCATCTGATTCTGGGAATATATTGGCTCGTTCAACATTGAGTCAGTTTAGATTGCGCCTCTAAAAGGGTAACTCTGAGATCAAATGAGGATACCGAGGTCATTAAGGTCGGTGAGCATCGAGATTACCTTTCTAATGTAATATTCGGACTTACAGATGAAAAGCTAGTTCGAAAAGGTTGTGGAGCATACCTGGCCTTCGTTTCTGACTCTGTTTCTGTAGTAGTTTTCGTTAAGGACATTCGAACTGTAACAGACTTTCTGGATATTTTCCAGAGGAGTTGTTGGAGATACCTCCGAACAGAGAGGTCGAGTTTGGCATTAAACTTTTACGGTGTACATCTCCTGTGTATATTTCCCCTTATCACATGAAACTAAAGGAGCTTATGGAATTAAAACCCCAACTTCAGGAACTACTCGATCGAGGGTTCATTTGACCAACTATGTCCCCGTGGTGATGTAACAGCCTGGTTTTAGCTAAATCAGAATAGTGGTTTTGGAACCAAAAATTTGAGGTTGAAAAATTATTTTAATATTATTTTTGGTGTTTATAGCATGTGACTATATATGTGTGAAAGTTTCGTGAAATAATTTTAATGTTTGAATGCTTAATTTGATAAAAGGACTAAACCGCGTAAAATTTAAAAGTTTCATTCTATTTGTTAAAAGTGTTTAATTGCTATGATTCATTAAACCAAAGCTCCTTATGATGACATTAGACCATTGATAGTGGAATCTGACATAAAAGGGCATTAAATGGATGTTTTAAATGGTTTTTATTTAAGGTTAAATATGTAATTTAGTAATTAAGTTAAATTAAATAAAACAAAAACCAAAATCATCTTTATTTCCTTCATCCATAACCAAATATCAAAAGTAAATAAAGCTTTGGAGAACATTTTAGGTTCGGCACTTGCAAGCTTGATTGGTAAGTGTTTTGAGCTCAGTTTTTTATTATTTTTACGTTTTTGATATCGTTGCTTTGTATTCTAGCTAGCCCATGACTTAATTTTTTGAATTTTTTCATGATTTTGTGAAGTGCCATTCATGATTATTTGAGCTTTTGGATGTTTGATGATGAAATATGAAAACTTGATGATAGATTTTAATGTTTTGTAAAGTGATTTTTGACAAAAATGTCAAATAGGGATTTATTTATGAAAATGTGAAAATGTGTGGTTAAATGTGTGAATAAATGATAAATATGGGCTGATATGTGCACTAGGGAAATTTGCCTAGCTTCGAAAGTATTAAATTGCATGAATTTTGTTTATTTGTGAAATAGGGACTAAATTGTAAAAATATGGAACTTTAGGGGCTAAAGTGTAAAAATGCCAAAATATGTGTTTGGTGGACTGAATTGAATGATTTGATGAATAAATGAGATAATTTTGAATGTATATAGATCAAGAATGAAAGAAATCAGATTTAGATCAAGGAAAATCAAAGGTTATCGAATAGTCGATCCAGTCTGTTTATTCCAAATACGACGTAAGTTCATACGCAAATAAATGTTGTTAAATTGAATTATATATGTTTAATTTTCATTGAACTACTATGAATATTGAATGATCAAAAACGAGCAAGAATGGACAGGGTTACAATATCCGAAAGTCCCATATGAATCTTAAGAATAGTATAGGATACGAATGTCATGACATTAGGATTAATGAGATGTGAATATGTGTAAGACCATGTCTAGGACATTGGCATCATTATGAGATTATGCGTAAGACCATGTCTGGGACATTAGCATCGTTATTTGATTTCGTGTAAGACCATAGCTGGGCTATCGGCATCGATATGTGATAACATGTAAGACCATATCTGGGATACGGCATTGTATAAGATATATGTGATTTCCAAGCATCCTTAATGATTCTAAAAGGTTCAACGGGTAAATTCAAGTCAAGAAAGAATGTGTGAATGAGTTAAGTGACTTAGGTACGTCTGAAATTCATTCAAGTATTAAAAAGGGAAGTATTTAATGAATTCACTCATGAAATTGAATATGTATACATTGGGAAAAGTTTGTGTTCTTTTATGTGCTTATACATAGTTTGCCTATTGATGAAAATGATGTTCATTCATGTGGTAATTTTATTTGTATATGGCTTACTAAGCTTTTAAAGCTTACTTTGTGTGTTATTTCTCTATTTTATAGATAATCGAAGATAGCTCAAACTCGGGGATCATTAGGAACACCGTCACACTATCGATCAACTTGTTGGTAGTTTTGATGCTTTGTAAATATGGTAAATGACATGTATAGGCTAGTGTTAATATAATATGTTTTGAGTTATGATTTTAGCCATGAGAGTTGGCTTGTAAATGATGTAAATGTTGGTGTACAGTTGGGCATTTTGGTTGGCTTATTTTATGAGTTTGGTAAGTAAAATATGATGTATAAAAATGTCCTTGTGTTTTGTTATGTTTGTTAAGGCATGTTGTGAATTGGTTTTAAGATGATGAAATGGTATGTTTTGAGGCATGAAATAGATGATAATATGGTGAAAACATGCATATAGAATATAGGTGAAAAATGTTGGTTATGACATATTGATGTGGTAAGTTTTGGTTATGTTTTTAGGACGTTGAAAGAATAGTTTATAAATGGCATGATATATGTATGAAATAGCATGCTTTGGTTGCCTATGAATGTATTGAGATGGTATTAAATGATGAGGTTTAGGTATACTTGAGGAGGATAAGAAATGTAGCTTAAATCCTAATTTTGCCCCACACGGTTGAGCACATGGGCTTGTGACTCGACCGTGTGCCTGCTGTAACTTAGTTAAACAAGTTAGTGAGTTACATGGCTTAGACACATGGGCATGTTTACTGGTTGTGTGTGACACACGGGTGGCACATGGGCGTGCAGCCGGCGGTGTGACTAAGTCAGTATAACCTTTATATTTTACACGGCCATGACACACGAGCATGTCTCTGGTCGTGTGATACAAGTCAGTATATATGCTCTGTTTCCATACGGCTTGTGACACGTGCATGTCTAGTGGCCGTGTGAGGCACACGATCTGTTCACATGGGCATGTGATCCCTGTATGCATGAAAATTTTATAAGTTTCCCAAAGTTTTCAAATGTTATCGGTTTAGTCCCAAACCTCTTCCAGGCATGTTTTAAGGTCTCGTAGAGCCTTATAGGGGACATTGACATTATGTTGATTGATGTTTATGTGATAAAGGATTTATGTTTGAGAAATGTATGTTGTATGTTGTGATTTGATCGGTAATGCTTCGTAACCCTACTCCGGTGACGGATACAGATTAGGGGTGTTACAGCATCGGTTCTGTTTTTCAAGAAAAATGATAGCACGATGAGGATGTGCATGAATTATCGTCAGTTAAATAAGTTGATGGTAAAGAACAAGTATCCATTTCCGAGAATCTATGATTTATTTGATTAGTTCCATGGGGCATCATTATTCTTCAAAATTGATCTTCGTTCTGGGTATCATCAACTTAAGGTTAAAGAGGCTGATGTGTATAAGATCACTTTCAATACAAATACAATAGCTGCCAACTCTAAGTCGCATGTCGGATAATTCCTTTCTTGTGGCTTTAACTGTTTAGAAGCATAAGCTATCACTTTGCCTTCTTACATTAAAACACATCCTGAACTGTTCAATGACGCATCACTAAAAATCACAAATTCTTTATCCAATTTAGGCTGAACTAGAACTAATGTTTTCAATTAACAATGCTTTCAACTGTTTAAAACTTTGCTAATATGTTTCAGACAATTTAAACTTCACAAGTGCAATGACTTTATCAATCAGAAAAACTTTAATTCATAAAAACATTTCTTGATTAGAACTGATCTGATAAATATAATTATGTATCAAGTCTTCTAGAATATGAATTCTTCATTTAGACTGTCCATCTATTTACCCGTGAATGCACAAAATTTATTTCCAAACTTGAGGATAAACCTAAATGCATATGCACAAAATTTATTTCCAAACCTGAGGATAAACTTAAATGCATATAACTCAAATTACTTTTCAACTAAAAAACCCGCTCTAATTAAAACAATTGAGTCGATCTTAATTATCAAATAATAATATATCAAAGAAATCCCTTCTTGTTGTTGTTAGGACAAATCAAACATACAATCTTTCATAATTCCCTCAATATGCTAGTCAAAGATCTTTACAAACTGCATTAGCTCAAACGAAACATAACATCCTGGTTTAACTCATTGACCATAATCAACATTACTTGAGGAATGAATACCAATATACAAATTTGAGCATGATATTCCACAGTCTATACTTTTTCCGATGTCAACCCTTTCACGAAAACTAGAAAAACCTGAGATTAGTATCACCATGCTCCCATGATCAAACTAGAAATTATAACAATAATAGATATAATTATCTCTGGCCAATGAATACCTTTTACAGATGAGCCATGTTTGACAAATTAAACAATAAGAATGATAAGAAAACTGAAATAATAAAATCCAAGATGTGAAGTTATACTGAGTTTTCGAGAACACAACTCATATTGAATGATAAATATCTCAATGATATCCCAGAGAAAATCTAGAAGAAAACCACTGCTCATACGCACTGGAATCCATTGTGACAAAAGCAATATAATTTCTATATATATAAAGAAGAGCAACAACCAATAGAAACAGAATACTAGCATCATATGGATTTTATCGTCAAATTTTCTACCAAGCATAATGGAATAGAATGCCAAAGAAAGATAGAGCAATGCTGATCATGAACCAACCAGACCAACAGTGCTTTCGTCTAACATTACGGTTAGCTAGCGTTATCATACAATAAAAATTTCATCTGAAAATGGACAGCTACATATACCTCTGAGAATAAATGAACACATAGAATACCCAAAAGAGATCGTCGTAATCTACTCAACTATAACTGTTGCACTCAGATATCTTTACAACTTAAACATCATTCCACTGACTATTACAGTCATCACTACTCATACATTACTCCATTCACTAACGACAATCAATTCAGAAGAAATTTTGGTTAATACATTCTTTAAACATCATACCTGAATGAGTCGATTAGTCGAGATTAACTTCTTCTTTAATAGTGACATTGCGCAATCCGAATAATCTTCAGAACAATCTGATATCTCTTCTACCTGAGGATAAACTTAAATGCATATAACTCAAATTACTTTTCAACTAAAAAACCGGCTCTAATTAAAACAACTGAGTCGATCTTAATTATCAAATAATAACATATCAAAGAAATCCCTTCTTGTTGTTGTTAGGACAAATCAAACATACAATCTTTCATAATTCCCTCAAAATGCTAGTTAAAGATCTTTACAAACTGCATTAGTTCAACGAAACATAACATCCCAGTTTAACTCGTTGACCATAATCAACATTACTTGAGGAATGAATACCAATATACAAATTTGAGCATGATATTCCATAGTAAATACTTTCTCCGATGTCAACCCTTTCACGAAAACTAGAAAAACCTGAGATTAGTATCACCATGCTCCCATGATCAAACTAGAAATTATAACCATAATAGATATAATTATCTCTGGCCAATGAATACCTTTTACAGATGAGCCATGTTTGACAAATTAAACAATAAGAATGATAAGAAAACTGAAATAATAAAATCCAAGATGTGAAGTTATACTGAGTTTTTGAGAACACAACTCATATTGAATGATAAATATCTCAATGATATCCCAGAGAAAATCTAGAAGAAAACCACCGCTCACACATACTGGAATCCATTGTGACAAAAGCAATATAATTTCTATATATATAAAGAAGAGCAACAACCAATAGAAATAGAATACTAGCATCATATGGATTTTATCGTCGAATTTTCTACCAAGCAGAATGGAATAGAATGCCAAAGAAAGATAGAGCAATGTCTATCATGAACCAACTAGACCAACAATGCTTTAGTCTAACATTACGGTTAGCTAGCATTATCATACAATAAAAATTTCATCTGAAAATGAACAGCTATATATACCTCTGAGAATAAATGAACACATAGAATACCCAAAAGAGATCGTCGTAATCTACTCAACTATAACTGTTGCACTCAGATATCTTTACAACTTAAACGTCATTCCACTGACTATTACAGTCATCACTACTCATACATTACTCCATTCACTAACGACAATCAATTCAGAAGAAATTTTGGTTAATACATTCTTTAAACATCATACCTGAATGAGTCGATTAGTCGAGATTAACTTCTTCTTTAATAGTGACATTGTGCAATCCGAATGATCTTCAGAACAATCTGATGCCTCTTCTACAACTTTCTTCACTTGCTAACCCATTCTCATTTCTGACCGCGTTATTAATCATTTAACCACCGATTTATTTGACTTTACACTTGTGAGCTTATTCAATCTAAATCTTATGAATTTCATTGTAGGTGAGGGGCTGAAAGTCGTAAAGCCTCAAAATTTAACTCTCATATATACACACATATAACATAACATTTACCATCAACATAATATTATAAACTTTTATTCATACCTATATGATTTTTTACTCATCACGGATACATTTTTACTCAGATACTTGAGTATCATTTCCAGCATTATCGGAATTAGCTCAGTTGGAAAGCATCTCTGTCTAAGTAAAACAAATCTCATCAAAGTCGAGAGATATCACACTATCACAGGCTATATAATGGCATGTATAACTAGACTCATATACACTATGTTAGTTCGAGAATCGACTAAACCGTAGCTCTGATACCAAGAAATGTAACACCCCTAACCCATATCTAACGCTAGAATAGGGTTACGGAGCATTACCGAACTTATAGATCAAACAATTATACATTTTATGTTCATTTCTCATTCAAATCAAAAACCAAACAAATTCATTCATATGGTCCCTAAAATGAGCCTTTGAGGCACAAAATAGACCTTATAGTTCAGGACTAAACCGATTACTCAAGGAATTTTTAGAAAAATTTTGAAATTTTTCAATGTACAGATGACATATGCCCGTGTGGCTAGGCCATGTGTCTCATACAGACAAGAGACACGCCCGTGTCTCAAGCCGTGTGGGCATTCGAAAAGAGGACACACGGTCTTGTCCCAGCCATGTCCGACCCCGTGTAACTCATTGACTTGGGTCATACGGCCAACCCACACTTAGGCCGTGCAAAGCCACTGACTTGATTTCTAAGAAGTATCAGGGAACACACAGCCGTGTTGCCTGGCCGTGTGTCACACACAGTTGAGACACACGCCCGTGTCTCTGCTCGTGTAGACAAAAATAGACTATTTATCCAAGTTATATTTCTCACCCAAATTTGGTACCAACCTAAACTCAACAATGTACATACAACCATGGCCTAAATAGGCATTCAAAAACCAACCAATATCAAGCTTATAACATTTAATATTCACACATAACAACATGATGCCTATAAGCACCCCAATTGACCACTTATAATCAAGCAAGCTATGCATCTCAAGCATACCTAAATGGTCAAATACATATATGCCTTATTGTGCCTAAAGCTTAACATGTATGTCACATATCAAATTCAACTATTTAATGCTCAAAACACCAATTCACAAACAAGGAATTTACATGGCTACTATACACTACATATAATAAGGCAATTTACACATAGATATACATGCACAATATATCTCAAATAAAAGCCAAAAGAAATGGCTAAAAACATAACAAAACATGTATGGCTATCATTAGCCAAAATGACCTATTCATGCCATTATAACCAAAACTATAAAATTAAGAGTACCAAAATAGCCGATAGATAGTGTAATCATATCTCCGACAACCCGAACGAGCTTCCGATATCTAAGTACATAAAGAAAAATAACACAAAGTATGCATGTAGTAAGTTCGTAATTTAGAATTAAAGTTTACCACTTTAATTTATAAGCATAATTCATTTAAGTCAATTCAAAGTGTCTTAGCCTTAGCCTAAACAATAATAACCTTTCAAAGTTAAATATCACGATAACTAGCCAATTTATCTCAAGATATCAATGACATAAGTACACACTACTTATGTGCAATTAAATTTCAAGCATATGGCTAAACATATTTCAATCATCCAAAAACTCATACTTTTCCATGCTTCCATAGCAATTCTATTTGGCCAAAGCTTAACACATGTTCATCAACCAAGTTAGCCATGTATTCATATAAAATCGAAAATCATGTATGAGTTCAACAATTATTTCAATTCCATGTATATATAACATCTATACCATGTATATGCATATCATATATAAACCATTTCTATGTAATTCATGTAGATACCTGTACTAGTTCGCACCGAACTTATATAGCCTCATAATTGAACTATGCCCGTTGAACCACTTAGAATATCATTAGACATGTGGGTAGTACACGCAAGGTGTACTGAAGGGTAATCCGTCAATTCCTGTACATGTATGCTCATACGAGCTATAAATGATAAGCTCCTTCGAGCTAAATAATGGTAAGCTCATACGAGCTGAGTATCGATAAGCTCTCACGAGATGAAAATCGGTAAGCTCATACGAGCTGTAAACGGCAAGCTCTTTCGAGCTAAATAACAGCAAGCTAATACGAGTTGAGTATTGATAAGCTCTCATGAGCTGAAAATCAGTAAGCTCACACGAGCTGTCGTGTGTCCGCAACACATGCAGGACCTCAACGGAAATGGTAACCCTAATGGCATGTTATTTGTATCCTACGAATTCCTAAGGTTCAAACGGGGTTCGATAATTCTTCGTATATCATTGGTTATGCGTTCGATAATTATTCATAATAATTACGCCATTCACATATATATTTTAGTTAAAGCATATAAATATGCAATTTAATTACACAAATTTACCTCGAACTCGTACGATGGAAAATGATCGTTTAATTGATAATTTTGTCTTTTCCCTGATCTAATTTCGTATGTTGTTTTTCTTCATCTACATAATCAAATTTTACCAATTTAAACCTCATTCTATTCAATTCAATCCAAAATTTATGTTATGGAAAAATTACTATTTTGCCCTTATACTTTTGACTTCTTTACAATTTAGTCCCTAGGCTCGTAAAATGAAATTTATGAAATTCCATCTCTATATAAGCCTAAACTAATTCTATATGTACTTATAGCAGCCCATATATTTCACATATTCACACTTTTACCAGACAATTTATCACATTTCTCAATTTAATCCCTAATTGATAATTTTATCAAAAATCACTTAATAAAAGTTGTTTATCTAACAACAACCATTCTTTTTCCACTATTAAACTTGAAAACCCTAATATATTAGTCCCTGGGATAGCTAGGTTAGGCTACAACGATCTTGAAAACATAAAAATCATTAAAAATGGGACAAAAACGCACCTACATGCACAAGAGAGAGATGGTCGAATGTTTGATGTGAAAGAGATCAGTGTAAGTCGGATATAGAGTCAGATTTTCAGATCAGTTCTGACGGTTGTTTGATGTTCGGAGACAGAGTATGCGTACCGAAGAATGATGAGCTTATTCGAAAGATCTTACAGGAAGCACATAGTAGTTCTTTGTCTATCCATCCAGGTAGTACAAAGATGTATAATGATTTGAAGAAAATGTACTGGTGGGTAGGAATGAAAAGGGACATTTCAGAGTTTGTTTCTAGATGCTTAATCTATCAGCAGGTAAAGGCTGAACATCAGGTACCTTCAGGTTTATTGCAGCCTGTGCTAATCCCTGAGTGGAAATAGGATCGAGTTACTATGGATTTTGTGACAGGATTGCCGCTTACACCAAAAAAGAAAGATGCAGTATGGGTTGTGATTGATAAGTTAACGAAGTCGGCTCATTTTATCCCAGTTCGTATGGATTATTCACTTGAAAAGTTGGCCGAGTTGTATATTTCAGAGATAGTCAGACTACACGAGGTACCGTTATTGATCATTTCAGATAGAGATCCAAGATTTACTTCACGGTTTTGGAAGAAATTGCAGAAGGCTTTGGGCACAAAGTTGAGTTTTAGTACAGCTTTCCATCCTCAAACCGACGGTCAGTCAGAGAGAGTTATTCAGGTACTTGAAGATATGCTTAGATGCTGTGTACTAGAATTTCAAGGCAGTTGGGAAAAATATTTACCATTAGTAGAGTTTGCCTACAATAATAGTTATCAGTCGAGTTTGAAGATGGCACCTTTTAAAGCTTTGTATGGATGTAAATGTCACACACCTTTGTATTGGACAGAGTTTAAGGAAAATCAGATTTACGGGGTTGATCTAGTTAAGGAAACAGAAGAGAAAGTAAAAATCATCAGAGATTGCTTGAAAGCAGCTTCAGATAGACAAAAGTCGTATACAGATTTGAAGAGAAAAGAGATTGAGTATCAAGTTGGTGACTAAGTTTTTTTGAAAGTATCCCCGTGGAAGAAAGTTCTCAGATTTGGCAAGAAAGGCAAACTAAGTCCACGTTTTATTGGACCGTTTGAAGTGATTGAGAGAGTCGGACCATTAGCATATCAGTTAGCTTTGCTGATTGAGTTAGAGAAAATTCATAATGTATTTCATGTGTCTATGCTACGTCGTTATCATTCAGATCCGTCACATGTGATTTCTCAGACAGAGGTTGAGATTCAACCAGACATGACTTACGGTGAAGAACCGGTAAAGATTCTAGCTCGAGAGGTAAAGCAATTAAGGAACAAAAGTATTGCACTTGTGAAAGTACTATGGAATAGACATGGGGTAGACGAGGCTACATGGGACCCGAAGAGGCTATGCGAAAACAGTACCCAAATCTCTTCACAGGTAAGATTTTCGGGGACGAAAATCCCTAAAGGAGGGGAGAAATGTAACATCCCGAAATAGGGCCTAAACGGAATAGTGGTTGCGAAACCACAAATCTGAGGTAGAAAAATTTATTTTATTATTATTTTGAGGTTCATGATATGACTGCATGATTGTGTGAAAATTTCGTGATGAAATTCTATGCATAAAGTGCTTAAGTTGATATTAGGGACTAAATTGAATAATTTGCAAAACTTGCATTCTAGAAGTTTTTAGTATGAAATTGCTTTGGAATATTAATTAGGAGGGTTTAAATAAAATTTGACCAATTTCTAAGTTCATGGACAAAATAGGACATGGATGGAATTTTTTGAAAGTTTAATAAGGAAGGGCATTTTGGTCATTTGGATATTAAATGAAATAAAAAGGGAAAAATAACACAAAATTCATCATCTTCTTCATTAGCACGAAACGTCAAGGGTTCTCCATATCTAGGGTTTGTTTCAAGCTTTCAAGCTCCATAGTAAGTGATGCCAAGCCCCGTTTTTAATGTTCTTTACATTTTCGGAGTCCCAAGAGTTCGATAAAGCTTATGCTAGCAAAATTTAAGTTAGGGTTCATATTTGGAAAAATACCCATAGGTGAAAAGTGTTTATTTTGATGTTTTATGATAGAATATGAGGTCTTAGATCATGTTAGACAACTTGTGCTACTCGGTTTTAGGTAAAAACGAGTAAAAGAGCTTAATCGGTAAAAATACCTAATAGTCATAAGTGCATGTTAGAGTGTGAATTTGATGCTGCCATAGAAAGGAAAAATGATCAGCATGTCATAAAACATAAGAATAAGGGATAAAGTTTAATTCCAGAGCCTAGGGGAAAAAGTGTAAATATGCAAAAGTTTAAGGGCAAAAATGTAATTTTTGCAAAGTTTGAGTAAAGGACTGTTTTGATAAATGTGAATATTAAATAAGTTAAATTTGCTATTATAGATCAAGAAGAACGAAATTCGAGAGTAGATCGGGGAAAAGAAAAAGTAAAGGACTAAATTGTAAAGTTTAGTCACATTTTGTATCGAGGTAAGTTTACAGTAAATAAATGCAATATTCTTTTATTTTACATTATTATTGTTAATTTCCAGGATTTATATACTTATTTTTTTTAGAATATTTAAAGTCGAATTAAAGGCGAAGTGACAGAGAAAAAGCATTAGGAAGCCCCGTTTGAACCTTAGGAATGTTAGGATATTGGGGTTGACAGGACAGGACAGGACAGAAATGAGCCATGTAAGTCCATATCAGATATATGGCTTTGGAGACAGGAATGAGCCATCTAAGCCCATATTAGATATATATATGGCATTGGAGACAGGAATAATTCATGTAAGTCCATGTCGAAGACAGGATATTGATAGACAGGAATGACCCTAGTATCCTTAGTATTAAGAGTGGTTCAACGGGTCATTGTACACATTAAATTACAGTGAATTATCAGCAAAAGGGAAGGTAGATTATATTTATGAATAGTGAAAGGTCAGGTAAGAAAGAAGGTAAGTGAGTAAAGAAGAAGGTAGAAAATGAGAATGTAAAGAAACTTTATGAGGCTAGGTGACATTATGTATATTTATTCATTATGTTGAATGTTGTAATTTATATGCTTGTAAGCTTACTAAGTCCAGTGCTTACTCTCTTTATTTTCTTTTTCTTATAGTTTTTATCAAGCCACTCGGGGATCGAAGGAAATGTCGAAAACCGATCACACTATCGAAGAAATCACATTGGTATAGCTAGACGTTTCGTTTTGTGTATGGCATGTCTAGGAACTTGGTTTCTTTTGATATGATATGATCAATGAATGATGTGTAAATACTTGCTAGTGATTAACTAATAGAATGGTTGATGATATACATGTTTAATAGTATGTATGATTAAGTAGTAACTATCACATGAAAACTAAGAAAAATGTGAAAGCACTACAGGAAAATAGGGCTTTAGCGGCGTTTTATCAACAAACGCAGCAAAAATTTTAAAATACAGAGCAATAGCGGCGTTTTAAGAAAAACGCCGCTAAAAACAGAGCAACAGCAGCGTTTTTTACTAAAACACCGCTAAAAATAGAGCATTAGCGGCACTTTTGTTAAAACGCCGCTAAAAACCAGATCATTAGCGGCGCTTTTGCTAAAACGCCACTAAAAACCAGATCATTAGCGGCGTTTGGGTAAAACGCCGCTAAAAACCAGAGCATTAGCGGCGCTTTCGATAAAATGCCGCTAAAAACCAGAGCATTAGCGGCGCTTTCAATAAAACGCCGCTAAAAACCAGAGCATTAGCGGCGCTTTCGGTAAAACGCCGCTAAAAACCAGAGCATTAGCGGCGCTTTGGGTAAAACGCCGCTAAAAACCAGAGCATTAGCGGCGCTTTTGGTAAAATGCCGCTAAAAGTCATAGAACCCCTAAACCCGAACAAAAATCATAAACACTAATCTTATAACCCCTAAAATAATAATTATTAAAATTTATGGTTATACAATATATTAAATATTCTCTTATATAATCGTAAAAGAGATATATAGTATTGAATTTAAAATATTAATTAAATTAATTATCATTATAGTTTAAGATATATGGTTTAGGGTTTAAGCAGGTTTATGAGTTAACTATATATGGTTTAAGATTTACGGTTTAGGAGTTAACTAGTATTTGAAGGTTTATGATGAATTATGGGTTTAGGGATTATGATTTAGGGTTTAAAGGTTAGGGTTGAAGTTTACAATGGGACAATTATTAACTTCTTAAGAGATAATTTTCTTTCCAGATTCTTACATGGGATGCTATTAAGAAAGGGTGATTTTGAATGTGGAATTACCATTTGTTGAACTATTAGCTAGAAATTAACTGAAGAACATTTAAGATTCATGCTATTTTGTATATACTCATATTATTTAATATAAGAATATATATATGTGTGTGTGTGTTTTAATTTGTACTACACTAACATTGCCCACACAAATTCCCAATAATATGTATACGATTATGGTTTAAGGTTAGCAGTTTTTAAAGTACTTAATTTATAGTTTGGGCTTTATGGTCTAGGAGTTATGGTTGGTTTAAGGTTACCGATTGATTTTGGGGTTTAAAGTTTGGGGTTAGGGGTTTTGTATTTGTGGTTTAAGGTTTAGGGGTTTAGAGTCTCAGGTTTAGGGTTTTAAATTTAGAGTATAATTTTGGATTTTAATTTAGAAGATAAATGTATATATATATAAGATAAATATATATATTATTATTTGAAAATATATATAAATATATATATGAAAAGTGGTTTAGTGTGCAATTGTGTACATGAATTCTGTAATTTGATGTAGATCTTGTAAAATATTTACGCGTTATTGATATAATAAATAGCATCGTGTATTTTTTAAATTAATTTATATGCATACATAATATGTATTTTAAAATGTGTTTTAAATCAAAATTAAGTTTCAACTATAGTTAGGGTTTAGAGTGTAAGTTTATTGTTTGAGGTTTAAAGTTTAAGGTATAATATTATTATTGAATATTTAATATTTAGAATTTTATGAGATTCTTGGGAATTTGTACTAAACCTAATATAAATATATGAAATATAGATATTGTACTACACTAACATTCATCACAATAACATTATTTAGATATAATTTAAAAGAAATTCTAAATATATAGTTTTAAATTTTGATCAATTTTTATAAAATATTAAGGTATTAGCGGCGTTTATACATAAAACGCCGCTAAAGATCAGAAATAGCGGTGTTTTTCAAGAAAACGCCATAAAATTTCATTATACATTACAGTAAAACGGCGCCATTTCCTCTGAATAGTAATGGCTTTAGCGGCGTTTCTGTAATAAACGCCACAACTCGTATTAGAACGGCGTCGTTTTGTAGTGTAGATAAAATAGGCGTTAGTGGCGCTTTGCTGAAAACGCCACAAAAGGTCTGATTATCGGCGCGTTGCTGAAAACGCCACAAAATTTCCATATTTGAAACGGCGTCGTTTTTTTCTCTCCTGAGGTTTATGCCCTTTACCCGAAATCAGTTTCATTTTTTACTAAGTAATTTTCCCCCATTTCGTCTCTTCCTTCCCTAAATCCCTAAAACACCTCTTCTCTTTTTTCCCCAAATCATCCCCTAATTCCCTAAACCCGAAATCCCTAACATTTTCCCCAAGTCCCCTTTTTTCCCCTATTCTGTTCCCCCATCCCCAGAATCGCTAACATTTTCCCTTTCCTCTCGTCGACGGTCATACGCTTCATGGGTTTGAAATGGTTAGTTTTTGAGTCCCCTTCAGATTAATGTTTAGTTACTGTATTACTTGCCTTTTTTTTGTTTGAAATGGTTTGAAATGGGTTTGATCTCGATGATTATACCCTTGTTTTAAGTAAACCCAATACCGGGTCTGGTGTTTCTGGTGCTGTTTTTCGAGATGTTGATTAGGTTTGCGGTTTCTTGTAAAGCTAGATCTTATGGGGAAGTTGTGCAAATTGCAATGGGGAGAACTGCTAGGGTTTTATCTGAGATTTGCATAATTGTCAACAATGCAGGTGTCCTGATAGTTTATTTGATTATTATGGCTGATGTTATGTCTGGTTCGGTTCGTCATATTGGGGTTCTCGATCAGTGGTTAGGACTGGTTTTTGGGTTCATAGGAAGTTATTGGTTTTGGTTGTTATGGTTGTTTTTCTTGCTCCACTTTGCGTGTTAGATAGGATTGATTCATTGAGCATGACTTCGGCTGCTTCGGTAGCTGTCGCTGTTGTTTTCGTTGTGGTTTGCTTTGCTGTTGCATTCATTAAGCTTATTGAAGGGAAGATAGAGGCTCCAAGGAGGAGCCTAGATTTTGGATCGAAAATGGCAATTTTGGATTTACTAGTAGTTATCCCTATTATGACTAATGCATATGTTTGCAATTTCAATGTTCAACCTATATAAAATAAGCTCGAATGTGATGTTTTGACCAATTTTGATAGGAATCTGGGAATTCATTTTAGCACTGATTTGAATTATATTTGCTCTTTATTTGGTTCTGGTTTTCCCTGTTATTCACTTTTCCCTACAGCAAACTGTGGATAACTTGGTGTTTGAGGGATCAGCTCCTCTCACGGAGAGTAAAAAAAGGTCTTTGGCATTAACAGTAATATTGTTAGTGCTTATATATATTGGATCTACTATGATCCCAAATTTATGGACAGCTTTCAAATTTACTGGAGCAACAACAGCTTTTTCCTTAGGTTTTACGTTCCCTGCTCTAATTGCATTGAGGATAAGTCAGCAAGAAGAGAGCATGAGCTTGAGCAGAGCAGAGGAATTTTTGTCGTGGTTAATGTTAATACTGGCTGTGATAGTTATCATTGCTGGGACAATCGGGAATATTTATACCAAATTGCAATGATAATATGTATACAATGTAACTTAATGTCTTTTAATGGTATTGAGCTTGGTCCTATTTCTCCTGTTAATGGTATACTATTTCTCCTGTTAATGTTATACCAAATTGCTGGCTGTTTTTTTTAATCATTCTATTTGTTTATTCCCACCTGTTATTATGCAATATAATTAATATTATACCAATCATTAAATGTTGTTTATTTTTAGAACTCATTTGATTGTTTTGTCGACCAGAAACAGACTTCTGTTCTTCAAATGAAATGAGTAGGGAAGTCTCTCGACATTATTAGAGATCAATCCCAAGCATCTCTAAATAAACCCTCAAGAAAACATTTCCAATTCAATCAAGGTAAACATTGTCTTCCCTAACATTTATGTTTCTTTCAACATGTTTTTCCTTTTATGTTTTCAATGTTTAATTAACATTTAATTACATTCCTAAATTTTTAATGTTTTTCCTAACATTTAATTAACATTTTAATTACATTCCTAAATTTTTAAGCTTATTTCATCCACTCTTTTTTGTGTTTTGTCTCGATTTGGCTTCCTTCGTTAAGTTTCCTGTAGAAGCTTACTTATCTTTTATTTTCAAGAAACAGATTTAGGTAATGGAAGATGTATGCCTGTGTGTTTGTGTCTCTATATATGTATGTATTTGGTACTAGATGAAAGCTTTATTCCAGTTTTGAAATATAGACCAAGTTTTGCATACATTGATCAATTTCTGGCTCTTTTCCTTTGAATACATGGTTCTCTTGATACTAAATACTCAGGTACTTTCTGCATATTCTGTGATTCTTATTAGATAAGTTATATATCAACAGTTATGTTAGTTTCCATCAAGGCCTCTGTAAACATAAAGTTGGTATTCTGGTTAGGAGAAGTTAACGTTTATGAGTTTTGTGGAGTATGATTTTGCACATGCAAAGTTGGTTTGTTTCAAGCTGTGCATTTTCATGTTTACATAATAATGGTGATTCCATTTTGGTTTTTTAAATGTTCTTTTGGTCTATTTTCATGTTTCTATCCAACTTATGTGTTTAGTGTGGACTTAGATTGATTTAAGAGTTTAATGTTGTCTTGTTGCTCACGTTTTATATAAAAAAAATTGTTATATTTTGTTTGAAAATGCTTTTCAATTTCTAATTATAAAATGAGATGTCGATTGAAGGTAATAAATGCTATGGTGAAGGAAGAAAATGGCACTGATAATGGTATTTAGAATGGCAAGCTTATATTGGATATAGTAAATTGCAGCAAGACTCAATATATTATGATGTTTTCATGGTCATTGGCAAATTCCAGTTGATTGGGGTTGAAGCAATTGATTTTAATATTTAATATTTAATATTTTTAAATGTCTTTAAAAGTTATAACTAATTTTTATCAAAATAGTATTAATTATTATTTGAAGTATGAATAAGTATGAATAAGAACACGTGATAATCAGTGTCTTCTTGAGTAGTTCCTGTCACCACATCCTTAAGTTTCCTTTGTCCCATTGATGATAAGTGTGCTTTCTATACAGTGCAGTTTTGCCAGATTTTGCTAAGGTGTACAGCTTCATTTACTGCTTCCTGCTCCTCCTGCAAGTATTGGTTCAACTGAAGCTGCCATTTAATCTTCGAATTAAAATTTAGTACTGATATAGATAAAGTTTTTATATTTGCTTAAACTGAAATATATTTGGTGCTACTCTTATAATCTTACATCTGTTCTAGGTACTATCGAGCACCTGAAATAATATTTGGTGCAACTAAATACACCACATCCTTTGACATTTGTTCTAGGTACGTACAGGCCGTTTAGTTGCTAAATTTTTTTCCTTATTTCTATGCATTTTCACTTTAAATTACTTAACAAATATTACTTTTTGGACTCCAGCCTCTGTTTGCTGGTGAGAGTGGAGTAGACCAGGTACGTTTTATTAAGGTACGTTTTAAATATTTTAAAGATTCAAAGTATATAGGCTGGAAACCTGACCTTATAGTATTAATTATTTGAAGTATGAATAAGTATGAATTAATTTTATTACCATATATGTAGCTTGCTTGTCCATTATAATTACAACAATAGTTGAGCTTGTCCATTCCTTATTTTAAATATTTTAAAGATTCAAAGTATATAGGCTGGAAACCTGACGGGTTGCCTTATATCGAGCTGCAAGATATAATGGATCCTCTCTAGGTGTAACAACGCCACGTATGATGAATCTTAAAAAATTCAAAAAGAATTGAAAAAAGTTCTATCACTATTGAATATTTATATAACCTTAATTTATTTCCAATTTACTTATAAAAATTAAACTACGATTCTTTCTTGATATTATTATATTCAAATGACTATTTTGTTATATTAATAATGTGTGATTTTAATATTTAATATTTTTAAATGTCTTTAAAAGTTATAAATAATTTTCATCAAAATAGTATTAATTATTATTTGAAGTATGAATAAGTATGAATAAGTTTTTATATTTTGGTTCAACTTAATTATTATTTGATTCAACTTAAGTATGAATTAATTTTATTACCATATATGTAGCTTGCTTGTCCATTCCTTATTTTAAATATTTTAAAGATTCAAAGTATATAGGCTGGAAACCTGACGGGTTGCCTTATATCGAGCTGCAAGATATAATGGATCCTCCCTAGGTGTAACAACACCACGTATGATGAATCTTAAAAAATTCAAGAAGAATTGAAAAAAGTTCTATCGCTATTGAATATTTATATAACCTTAATTTATTTCCAATTTACTTATAAAAATTAAACTACGATTCTTTCTTGATATTATTATATTCTAATTACTATTTTGTTATATTAATAATGTGTGATTTTAATATTTAATATTTTTAAATGTATTTGTATAAAAAAATATTTCCAAAAATGTTCTATGGAGCTTATAAATAATTCTATCGACCTTAAAAAAGAATTAAAATTTCAACGACTGAAGGGCCAATTATAAATTATTTTATCAATATAACAATATTGATCATTGTTTAAATATATTATAACTAATTTTTATCAAAATAGTATTAATATTGATCATTACTTAAATAAATTACATAACTCACATAACGTACATAACAACTTACATAACTTAACTAATACATGTAGTTTAATCTAATAATTTCCTTAAAAGCATATAGTTTAAAAGTTCAAATTTCATAACTTACATAATCTACATAACTTACATAAAACATAAATATATATCATATCAAGACTTACATAATAAACAACTTACCCGTGTAACTTATTGCCAACTTTAGACTTCAACAACTACGAAATGGACAAGACTTGGATGAATTTCTTAAGGGCAAGCAACGAGTATCAAAATGGAGTGCAATCCTTTTTAGATTTTGCATTTCACAATTCAAGCCAAGAGAATATGATTCTTTGCCCGTGTAAGAAGTGTGGCAATATCTATTGGCATTATCGTGAAGTTGTCTACGAACATCTAATTGTTGATGGCTTCATTCGGGGTATAAAAATGGATTTTCCATGGAGAGTGTACACCTAGTGGAGCCTCTTCGACGATTAATAAGGGTTATCCTTATAGTGGTTACCGTCAGCATGTTAGAGAAAATGACATGGAAGATATGATGCGGGATGCATTTAATATGCGGAGTGAAAGTTTCCCATCATTTCCACCAAACTATGTTGCATCTGATGATTATAATATCGGTGGGAATACTTTTATGGAAACGAGAAGAAGTGTACCGGATGAACAACCGAATGAAGAAGCGGCGAAGTTCTACACGTTACTTGGTGAAATGAATGAAGAACTTTATGAGGGATCAAAATTTTCAAAAATGTCATTCTATATTCGCCTTTTCCACTTAAAATGTTTGGGAGGGTGGACCGGAAACTCTTTGACAATGCTGTTAGAGATTTTGAGAGAAATGTTCCCGTTTGCAAAAATCCCTCAATCATGTAAAGACATGAAGAAAGTGATAAAAGATTTGGGCCTTGGGTACAACAAAATTCATAGTTGCCCAAATGATTGCATGTTGCATTGGGGTGATCGGAGAAATCAATAGTCTTGTCACGTTTGCGGTAAATCTCGTTGGATGAATAGAGATGCAGAAGATGTTAATAAGGATGAATATGGGCCACAGTCAAGAAGGAAGCCGAACAAGATTTTGCAATATTTCCCGCTAATCCCAAGGCTTCAAAGGCTATTCATGTCGTCAAAGATAGTCGAGTTTATGACGTGGCATCATGATCAACGAACGGATGATGGATTATTAAGGCATCCTGTTGATTCTTTAGCATGGAAATCATTTGGCAATAAATTTCCAAGCTTTGCAAGTGATCCTCGGAGTGTAAGGCTCGGGTTAGCATCTGACGGATTTAATCCTTTTAAAATCATGAGCACCTCGTACAGTACTTGGCCTGTGGTCCTTGTTCCTTATAATTTGCCTCCATGGCTCTGCATGAAGCAATCTTCTTTGATATTATCTATGATTATCCCCGGAGAGAAAGGCCCCAGAAATGATATTGACATATATCTGCAGCCACTTATTGAAGAGTTAAAACAATTATGGGCGGGTGTTGAGACATATGATGTATTGAGAAAGGAGCATTTTTACCTACGTGCTGCTTTGCTGTGGACAATTAATGATTTCCCGGCATATGCGAATTTATCTGGTTGGAGTACCAGAGGACGTTATGCTTGTCCTTGTTGTGCTGCTCAAACGTGTTCACAATGGTTATATAATGGGAAGAAGTTCTGCTATATGGGGCATCGTCGGTGGTTAGATGAAAATCATAGCTATAGATTTCAGAGGGCTTTATTTGACAGTACTGAAGAGTTGAAAAAAGCTCCTGAGCAGACCATTGGATCTAAAATCTTATTCATGTTAAAAGATATGGATTTCAATTACGGGAAGCTGAATCAACCATCTAACAGGCAAACAAATAGACGATCGAAGGATGAATCTGATGATGAATCTGACGAGGAGGATGACCCTAATGAGGCAGACTTGTGGAAGAAAAGAAGTATTTTTTTTAGTTGCCTTATTGGGAGCATCACATATTACGCCACAATCTTGATGTGATGCATATTGAAAAGAATGTCTGCGAGAACATCATCCAGACAAATTTTGAACGTCGATGGTAAATCAAAAGATAATCTTCAGAGTCGACTTGATTTAGTTCACATGGGAATTAGGCGTGATCTTCATCCCCAAGTACGTCCTAATGGAAAATATTGGTTGCCGCCTACAATTTTTGCAATGTCAAAGGAAGAGAAAGAAATGTTCTGCACGGTGTTGAAGGATATAAAGGTTCCGGATGCGTATGCATCAAATATATCTCGATGTGTAAGTCTTAAAGATCGAAGACTATATTCATTAAAATCACATGACTATCACATCTTGATGCAAGATCTACTTCCAGTTGCTTTACGGTGCTGTATGTCAAAGAAGGTAACGTCTTGTATAATTGAACTGTCCAATATAATGAAAGCAATTTGTGGCAAAGTTCTGAATGTTGAAGAACTTGAAAAAGTACAAGATCGAGCCGCTTTGACATTATGCAATTTGGAGAAGATCTTTCCACCTTCCTTCTTCACAATTATGGTGCACCTTGTCATTCATCTCCCTCGTGAAGCAATAATTGGTGGGCCGGTTTTCTATCGTTGGATGTATCCAATTGAAAGGTGCTAATTTATTTCGAAGGCATTCCACCTTTATACCTATAGTTACCAGTTTTGATAATGTTGTATATGGTGTTTAGGTTCCTTAGCAAATTGAAGTCTTATTGCCGTAACAAGCGTTATCCAGAAGGATCGATTGCTGAAGGCTACTTGGCAGAGGAGTGTATGACATTCTGTTCTAGATATTTAGAAGATGTTGAACCAAGATTGAATAGACCAAGTAGAAATGCAGGACTCAATGATCCTAGCTTGGCCGAAACTTATTTATTTCAAAGTTATGGAGAACCAATCGGCAAAGTTGAAATTACAGAATTAGATGACCGATCTTGGATACAAGCACATAGATATGTTCTTTTCCACCACGATGCACTTGAACAATTACGCAAGTAAGTTTTAGAATATGATAAATATTCATCTTTTTTTGATTTGTTTATTTTTTAACAAATTAAACATGTTTTTAACATAGTGAGTACAAACAAGTCTTAAGATCTCGTTCACGCTCACGAAGATTACAATATCGCGAGATTAATAGGTTATTCACAGAATCTTTTCATGAATGGTTAAGCCAAACGGTATGCAACTCAACATTTTATTGACAAATAATAATGTTTTCTCATAACATTTACAATTACTCAATTTACTTTTGATTCAATAGGTTTGGAGTGGGAATATCGTTAATGACGAAGTTAAATGGCTTTCCCAAGGTCCGAATCGAGTAGTAAAAGGATATAGTGGCTTCATCATGAATGGATTCAGATTTCATACCAAATATCGCGAGAGATTGAGGAGAACTCAAAATTGTGGAGTAGTTGTTAATTCTTTAATTACAAGTTACGCTAGTGCTAGGGACAGTAATCCTGTGGAGGGAAATGTGGAGTATTACGGACTTCTAACCGACATTATTGAGTTGGATTACTATGGAAAATGGAAAGTTGTCTTATTTCGATGCGATTGGGCTGATGCTAATACTGCTCGCAGAATTAAAAAAGATCAGTTTGGTTTTGCAATGGTGAATTTCTCTCGATTAATTCACACTGGAGAACATTTGATAGACGAGCCGTATGTATTTTCTTCTCAAGTTAAACAAGTTTTTTACTCGAAAGATCCAATTGATGAGGGTTGGTACGTTGTACTCCGAAACACCCCTAGAGACTTATTTGACATGGGGAATGAAAGTAGAGATGACATCGTTGAAAGATCAGAAACTTTGCCTTTTCCAGAACAATACTTAAATGAAAATATCCCTAGTACTAGTACACAATTTCAATGGGTTCGTCGGGATGTGGACGAAGATATTTACGATTTATGATGTAGTAAGATTTTATGATTTTTTATTTATATGTAATGTTATAATATTAACATTGGTCATGTTATATAATTTAACTATTTTATATTTACTATTGTTGTTATTTCTTACTAAAATTTTATCTATTTTATGTGTTGCAAGAAAAATGCCTAGAAGAAGATTAAGAGATCTTAGTATTGTACAGAATACTACAAATTCGGAAGAAGTAAGTACTGAACAGCAGACAGTTGTTGGATCTTCAAGCGTGCCGGAGACACTTGACGAGTCTGTGGAATTTCAAAGTAATGTTAAGTTTATTTTACAAATTGTATTAAATTTTATTACTGATTTATTTTTAAATTTCAATATAGTAATAATTTATTATTTTTCAGCTGAAAATGGTGGGACGCGCAGAGGTCGAGGACGTACGCTCCTAACAGATTTATATAACTTAAATTCTGTCGAGCGTGTCAAAGTAACTAGAAACAACCATGGTCAGCCTGTTGGACAAGAAGCTCGACTTTTAGCAGGCTATTTGGGCATTATAGCACGAAATGCCAATATGTTGCCCATCAACTACGAATCATGGCATAACATGCCTGATAGCAATAAAAATCAAGCTCTCTCTAATATTAAGGTAACAAAACGTTAATGTAATTATAATACTTTTGTTTAAGTTTCATTTATATTCACTTCCTAAACTTGTGTTTTTTAGGATAGGTTTGCTTTAGAGGTCTCTGATGCCTATATCAAGAAGGCATTGGGTAAAAAATGGAGAGACAATAAAAGCATTTTGAAAAAAGAATATTTTAAAAAACCCATAAGCCTCGAAGAAAAATTGCAAAATGTCCCACCGGGAATGCTGAGGTACCAATGGGAAGATGCGGTTCAATTTTGAAATTCGAAGAAAGGAGAGGTATTATGTACTTGCAAACTCTTATAAATTTTTTGGTTTATAGTATTTACTATATACGTAATAATAATTTCATTATGTAGGACCGTGAGCGAGTTGGAACAAGCAGCAAGCAAAAACAAAAATTTACGCACACGGCAGGGTCGAAAAGTTTTGCTTGTGTAGCGCAGGCCGAGGTACTATGGATTTATTAAATCTATCAAGTATTAATAACTTTTTACTATTAAATAATATTTTTACTACTATATTGTAGGAAGCCTCGTCTGGTCAAAAAGTTGGACGCCTTCAACTTTTTGACATTACGCACAGGAAAAAAGATGGAACTCCAATGTCATCTGAGGCTGCAGAAATTATGGTATATTTACTTAATAAAAATTGATTCATTATAAATATTTATAATATTTAATTATAATGTTTTAATTTGTCGTTTTTATTAGTGTAATTTAAATAATGTTATGTTGTATTCCTTTTTATTGTATATTTCGTTTCTAACTCTTTAACTGATTTATTAGGAGAAACTAAAAGATAAGAAGGCAGAGTATGAAGCGACTGCTTCGACTGATAGTTCTATTAATTTTGAGTATATTGATAACAGAATTATTAATGAAGTTTTGGGTCCTGAAAGGTATGGTCGGGTTAGATTTCAAGGATCTGGTGTTAACCCGACCCAATATTTTGGATCCACCTCGCACCAATACATGCCTTCCGGGAGTCAAAGTCAAGCTGAAGTTCAGAGGTTAAAAGATCAGATAGTTCAGATACAAGCTAGCACAGATGAGCAAATTTCTCAACTTAGAGCGGAGGTAGCAGCGAGGGAGGCAGAGGCAGCAGCGAGGGAGGCGGAGCAGAACAGGAAATACAATGAACTCCAGCAGTAGCTTCAGTCTATGATGACTATGTTCCACCAATTTCAAAATCCGCCATCATAGACATTTGTTTTCTTGTAACTTTTAACATTATTTTAAGAATATTTTGAATATTCATTTACAATTTATATAATATATTTTTCGTATAATTTTGTATTATTTAAATTTGCGTGTCTTGGTTTTGTTGGATTTCATGGTATATTTGCTGTTTTTTATTGAATTTCTTGCAGGAGGGTTGGATATAGGTGTAAAAATACATATTGCAAAACTGGGCAAATTAGCGGCATTTTTTAAAAAAGCACCGCTAAAAGTACAGGTCTATAGCGGCGTTTTTTATAAAAGCGCCGCTAAAGGTCCTGGTCTTTAGCGGTGTTTTTTATAAAAGCGCCGCTAAAGGTCCTGATCTTTAGCGGCGTTTTTTCTAAAAGCGCCGCTAAAAGTACAGGTCTATAGGGCGTTTTTTATAAAAGCGCCGCTAAAGGTCCTGGTTTTTAGCGGCGTTTTTTAAAAAAGCGCCGCTAAAGGTCCTAGTCTTTGGCGGCGTTTTTATAAGAGCACCGCTAAAGGTCCTGGTCGTTGGCGGCGTTTTTATAAGAGCGCCGCTAAAGGTCCTGGTCTTTAACGGCGCTTTTTTCTGAAAAACGCCACTAATTTTTGTGGCGCTGCATATAGCGATGTTTTTTGTGGCGCTTCGAAAAGCGCCGCTAAAGGCAAAAAAAACGCCGCTAAAAGTCTGTTTTCCTGTAGTGAAGTAAGTTAAAAATAGATTCAAGTATTAGAAATAACGTGATTTTGAAAAATCAGAAGAATCTGTAGAGACATGGGTTGATGGTGAATAATATATGAAATTAAAGCTCATTGTGTCTATTTTCATATGGAATAAGCAAAACAGGTAAAGGTTTTGTATTTTATAAGATATCTGAGTTTTGGTGAAATAGGGCCAGAGCAATTTCTAGATCCCCTGTTCCAACTTTATAAATTTACCATAAATTTTAAAAAAATAATTAAGTGGTTTACTTTATATGGTTAGAATCCTTATTGAATCTAGTTTTAATATCAGCAAACGGTATAGTCATAAGATTTTTGCACAGAGCGAAAAGTGGTTCGTAGTAAGTAAATGCTAGTGCAGTCAAATTCTAAAACAGGGGTAACTTTAACTAATAAACTGTACTAATTGGATAAGTCAAAAATTCTAGAAAAAAATTAGTAGATAGATATATGAGTCTAGTTTCAGGAAAAATTTACGGATCTTAATTTCTAGTTTTGAGACTCGAGAAATGAATTTTTAAGCAACCATGACGCAGAAAAATAGTTTATTTCAAAAATTAAAATAAGTGGTTTAGAGTTGTTTAAAAGGTAAGATAAGTTTAGTAACACCTCAAATTTGACTCCGGTGACGGTTTCGGGTGTAGGGGCGTTACATATTTAGTATGCATGAGTAATGAGCTCAAATTAGAAAATGTGATTTGAGTGGACGGTGATGAGTAAGTCAAGTTTATGTTTACCTTTGAGCTATGAGTATAATGGCTAATGGTGAAATTGTTGTTGTATATTTATTTATATGCAACTTACTAAACTTTGTGCTTACTCTTCTTCCTTTCCCCTTTTCTTTCAATGTCGTTTAATTAGCTCAAGGATCTATGAAGTCGGATATATCGATCACACTATCAATCGAAGCACTTGGTATAGTACGAATCTTCTTTTGTGTATGGCATGTATAGGGCTAGACTAGGATGTTTGATTTATTGATAAATTGATTATGTATTTTGGCTTAAGTCAAAAGCCCTTCATTTTGTATCAAGCCTAGAATAATGGCTATTATTCATTTTGGTAAATACTTATAATGTTCTTTCTATGTATGAATTGGTGTCCATTGTGGTGAAATTAGTATATTGAAATGATCTTGTGTAGGTTGTGTAAAAAGGGGTGACAAAATGGCTAGGAAATGGCCTCCTTTTGTCCACACGGGCAAGACACACGGGCATGTGTCTAGGCCGTGTGTGACACACGGCTCACTCCCATGGGTGTATGTTATGGTTGTGCATCCCCTGCACTTAAAATTTTAAGTCATTCTTGTACACAGGCAGGCCACACGGGCGTGTGCCATGGCCGTGTTTTAAAGTCAGTATTGTACACGGGCAGGCCACACGGGCGTATGCCATGGCCGTGTTTTAAAGTCAGTGTTGCACACGAGATAAGGGCACGGGCGTGTCCCAGGCCACACGGGCGTGCGTGACCACATGGCCTATACCAACACGGGCGTGTGGAGCCTTAAAGCATGAATTTTCCAAGTTTTTCTTGAGCCCTCAGTTTGACCTCGAACCACCTCGGATGTATGTTTTGAGCCTTTTAAGCCCAAGTAAAGGACAGGTTGCTTATAAAACGAAAAGTTTTAAATTGATCAAAGTTTTATGGCCTGATTTCCTAAGATTGGTTGAGTCTAAGTTTGGAAGCGCCTCAAACCCTGTTCCGGTGCTGGATAAGGGTGAGGGGTGTTATAGTTTCACTTTCCCAAATTCTTTCCTGTTCTAGACAAAAAAAAACATTTCTTTTAATTTTAATTTTTTTTCTTTTTTCTCCTTTTTGCTTTGAATTATTTCTTTTCTTTTTGGTTCTATTAATTGGCTGAGAATCGGTTCATATCTATTGCGTTTCGTTTCGTTGTGCCGTTAATTTTTAATTGAACCGTGTAAGTGTTCGTTATCTAATTGTTTTTACTTGAGTTTGATAATGGTTAGTTTTTCTTCTTTTTCATTTGGATTGAATTCCTAGTTTGCCTAAGTCTGTGATAGGCAAAGTTCTCGAAAGTAACGTTCCTCTCTCAACGTAGGGTTCTTGTAATTGCTGCTTTACGCAAGGTAGGTGTTAATTTCGACTTGGTTTCCGTCGAAGTTCTTTGACGTAGTTTTAGTTTAGTTGTGAATTTAGCGTTAGCTTGTGATTAATCGTGTAATTAGTTATTGGATGTTTGTTTCTAGGTTTCATATTCTTCTGCGTTGCTCCTACATCGAAACTACATAAGGTGTGTAACAAAAACCCGATTTTCTGAAAAATTCAAATGTCGAAAAACATTATTGTCGACGCCACACGATCATGTGCCAGGCCATGTGGTAGGTCATGTGATAGGCCGTATAACTCACTGTTGGTGATTTAAGGTCACATAGGCTAGGAAAATAGGAGTGTGTCCAGGTCGTGTAACTCACTGTTTCTGAAGTAGGGTCACACGGGCAATAGACACGGGCGTGTGTTCAGGGAGTGTGAGAGTTATTTTTAGATTAGAGTCACATGGGAATGCGGTTGGCCATGTGCCAGACCGTGTAACTCATTGTTTTGAGCCACAAAGTCGTGTGCCATACTGTGTGTGGCATTAAAAGGGCCACATGTGCCAGACACCCAGGCCATGTGAATCCACACAAACGTGTGGGCCAAAATATTGAAATTTTCCCTAGGGTCATAAGTGTTGTTCGAGTCAAACATAGGCCTTTCGTAGGGTTCGTATGATTTGAATTATAATCTATAATTTGATATCCAATATTCTGATGTTGAATAATAGATTACCTGTACGTATAATTGATGCAAAAACTGTTAAATGACTTGTATTATCTGATTATGAATTGTATTTGGATAACTGTATATACATCCTTCATATCAGATATCTGTAATTTGTATCTGCATTGGGTGGGAATGATAAAAAGAAGGAAGTGTTAATAGTTTAATGATCTACCGAATTTAGTGGCTAAGCCACAAATCTATATCTGATTATGGCAATTTATCGCGTACTAGTCTGACAGTTAGTTTGTAATCATTCGGAAGTGTGTCGTACTGACACTAATTAGTGTGTAGGGCTGGATGGGTACTTGATACCCTAAATGGTGTGTTGGGATGGTTAGAGATGGTTTGTAGCAGATAGGGGGTAAGAAATTGCATATGATTCCAATATGTTTTGCATCTGTATCTAATTTGTTCTGTATATTATCTAAACTGTTACGAAAACACTGAGTATCATCTATTTCTGATTTTCTATCTAAAATTGGGAAATTACTATTATATTTATATTGTTGTCTTGCCTTTACATCGGTTACACATCTTGAGTAATAAACTCATTCTATTTATTAACTGAACTACAACTAACCGCCATAATTAGGCAGTTGGCGGGGTAGGAGCTCGGTCATCTCTTTATTGCTTAATTAATGTTTTATTTGGATTTATCCTTTTAGGTGTTTATTTTGGATTTCTGGTTATACTTTGGGTTTCTACATTGGTTTGATATTATAAATCTGTTAAACATTAAACAATTATGGTTCGTTTTTGTTAGTGGTTTGATGTAGCCTCCAACTTGGTCTTAACGTCTAGGCCAGATATGGGGGGGTTACAACTACGCAATATCTAGGTCAGTTCCCTCAACTTATTCCCCTTCAATTCACTAACCACGTGCATTTTTCACAAGCACCAACACACTACGGACTACCACCACATGTGGCCGATTCTTCTATTCCAGCAGGTTCATATTTCGAGGCACTGACATCCCCCGCATACCAGTATTGGGATAGATGCTAACATATGCACAACCACCAACAACGACACCGATACAGAAGCCCATGCATCAGTCAATGCCAATATGCCCGAGATTTGAGGCATCTTATGGTTACACGCCTATAGTGACTCAAACACCGCACGCATCACTATTTTACTAGGGTGGTTTATTGTCGCAACCACTGGATGCGAGAATGGAAAATACACGATGAGCAATAAGGACGATGCAGCAATCGACCATAGAGGAAGATGATGATGTCATCGATCCGAAAGATACAATTGCCCAGAGGGCCATGCAAGGTCAATATTCAGGTGATGATGAGGAGGAGGAGGAAGTCTACAAGCCCGGACTTTCAGATACACCTCCGGAGGCACCTCTAGTTGCACCTCCTATTGGACATCTGGTTGCATGCCCGGTTCCATGAAGGAATCCTGCACACGATCGTCATCCACCGCCTTGCAGCACACATTCTCATCGACGATGAATACGATGTATTTTTTGTTATAAATATTTTGATGTAAATAAGAATGTCATAAATTTAAAAAAAAATTATTTTTACAAAATAATCATTTTAAGTGTTATACATTATTAATTATTACAATTAGTATAAAGTCTCTATTTGAACAATACATTTGTCTTTTCATTAGTTATGCGTAAGATAACAATAAATAAGAAATTAAACCATAATGAATACGCGAAGCATACTAATGGATATGAAATTTCATTGAAAGTAATGTTACCGACGCTGAGGTCCCAACATATCCCTGTAAAGAGAACATGTTATCTTTTTATGCCCTGGGTTTCTACAATACTTGCATAATTTCTGTTGATTGTGCCTCTCCCAAACATCCATATTGTTCCTTATTCAGAAGGAATTCGGGCGACCTTTCAGGACGTGATGCATGTCCTTGTTTGGCACCAACTCGAACGACGCACTGGACACAAGTGGCCACATACTCTCATCTAGGACGGGTGGGAATTCAGGACTCTACATTGTACGTAATGTTATGACGTCTGAGTCCCAACATATCTGTAACGGAACATGTTATCGTATCGATATGTGACATTGTTCGGCGTTCGAGTGATGTCTGTTGCACCAACGACGCACTGACACAATGGCCACATACTCTCATCTAGACGGTGGAATTCAGGACTCTACAGACTACGAATGTGTTGTAGTCGGTAAACGTCGTTAATGTAAGGCGTTTACTTAATCCGTATGTTCCCACATACGACAATTGTATGTGCGAATGGGAATTGAAGTGCTTGGAATCTCCCACAATAGTAGGTCTCTTCTATTAGGTTCACACTATAAAATGCACCTGACATTTCTTGGTTAGGCCTAGCGTGCTCCGTGACTCAAAAATCAAGGTTCTGATGCGAGTGGCACACTATATATGTCATGTTCACTCTTGTTGTACTTCGCAGAATCTCTTACATCATCTCATCGCAGAATGTACCGTCGCCCGCTATCTATCCAGCATACACTGACTCCCTCTTAGGAAATAAGGCGGCTAGTCAAAAATATGTCTCTTTGACAATAGATGTTACTGGAAAATGACGTGTTCTCTTCAGTACCGAATTGATGCACTCGGCCAAGTTTAACGTAATGTTTCAGCATCGTAGAACCCCATCATACGATACGTCCACTGTTTGAACGGTATTTTCGAAACGCACGCCATACCATAGGCATTAATGGTGCTCAAGTTGTTTAACTTTTGATAGAAAACATGTTGGATAAGCTCATATCTTGTCGATAAATTGCTATACGCTAATGCAATGGAATAACAAAGTATTCGAAAATTCAATGTGCAGTGAATATGTAGTTGGAACTACAAACCCTTGTCTATAACTAGATCTGGCTCAGTTGCTGAAGGATATTTTTGGTAGTAGTCAGATCCCACATGTTGTATGCAATACAGATGATGAGTACAGTCCCAGAAGGATCCGTGACGATCGATCGCCGACAGTATTTTGGGTCTCATGTTTGATATGACACATATGTCAAGCTGTGGGCAAATGAGTTGGCGTAACTGGCTCAGAAAGAAATCCTAATCATCAGCCGTTTCCCTGGGAGTTATTGCAAACACTATTGGCAAAATCTTCCAATTACCATCCTGAGAAACAGCAATCAGCTGACGCTACTGATACCTTTTATACAGCCAGGTGCAGTCAATTTGGACCATAGGCTTGCAGTGCTAAAATGCCTCTCTACATTGCTCAAAGGTCCAAAAGAACTAGTGGAATACTTTTTCCCAAGAAATAACAAATCGCCACAGTACCCTAAGTGCGTTTTGAGGTCGGTTACGAAACCTGATACGTAGTGATCTAATACCTGACACCATTGTCATAGATAGTTATACTAACCCTTCCACCCGTGGTGCAACTTCTCTATAGCCTTCTGTTTTGCAACCTAAACTTTGTAGTACGTTGGAGTGTACTGGTACTAGCTACGTATATCTACAATCAGCACCAGTATTTCAATCTGAGGCTGGGCTTCACTATCGATAGAATAATGTCAGCAATAATGTCTAAGTCTAGCCTTGGATGGCCCTAACTTGCACCCATCGCAACACACGTATGGGGACCGGAATACTTCTTTATCATCCATAGCCCAATTTTCTTTCAGTAAGATGCCATGATTTTCCACTTACACCTCTCGTCCTTTATTGCACACTTTCCTTCGAATTTCTCGGAGTGAGACTTCGTGACATAATAGTTCACGCTGTTCTTGATGTTGTGCCACTTTAGTGCACCAAGAAAAGCATCTTTGTTGGGGTATTAAATTCCAACTTCCAGTACTCCTACATCACGATATGTGATTGCATGACCAAATGTTTTGTATGGAATCCATGAAAACTCTAAACAATCGACGATCGATAGGTCGATGTTCTTCGTGAGCGGTAGAGGTTCATATGCTTTGAATCGCGCATCTGGATCCGAAGCATTATCCAAGGCGTCATCGTTAGACTCACAAAGTTATGGCTCTATTGTAATTTCATCCTGCTCAAAAAATAATACCACTTCTGAACCATCCAAACTACGCTGACAAATTGGCTCAGGTTTTAACTCATCCTCCTCGTTTGCGTCTGCAACCCCTTCTTCCTCACTTGCATCCCCTTCCTCATTCGTTCCTTTATTGTCACCTTCGAGCACAATGTTGGGCGTACCCTTGTCGGCCCCCGTGGAAAGAAGTAGGTCATCAGTTCTCTTGTAACCCATGTGGCCACCAAAATATTCAACCAGTTGATGACCGATGTACATCGATGATCTCCTGGTATAATTGGTTTGGCCCCATAACATCGACCCAATGCCAAAGTTGAAATCTAATACACTGATTGAATATCAAGCCCGAGTGTCTAGATTTGGGTTATGCTGATACCCCGACTGGTACTGACCCCCGAAGTTTAGATCACTTTTGGAAACCGATGAGTGTCTACCTATAGATGTTTTAGGGATATCGTAGTAACCGCTTTAAAGAATACCAGGGAACCTACTGCACAACCTCGTAGTAAGACTTTTTACTTCAGCTTCGTTACCCGTATTCTCCGTGACCGTGGTCGAAGATGGGCCAGATTCATCAACATCAAAAAACTTGACATATAACTCATTAACAACATTTCCTCTTTCGATGTACAATGATATGATCGTCTCGAGATGCGTCTCACTAATCACATCGAATAGCTCATACTTATAAGGGACAACGGATGAAATATATTAGCATTTCAACCTCGTAATTCTTCCCCAAGTCAATCCCTCGACTTTCATCCTAATTCTAGTTTGTACCTCACACATTTGAATGATACTATTGAACTTAAATTCCATCGACTTTTCTCCTACAAGCACCACCCTAAACTTTCTATTACAGATTTGACGATCATAATATAAAATGGATTTCACTCGTCAACTCATTTCAATATCGCTCACAATTTGGATGAATAAACGCAAAAAAAAAGTAAAAAGCTATCTGAAAAAGTACACAGAACTCTCACCCGTGATGTAAGGTTATTCTGTTTGATATTAACTTTATGCATGACTATGTAATGAAAATTACACCCCTTTTATAAGAGAATTATGTAGGGAGAAAGAAAATACAGGCTATGAATGATGTAAGCAAGCCTGGGGATTCAACAGCTTCGAACCAAGATCCTATCGAGATTTTGAAAAGCCCAATGACCCGAGCGCGAGCTAGGCGACTTCAAGAAGCTGTTTCAGCTTTATTGGCTTGAATTTGTGGTGAACTTAATATCCATGTCAATGAGCAACTCAGACCAGCTCCCAAAAGAATCCCTGCACCCTTATGCAAGCCGAATTCAACTCCTTTCCAGCTACCCGAGCTCAACCCAGCTCCAATCAGCTCACTTGAGCTTGTTTCAGCGCGTTTGAGCTCAATTCAGTTTATTTCAACTCATATTTTAAATCATTAAAATAAATTTAATGTTTATTCATTTTTATTTAGTTTATTACAGCTCATGACCGAATATCCTAGCTCAAGTCAGCTCATTAAATTGTTTTCACTCATTTGAGCTTGCCGAATTTAATATGTTAGCTAGTCTTTAATTAATTATGTCCAAATTAGTTAGTTTGTTATTTAAGTTGTCTAGTTGTTGTTTTAAATATGTCCAGACGAATATACATTTGAATTAATGAGTTCATGAATGTTGTAGGTGCAGCCGAATGTGGAAGAGCATTTAAAGTTAGATGCATGCACGGCTTGGTTCAATGCTTGGGAGGATTCATGTACAACCAGGTTCAAGGCTTAGAAGGATTCATGCATTACTTGTTACATGCATTTTGTGCTGGTTGTTGGTTTCCCTAAACACTTATTCGGCCAAGGAGTAGCTGCATAATTAAGTTCCAAGATTAATTCAAGAATGATTTAGATGCATGGACAGCAAGTTACAACGTATGGGAGAATGCATCCATAACTTGCTACATGAATTGTTTGCTACCCAATTGACTTCCCTAGGTGTTTATTCGGCCAAAAGACACTTCTTGAATGCCCCATTCATTCCATGGCCAAATTTAGACAAGCCATTGAGCTGCCACACTTCATCATCATCCAAGTCAATTTCCAAATACATGAAGCTGCCCATTGGAATTACATTCAGCCGAATTTAGACCTAGCCTATTAATGAATATTTTTTAGATTATTCTAGCATATTCATGACCAAATTACTTAGTTCTTAAGCTAGACATCTCTATCTATTCGACTATCACATATTAGGCTATAAATAGTTTGTTTATTTCTTTGTAAAAGGACATTTTTGACAATTTGATTAATCAAACTTTGTTTTTGTGATGTTACTTCCTCTCATATCTCTTACAAGTTTGAAAACTTATCTAGCTGTGCTAGTGGCATCTACCGAGCTTGTTTTAGAACTTATCGCCGTATTGGTGTGGCGTTCTCCTATCCAGCTATTTCATCCTTCAAATTAAACAATATAGGAATTGAGGTGACACTCCATAGTGTTGAATCGCTCTTGACGTTTAAGCTCGTTTTTCCATCTCCATACTCCTTCTTATTTCTCTTGTTATCCCAAACTGAACCATCCGCATATCATCTATCCTTGCTATCCCTAGCCGAACCTATCATCCTATTAGCCCTCTTGAACCCCATCTTGCTATCATCAAGCCTACTAAGCCAATTCCAACAATTACACCATTCTTGCGAACAACTCTTCTCGAAGATGATCGGGCACTATGTGAATTCGACTCCAACTTTCTGAGCCGAATCACTTCATTTTGTATCAGAGCTTATAAAACGAGAACCAACGACGTTCGTATCAAGTCCGAAATAGGTTCCTGAAAAAAATTCGAATTAAAAAAAATTCTATCAAGTTGTACTTCAATTTTCCATTGTATTAGCATTAATTTGAAGATTAAAAAAAAGAGAAATTTGAAATTAAAAAAAAAACAAAAAAAAGGGTGAGAAGTCTTAAGTTCTTTTCGTTTTCTATTTATATAATTCATTCCGAACTTTAAGTGTTCATATTATCATCTTTGCACCCCCCCAACGCCACACTAAACTAAATATTTTTCTTTGTTTTAGCCTACCCTACACAGCTACTGTAATATATCCCTTGTAGCAAAATTTAAACCGACCCCAAACCAGCAAGTAAGTCCAAAAGACGAAATACGAAATCACAAGAGGGAGTTTGAGTGGTAAAAGGCGTGAGTGTGTGAGTACATTTGAGTGTTGAAAAAGCCTTAAAACGAGTGTAAACACAAGCACGAGTGCAAAATTATTAAATTTTTCTTTCCGAGTGAAATAGTAAGGTTTGTAGTGATGACTTTATTTCTATTTTACTTAACAATTTTCCTTTTTCAGCAATAACAATCATGTCTCGAGAAGAATTTACCGAATCGGAATATCAATATTTGGTGCAAGAAATGCGAAGAATGGTTAATACTAAGTTTGACAAACTACACGAAAGACTAGATCGTGTGGAGAAAAGAGACCAAAGTGAACGAGTGTCATCAAGCCAGAAAGTGGAATCGAGAACATCACAGAGATATACATTCGACAACTACTCGAGATGAGATTTCGATCAAGATTCCTTTTCATCAAGGAATTCGAGACGAAAAGAAGCCGAGTTTGATTTTGAACCCTTCCGAGAAGATGTGCGAGATGAAAGATACACCTCTTCAAGAACTCCAAAGAAAACATCCACGGAGAGATCTTCACAAAGGATTGTTCGTGAATCATACGTAAATGATTTTTCCTCTTTTGAACAAAATGATTATTCTCTTGAATCTTTTGTAACCTCTTGTAAAAATAAAACGAGAAAAGAAAAAGATGAAAAGCAAAAAGAGATCAAAAGAGAAGAGAAGCAAGAAAAGATTATAAGAGAAAATGAGAGGATCTTGAATGAAATCGAGAAAAGAAACAAAGAAATGAAAGAAAAAAAAGTTTGATTGCAAAAAAAAAAAGAGAAGTCCAGAAAGCGTTTTTATTAAGACAAACTGTTCTTGTACTCTTGTACAAGAAAAATCTTCTTAACTCCAACGAATTGTCCGAGGATTTGTGTAATATCCTGATTTTGGGCCTAGTCGGAATAGTGGTTTCGTGACCACAAAATCCGAGATAGAAATAATTATTTTATGATTATTTTGAGGTTTATGATATGATTGCATGATTGTGTGAAAATTTCGTGAAGAAATTTTATGCATAAAGTGCTTAAATTGAAATTAGGGACTAAATCGAATAATTTGCAAAACTTGCATTCTAGAAGTTTCTAGTATGAAATTGTTTTGAAATATTAATTAGGAGGTCTTAAATAGCAATTTCTACCAATTTCTAAGTCTATGGACAAAAATTGGACATGGATGGAATTTTGGAAAGTTTAGTAGTAAGGGCATTTTGGTCATTTAGGGGTAAAATGAATTAAAATACAAAATTAAAAGCCAATTTTGCTCATCTTCAACCCCATGGCCGAATATAGCAAGGAGAAACCATGGCTAGGGTTTTTCAAGCTTCCAAGCTCGATTGTAAGTCCATTCTAGCCCCATTTTTCAAGTTCTTTACGTTTTTGGAGTCCCGGTAGCTCGATTAAGCTTATGCTAGCAATAATTTAACCTAAGGTTTATATTTGGAAAAATACCCATGGGTGAAATTTGTGTATTTTGGTGTTTTATGATAGAATATGAGGTTTTAAATTATGTTAGACAACTTGTGCTACTCGGTTTTAAGCAAAAACTAGCAAAAGTGCTTAATCGGTAAAAATACCTAATAGTCATAAGTACATGTTAGAGTGAGAATTTGATGTTTCCATACAAGGGAAAAATGATCAGCATGTCATAAAACATAAGAAAATAGGCTGAAGTTTAATTTACGAGCTTTGGGGCAAAAGTGTAAATATGCAAAAGTTTAGGGGCAAAATTGTAATTTTGCCAAAATAAGATTTTGGGTCAATTTGAATAATGCGAGTCCTAATTAGACTATATTTTAAATGATAGAGCAAGGAAAACTAAAATTTGGGCTAAAATGGGGAAAATACCAAGTTGTGGACGAAATGGTAAAAGTAGCCATTTTCGCATACGAGGTAAGTTCATGTGTAAATGTAGTAACATAATTGTCATTTTAAGCAATTTAATGTTGTTTATATGATATGATGCTCATTATTATCATGAAATATTATTGTTTGTGGTTATTGTTGAATAATATGTAATTATGTGAATTACTTGATGAGTATGAACCATCACCGAAGTATCAAATTCGATATTCCGTGGAAGATGGAAAAGATGAGTGATCGAGGAAAACGTCCGTTTGAACCTTAGGAATATATTAGGATACAAGTGACATGTCACTAGGATGGTTGAGCATCCGAACTCGTTGAGTTGAGTCCGAGTTCACTTATGGATGCAAATGTCCGAACTCGTTGAGTTGAGTCTGAGTTCGTGAGATGTAACTAGGCATCCGAACTCGTTGAGTTGAGTCTGAGTTCACTCATGGATGCGAACGCCCGAGCTCGTTGAGTTGAGTCCGAGTTCGCTTATGGGCGGGTTACATAGTAGCTTGGCTACATATGTGGCACTTATGTGCAAACTTTCCATGTATCCGAATTATATTCCGATGTGTTCAACGGGTAAAATTTTACTCAAGCGGAGGAATACTCGAGATGAAAGGGACGTATTGGTAATTATTGTGAAATGAATACTTTGAACAGGTATGTACTTAACCCTCGGGTTGAAAACTCGATATAACAACAATATGGTAAGATGATAAATGAAAATGTGATATGAATGTCTCGGTGATGATTATGCAAATGATGTTTTATGTTTGCTTATATAGTTATGTTACTTGCTATTTGCATGTGAACTTACTAAGAATTTATGCTTACTCCCTCTTTTTTATTCCTTGTAGTGTTGACAAGCCAGCTCGGAAATCGGAAATGGTCGGCGGCACGCTCACACTATCTGTATACCATCTTGGCAGAATGGCTTGTATATTTTGAGCATGGCATGTATAGCATTATAATCATTTTGTGTTTATGGCCTTATGATATGGTTATTGAGTGGTATGGAAATGCTTGGTAATGATTAGCCATTGGAATGGCTAATCATGATCATATTTGGTGTTATGTATGCTAAATTGCTAGCTAATCCATAGAAACCATGAAATAGGTAAAATTTACCATAAAATAGATTCAGACAGCAGCAGTGATGAGAGTTTAAAAAATCACTAAAAATAGTAGAGATACAATTAGATGATGAATAATATATGGAATTGAATAATTATGAGTCTATTTTCATATGGATGGAACAAAACAGGTATATGAGTTATATTTTATGAGATGTTTAATTTTTTGTGAAACAGGGCTAGAGCAATTTCTGGATCCCGTGTTCTGACTTTGGAAATTCACCATAAATTGTTCAAAGACAATTAGAAGTCATAATTTATATGTACAGATTTCTTATTGAGTCTAGTTTTATTAGAAGCAAATGGTATAGTCATTGAAACTCTGTACAGGGAGATATTTGATTCGTAATACACAGAGGTCAGAGCAGCCAAACTATGAAACAGGGGAGACTTTAACTAATAAACTGTACTAATTTGCTTGACCAAAAATTCTATAAAACAATTAGTAAATATATATATGAGTCTAGTTTTAGGGAAAATTTACAGAATTGGATTTCGAGTTTCGTAACTGGAGATATGAATTTTTAAGCGACTATGACGCAGATTGTTAGCTTGACTGAAAATTTTAAAAATAAATTGTTTGAGCTGTTTAAGTAATGAATTAAGTCTATTAACACCTCGTGTTCGACTCCGGCGACGGTCTCGGGTACGGGGCGTTACATTTGGTGGTATCAGAGCAGGTTTAGTCGGTTCTCGAATTAACCTAGCATGTGTAAAAGTATAGCTATACATGCCACTGATCTGTGATAGTGTGATGTCTTCCGACGCGTATGAGTACCGTCTTATTTAGACAGGGTACTCTCCAACCGAGCTGTGCCGACCATGTTCAATGTTATGTGAAGGTATTTGAGTAAAATTATGATTATGATAAGTCTCGGTTCAGAAAAGTATGAATAAAATTTTATGATACATATGTGATAAATATCCATATTTGCTTCATGCTCATATGGTGTAGTGTATATGGCTTACTTGATAAGATGAACGGAATAAATAGAAAGTAGTAGAGGTATGAATAAAATTCATAATATTATGATACGAATGAAAATGTCCTTGTCTTGATTTGGACGCCGAGTGTTGATGAATGCTAATGATATATAATTTTTATGAGATAAAGGATTATAATGAAATGAACTTATCTATGTTAAATTGTTGGACTGAATTATATGATTGTAATGATATGTACATGATGATGCACGAAATGAAAGTTGTGATTGTGATGCAAATATCTATGTTTGTTTGGTCTTATATGATGTCATGAGCATGACTTAATTTAATTAAATGAATGGATAAGTAAAGCTATCTAGAAAACATAGAATGTATGCATAAGTATATTGTCTAAATGGACAATAGGAAAATTTGTGTAAGCCAACATGAATGTTGCATTGCCTGAATGAATGACATGATTTTGATGATGGGAGTTATGTCATATGTGTATGTATAAGAAATTCGAGTCAGAGGTCCTACAACCCCTACCCCTTACCGAAGTGGTACTTATAATGGAATTTCATGAAATTTGTATTGAATAAGTTTCCGGTTGAGAACCCAAAGAGTTTAGTGATAGAATAATTATAAGTATGATCAGAGATTGAAAATGAGCTGATAAGTAAAGTCAGAGCCAGTAAAGTATCGGATTGACGTAAAGATTATTAGAGTTATGCACTATCCCAATTAGAGAAGGAATTCTCTTTGGTAAATCGAATTACTCAAGTGCAAGGTCGAGAAAAGTGTAAATCGAAATTTATTCAGAACTGGCCTTCTTTAGTGAATGGTTTAATATGAAATTTGTGACAGCAAAACTAGTTGGGGAAATGATATTTGAAATGTGAACTATCTGAGTGTGACAGTTATGACTGGACAGATTTAGCAGTCTCTTTTGAGATGTTCTATGTGTTTACCCGTTCTCAGAAATATTTCTATGGCTATTGATCTTCTGAAGAAATTCTTGTTATATGGGAATGTCTTCTAATTCTGGTGTTGGATGAAAGCATTGGTAGTCTGACTGGTTTATAATTTATATTGCTCTATTTCATCGAGTATTCTATTTCATTTCGTCTGATAAGAATTGATGAGAGAATACATATGATATTATGATTCTGTTTCTTCTACTTGATGCTTCATCTGATATATATGTATAGGAAGATATATTGTTCTTGTTATATTTGATTTCAGTGGGATTAAATGATGTTTTCTTCTGGACTTTCTTTCTTTGAAGAATTATCCAGGTATTCTGTATTTTCTCTATGAGTTTGGTTTTCGATTCTCCGGCATAGTATCGTATCTTGGGTTTCTTTATCCTGGATCTCTTTATTCTGGATTTCTTTATTCGGTTTTCTTGTTATCTTTGTTCCATAATTTGTCAATTATGACTCATGTTCGAAGTACGTTCTTCAGCTCGTGATAATCATGTCAAATATGACTATACTTCTAATTTGATCTTGGTAATATGGTGATTTTAGTATTGGGGTTTTTTCTAATTTCTATGTAAGGATTTGACATCAATAAAGGCATAAGTGATAAAAGCGCGAGTTTCAGTCGGTATGGTGAATTATCTATTTGAAAGATTTCATGTGACAATTATTTCAGGATTATTTTTCCCAAGTCTAATAATAGAATTTCATTTTGTACGGATAAAAGAGTAAATAGTCTGAACGAGAAGTGTATATTTATTAGAAAGAGTTGGATATTAGTTAAAATCACTACGAATGATAAGGTTTTCGTCTTGTGAAAGCTGAAAAGTTTATTACATGTTGAAAAAATTTGGATAGATGAGAATATTGGTAACCAAAGCATTTGAACTAGACTAGTCTACATTGAGTAAAGACTTCCTGACTTTCAGTAATATACTGTTGTATGAATTGTGATGTGTTTCAAGACAGTGAGGTAATGTGATAGTTTAGAGCATTCGATGTTACATAAAATCAGAGTTGTTAAAGAGGTTAAAGCAGAAAATTGGGATCTAGCAAAATTATCCTTGTCGGTGTTGATATTGGGATGGAAATGAGAAGGATTATTCTTGAGGCCATGTCAGAAATATTTCCATGGCGGAAAGAGGAAAATGTGATGTATCCTATTGTTAAATGTTTGGCGAGATCTATAAATCATATATGTATTGAATGAATTCCTACTCATCAGATTCATGGAATTTTAGGTCTCTTTGATTGTTGGATTTCTTGGAATTCCGGTCTCCATTAAATCAAGTTGAGATCTGGGTTTTATGTCATGATATCATGGGAAATTGAGAAGGGTTGAAAATTTAAGAACAGTTGAGAGTTGAGACTGTAAGCTTTTAGATCATATGAGAAATTAAAGAGATGTATTGGAGGTACAGCCTAAGTGAAATTTCTTCGGCACCGAATATGAGATTAAAAGTGAAGACCACTTTTCTGGTAAGATTTTCGGGGACGAAAATCCCTAAAGGGGGGAGAGTTGTAATATCCTGATTTTGGGCCTAGTCGGAATAGTGGTTTCCTGACCACAAAATTTGAGATAGAAATAATTATTTTATGATTATTTTGAGGTTTATGATATGATTGCATGATTGTGTGAAAATTTCGTGAAGAAATTTTATGCATAAAGTGCTTAAATTGAAATTAGGGACTAAATCGAATAATTTGCAAAACTTGCATTCTAGAAGTTTCTAGTATGAAATTGTTTTGAAATATTAATTAGGAGGTCTTAAATAGCAATTTTACCAATTTCTAAGTCTATGGACAAAAATTAGACATGGATGGAATTTTTGGAAAGTTTAGTAGTAAGGGCATTTTGGTCATTTAGGGGTAAAATGAATTAAAATACAAAATTAAAAGCCAATTTTGCTCATCTTCAACCCCATGGCCGAATATAGCAAGGAGAAACCATGGCTAGGGTTTTTCAAGCTTCCAAGCTCGATTGTAAGTCCATTCTAGCCCCGTTTTTCAAGTTCTTTACGTTTTTGGAGTCCCGGTAGCTCGATTAAGCTTATGCTAGCAATAATTTAACCTAGGGTTTATATTTGGAAAAATACCCATGGGTGAAATTTGTGTATTTTGGTGTTTTATGATAGAATATGAGGTTTTAAATTATGTTAGACAACTTGTGATACTCGGTTTTAAGCGAAAACTAGCAAAAGTGCTTAATCGGTAAAAATACCTAATAGTCATAAGTACATGTTAGAGTGAGAATTTGATGTTGCCATAGAAGGGAAAAATGATCATCATGTCATAAAACATAAGAAAATAGGCTGAAGTTTAATTTACGAGCTTTGGGGCAAAAGTGTAAATATGCAAAAGTTTAGGGGCAAAATTGTAATTTTGCCAAAATAAGATTTTGGGTCAATTTGAATAATGTGAGTCCTAATTAGACTATATTTTAAATGATAGAGCAAGGAAAACTAAAATTTGGGCTAAAATGGAGAAAATACCAAGTTGTGGACGAAATGGTAAAAGTAGCCATTTTCGCATATGAGGTAAGTTCATGTGTAAATGTAGTAACATAATTGTCATTTTAAGCAATTTAATATTGTTTAGATGATATGATGCTGATTATTATCATGAAATATTATTGTTTGTGGTTATTGTTGAATAATATGTAATTATGTGAATTACTTGATGAGTATGAACTATCACCGAAGTATCAAATTCGATATTCCGTGGAAGATGGAAAAGATGAGTGATTGAGGAAAACGTCCGTTTGAACCTTAGGAATGTATTAGGATACAAGTGACATGTCACTAAGATGGTTGAGCATCCGAACTCGTTGAGTTGAGTCCGAGTTCACTTATGGATGCAAATGTCCGAACTCGTTGAGTTGAGTCCGAGTTCGTGAGATGTAACTAGGCATCCGAACTCGTTGAGTTGAGTCCGAGTTCACTCATGGATGCGAGCGCCCGAGCTCGTTGAGTTGAGTCCGAGTTCGCTTATGGGCGGGTTACATAGTAGCTTGGCTACATATGTGGCACTTATGTGCAAACTTTCCATGTATCCGAATTATATTCCGATGTGTTCAATGGGTAAAATTTTACTCAAGCGGAGGAATAATCGAGATGAAAGGGACGTATTGGTAAGTGTTGTGAAATGAATACTTTGAACAGGTATGTACTTAACCCTCGGGTTGAAAACTCGATATAACAACAATATGGTAAGATGATAAATGAAAATGTGATATGAATGTCTCGGTGATGATTATGCAAATGATGTTTTATGTTTGCTTATATAGTTATGTTACTTGCTATTTGCATGTGAACTTACTAAGCATTTATGCTTACTCCCTCCTTTTCATTCCTTGTAGTGTTGACAAGCCAGCTCGAAAATCGGAAATGGTCGGCGGCACGCTCACACTATCCGTATACCATCTTGGCATAATGGCTTGTATATTTTGAGTATGGCATGTATAGCATTATAATCATTTTGTGTATATGGCCTTATGATATGGTTATTGAGTGGTATGGAAATGCTTGGTAATGATTAGCCATTGGAATGGCTAATCATGATCATATTTGGTGTTATGTATGCTAAATTGCTAGCTAATCCATGGAAACCATGAAATAGGTAAAATTTACCATAAAATAGATTCAGACAGCAGCAGTGACGTGAGTTTGAAAAATCACTAAAAATAGTAGAGACACAATTAGATGATGAATAATATATGGAATTGAAGAATTATGAGTCTATTTTCATATGGATGGAACAAAACAGGTATATGAGTTATATTTTATGAGATGTTTAATTTTTTGTGAAACAGGGCCAGAGCAATTTCTGGATCCCCTGTTCTGACTTTGGAAATTCACCATAAATTTTTCAAAGATAATTAGAAGTCATAATTTATATGTACAAATTTCTTATTGAGTCTAGTTTTATTAGAAGCGAACGGTATAGTCATTGAGACTCTGTACAGGGAGATATTTGATTCGTAATACACAGAGGTCAGAGCAGCCAAACTATGAAACAGGGGAGACTTTAACTAATAAAATGTACTAATTTGCTTGACCAAAAATTCTATAAAACAATTAGTAAATATATATATGAGTCTAGTTTCAAGGAAAATTTACAGAATTGGATTTCGAGTTTCGTAACTGGAGATATGAATTTTTAAGCGACTATGACGCAGATTGTTAGCTTGACTGAAAATTTTAAAAATAAATTGTTTGAACTGTTTAAGTAATGAATTAAGTCTATTAACACCTCGTGTTCAACTCCGGCGACGGTCTCGGTACGGGGCGTTACAATTTGCCTCCTACTATTTTGAACCTTTTGCAGGATTTCCTAGACGTTTTCCCGAAAGAGACCCCGAGTGGGTTACACCCCTTCGCGGAATCGAGCACCAAATCGATTTCGTGCCCGGAACTGTAATCCCAAATAATCCTGCCTATAGAACGAATCCAGAAGAAACCAAAGAGCTACAAAGGCAAGTCAATGAATTGATGGAAAATGGCTATATTCGAGAAAACCTTTGTCCCTGTGCCATTCCAGTTCTATTGGTGCCAAAAAAAAGATGGTATATGATGAATGTGTGACGATTTTCGGGCCGTAAAAAAAATCACCATCAAATATCGACATTCAATCCCTCGATTAGACGACATGTTAGATGAACTAAGTGGAGCCAAACTATTCTCAAAAATCGACTTAAAAAGCGGATAGCACCAGATTTGTATACGAGAGGGCGACGAGTGGAAAACTTCTTTCAAAACGAAACACAGTTTGTATAAGTATTTGATCATGCCATTTGGCTTAACCAACGCTCCTAGTACTTTTATGAGGCTAATGAACCATGTTTTGAGACCTTTCATTGGTAAGTTGTGTGTTGTTTATTTTGATGATATTATCATTTATAGCAAGACGTTGGAAGATCATGCGTTACATTTCAAGACTATCCTTAAAACATTGCGTAAGGAAACTCTATTTGCTAATCTTAAGAAATGTACTTTCTGTTCTGATAAATTTATTTTCCTTGGCTTTGTGGTTAGCTCGCAAGGATTGGAAGTTGACCAAGAGAAAATAAAGGCTATTCAAGAGTGGTCGAGACCTATAACCATTAGCCAAGTTTGAAGCTTCCATGGGTTGGCAAGCTTCTATCGGCGTTTTGCGCCCAATTTCAGCACTTTGGCCGTGCCATTAACAAGCATGATTAAAAAGAACTCTGCATTTCGTTAGGGAGATGAGCAAGAAAGATCTTTTATTGAGATTAAAAACCGTCTTGCTAACGCACCTTTTCTTGCTTTGCCAGAGTTTTCAAAAACCTTTGAACTCGAATGTGATGCATCAGGTGTGGGAATAGGTGATGTTTTAACCCAAGATGGACAACCCATTGCCTACTTTAGTAAGAAGCTTAAAGGAGCCCCACTCAACTATCCGGTCTATGATAAGGAGATGTACGTACTAGTTCGGGCTCTTGAGACGTGGCAACACTATTTGTGGCCAAAAGAATTTGTGATCCATTCCGAACATGAAACCCTAAAATATATCAAAGGCCAACACAAGTTGAACAAGCGACATGCTAAATGGGTCGAGTATCTTGAATCATTTCCCTACATAATTAAGTATAAGAAAGGTAAAGATAATGTGGTAGCTGATGCCTTATCGCAGAGGTATGCATTACTATCCACCCTTGAATCGAAATTGCTTGGTTTTTCTTTCTTAAAAGACTTGTATGCTAACGATGCTAATTATTCTGCTTGTGAGAATGCTGCCTTTGAGAAATTTTATAGATTTGATGGGTTCTTATTCAAGGAGGGCAAGCTATGTGTTCCACAAAGTTCCGTTCGAGACTTACTTGTGCATGAAGCACATAGTGGAGGTCTCATAGGACATTTCGGAGTTAGTAAAACAGTAGCAACACTTAATGAACACTTTTATTGGCCTAAAATGAGGCGTAACGTGGAACGAGTTTACGAGCGATGCTTGGCGTGCAAACGAGAAAAATCAAGATTCAACCACATGGCCTCTACACGCCTCTACCTATACCTGAAACTCCTTGGATGGCTATAGCCGTGGATTTCATCCTTGGATTGCCTAGAACAAAGATCGAAAAGGATTCCATTTTTGTAGTTGTAGATCGGTTTTCTAAAATGTGACATTTTATTGCTTGTACTAAAACTGACAATGCCGTTCATATTTCTAACCTTTTCTTTAGGGACATCGTTCATTTACATAGAATTCCGCGGACCATCGTGTCAGATCGAGATGCAAAATTTTTTAGCCACTTTTGGAGGTCTCTATGGAGTAAACTCAAAACTAAATTACTGTTCTCAACAACCTGTCATCCTCAAACAGATGGACAAACTGAAGTGGTCAACCGAGTTCTTTCCATACTATTACGAGCTATCATTCGAAAGAATTTGAAATCACGGGAAGATTGTTTGCCCCATATTGAATTTGGCTATAATAGATCTACCCATACAACAACCAAACATTCACCTTTTGAAGTGGTCTATGGGTTTAATCCAATAACTCCTTTAGATTTAATTCCTTTACCTAATAACCAATTCATTCACTCTGATGCTAGGAAAAAGGCAGATTATGTGAAGAGACTACATCAAAAGGTGCGAGCTAATATAGAGGCGAGGACCGAGTCCTATGTGCAACGAGCACATAAGGGACGAAAGAGAATTTTGTTCAAACCAGGTGATTGGGTTTGGGTCAATATGCGCAAGGAGTGATTCCCAGCCCAACAGAGGTCCAAGTTACTACCTCGAGGCAATGGACCTTTCCAAGTCCTTGAATGCATCAATGAGAATTCGTATAAACTTGATTTACTAGGTGAATACAACATAAGTGCTAGTTTTAACGTTTCAGATCTGTCCCTTTTTATGCAGATTTCGACTTGAGGACAAGTCGCTTTGAAGAAGATGGGAATGATGTAAGCACGCCCAGGGATTCAACAGCTTCGAACCAAGATCTTATCGAGATTTTGAAAGGCCTAATGACCCGAGCACGAGCTAGGCGAGTTCAAGAAGTTGTTTCAGCTTTATTTGCTCGAATTTGGGGTGAACTTAATATCCATGTCAATGAGGAAGCTCGGACTAGCTTCCAAAAGAATCCATGCACCCTTATGCAAGCCGAATTCAGCTCCTTTCCAGCTACCCGAGCTCAACTCAGCTCCAATCAGCTCACTTGAGCTTGTTTCAGCTCGTTTGAGATCAATTCAGTTTCTTTCAGCTCATATTTTAAATCATTAAAATAAATTTAATGTTTTTTATCTTCATTTAGTTTATTACAGCTCATGACCGAATATCCTAGCTCAAGTCAGCTCATTAAATTGTTTTCACTCATTTGAGCTTGCCGAATTTAATATGTTAGCTAGTCTTTAATTAATTGTGTCCAAATTAGTTAGCTTGTTATTTAAGTTGTCTAGTTGCTGTTTTAAATATGTCCAGACGAATATACATTTGAATTAATGTGTTCATGAATGTTGTAGGTGCTGTTGAATGTAGAAGAGCATTTAAAGCTAGATGCATACACGGCTTGGTTCAATGCTTGGAAGGATTCATGTACGACCAGGTTCAAGGCTTAAAAGAATTCATGCATGACTTGTTACATGCATTTTGTGCTGATTGTTGGTTTCCCTAAACACCTATTCAGCCAAGGAGTAGCTGCATAATTAAGTTCCAAGATTATTTCAAGAATGATTTAGTTGCAGGGACAGCAAGTTACAACGTATGGGAGAATGCATCCATAACTTGCTACATGAATTGTTTGCTGCCCAATTGACTTCCCTAGGTGTTTATTTGGCCAAAAGACACTTCTTGAATGCCTCATTCATTCCATGGCCGAATTTAGACAAGCCATTGAACTGCCATACATTCATCATCATCCAAGTCAATTTCCAAATACATGAAGCTGCCCATTGGAATTACATTCAGCCGAATTTAGACCTAGCCTATTAATGAATATTTTCTAGATTATTTTAGCACATTCATGACTGAATTACTTAGTTCTTAAGCTAGACATCTTTGTCCATTCAGCTATCACATATTAGGCTATAAATAGTCTGTTTATTTCTTTGTAAAAGGACTTCTTGACAATTTGATTAATGAAACTTTGTTTTTGTGAGGTTACTTCCTCTCATATCTCATACAAGTTTCGAAGACTTATCTAGTTGTGCTAGTGGCGTCTATTGAGCTTCTTTTAGAACTTATCACCGTATTGGTGTGGCGTTCTCCTATCCAGCTATTTCATCCTTCACCTTAAACAATATAGGAACCGGGGTGACACTCCTTAGTGTTGAATCGCTCCTGACATTTAAGTTCGTTTTTCCATCTCCATACTCCTTATTTCTCTTGTTATCCCAAACTGAACCATCCACATATCATTTATCCTTGCTTTCCCTAGCTAAACCTATCATCCTATTAGCCCTCTTGAACCCCATCTTGCTATCATCAAGCCTACTAAGCCAATTCCAACAATTACACCATTCTTGCGAACAACTCTTCTCGAAGACGATCGGGCACTACGTGAATTCGACTCCAACTTTTTGAGCCGAATCACTTCAATGAATCTCTTTTACGAATTCACATATTCGTTGCATATTGTATGGTGTAAATAATTTTTATATCAGGTAATCAGAAGTCATATAATTTCATTGAGATTTAGCGCTTATAACGTGCTCAACAAGCATACGCTTTGAGTAATCCAGACTCTTTAAACGTTTCTTCAACATGTTTAGAATATTTTCCAACGTGCTTTCAAGGTTTTCTTTTGCAAATAAACCCTTCCCTGTGGCTATAAAATGACTCTCACATACCAAGCTTCATCATCTCTCAATCATATAATTTTTCTCCAATCCTTTTCATTTTTTCACTATAAATTATCTCTCAGTCTTAAAAATTTGGGTCGCTAAAAATATTTGGTTTATATTCGAGGTATTCTTGAGTTGTCGGTGATGCAATATCGCTTCGAGCCACACACATTTCATATATCATGTCGATATGTGATCATTGCCTTCGAATTTTATCCTAGGGAAGTTAGTTATAGGGTGATTTTGCTTTCTCTGGTCAATGGTGGAAGTCAACGTGGAGGCCTTAATCGATGGTCGTTATGCGGTAATAGATCGAGGTATAACGAGGGAGTCAGTTGACGGTCGTTACGAGGACACAAGCTTAATCTTTTCGAATACCTAAAATGATGCCTTATAAATATCATACAGAAGTTTGAAGGCATATTCATACAGAAAAAAATATGGAGCTTTTAGCTATAATCGGTGTAATTTTTTTCTCTATTTCCAAGCAATCAATACCTTGAACCTTCCTTCTTATTCGAAGGCCAACACCATCGTGGACGCAAGAAGACTCTCAAGTAGGGAGCGGTTGTTATGATGCAGTAAAGATGATGCTCCTTTCGGAGCGACAACAGTTGTCGTTATTACACAACCTATTAATAACTACAATCACTGCTGCGTCGACCCAAGTTTGACCTCTACTGTGCTGGAACTTCTGTTCTCCTCTTGAGAGCCCTCTTGTGTCCACCTTGGTGTCAACCTTTGACCAAGAATAAAAGGTTAAAGATACCAACTACTTGGAAATAAAGAAAAAAATTACATTAATTACACCAAAAAGTCCCCAAAGTTTTTTCGTATGATTATAGTTTCAATATTATGTATGGTATATATAGGGCATTATTTACCAATATCCAAAAAGCTTGAAATCCAGACCGCGTAACGACCCCACCTGGCCCCCTAATTATACTCGAATCTGTGACCGTATCACGACCGCCAACTGGGACCTTCACTTTAACTTCGACCTCTGATCGTATCAAGCCATGTCGCCCCCAAAACCTGATTTCCTCATGATGGATTTCTTAGGTGATGGTCCTATCTCGCCATGACATTGAAATGTATGTATACTAAGGCACGTTATCACATCCCAACCCCCAAATTTTATATGTATTTTATAAAGTTAAAACAAAAAAAAATTATATTATTTAAATCTTAAAAATTCTAAAGTTATAGCCGCAAAGTATATTATAAAAAATTATTTGCATGTTATAAAAGTGCTATAAAATACTCATTTATAAAAAAAATGACCAAAAAATAATATACTTATTTATAGAAAAATATTATAATTTTTTCATAGCTTATTTCTAAAGTTATGATAAAAAATTATATTAATAAAAGTTATTGGACATTTTATAAATTTTTTAAATGTTATACATTATGAATTTTATATTATTTTAAACTTATTTTGTGTATAATAAAAAGGGATATAACTAAGTATAAGTTTTTCTTCAAATTGAGTTTGTTTAAGTTTTTATAATTAAAACTGTGAAGTCAAATATTATGTGATAAATGCTAGTTATTTAATCGTGAGGATATGATACCATTTAAGATAATAGAACTAGACATAAATACAAGAAACAGCTCACAAACTTTTTAATTTGAGATATTCAAAGCTTTGTAATGTGATTGGGAGGACATTTGTTATTCTATAAATAATTTCACATATTAACAACATCATCTTGATATAACATTAAAAAAAAAGGATGGATTATACTAGCATTTTGCATAGTTTATAACTTCATTCATAGATGAACTTAGGGCGATCCATACTTTAAAGAATACATGAAAGAAAGAGATCTTGATAATACTGATTCTACAAATTCAAATGATGAACTCAATTAAAAATCAAAGGATAATGATAAAGAGTATATGTTAAACGTTAAAGAGGAAATAACCTAACAAAAATAAAATGCTAGAGCAATTAGATAAAATTGAATGTGATGTAACCATATTATCAACTACCTTCTTGAATTAATATATTGCATATGATGATTTTATTTTATCTTTTGTTACTTATTTAGAAAAATTTTAATGTATTGATAATTTATTATAATAATTAATATTTAAAAAAATATAAATAATGTAACTATGTAATTACAATTTGTATTATTAAACATGACATTAAAAATAATGATGTAATTACACTCTGTCAGCCAAACATGTCTAGAGAATTACAATTCATTGTAATTATAAGAAGGGTAAAGTACACCAATAGTCACTTAACTTTGATTTCAATAACAAAACAATCACTCAATTTTCAACTTAGTCACCCAACTTTCAAAAAATAAAAAATCAATCACTAATATTATTGAAAAATTATAAATCAGTCACTCACTAACATTTTTCATTACAGGTCTAACAGGATAGATGACATGACCAATTAACTTGCCACGTTGGACATGAGGAACAGAATAGTCTTCTTCTTCTCCTCTCCTTCTTCAACTAACCATCAAAAGTAAAAAATTACCAAACAAAACCTATGGCATTTTTAAGGTAACTAATAATTGCCACTGCCATAGCCACTATCGTTGCTCTGCCTGCTGCCTTTGTTTTTTCTTCTTCTTCTTTCTCCTCCTCCTCATCCTCTTCTCACAATTCTTCTCATTTCCCCAAGCAACAACTTAATTTCTTTTTCATTTACACTCAATAGTCCTTTCTATTTAATCCCCATTATTTTTCTCTTCTTTTTTTGATTTTTGATTTTTCATTTTAATTTCCCTCCCTTCCCAGACCTTATTAATCAGTAAAATTGAAAAAAAAAAAACAGAAACCCAACCAGCCGTTGTCAATAGTGGTGAAAGTGAAACCTGAATTCTAAAATCAATCCCTTCTTTCTTTTTCTTTTTTTTTGTGTTCTATATATAGAATAATGTTATTTGGTAGAGTTTAATTTTGAAGTTGAAGTTTTGGGTTTTATTAAGAAAAAACTGGAAAAGTTTTTGAGTTGGCAAAACCAAAGCAAACTCCACTTCTACTTACTTTCTCCATTTCTTTAAAAACTGTAAACTTTAGAGGAAACTCAAGCAAGAAGATTCAACAATGAGACAATCTCTCCAATTATTGTCAGACAATCTCTCCAATTATTGTCTTCCTTGTAAGTCTATGACTTCTGGTAAAAATATCGGTTACTTCTCTTTTTGTATAAGTTTGGTCTGTATATGTATTTTTTTTAATGTTTATTATCTAACAACAAAAGTTCTCAATTCATTGGAAATGGCTAAAATAATGAAATGAAGATGGGATCTACAAATTTTCTTTTATTAGAAAAATAAAATTGAATGTTTGTTGTAGCCATTGCTAGAGGTATTGTCTTCTGTTTCATTTCCGGTAATGATCAGTATCTAAGAGTGAGGGATTAGACGTCATCTCCATCTCTTCTCCTACTCTTCTTCTTCTTCTATTGCCCAATTAGAGTTCTTATATTGGGTTGTTTAAACGACAACATAAACTCCAACATGCCAATTTAATGTTAAGTCAATTTGTTATTACGTCCGTAACGAAAAATGATTACTAAAACTAATTTATTATTTTTTAAAAGTTACGTGATTGAGTTGAAAGTTGAATGATTGTTAGGGTACTTAAACCTAACTGAAAAATATAATTACTACCCTAATAATTACATTTTCATCCAATAGTTATATGATGTCTAAATATACCTTAAAAATTTTTCTTAATGAAACAAAACACAACATAAATACAACATAAATATAACATAAATATAATCTGAGTCTAGTTTTACTTAGGCCAAGAGTAATATTCAAGTAAAGCCCTTCTAATAATGACTAAGATTTAAACTTGATCCAAATGCTTTGAGAAAAAATCCATGTTCACTTCTTTCAATCATTTGTTGGTAAAATATTTATATTTTATATTATAAAATATTTATAAATTGTAATATATATTTATTTTTGATATATTAATATAAATGTTTTAATAATATATTAAGAATATTATTTAAATTTTAAAATCATTATGGTTAAAATTTATTACTAAAATAAATTTGTAATATTAAATAATTTAATAAAATAATAAATTGAATTAATTATATTATTAAATACAAATAATAAATACGTATGTATAGTAATATTGAACATTATAATATTTTATTTTAATATTTTTAAAAAATAATATTAAATATTTATTATTAATATAATAATATTAGGTTGAATTCAATTTTTATATAAAAATAAAATTATGAATAAATAAAGTCTTTTCCAAAAAAATCAACCTATACTTTTCAAAAAAATAACTTCATTTATAAGAAAAAAATTCGCTTATATTCTATTACTATGTAAGTCATTTTTCATTTACCAAATTATTTCCTATAAAACAAACATAAAAAATTGCAAAGAAAAAAAAATATTTTTCATAAGTTATTTTCCACACACCTTAAATTCAAACATATTTTTCATTAATTTAGAAATAAAATATTTATTTTGTATTATAAAAATTTAAAAAGTAATTAAAAGTAAAATTTAATTTTAAATAATTACAATTTATTAACCATTACCCTAAAACCAAAGCAAACCAAATGCAATAAAAGCCAAATAGATATCATGATAAGAACTACAATATCTGTACTCAACAAATATATAGTCTTCATAATTGTAAAATTTTGCACTTAATCCCTAAGATATTATCTGCTTTGTAAAATTTAGAATCTGGTTGTTGAAGTGTTGAATCGATCACATCATCAGCTTTCAGTTTGACCAACTTGTTCTAGTCAATTGAATAAATTATTAAAAGAATAAAATAGAAAAAGTTGAATTCATTGATCCAATCTGTTATTTCACATTAATACTCCGACTAATTCCCAATCTAGTCTGGTTTTGAAAACAGGGCATAATAGGCACCTCACATGCTTAAATCTCTACATGTATATCATAATTGATCATCAAAGTTTTTCAATATGAGATAGAAGAGTTGCAACAACTATTTGCACCATAGAAGAAAAACTCCAATCCGTATTTCTACATCTAGATCAGTTATACATATTGACAGAAAACAGGAATAAAGATTCCATTCATAATAACCAAAATTAGAAACTTTGATGAACATATATCATAGCAGTTAGCATGAGTTAAGTTTAGAACTTACTGCAACAAGGACTAGTATCAATGCCAGTCTACTATTCCACCAAAGGTTGTGGAGCCAACCCCTTCCCATACTTCGCCATAGCCAACTTCCTCGCTGTCCACGCCTTCCATGTCACAGTCCCACCACCCACTACCATTTGCATCTGCCACCATGGTAACAAAACATTCAAATTTCTTACTTTTACTATCAAACAACAACCAAAGCTTACGCCTTTTTCATCATTTTGAAGTATTTTCACCGTTTTCTTTTTCTTTTTTTCAAATTCTGTTAGGCATAAATTAAGTCCGAATAGTATAGGTATAAGAGATGACTAACTGAACAGAAATTTGAGAAATTAGAGCATTAACTATTACTTACAGTGATTATAATGGGGCTTTGGTTTCTTGTTGCTTGTAGAACACTCCTTTCTTCCACTTTTCTTTATGTTTTGTGGATCATCATCACCTTCCTCTCCCAGGACTAGAAAAGACTTCCGTGTTCTTCTTTGTTCATCTACTCCTGATAATCCACACAAAGTCAACCAAAATTTTATAACTCCTTATGTAAATCAAATTCCAAACAGTTAACAGTTATGTCAAATTCATCAAATTTCCTATATGGCAATAAGAGATGTTGCAAGCAGGGTGTAACTGAGTGGTGCTGAGCTCTAGCTATAAGAAGTGGAGCTCAAATTTGACTCAGAATTCGAGGCTCAGATACTTTATTCCAACTCCTCAAAATTCAAACTTGATTTGGGATAAATTTGAACTAGTTATTTATTTAATAAATAAGGAGCTAGATTCTCGTACTTGACTTTAAGTTCAAGTATTTGTGCTTCAACTCGAATTTGATATAAAACTTTCAAAAAATAATTTCGAAGCTACTCAAATCAAGTATCAAAATACTCATTCAGTTGCTCAAACTACTCAATCTTGAGTCAGTAGAATTAGAAAAAATTTCAAGTTGGAAATTGAATAACTTGCAAACATACTTACAACCAAACTGAAAACAGAAATCTATGAAGGTTGATAACTCATCATCACATATTTCCACTTGATTCGAACTCTTTATTTTCCTTAAAATATTTTGTCCAACATTTTTATTAAACACATATTCAAACGTTCATATACATATGAAAAACTTCAAAGAAATGAATCATACTCAAGTGAAAACACATGTAGATATCTAACACCAACCTTCGAGTCTAAATGATAAAATTAACACATCATTTTTAAGTGACATCTGAAGCTAATTAACACATCTTTTTTTATTACTTGCAACCTATTCTTTGCAAATGTAAAGCATAGTTTTTCATATTAAGGTTTCTCGCTAAAAAAAACAAGAAAAAGTAGAACACACAGCATTGAATACCTTCAAACGGATTCCGTCTTTTTCTTGAATTTTCTTCTTCGCCAACAACGCTTGAACTTAATACAGTATCTATTTTCTCAGAGTTATCTTGCTTGAACTGCTCAAAAACAACTTTATTAAGACCATCAATTTTCTCTTCTTTCTTCCTTTCGTTCTGCTTGTCAATAGATTTCCCTTCATTTGAAGATAATAGCGATGAAAAAGGCCTTGATTTCTCCTACCAAAATTTGGGGTATTGTTATAAAATTCAAAAGAAACAAAAACCATTTTCTGGGTAACTAAAATGGTGAAAAAATACCTGAACAGTTTTGGGAATACCAGAATTTCTGGGTAGCTTTTGATTTAGAAAATCTGATAATGATATAAGCTTCTTCGAATCTTTGCAACGCAAATCTTTCTGTACTTCCTTGGAACTAAATTCGTAAACAATTTTTTACCCCCCAAAACAAACAGAAAATTAGAATGGAACTCTAAAAACGAAAGAGAGAAGAGAGATAGGATTGATTCGAGTTTTGCTTACGAATGGGTACGACGTGAGAGAAACGATGAAGCAATAGAATACTGTCCAAAACCCCTAGTCGGAGTTTGCTTTGAATTCATTCTTCTTTTTCCCCTACTATTGTGCTTCAATTTTTTATTTTTATTTAATTTGATCTGTATGTTTTTTCGATTTTCTCTTTCTGGGTTTTGGCGCCAAATGTTTTTGAAATTTTCAAGTTGTTTCTGCACTCGCGGTAAAAACACTAGTAGAAGGAGTTAGAAATAATAACCACTGTTTCAACAAAGTTTACTATTCAACCTAATTAAATCCAATTATTTAATTAAAATATGCTGTTTTTAGGATGTTCAGAATTAACCGATCGAATCATTCTAATTCGGTTAATCAATTTAATTTGGTCGGAAGTCAATTAACATTTTTTAGAATTTTACTTAACGGTTAATTCCGTTTGAAATTGAATAATTAATCAAATTAACCGAACTTAATAATATTAGGCTATTACTAATTTGGTTAACTGAAATATTTCGTTCGATTAATTTTTTAAAAAATTTTGGTTTAATTAACAATTAAAGAATTAAAAAATTTTATTAATACTAATTCAGTTCAGTTAATCATTTGAACACCCCTAACTGTCCTTATACTTTTATTACAATTTTAAAACATTAAAAAAATATTTAAAAATTATAATTTAATCATTTAATACTTTCTGTTAAATTTTACTTACTGACGCCGGAATTTGTCGAATGCCCCCCATGTTAAATAACCAAAAATTAAAAAAGTTTTAGTAGCTTTGGAAAAAAAATAATGCTCTCAACTTTGCAAAATTCCGATAACAATGGGTAGGGAGTCGCTCACCCCGACAATGATCGAAATACCAAAAAAGTAAGGTTTAAAGTGAACAGTGTTGAGGAAGACACTTCTATGGCTGTGGATCACGAACCACAACCAAGTATGACATGGAAAGAAAAATTGTTGGGGGGCCATGGTGCTGCTTCTGAATCTGTTCGTGATGGGCCTTCTGCAGATAATGAGAATGAATTCGAACTACTTGAAGGGGACGTCAATATGTCAATCATTGATGGGATTCCTGCTATCGATTTTTTGGATCGTGTAAAGGAAATCTTCTTCAAAGAAATGGAGTTGACTATCATTGTTAAGCTTCTAGGACGAAATATCGGTTACAACGCACTTTATAATTGAATCATTTTCCTTTGGAATCCTGCAAATTCTATTAAGATAATGTATATTGCTAATGGATATTTTTTGGTGAAATTTCAGGATCCTAATGACTATAACAGAATTTTATCTCAGGGTCCGTGGACAGTTTATGGTCAGTATCTGACCGTACAACCATGGACTAAACATTTCAGCCCCTTGCAACCTTACCCGAGTGTTGTGATAGCGTGGATACGATTGCCTAATCTCCTGGGATATCTTTATAAACGGAAGATCATCGAAGCCATCGGGGGCCTCATTGGGAAGGTGGTTAAACTGGATGTGCAGACTGACAATCAGATGAGGGGTCGGTTTGCTAGGTTAGCTGTGTATCTTAATCTTAATAGACCTTTGGTTTCGCAGGTCCTTGTTGACAGAATTGCTCAATGTGTTGAATACGAAGCCCTCCTGACCGTGTGCTTCGCTTGTGGTAAGTATGGTCACGTAAAGGAGATGTGTAATTCGGCTGTGTCAAGCCAAAACCTCACGGGACTAGCGAACAAGACAGACAAACCTCATGCCGATCTAACGACCGTGGCGGAGTACTCTACTTCGGTGGACAGCATAGATGGGGAAAAATCAATTTCTGTTAACAGAGAGAAGGGCCCAGAATTTAGGCTGTGGATGTTGGAAGAGAATAAGGCTTCACGGCGAGGAAAGAGAGATTCCACGACGGCGATTTCAGTGAGGCAAGCTAAATACCCATCTGGGTCTAGATTCGCGACGCTATTAGTGGGAGAAGACTCAATCACGAAATCTGGGCAGTATTTGATCATGGAATTGAGACAGGATTCAAACATTAAATCTGGACAGTCAGCTGAAGGATTTTTAGGGATTTCTTTAAATGGTGTTTCAGCTGCAAATTTAAAGAAATTAGACTCCAATGGCATTAAAGAAGTCAATAATTATTTTATGGCTACAGGCCAAAGGAAAAGCAAGAGTTTGAGTCTTTCTAAATAACCCGATTTGAAGGAATTATTGGGAAATAATGTGAATAACATTATGGGCCAAAAATCCAAAGTTTCTTTGGACAAAAATTTAGGAAAAAGGCCTATGGGGTCAGAGGGTGACGTGGGTAAAAATGGGGCAACTTTTGATAATTTCTCTAATCCTAACTTATGCACTTCTGAAATTGCAGGTTCAAAACAGCAGAATTTATTTAAAAATGTTTCTGTAGGAGATGCTATTAACCAGAACAAGTTGGACGCTAAAATGCAGGAGAACAATGAAGCTGGAGTTTTGGAAAAAATTAAATCACATTACAACCTTGTTTTTTATGAATCTGAGGGTTTTATAGTACCTAAATCGGAAAACACTCTCGATCCAGGTAAGCACTCTACTGTTAGTTTCAATAAAAATATTAATTCTATGCAGCAGGATAATTCAGAAACAAAGTCTATGGAATTTCTGGAATTGGGTCAGAATTCAAAGCCTAATGGTCCCAAAAAGAGAAGAAATAGTGGCAGAGAAAGTGGTAGTCAAAATACTAAAAAGACTTATTTCGCCCTACGAGATAGAGGGAATTGTTTTAAATCTTCTAGAAACACGCATGTTCCTCTAGCTGAGTCTATGGTGGCAATGGCGGAGCTTTTATCTCCTCAAGTTCTAGGCGTGAATTCGAATATCGAGGTTGATGGTGCAAACTCAAAATCAGATTGCAACATCGATCCTGAAAATCAAGTATGATACCCTTTTTATTAATTTTTTTAAAAATGAATATCACTATCTTTTAATGAAATTGTCAGGGTTGTGCAAACATTAAATTCCCTAGAATTTTTTGGGAATATAACACGAAGTATAAACCAGATATTGTTAGCTTGCTCGAACCGAGAGTTAGTGTTACAAGGCTGACAACATTATAGCTACGTTAGGATTTCAGTTTTCCCACTGTGTGGAGGCAATTGGCTTTTCAGGGGGTATTTGGTTAGGATGGTGGGATTCTGTTCGACTCGAAGTAATTCGTAGCCATCCGTAATTCATTTTGTCTCGAGTTTGGCACTTGTCTACATCGCATCCAGTTTTTATTGCTTTTGTCTATGGTAGCCCTAATAGACAGAGGTGCCAACTTCTTTGGAGTGAGTTGAAGAACTCTATACCTCGTGGTCAGAGCCTTTGGATTTCTATTGGTGATTTTAATGCAATCTTATCCTCTTCTTAGAAATCCAGAGGCCTTTTAAGGGGAAGGAGGTGTCCGCATTTTGGTGACTTTATTACTTTTGTTGAACTCCATGACTTAGGGTTTAGAGGACCTCCCTTTACTTGGCATAGGGGGTTTCTGTTTGAAAGGTTAGATCGTGCTCTGGGAAATGAAGCCTGGTTACGAAATTTTCCTGATTGCATGGTTACTCATCTCCCAAAGATTAAATCAGATCATCGTCCTCTTCTTTTGGTTCTAAATCCAAGTCATTCGCTTCCTCGGGGGAGGCCTTTTAGATTTTTACCTGGTTAGGTTGAACATCCTGATTTTGAGGGCTTCCTTAAAGAAAAATGGGACTTTTCCGGAAATATAGCTGAGACCCTTGGAAAATTCACTCATGAACTCAAGGATTGGAATTAACATGTCTATGGGCACATTACCACTCGTAAAAGAGATCTCTTCAAAAGAATTGCTAACATACAAAGAGAAAGGGATTTATCTAGCTCCATTCATCTAAACCATGTCGATTTGTCTCTCCGTCAAGAGATTGAGGATGTTCGTCACCATGAAGAGCTTCTTTGGAAACAAAAGGCAAGGTGTGACTGGTTAAATCTAGGGGACCGGAATACAAAATTTTTCCATACTCGTACTTTGCAGAGAAGGAAAAACAATCGCATTACCGCTATCCGAAATGCTAAAGGGAATTGGATTTATGATCCGGAGGATATTGAGGATGAGGCAAATGAGTTTTTTTAGAAACTGTAAAGGGAAATTCCAGCTACTTTGGGAAATTTGCCTTCTAGTGGCTTCCCACAACTTGATCCAGTGGACATTAGTTTCTTGGGGAGATTGGTTTCAGATACAAAGATCAAGGAGGCAATGTTTGATATGGCGCCTCTTAAAGCTCAAGGCAGTGATAGCTTTCATGCCCTCTTCTTTTAGAAGCATTGGGACATTCTAGGGGAGGCGGTTTGTGACTGGGTTCGTAAGGTCTTTGAAGGAAATTCTATTGATTTTGATTTGAATAACACTTTGATCGTTCTTATCCCGAAGATCCAGAATCCGAAAACCTTCAGTCAATTCCGGCCTATCAGCCTTTGTTCGGTACTTTACAAGTTGACGATAAAGATAATCGCGAATAGATTTAAACATATTTTCCCTAAAATTATTTCTCATGAGCAGTGTAACCTTGATCTCTTTCGGACTTGGTTATCTAAAGATGTGATTCAGGCCATTAAGGGCGTCCCACCTCCTCAGCATTCTGAAGGTCCTAATAAAATCTCTTGAAGCCATACTTCGTCTGGGGACTTCTCTATTAAATCTGCTTATAAAGCACTTAATGAGGGGGACTAGAACCCGAGAGATGAGAAATGAAAGATTGTGCGGAAGAGCCCTGGACCTCAGCATGTTCGCATTTTCATTTGGACTGTTTTACAGGGAAGAATTCTTAGCAATGCCGAAAGAGTCAGGAGAGGATTTTCTGATGATCCCTCTTGTCTTATTTGTGGACATCACTCAGAAGATTCCTTACATATTTTACGTGATTGTCCTGCTGCTAAGGATATTTGGGCTCAGGTTAATCAAGGTAAGTATATTTCTAATTTTTTTTCAATTCCCACTCAAGACTGGATTCTTCTTAATTTACAGGTAAATAGGTTGATCTATGCGGGAAGAGCTAATTGGGCTTGTTTATTTGGTCTTCTATATTTGGGCTCAGGTTAATCAAGGTAAGTATATTTCTATTTTTTTTTCAATTCCCACTCAAGACTGGATTCTTCTTAATTTATAGGTAAATAGGTTGATCCATGCGGGAGGAGCTAATTGGGCTTGTTTATTTGGTCTTCTTATGTGGCATATTTAGAAAAACTGCAGCTTATACATCTTTCAAGGCAAACCGTGAAGCTCTAATGAAATTGTTCAATGATTCGTTAGCTGGGCGATTCAACTTCACTCTGGTCCTCAGGAAGTCCCTTTCGCCTGTCTTAGATAATTTTCTGAAACACGCCTCACTGAAGAGCGAGTTTTTCTCAACACCGACGGAGCTGTGCAACTTGATACTGGACTTGCTGCAACTAGGGGCATTGTTCGTGATAAAAAGGGTAATTGGATTGCTGACTTTCATAGATTTATCGGTAAATGCTCAGTTTTTGATGCCGAGATTTGGGGCATTTTAGATGGACTCAAACTTGTTCAAAGACGAGGACATGATCAAGTTATCATTCTTTCTGATTGTTTGGAAGTTGTTAAAGCCATTATTGGAAGTTCATATACATCTTCTAACTCTGCTCTAGTCAGGCGTATTCATACCATTTTATCTCAAGAAACTCAATGGATTCTAAGATTCATCCCAAGGGAACAAAATCAAGTTGTGGATTGTCTAGCTAAGCAAGCGTTGATTGAAAAAGCCAATATGCAAGTGTTTGATGTCCCTCCTAAGTGGTCTCACGGTTTTATTGATCGAGACAAGCTTATGAGTGATACACTCACTCAATCCTTGTTTTTGTAATATTCTAAGTTTTTATTTTCTCACAAAAAAAACCAAAATTTCAATTTTCTTTTATTTGTGAATATCGAATTCAATTTTATGCTAATATTTATTAAATTTTGAATTATTACTAGTTTCTATTCGATTTAATTTCACATTTTCAATTTCCGAGTTCCTCAACTTGGATCAATTTTGGTCTTTGGCACATTAATTTCAAATTTTATAGGGACACGAAATTTAATTTATTGTGTAATTTAATATATGAATTTTGATTTTGATAAATTATGGTTTAGATGTATACTTGAAATTTTAATTTTGATTTAATTATACATATTTAAGGAAAAATACATTAAATTATTTTTATATTAGATAAATATAATTATTTGTGTATGCAAGATATAAACATAAACTGATGTAATATCAATAATTGTATTAATAATTTATGATAATTAGATCAAATTAAAATTTCATATATAAAATTGTACAAATTCAAAATTCATAACCAAAGATTACATCTTGGTACCTTAACAATTCTTAATCTAATTCCTTTGTCTTCTTTTTCTTGAATGATGAATAGATGAGAAGAGAGATTATGAGACCAAAGAAAAAGAATTGAATGATTTGAAAACTGAGTAGAAATTTGAAGTTTAAAAGATGTAAGAAGAAAAAAACAAAAAGCCTAATGGTGGAATAGATGAGAAAATGAAAACCTTAAATGAGAGATTTTTGGGTAAGAGTTGTACAGTTAATTAATTTATTATGCTGATTGATTCCAATAAGATAATTTTATTAGTATAATGGAAAATTCAAAAGAGAAAGTCATATTGCATTTATTTTAAATAAAATTAGTTTTTTATCTTGATTATATGTATAAATTAAAATATATTTAATTATTTTTTACATTTTTAAATGAAGTTTTAGAAACTTTTATCAAAATTCAAATTTTTACTTGAAATAAATTTTATTGATATTTTTGCTTAAATAAAATACAATAAAAATATATTTAATTTGTATATATGTTTAATTAATACATTGTAATGTGTGTTGTTAACATATTTTAACCACTTTTAAAATTTTTTATGTTAATTTTTTTTTGTAATTTTTTGGTAAAATAAATCTTCATCAGGTGGGACTCATGATTATACCTTAAAAAATTCTCTCAGAAAAAAAATTTTGTCCTATCAAATTAAACTATAATTACAAATGAATTATTATTGATGTAGAATTAATACACTAATAGCATAAACTTGTCAATTTTGACTCAAAATTTGAAAGTTTGACTCAATTAACCTAATTTTATTATAAGAAGTTAACAATTTGAATTTCATCCAACTCAAACTCGAAATAATTAAAATAAGTAACTCAAAGTGACCCAAACTAAATTAAATAAATGTTTTAAAAAATTAATAAAAATAATACCTATAAATTAAATTATTATTTTGTTTTAATTATAACTTGTAAATGTAATTATCATTGTTTATGATAATACCATATGATATTGATAGCAAATTCCAAAAACAATAAATACTTAACAGAAGTTGATTAAGTTTTAGCTCAATTGGCATCGACATTGTTGTTAGTGCAAGAGAACGTGGATTCAAGTGCGCTGAAGTTATCTAAGGTTGGTAAGGGGTTATGGATAGTTCTGGACATTGAATCAAAAAAAGCATATATTATAAGAACATATGATGAGATTAATGTTAAAAAAATAAATATTTAACAGGAAATTATATTTTATATATTTATTCCCAAGTAAAATTAATAAAGTGAAGAGAAATTATCAAAATGCAATACAAAATTCCAAAATTATTTATATATTTCAAAATCTCCAAACTTTTTATTTTGATTTTATTTTACTATAAAAAATTGAAATTTTATTTTGATTTTAATTTTGATTCTAATTTATGTAAAAATTCTAAAGAGATTTTTGACAATTTTTTTATATGTGTTTTAAATTCTAAAAATCTGATTGATTTTCTTCTTATCCCACAAATTATTAACAAATTTTTAATTAAAAATAATGTAATTAACGAATAACATCAAAACTTGAGATTAAAAATATTATTAACAATAGAATATTTATAGCGAACATTTAATGTAAATAAAAATAATTATTTTTTTCTATTAAAAAAGTTTTACTTTTTATGGTTTTATATACCATGGATTAATTAATTTAAATTGATAATAATTTATTATATTTTATTTCAAACTTATTTAGGATAATTATTAATTTTATAATAAATTTAACCAATTAAATAATTACTAACTTTGACTTAATTTTATTTTAAAACTAAAAAATTAAACTTTATCGACTTTAAGAGCTTGTTTGGTTTGGTGTATTGGCTAAGCCAATACACCCCTAATCGGTGGGGCCCACCTAATACCAATCTAAGACGCCGTTTGGTTGAGCGTATTCCTAATACGCGTCTATCCCCTTACTTCCCTAATCGGTGAAAAACACCGATTTCTACTCCCCCCCTTATTCTCAGATTAGATGACCCTACCCTAAACCTTCCCTCTTTTACCCCTAATCGATCCCCTCTGTTTCTCTTCCGTTTCCCACCTTCATCCGAATTGCTTCCTTGTTTCATTACTTTTTCCCAGTATTATTTTCTTCCCTTTTCTGCCGATTTGCTCCCCCGATTATTTTCTTTTCTATTTCGGCCGATTTGCTCACAGTTTCTGCCGATTTGCGTCATCGGTTAGTCTATGTTTCGCGATAGATTAATATCCTTTGCTATTGTAGATGAAAACCAATACTTTCGAGGTAAATATGATCTATTGTTTTTATCTAATCGGTTTCCCCTTTTGCTTTTTTCAGGTTCTTCATTGTGCCCCGATTTGCTAATAGGTTAGTTTTAGCCAAATTTATTCCGTTTGTATTGCATGTTGAATTGAAATGTGTTTTCTGTTGTTGGTTAGGCTTAAGAAATGCATGCCGTTCGAAGTTGTTCTCTCTTCTCTGCTAATCTTCGATTTCTGTTTGTTCTGTTGTAATTTTCGAGTCCTTTTCTGATCTTCAAAACCGCGAATGAGATTTCTTCCAATGTTTGTTTGTTTAAGTGCCTGAACTGAGTAGCAAAAATAGGTAAGATCATTGAGTTCTTTTGGTCCTCTGAAAGTAGCAAAAATAGGTAAGAATGCTGCTCAAGTTTTGTCAATTTGATTTGCCTTTTGCATCTTGCTCACTCTTGATGCTCTATAAGGAAAAGAAAGAGACGGAAAATGGGAGTCAAAGTAAATGGAAATTGTATTGAGAAATTGTGGTGGTAGAGACTAAAGAGAGTATTAGTGGTTATAAGAAGGTGGGGAACTGAAAGAGCGTCAATACTGAGGAAAGGCTTAAAACTTGATATGCAAGTGATTATAGGTATAGACCATAAATCCATGAGATAAATTGAGCTTCTAAATATATCCGTACAACAGAAAACCCTAATAGAACCTTAAAGCAATATCCATTATTCATCCTTGTTGGAAGAGATTGTCTTTAGAGTTAAATTGCATATACCCCTCCTTCCTTGAGTCAAAATAGATGACCTTCCCAATGAACAGAGATTATGTCATTGATCTAGAATTAAAAAGCTCATCACCAAGTTATTTCAATCCATCAACTTATTGCAATCACTAAAACACTTGTAAGGTGTGTAATGGAAAAAACATAAGGCTCAAAGATGTCCGATGAAATAATTTAGTGTTAGAATTTGCAATTTGTGTATCCAAGGCTTGTTCATTTGTTTTCTGTGTCATAATCATGTTTAAGGTGTCATGTATTTATTATAAGTTTTGACATTTTAAAAATAAGTGGTGTTATATTGATTTTGATATGCTTTTGTGCTTGTGTAATATTGTATTTTAGCTATTTTTCTTGTGTCTGTTTAGTAACAATATTATCTCTACTTTTGCCCATAAATTTTGTCGTAGTCTGGTTTTATTTTGTGAAACTTTTTGATGTTGAACAAAAGTTTCCAAATCTTTATTGAATTAAATTAAATTATCATTCATCTAACTAAATTACTTCCGACTCATTCAGACAATAATAGTGCCTCAAATCCTCTTTTGTTTGTTTGTTCTGTTGTAATTTGGTCATCTGAAAGTAGCAAAAATAGGTAAGATGAAAATGTTAGATGATAACGAATGTTCAAAACAATTTATAATGTTAAGAATATTGAATTTCATGCTGAGTGCAGATCAGTGAAACTAGAAGCTGTTAGATGCAATTTGTGTAGTCTGGCTTTGGGGTTTAGGGGTGAAGATACTGATACTGGTACTTAGAGGTCTTTCATGTATTCCATTTTTTCTAAATAGTTAATTAGGATGAACAGAAATATGATTTTTTTAAGATTTTAAACATTTTGGAATTTGACAGCTTGTTATTGATTGAATAGGATGTTTGATATGAGTAAGAATTTCTATTTTCTTTTTGTGTTTTAATCTATGAATTTGGGCAAAATATGAATTTGAGTCATATGTATATAACTACTTTGTTGTAAATTACGAATAAAATTTGATATTTTCAGCCTTTGATAAACAGAAAAGCTAGTAATATCACAAGATTTTGTTGGTTTGTTCTGGACATTGTTTTGATAGTCTGCTGGAAAATGTTATTTTAGTTTGTTAGTGAGTATAAGATGAAACTGTTGTGGAAGATGAAATGTTATTTTAGTCTGCTGGACCTTGTTCTTGATTTGTTAGTCAATAGAATTTGTTATTTTAGTTCTTTTGGACCTTGTCTGCTGGAAAATTTTGATTTGTTCTTGATTGGGACGAGTATAGGATTTGAAGAGCATGTGTTTTGAACATAGGCCATGATAATACAAAGGAAAAAGTCAGCCATTAAAACAAGCAAGTAATTACTTTCAGTTTCAAATAGCATTCAAAATAGGCTTTCCTCATTTGCTTTCAAAAAAATGCTGATGTTATTGAAAAAACTTGTAAAAGCAAGTAATTAATTTGTTTAAAATACCTTACCTTTCAAGCATCACTTTTCATGCCCTTCATGATGTTTTAGGGTGAAAGTTTGTAATCTATTTACCAAAGCTAAATTATAATTATATCTTTCTTTATATGACATTTCACCGACCAAAGTAAGCTAATTTAATGTGATTAATTGCTCTCTTTTTATTATGGTTTACGTCACTATCGCTCAAACCATATTAATTTCGTACACTTTTGTCTCTAATTTTTTTTACATTGGTATTTAAATTATTTATCGATTACTATTTTTAGTCAAATAATTTAACGAGTTTAAAAAATAAATAATCCATCCGATTATTATTTTTATTCATATTTAACAATCTTAAGATTTGCTTACCTAGTTTATTACTTGTATAATATTTGTCATGAGAGCAATTTTAAGTTAAAATTGTCACTTAATCCAATTTAACAAAGTAAAAGGATTAAATTTTTAAAATTATAAATAAATAAATTAAAATTTAAATGTGTAAAAAATATAGAGACGAAAGAATAATTAAACCAAAAATGGGGCTTGTGACCTAATCTATCAAAAAAAAATTCTTCATGCGGCAAAGGTTGTTATTATTTAAAATAGTACAGGTAATTTATTATAAATTTGATGTTTAATTAAATTATAAATATTATGATACTAATAATGAGAACATTATTAATAACATAAATATAATTGTAATTATTATAATTTTTATCTTTAATATTAATAATTTGAAATTAATAATAAACATGAAACCTGTTTGTTAAGTATTAATGTTGATATAATTATTATAATTTTTATCTTTAATATTAATGTTGATATAATTTTATGTGGAGAGAATTATATTTTTATATTAATTAATAAAAATTATCATATATATCTAAAATATACGTAAAATTAAAAGATTATACATACACCAACAATGTTTTTTAGGGTAAATAACATTAAACCAACAATTATACATACACCAACAATGTTTTTTAGGGTAAATAACATTAAACCAACAATTATACATACACCAGCAATGTTTTTTAGGGACAATAACATTAAACCAACAAGTAATTTTAGGTCAATTATACATACACCAACAATTAATTTTAGGTCAATTATACATGCTTTATAATTTCTTTATTGTTTGGGTGATTCATAAAGAAATGAAATTAAAGTTGCAACGATATCATTTAGTATCAACTATTTTGCTTCGTGTGTTCTAAATTTGTATTGTTTATTTTTATTTTATAATGTGTAATTGCAACTTCAATTCATTGATAGTGTGTGTTATAATTTTAATATGTTGCAGTAATGGCTCGTCTGCCTTTAATTGCACAAAGTGTGAGGCGTAAAAGAATTGGTCTTGCTTTGACATTATGGTTGGAAATCTGTAGAATTGCGATTTGGTTCTTGTTTAGAATGGGTGCCAGCCTTAGCCTACAGACTTATCAACCAAGGATTAGGTCCTACACCTTAGATTTTTATGCAAAACGGGATTATGTGAAGAGGCTTGTATATGCTAGTGACGAGACTTGTATTGAACAAGTTAGGATGAATAGAACTGCCTTTTGTAAACTATGTGAGATGTTAGAATCGATAGGGGGATTGAAGTCGTCAAGGTTCATGCTTGTTGATGAGCAAGTAGCAATGTTTTTACATATCATCTCCCATCACCTGAAAAATCGAGTTATCAAGCATCACTTTAGAAGGTCCGGGGAAACTGTAAGCAGAGCATTTCATAGTGTTTTAGATGCTGTCATACGCTTACAAGATGTCTTATTTAAAAAGCCGGAGCCAATTACAGCCGACTCTTCTGACACAAGGTGGAAATGGTTTAAGGTAGTAGACTGAGTTTTAGATATAGCTTGTACAACATTTAGTTGACTTAGATTTAAATTAGTATTCTAACACAAGGTTTTATATCATGTGATATAGAATTGCTTAGGTGCTCTTGATGGAACCCACATAAAGATTAGGGTGCCAACAGCTGATAAACCTAGATATCGAACCCGAAAAGGTGACATAGCAACAAATATGCTAGGTGTTTGTACACCTGATATGCAATTTGTTTATGTTCTTCCTGGTTGGGAAGGTTCAGTTGCCGATGGACGGGTGCTCCGAGATGCCATCAGTAGAAGACATGGACTTAAAGTTCCTCATGGTACAGTGTATACTTAGAGGAATTTGAATTACTCATTAAGATCAAACTTTGTTTGCTGAATTAATCATTTTTTAAAAAATTATTTTTTAGGTTGTTATTATCTAGTTGATGCTGGATACACAAATTGTGAGGGATTTATTGCACCATTTAGAGGATAGCGATATCATCTGAACGAGTGGCGTCAGGGTTATCAGCCAAGTTCTCCGCAAGAGTTTTTTAATATGAAACATGCCTCAGCACGTAATGTCATTGAAAGATGCTTTGGCTTATTAAAACTTAGATGGGGAATACTTAGGAGTCCATCGTTTTATCCTGTAAGGGTGCACAATAGAATTATTATTGCATGTTGTTTGCTCCATAATTTTATTCGAACCCATATGAGTATTGATCCCATTGAAGCGGAGGTGGGAGAAGGATTACCTACTAATGTGGTGGATGACGATGAACCGAATATCACAAATATTCATCCATCGGATGCTTGGGCAACTTGGAGGATGGAACTAGCCAACCAAATGTTCGATGAATGGCAAGCATCTAGAAATTAGTTAGGTTTAGGGACAAATTCAGTTTGAATTGATTTGTTGATGTTTTTTTATGTATAAACTTTGTGAAACTTTGGTGGTCTTTATGAAACTTTATGAAACTTTGTTGAATTATAATGTAATTATCTTTTCATTAAGCATGTGTTATAAATTTAAATTTAGTATTGAACTACCGATATAATATTATAAACTGTTCACCCAACAATTAAATGATATTCAAAATAGTAAATAATGTTAATTTGTTTTTTTTTTAAGAACAATATGTCAGGTGTTCCACCAACGGGTGCTTCTTCTCAAGCTTCTCGAGGAAGCAAAAGAAAATGGGTTCCAGAAGAGGATGCAGCCTTGGTTTCTTGCATGGTGGATTTGCACAATGTAGGAACATTTAATGCTGATACCGGGTTCAAAGCCGGTTATTTGAACGAGCTAGAGAAAATGCTAGAAAAGGCTTTACCAAGAGCAATGTTGAAGGCGAAACCAAATATTGAATCTCGGATTAGGTGCCTAAAAAGGGAATGGTCAGTCGTCTACGACATGCTTAATGGCCAAAACAACAGTGGTTTTGGTTGGGACGAGCATAGGCAGCTCGTTGTTGCTGAAGATGGAGTTTGGGAATCCTATGTAAAGGTAAAATGTATTTCAAGTATTTATTTGTTTTTTTACAAAACTTATAACTAATATGATTTCCTCATTTTTTTTAGAGTCACAAAGAAGCCTCTCAGTTCAGACATCGTTCTTTCCCTTACTACAACCAGCTTACTGCCATATACGCAAGAGATCGGGCGACTGGGAAAGACGCTCAAACAGCTGCTGATGTTCTTGAAGAAATACATGCTGAGGATGATCGTACTACAGATATGAATGAAGAGAGAAACACATTCTATGACTGCGAAGCTGACGTCTCTTTAGACGACATGGATGTTTCCGGTATGGATCCGCGAGGAGATAGAGATCAAGGGGGTTCCTCATCTTCAAACAAGAGAAAAAAGAAATATGATGCTCGTGATAATGTGTATGCTTCATTTGAGGAGGCTGCCACCTTGTTGGGGGAAAAATCCAGGCCGTTGGCGATCAAATCAGTAGGACTATGGCCTCCGAGGTGGTAGTTCAGCAGAAGTCTGAAGAAAAGATGGAAGAGAAAGCTTCAAATTTATATTCAGCCTTATGGTCAATTGAAGGTTTAACCGACGATCAGCGGTATGATGCTTTGAGTAAAATTCTCGATCATCCAACTCAAATGATCGTTTTCTTCAGTTTACCTTCTGTTGCCCGATTGGAATGGGTCAGAAGATTTCTTTCTCACCATTAAATATCAATGTTCAAACTTTTTGATGTTGTAAAACTTTTGAACATATTGATTATGATGTACAATTTCATTTTCATCTAACTTTTTCTTAGTATAAGTTAATTATGTTTATGCAGAATATAATTTTCAAGTTATATATTTAATAATAATTATGTTAATTTATATCTTACAGTATCATATATTATGATTTGAGTAAATTAATATAAGAATATTAATTATTAAGAATTTCATTAAATTATATAGTTTAATTAAAATATATTTAATAATAATTATGTTAATTTATATTTTACAGTATCATATATTATGATTTGAGTAAATTAATATAAGAATATTAATTATTAAGAATTTCATTAAATTATATAGTTTAATTAAAATATATTTAATAATAATTATGTTAATTTATATTTTACAGTATCATATATTATGATTTGAGTAAATTAATATAAGAATATTAATTATTAAGAATTTTTTTAAATTATATAGTTTAATTAAAATATATTTAATAATAATTATGTTAATTTATATTTTACAGTATCATATATTATGATTTCAGTAAATTAATATAAGAATATTATCCAATTAAGAATTTCATTAAATTATATATTTTAATTAAAATATATTTAATAATAATTATGTTAATTTATATTTTACAGTATCATATATTATGATTTTCAGTAAATTAATATAAGAATATTATCCAATTAAGAATTTCATTAAATTATATATTTTAATTAAAATATATTTAATAATAATTATGTTAATTTATATTTTACAGTATCATATATTATGATTTCAGTAAATTAATATAAGAATATTAATTATTAAGAATTTTATTAAATTATATATTTTAATTAAAATATATTTAATAATAATTATGTTTAAATATGATTAAATTATTTATTATTGATAATAAAAATCTTATTATAATTTAAATAACAATAACAATAATCATTTACCAAAACAAATTTCTGCTAAGGGTATTCTAGTCATTTTAGTTTTTTCTATTATGCTATTACACCTCTATTCCATTCAACCAAACACAAGATTACTATTACGCCTCTATTCCATTACATTCAACCAAACAGTGGATTAGCTATTACACCTCTAATCCAATACACCTCTAATCCCAATACACCTCTAATCCAATACGCCTCTAATCCAATACAGCGAACCAAACGTGCCCTAATAGTTAAACATAAATTATGCAAGTAACTTGATTTTAAACTTATCCATTCAACATAATCCTTGTATTAAATTAAAATTGAATTACCAAACATGAAATGATCATAACTCAATATAACCCGAACCTAAAATGATCCGATGAGAATTACTCATGCACCACGATGTCATTATATTTATACATATTCAATTGAATCAAATGATTGTTTGATTAATTGTATAATTCTATTAGTTCGATCAATGTTCATTGTATAATTCATTAAATTGAATCAATGATTATACAATTAATGTCATAATAATTCTATTACGTTAGTATCTAAAGGAGCGTATAGTTTATCAATATTCTTAAATTGATCAAAATTTTAAAATTAAACATTGTGGTCCAAAGTTTTGATATATTTCACTACATGATCATAAATTTCAAATATGTATACTCAATGTTGTGTTTACATGCACAAATTTAATTGGATCAATGATTGTAAGGTTAATTATAGGGTTAAATATAAAATTAGTATATGAACTTATCTGTTTCTCTCAGATTGGTACTTATAGGTTTTTTGTCCCAGATTGGTACCTGAACTTTTTCCATGAACTAAATCGGTACTTGAGCCTAATGTCGTTATGTCCAAGACAAATGGTAGAATAAAACTATGACATGTGGCATAAATGATGTCATAATCTAAAAAAAAATAAAAATATTTTAAAAAATATTTCCATTTTTTTTTATTTTTTCCTTCTTTTCTCGTTTCCCTTTTTCTTTTATTCTTTGTACTTTTTCTTCTTCCTCATTATCCAACATAATCCCATTCTGATTTTGCATTTTAATTTCTTTTTCATGTTTTTCCTTCGGTCCTAACAATTTTAACTCCAAATCCAAAATTGCACAAAAATATAAAGTATTCAAAACTATTATTTGGGTTTGATTTCTAGGAATTTCAAAACTTAGTTTTGGGTTTGAATATCGTATACAAATTGAAAAATCAAGCAATTTTAAGCCCAGCACCCTGTTCTCTCACAAGCTATTACTTCTTCTTTCTTTCGGCCCGATTTCTCTTCATCTTCCTCAATTGTTTCCTCCTAGTTCCAGATGTTATTTCCCTAATTGTTATATAAATTCCTTAATGTTCATGGCATTTCACTCGCCCCAATCCAAGTTTAAATCTCAAATTGATTTTAGTTGAGAACTTAAGTATGACCAAGAAAGAGGAGGCTCCGAAACAAAAAATGAAGAGTTTGAATGCCAAGTTCCATGGACTAAAACAAGATATAGGACACACAAGGAAGAATAAAGATGCATAAGAGATGAACAAAGAAAAATAGGAGAAAGGTTGGAAGATGTTAGACGCCAATACGATGAACTCAGACTGGAAATAAAAACCACCTCGCTTCAAAATTAGAAAAGAAAGTGCAAATGCTTATGAACAAACCAAACCAAACTAAATTTTCACTAATAATATAAGGTTGGAGCTTCGTATTAAATGAAATAAAAAAATTTTTAAAGAAAAATGTTGGATTTTAGATTTCAACATCAAAATCATATGGAAACTTTGAATTTTTTTTACACAGACAAAGACCCACCACTGGAAAATCTATTGCATGGACCCAAATCATACGAAAATGGATCTAGAAAACTATAATATCAATCACTAGAATAACATTTCTTCTTTATGCTTTTTAAATACCAAAATGTTTTCTTTGCCAAATATTTCTGAGAATAAAAATAAAAAGGACAAGAGAAAGATAAAATCAAAGCCAAAATAAAAAATTCATGTCGAGATTTGTAGCACCCCAAACCCGACTTAGACGTGATGGCTGAATCCGGAGATGTCATAGAGAATGGGTTTAGAAACCGGAGTCGTTATGTAAAATCATCTCAGTTTATTAACTCATATACTTTATAACCATTTTCGAAAACATTAATTAGTTGGTTTATTTGCCAAAACTTATTTTACAGTGGAAGTTTAACAAACCCGTTTCATTTTAGAAATTTGATTCGTGTTTTTAGAAAAACCTCTTTTTGCGTAAAAATTACCGTTTTCATAAAATATTTTACCAATGCATGCAAATTATCAACAATCCAAAAGTCAACTGTTAGAAATCATAAAGTCCAAAGAGTCTCAGAAATTTCAAACTCTCGAATGAAAACCAAATCATAAATAAAACCATAATTTGCCAAGTTTAAATTGTTTATGGTTGAGTGGTCACCGCTAAGTCTCCGTCGCTCCGATCCGCCTAAGTCTGTAGATTACCTGAACAGAGCAGACAAACAGATGTGAGTTTTCATAAACTCAGTGTGTAACCCAACATAATTAAGCATGCAAACATATAGATACAGAATCGGGCTCATGCCCTTTTCAGATGTAGTAAACAAAATCAGATATACAGATCAAATATACAGAATCCTACCCCCATCCTCTACACACCAATTCCGACCATCCTAACACACCATGTGAGGTTAAAAACACCTACCCATCCCTACACACCATATCGTACCATTACGACACATGTCAGTTAATGTGCAGCCAAGCTGCCAGAATATAGGTGATGATCGCCATACAGAACACTTCCTCCATAAATATCCAAACCTAGCCCAAATCAGATACAGAAAACAGATACAAAATTAACAAATAAAAATGCTCAACATGTTTATATACAGATATCAGATATATAGATTACAGAATAGGAGATAGTAGTATCCTACTCAGAGCATACTAACAGAATATCAAATCACACAAAACTAGGGTTTGGTTAGCCCTTACAGACCCTACGGCAGGCCTATAGTCGCTTGAAATGGCCCATACGACCCTGGGAAAAATTTTAAAATAATGGGCCCACACGCCCGGGTGGCCAACAGGTCCAGATTGGCCTTACCCGTGTGGCTCACACGACCTAGCCCAAAAACCCACATGCCCGTGTTGCCCACAGCCCAACTTGGCCTAGGCCATATGGCTCACACGGCCACTCTTCAGCCATCACACGGCCGTGTCTCATGCATGGCCTCACCTTCGTCAGATACACGGCCTATCACACGAGTGACCATACGCCCGTATGAAGTCGATAGAACAGTTTTTTAGCTTTCGCCAAAGCTCGATTTTTCATGATTCGGGTACACACCTGATACAATTTCGATGTAAAAACACTCCCGAGGTCACTAGAACCTAAAACCGTCAACCAACTCACAAATTTAATTTTAATTCACGATTAATCCAAAACCACGAAACCAACAACAGTTCAATTCACACGATCAACACTTACCCCAACACTCTGAACGTTTTCGACTACGATTTCGCAAGAGGAGAGCCCGATCTTCGCAATTCATTACTGCCAAAACCCAGAAATTAAACTAACAAAAATAAAAAAAATCATATTTAGAACGAAACAAACGAAAACCCTCTTTTAACTCGAGCAAAATCTTACTATCACTTACCACAATATATGAGAACAAAGAGCCGAAAGCACTGAAATCAATAGGAAGACGGAAATAGGAAAAACAAGAAAAGAGAATTTGACAGAAAAATAGAGAAACAGAAATTGACGTCAAATTTTGGAAGAGAGGAAAAAGTAATTTAAATTCAAAAAAAAGAAAAGAAAAAGGAGATATGCCAACATAATTCCTTAATTATCTCTCACTAACCCATTACTCACAACCTCCTCAGACTTCCCATTCAACCGAAACTCTATCAGTCACCTGAGCAAAAATTAACATCCATGCTAATGCAGGGATTCAAACATAAGACCTCCAATATACTAATTCCCTTATCACTTGAACCAACAAGCTCATTCCGATATGGATTTACAGACAATTTTATATAATCTCATTCCACAATGATAAGGTTTGAATTAAGAAAAATAGCAAAATTCACCAAATGTGGAACTTGAACCCAAGACCTCACATGTACACCCAGAACACTTAACCACTGAAGTAGATACACCTTTTTTTTATAGGTATACTAATGAAAAACTATCTCAAAAAAGACGAACCGAACCCATATTTTTTTTCTATTATATTATATGCAATATCAATTTATATTTATATGAAAATATGAAAAATAAAAAGAATTGTTGTGAATCGATTCCAAGTTGAAGAAAGAATCAAATAGAATAGTCATTAATCAAGTCATTCACTCCATAGTCTGATAAATCTTTTGAAAAACTGATTAATCGGACGAGAATAAAGATAGAGTCCCGTTCTACATGTCAATATCAATACCGACAACAATGAAATTTATAGTAAGAGGAAAATCCGTCGACTTTAAAAATCGTAAGGGTTCAAGTCCCTCTATTCCCAACCCCAAAAAGCCTGTTTGCTGTCTATTTATTTTATCCTACCCTTTTTGTTAGTGGTTCAAAGTTCCTTATGTTTCTCATTCATCCTATTCTTTGCCGTTTTACAAGCGTATCCTAGCATAGCAGAATTTTGTTCTCTTATCACAAGTCTTGTGATATAGTGTGATGTGATATATATATGATATACGTAGAAATCTCTTGAGCAATGAATACCTATTTGAATGATTCATAATATATATGATTACTCATATAAAAATTTACAAAGTCTTCCTTTTGAAGATCCAAGAAATTCCTGTTCGAGACTTTTAATTTAATACTTTTTCATTTTTTTGTTTTCATTTTTAATTGACATAGACCCAAGCCATCTAGTATTATGAGGATAATGCGTCGGTAATGGTCAGGATAGCTCAGTTGGTAGAGCAGAGGACTGAAAATCCTCGTGTCACCAATTCAAATCTGGTTCCTGGCTTTTATGACTTTTGAATTTTTTTTTCTTTGAGAAATCTAATTTGAGTAGTTGAATGAGTGAACGGAGAGATACACTCTGGTGTCATTTTTAGGTTGAAAAAAGGGCCAACCACCACCGGTGATGGAGGCAACAACTTGGGTTGAAAGAGGAAGAAGAAGAAGAAAAAGAAAAGACAAAAAAAATAATTACACAAACAAAAAAATTGGGGGAGAAAAGTCAAAAAGAATAGAAATAAGTTTTTTTTTCAGATTATGACATCATCATGACATCATTTATGCCACACGTCACAATCTTATTTTGCCACCTATCTTGAACTTAACGACGTTAGGCTGGGGTATCAATTTAGTTAACAAAAAAAAAAGCTTGGTACCAATTTGAGACAAAAAAAATCAAAAGTACCAATTTAGAAGAAGTAGGCAAGTTCGGGTACTAATTTTCTATTTACCCTTAATTATACAATTTATTCAATTTGATCAATGGTTGTATGATTAATGTCACCATTCATTTGATAATGCTAGTAATTAGAGGAATATACAATTGACTTTTAAAAATATTTATACACTACAATGTTATTACTTTCATACATAGAATCAGTCAATTGGATCAATGATTGTACATGTGGAGTGCGCCTCGCATTTCAGACGAAACAAAGTTGACGTCATGACGAGGAATAGCCATCGTCCCAACAACGCGACTACGGCATCTCGATAAGAAGTAACGCCATGTCCCAACGAGCCGATAGCGATATCATGATGTGGCGATGTGTTCCCCACTTAACCGGGTTTCTTCTTCCAATTAAACTTTGTTATATTTTCCCAGTCTAACTCTGATTATTCTAGGGATGTTTTAGTATTATTTGTACATGAAATTCAGCCTATGAATAGCCTATTAGCAACCCTAAACAGTTTAGAATAACAATAACAAAATAAGAGAGAGTTTGTGAGAAGTTCGAGGAATCTTTGTATTTCGGGTTTAGGGTTTATTTTTTTCTCCATATTGTACTCCCCTTTTTGATTTTTTTTGTTTTAGTGTAGTTTTCTTTGCCCATGGTTTTTTTATCCTTTTTAGACAGGTTTTTCAACGTAAATATTTGTGTTCAATTTTCTCGATTTTTGTTCGTGTTCATTGCATAATTTTGGGCTCGACCCAACAAACTGGTATCAAAGCTTGGTTCAGTTTCGAAATTCAACCTGTTTAGATATGGAAATGAGGTACGATACTGATAATTTTGATGGGATTACAAATTTCATCTTGTGACAAGTTTGGATGATGACAATTCTGGTTCAAAGTGATTTGAAAAAGGTCATTACAGGGAAAAAACTTGCAGATGCGAATCAGACAGAATGGGAGGAACTTGATGAGAAGGCATTGTCAACAATTCAGTTTTATCTCACAACAATGTATCCCAGGAGGTACTTTCGAGAAGATGACAGTAGTCCTATGGAGAAAATTAGAAGCCCTATATATGACGAAGTCCCTCGCAAATTGCTTGGTATTGAAACAATGATTATTCCACATGGAAAAATGTAAGTCTATTAAGTCTCATATCAATGAATTTGTAACTCTTCTAAATGACCTAAAGAATGTCGAGGCCAACATAAACGACAAAGATCGGGCTATGTTACTACTTTGTTTTTTACCCCCTTCATACAAAACTTTCTAGGAACCCTGATTTACGGTAGAGAGAGACTCTCGTTTGAGGATACGAAGGGAAATTTTTTGATTAAGGATAAACTTAACAATGAGTTATGCTCAAAATAACAAATCAGATGGGCAACTCTATATTTTGGTTGCCAAATGAAGGCAACAATCTAAGGATTCGGGTGAGAGAAGATCAAAGGCAATATCTAAGTCAAAGAACTATAACAAGGAATGTAGCTATTGCAAAAAGAAAGGTTACATTAAACAAAAATGTTATAAACTTTAGAATAAAATTAAGAGGGCCGCTGAAAACGACGAGAGAGGGAAGCAAAAAGCTGATGTAGCTGATGCTAGTGTGGCCAAGGACAGAAATGATGATTTATTGCTGGTATCAACGACTAAAAGGTCTATGTTTACATCCAAGTGGAACTTGAATTCAAGGTGTTCATATCATATATGTCCCAACATGGACTAGTTCTCAACATACAGTTCGATTGAAGGTGGATTTGTACTTATGAGAAATAACTCACTCTACAAAATAACTGGCATTGGTACCATTTAAATTAGTATGCATGATAGGATAATCAGAATGTTGCCAAATGTCAGACATGTGCCTGATTTAAAGAAGAATCTCGTCTCTTTGGGAATTCAAAACTCGAATGGTTGCAAGATCATCATTGAGTCAAACGACTGAAATGTATCTCGTAGAGCCCTTATTTTGATAAAAGGGCAGAAAGTTGACAACCTTTACATTCTTTAACAACTCGAAAAGCTTGTGTGTCACTTGTCCCTTGCTCTTACGTCTATTGGGCTTATAATTCATCATCCTACACACTCAATTACACAATTTAGAACTACTTAAGGCTTGTGTTGGCCTAATAGGTCGCAAATACTTACAAAAGGTGTAAAAACACTTATTTTTACTAATATTTTATACTGACTATTAGATATCGAAAATGCAATATTAAATATTAGAATGGCTAGAAAACAAGCTCCTTAAGTGCGGAAATAGATTGAAATAACTACTACATTTAACAACAGGTCAAGTGTCATATAAATACTCTTAAATTAATCAAATATTTGAAATTAAACATAAGTGATCCAAAGTTTTGATATATTTCATGATATGATATTGAATTCTAAACATGTATACTCAATGTTGTGTTTACATGGACTGATTCAATTGGATCAATGATTATATGATTAATTGTACAATTTATTCAATTGGATCAATGATTGTATAATTAATGTCACAATTTATTTGATTACGCTAGTAATTAGAGAAATATACAATTGATCAAAACTTTTAAAAATACTTTTACACTACAATGTTATTACCTTCATACATAGATTCATTCAATTCGATCAACGATTGTACAAGTATTGTCATAACTCATTCAAATAAATTAGAAATCAGAAAAATGTAAAAGTGACCATTACTCGTCAAATTACTTGTACACCACAATGTTAGTACATTTGTATATAGACCCAATTCAATTGGTTCAATTTCGTAATCATTCAATTACATTAGTGGTTAGAGGAATGCATAATTGATAAATACTCTTAAATTAATCAAATATTTGAAATTAATCATAGGTGGTCCATAGTTTTATTATATTTCACTATATGATATTCAATTTAAACATGTATACTAGATGTTAAGTTTACATGGACTAATTCAATTGGATAAATGATTGTACGATTAATATACAATTTACTCAATTGGATTATTGAATTTACAATTAATGTCACAATTCATTGGACTTTCCTAGTAATTAGAAGAATATACAATTGATAAATACTTTTAAAAAATACTTACACACTGTAATGTCATCACCTTCATATATAGATTCATTCAATTAGATCAATGAGTGTACAATTAATGTAATAACTCATTCAAATACATTAGAAATTAGAAAAATGTAAAAGTGATATTACTCTTCAAATTACTTGTACGCCACAATGTTAGTATATCCATATATAGACCCAATTCAATTGGTTCAATGTCATAATCATTCAATTACATTAGTAGTTATAGGAATGCATAATTGATAAATACTCTTAAATTAATCAAATATTTGAAATTAAACATAGGTGGTCCAAAGTTTTAATATATTTCACTACATGATATTGAATTTAAACATGTATACTAGATGTTAAGTTTATATGGACTAATTCATTTGGATAAATACTTGTACGACTAATTATACAATTTATTCTATTGGATCATTGGATGTACAATTAATGTCACAATTCATTGGAATTTCCTAGTAATTAGAGGAATATGCAATTGGTAAATACTTACACACTATAATGTCATCACCTTCATACATAGATTCGTTCAATTAGATCAATGAGTGTACAACTAATGTCATAACTCATGATCAGTTACGTTAGTATTAGAGAAATGTACAATTAATCAATACTCTTCAAATTACTTGTACACCACAATGTTAGTACATTTTATATATAGATCCGATTCAATTGGTTCAATGTCATAAGCATTCGATAGCGTTTGTAGTTAGAGGAATGCATAATTGATAAATACTCTTAAATTGATCAAATATTTAAAATTAAACATTGATAGTCCAAACTTTTTATATATTTCGATATATGTTATTGAATTTCAAACATGTATATTTAATTTTGTGTTTATATGAACCGATTGAATTGATCAATGGTTGTACGATACATTATACAATTTATTCAGTTAGATTATTGGTTATACAATTAATGCCATAGATTATTTGATTATGCTAATAATTAGAAGAATATACAATTCATTAATACTTTTAAAAATACATATACATTATAATTTTTTAAAGTCAACCCACGTAAGAAACGAAATATTCAAATAACACTCACTTTCATTAAATATAAATAAAATTAAAGACAATGATAACATTTAAAAAAGTTGAAAACCAATTAAGCATCATAATATAAATATATACATAATAGAACGAAAAGCTGAAGTTAAATAGATACAAAATTTATTTTATTGAAATAATTATCATTACTAATTTCATTAACAAAAAAAAAATCAAAATATTACAATTCTTTTAAACAATTGCGATTTTCTTGTTAATATACATAATCAAATGAAAAGTAAACATTTTTACTATTTTGTTATTATTTTCTCAATCCTAGTATTACTACTTTTATTGGCATTAATTACTAATGTTTTTATCTGCAGTAACTACTGATATTTCTTTTCATTAAAATTTATTCTAGGCATAATCATAAATTTTAACGTTTCATATTTACATTTTTCTGTTAATTTGACTTTGACTTTTTTTAGTTAAATTTGACCATTAGTCTTTAAAAAAAAAGAGAGAGAGAGAATCAAATAGCTTTTTCAATGGAAATTTTAACGTTGTTGGCATGACAACTCACATGGTAGTTTATGTAACACCTCCGACTCGGGTTAAGAGTTTCAACTAAGTAGAAGGCGTTGCATTTAATCATTGAAGTGATCCTATATAGTCATTCTTTTGCTTGGGTTGAATTGTATGAAAATCACTCTTCTATTCTTAAGAAAAACATTCATTAATTAAACTAACTTTATTTAGTATTTTGCAAACTAGTAGAAAACATTATTAAATAATAATAATTTTCAAAACTAATTAGCATGCAATTATTAGAGTATTAACTAAGTAACATGCTTAGAATTTAATAAACTAAATAAACCTAATCCTCAGTTATAAAAGCAAGAGATAATTAATAATTACAACCTTAAAAACGATTATAGAAAACTTTAATGGAATTTTAAAATAATAAAAAAGCTACTAGTTCGAGGTTCCTCCGATGCCATTCCAAGTCCTCGTTTCCGGCGTTACCTAAGATGTAAGGAAAAAAAAACAGAGTGAGCTTATGATAGCTCAGTGCAAGTCTAACTTTCAAACCATTATATATGCTAGTACAAACAATAAAACATTCAATTTATGACATAATAGCAAATTAAGCATAATAGAAGAAATATTCAGTAAACCCATGCATGTACAAATTATACTCATGATGCAATGCAATTATGATTTTAATTTCTAAATTCCCACCCACCCATCCTATCAGCCCTTGGGCATCGCTCAACACACCAAAACATGTATAAAAAATTAACCATCCTGGATTTCCCAATGAATATGGCCGTTCACTTGTCACCCATGACGATGACTTTTACTACAATAACTTACCATCCTGATTGCCCAATTTTGATGGCTTTTTAAACAATCATCTTGGTTTATCCAATTTTGATGACATTGTGACCTACTTCGTGCAGTAGTGTCTTTCGGTGTGGACTTAATTTGCCACTTTCTCCTACAAAACTCCTTTGTCCTTCATACCTAATTTCATGTAATTATGCAAATAGTTTCAACATGTCATGCCATTCATCAATCAACAATCGATTGTTTTGCTTTATCAAGCAAATTTACTTTTCAATATGGTGTATGAATTTTCATACTAACAATCATTGGCATGTGTTTATGCAATTAGTTCGTAACAGATTCACATATGCGAATAATTTATGCAATCTAAAAACAATTTCACATTTATAGCTTCTTCATGCAATTTAACATGGTTAGTTCAACTAACTCATACATAACAGGTTAGCACATAGGGTTCACACATACAGGGCTCGCATATAGGGTTTGCTTGTAAGGCTTGCACATATAGGGTTCGCATATAAGGTTCACACATAAGGTTCCATATAGTAATTCATATAGGTTCGCATAACTAATTCATATGGGTTTGCATGATAACCATCAAGGGTTTGCATATATTCACTAAGAGGGGTTCACCTAGCGTTCCTTAAGGGTTCGCATAACATTCCTTAAGGGCTTGCAAAATGTAGCGTTCGCATCATATATAGGGTTTACATAATATGTAAAGTTCGCATGATATATTGGGTTCACACACTTTATCATATAAGGTTCGCATCTTAAGTCCTATACTATAATACACGAGGGTTTGCTTATATATAAGCTACAGTTTGTCTATTCACTTAGTACAAGGTTCGCATGTATATCAATGTAGTAGGGGTTCGCACAATTACGTTACAGGTTCACCTAGTAATTACTAAGGGTTCACATACAATTCTTTAAAGGTTCACATGATATCTATGGTTCACATAGTACCTAGAGTTCACATGATATGTATAGCTAGCATAGTACCTTGAGTTCGCATGTTATGTATAGGGCGTGCATAATATCTAGGGTTTGCATGATATCTATAGCTCGCACAGTACCTAGAGTTTGCATGTTATATATAAGGATCGCATAGTATCTAGGGTTCACATGTTTTATATACTGAGGGATCGCATACTTAATCCTATGAGGATTCGATATGGGTTCGCTTATAGTTCACATACATAGGGGTTTGCCTATTTGGAGGGTTCGCATATAGGGGGTTCGCATACTACTTACTTACTTTCTAAAACTTCAATTAATCATACATAATGATTTAAGTTTAGATCCCACACCTGATTTTGTAGACACAAAAACCTTAATTTGGATGAGGAGATTGACGGTCTATTTAGGAGGAGAGGGATGACTTGAAACCCTTGAATTCTTTTGCTTGAAAATTGGTTTTGTAATGGTGGTAAAAATGAAGAATTTTTGGAGTTTTTCTTGAAAATTTACTGGATATATATTTTAGGGTTTGAAAAGAGTAGCTATTTATAGAACTCTTTTTCCATAATTGAAATAGGTTTTAGGAATTCATGTAGAATTAAGATTATTTTAAATTAAGGACTAGATTGAAAAAAACAATTTTTGGACTAGGATAGTTTGAAAATTTGACATTTTGTGGGGGTAAAAATAATAAAATAAAATATTTTGGTTGAATGCAAACAAAAGGTTTGGAACTTGGGACTTAAAGGTAAATTAAAACCTTACCACTAAACCAACAAGTTTATTCTTATTAAATTTTTAACAAAAATAATTTTTAAAGCATTCTAATTCTGACTAATTTACCTAAAAAGGCCCATTTCCAAGTATATTTATAAAAATGAGCCGATTTCTAAATTATTTACCGAAAAAGGCCGATTTTGGCAAAACGCATCCACGTAGGAACGTTTTAAGGGAAAATTTTCAGCAAACCACACCCCTGGGGAGCGTTTTTTCCATGTCAGCATAAAACGCGCTAACATGAACGCACTTTTGCCCGTTCGTGGATTAAATTTTTAAAAAAAAGTCATTTTAAATTTTTTTTATAAAAGTAGACCAATTTTTTTTTACAAATTTACGAGAATAAACCTTTATAAAGACTCAAAGTGGCAACACCATTTTTTATTTTATTTTAAGGTATCACTAATTAATATGGAAATAAAACTAACAAATCAAATCTTTATATCGACTCAAAGTCTCATTTCCCTTGTTTTCTTAAGCAATGTTGGATATGAGACATGTGTATATATAGACTCATGAATAGCTTTGCAGCTTGTTCCTAAATAATGTGGGATTCCTTCCTCTTTTAACTAACAACATAAAATGCTACACTATATTTTATAATTTTTTTACAAAACAATTTCTATTTGTTTATATTTTGTTAACATTTTCTCATATTATAAAATTATGTTGCATTTTAGAATTGTTAGCATATACTAAATGACTATTAAAAAAAGAGAGAATAAATTACACCTATGAAACTTGTACATGCAATAATCTTCTATTCAATTTTAAATGTCTGAAGTTAATATCCATGCAATTCTAATTTTAAAAATAATTTCCCATTATTTAAATTTAGAAGTTATACTTTTATTTTTTATTTATTTATTTTATTTATATTATGAATAATTAATAAATAAATAAATGGTGAGTATTTGGTACTCAAATAGTATTTTTTTGTAATTTTAAAAAATTGATATATCTTTTTTAAATATTTATTTATTTTTAGTATTTTACCATACTCATTAATTTTTTAATCCTAATTTTAATTTAATTTTCATCACCTAATGAATGTTGATAAATTTATTTTAGATGTATTTTGACTAGATAGTTAATCTATTTAAACTTAGTATATAATTATGTTGAAAAGTTTTTTTTATAGAAATATAGAATATACATAAAATATAATAATTATTTTTCATAATTTTATATCTAGATTAAATTACATTAGTAGTCACTTAACTATAATTTTTTGGCTATCGAATTATAAAAACTTACAAAATGATCACTCAATTATTAGTATTTTTTTAAATATTTATTTTTTAATATTTTACCATACTCATTTTATATTTTATAATTTTTTTTACTTATAGAGTTTAAAAGTTTTATTTATAATGTAACAAATGTTCACTTTTTGTAAAAAAATTTAAACTCTATAAGTAAATATATATATATAGTGTAGCCTTTAAACTTATGTTGTTAGTTAAAAGATGAAAGAATCTCACATTACTTAGGAACAAGCTGCAAACCTATTCATGAGTCTATACATGCACGTCTCATATCCCACATTGTTTATGAAAACAAAATGAATGAGACTTTAGGTCTATATAAAGATCTGCTTTGTTAGTTTTATTTCAATATTAATTGGTGACATCTTAAAATTAAAAAAAAAAAGTGGTAACCTTAGGGTATTTATAAAAGCTTATTCTCATAAATTTTAAAAAAATTAGCCTATTTTTATAATTTTTTATAAAAAAATTACCCTTTTTTTGAAAATTTTTGAGTGGGTGCTAAAATCTTTCTTGTGCAATCAACTCTCAAACTTTAAGTTTAGGTTTTTCTTTGGGTTTTAACGTTGACTCAAAATCATCATTTTGAAAATATTTTAAAATTTTCTTTTATTGAATCATGATTTTTAAAAATAAAGGTAAACTTTTTTAGTACATGATTGAATCTCAAACTTCAATTAAATATAAGGATTGATAACATATTTTGACTAAATATAAATATTAAACAAGGTAACTGATTAATTAAAATTTGCATTCGATTTAATGCTATATTTTTTAATACATGAATAAAATGTTAAAAGTTGAAATCTCATTAATTTTGAAATAATATAGAAAAAGAAATTTATCTTTTTTTTTTAGATTTTTTGAGTAAATTACAAAAAATATCATTAAATCAAAGTGTTATCATGTTACATTTTAGTCACTCGTCTTATCCATTAACTTTTATCACTCTTTAATGAAATGATGACGTGATATATTAACTCAAACTATTAATGACTAGTTTAACCTTTGAGTTATAATTGAGTATTAATTTTAGATTTTTTTAATGAATAGATTTTAAAAAATACCGTAAAATTCTTAAAATATATATGTGAAAATTCGTAACTTATTTTCTAAAATCATAAAAAATTAATATTTAAAAAATTTAAAGAAATTTTAAAAATTAATAAAATTTACATTTCATATAAAAAATTATTGCTTTGCATTATACAACAATCATAGCCTAAAACCCTCAATTTATTGAAATTTGCAAATCAAAGTAACAAAATCTAAATTAACGTCCAAACTCATGATCAAAAGCCACAATCACAATCAAATGGGCAAAACGGAGAACTTTGGGCATTAGTTTTATTAATATTCAATTCTTCCTTCTTCTTCTTTTACCGGTAAATATCTTTGTGGATTTAATTATTAATCATTTTAGAAGCAGGAAATAGCCCATAACCTCCAACTATTAAATAGGCGGATAATGTATTTTACCATATTCGAACCTACGTTCTCTTACACTAGTAAGAATGCCAATATTAATCATACTAAGACCTAATCAGCAATACCAACTTAAAATTTAAGTATGGTTCAAAGAGAGAAATTAGTTACATGTTACGTTATTATTTTGTTAAGAGATAATTTATTAAAACTATACATAAATTTTGATTCAATGTGTAATATCATACATAAACTTTAATTTTGTACCATTTTATACATGGAATTCCAATTTGATTCAATTTTCATAAATAACTAATGAAATTATTGAATTAGCATAATTTTACGTTGATATATTGCAGACACAAACAATTATATTAATCCAATATAAAGATAAATGTATATATTTATTTCTTTAAATGTATACAATTGAATCAAAATCAAAATTTCATGTACACATATGAACCACAATTTAAGTTTCATGTGTATAATTGCAACCATATATCAAATTGCATATTGGACCAAAGTTTGTTTAAATTTGATATTTATCCCTTTTGTTAAGGGGGTGACGAAAGTTAATGAATAAGTGACCAAATTGTAACAACCCCATAACATAGATGACCGTAATGTAGATTTTGAAAGTTGAATAATCAAAATGTAATTATTACCTTAGTTTAGTTATTATTTAAGTAATTTACCCCTTTTTTATCAATTGAATCAAATATCTAGTTTCACCATATGCTTGCTTATTTTTTTGGTGATGTTTCAAACCAAGTGGGCTGTCTATCCTTGATTCAACCAACCAATCAGGTCTAATTTTCTAACTCCAATTGAGATTTCTATCCAAACAGTAATTGAAAGTCTATCTTTTTTATCAATGAATGAAAAACCAAATTAAGGTTAAACCACAATATTATGATTGGTTACAAAATAATTATCCAATTATGTACTTTTTTTTGTCACCCAATTATGAAAAGTTACAAATTGATCATCCAATTATTTAATTATCTTTTTTTTTTATCACTAGCTGACTAATGTAAAAATGGAAACACCAGAAAACCCAAGATAGTTGAATGACCAAAACAAACAAAATTAAATAGTTGAGTAACCATTTTGTAACTTTTCATAATTGGGTGACCAATAAAGAAATTTACTAATAGTTGAGTGATTGTTTTTTAATTTTTCATAGTTGGATGACCAAAAAAGAAAAAGAAATCATAGTTGAGTGACTACTAATGTAGTTTACCCTAAATTATATATAATTTCAATAGTAAACAAGTACTAATATAGACTTATCAGTCTCATATATAATATTAGAAAATATCTAAAAAACTACTAGATATCAAGTTTAAATCCAGTTTACTTGGAAAATGAACAAAGGCTTTACCAAGGCACTAGTACTACAAGCCTGCAACTATTGTAAAAGAAATGCATAAAATGACTGAAATTTCTTCACTCAAAAACCAAGCAATAATTTCAAACTCTGAATCACTTCCATAACTATAGCATACCCAAGGTTACCTACACTCCATTGCGTGTAGGTTATAGATATGTATCTAACATGGATATACTCTTATTTTCTAAGTTCTTCACATGTATTTGGCCACACTCATATCCAAAGATGTGCTGGACATTGGTGTCAAATACGGGTATTTCAGGAAAAATGAAGAGTTCAGGTAATTAAGATATACCATGCTAGCAAATATTCCCACTAAATATGTTGTATAATGTCACAAGCAATAATGTTTATCATACATAGTATGTAATTCTTTTCTATCTGCTATCTTTAGGCCGAATATCGATTCCTTCAATAATAAGTCCCTTCTTAGGGGTATAATTATCGACTTCCCTTAAACTACAAGTAGCTTTCCCATCATCCCCATGTTCATTGAAGAACTCACCCAACTTAACCTCCATCCACCCATCTTCTCTCTCGCGAGAGAATTGAGGAATATTTGCTGAAGGATCTAGGAATATACGAAAAGTTCGCCCGGCATCACTTTCCCCTAACTCGACATGCAGGTCTACAGGTTTTTTCTCGAAGCCGTATCTAGATGATGAAAATTTATAGACAAGGTAAGCTACATAAGTTGTGTTAGGAGACAAAATTTTAGTCTCTATTGTTCCCTTCACATCTAGCCACCACACTTCTTTGAGCTCAGCCACTTCCGAGAATCTAAAAATCCCAGTCAAACATGCATTATTTTACGGGAAATAAAATGTCAGTCCCTAAGACAGTATAACATAGCAACATAGTTATTTAACTTTTAAATACAATAAGAAAAGAAAGCAAGAGTAGGCACACCTAGATTCAGGCACACGTTTCCATCTCCAGTACCTAGGCGTGTTTGCCCAAGAAATTGAAAGCCGTCGGGCCCCCAGCATATAACATTTTTTCCCTGTTGCTTTGTCGAGGCCAAAACTCTGTATAGAAGAATCAAGTTTGTCAACATACTAATCTTCTTTATATATATCAACAAATAAGGAAAGGATTCCACAACATTGGCCATTCATTGATGCTCAAGTTACTAAAGAATCAAGATCAAGGCACCATATGCAATTATTAATTCTACAACTACACTTCCAACGAATTCTCAGTAACTTATGATTCATGTAGCAGTTATAATATATGCAACACTTCTGACCCATATTCCGGGTGAAGTGAGGCGGAGTCTGCCACTTCAGACCTATCGGATGTCACTTCTTAAGGGTTACTACATGAACCAACTAGGCTATCAACACTACATAGATATTATTCCTTTCGCATATGAGTCTCTTGCTACCATAGGCATCAATGTATCTAGGTAAACTCAATGTCTAATATATTCTATCTCTCTAGTCTTAGCAGGTTTGTCCTTTTTCACAGTTCTTTTTCCTGGTTGATTCCAAATTTCCAATCATCCAAACATTTATATGGACTTCCTAACATGTTTGCTACAATTTGCACCACCATGAATTTGATCTCCAAGCTATTGGCTCTTCAATTTTCCAGGAAAATTCCAAACATAAAGCAGACTAGGCTAATGGGGTTCCCACACAGAATAACACTAAAGCTAAATTTTCCATAAAAACAAACACCCAATAGATCAGATTAATTATAAATCATACACTGGGCTACCCTAATTTCATCAAAAGAAAACTACCCAAATCTTGAAAAACCCATATTATAAATTTAAAAAAGAAAAAGAAAATTGAAAACCAAAAATGAAGATAAAAAGTTTTACCATGGTACCGTTGTCAATAATAATGGGGTTCTTGCAAAGATGGAAATAAAGCTGTGTTTTGGACATGGAAGAAGTCAACAACTTGGAGGATGATGATGAAGAAGCATTGGAAATGATATCATAACAATCAGAGGGAAGAAATTTGCCCCAAATGGTATCAGAATCAGCTGCCGATCTGAAGACCGGAGAGACAAGCTTTGATCGGCAAACATCGGCTGGGGATGTTAAGGAAAGGATGTAAGAAATACACTCTTCTGGTAATATGTTGGTAATATCCTCATTGTTTGTGTTTATGGCCTTCCTATTTCTCATTTCATTTCCCAGTTTGGTCGCTGCTGTTGAGTTCGTAGTTTTTTACCTTCGATATTTTCGGGGGGCTTAATATGGAAATTACCCTTTACTGTCAGCTTCCATCTTTATATCTAATTTTCCTTTAGAGAAATTATATCTAAATTGGGAATTTCTACAATCAGCTTCACTAACAAAAACTTATGAAATTCTTTTATCGTTTTCCTAATAATTACCATTTTATCAATAATTTTAAGGATTTGTTAACATCAACTATAATCAATGATCACATGATCCAATCACCGTAATAACATGTGAAAAAATACTTAAGTAATACTATGTTATCATTTACTAAAATACGTACGAAAATAAATTACATTGTTTTTATTTAATGGATTACCGTTTTTGTATGATATTAATGTTTTAAAATTACAATTAGTCAACTGTGGAGATGGTTGATTACAATGGAGGTGACAACACGATCGGAGATCGGAATACTAAAAAAGTCCACTTTAAAGGTTTGGGTTTTGATGCGGAAAATGATATGGTTGTGGACTCAATCCTAGCACTAGAAATCTCATGGAATGATAAAGTCTTGGGTCGAGGGGCTCCTAGCTCCGGTATGGATGAGGACTTTGAGCTTTTAGATGGAGATGTGGTGAGAACTATGGTTAATGGTATACTTGTTATTAGTTTCTCTGAGAGGGTTCAACATGTTCTTATTAGAGATATGGTGACTACGGTGGTGGTAAAGCTACTTGGTCAGAATTTATCATATACTATACTATTGAATAGGATTCATAACCTTTGGAAGCCTTCCCAACAGTTTCACCTAATGGATGTGGAAAATAGATATTTTCTTGTTAAGTTTCAGAGTTGAGACGATTACGAGAAAGTGCTTACCCAGGGGCCATAGATTGTGCTTGGTCAGTATCTCACGATTTAACATGGACACTAGAGTTTAATCCTCTTTAGGCTTTCCCTAGAAATACTATGGTCTGGGTCAAATTGCTTGGTCTTCTGGGCTTTCTCTATAAGTGCCAAATCTTGGAGAAAATAGAGGGTTTGATAGGTATTACCAATTTTGACATTCAGACGGACAAGCGTCGATGGGGAAATTTGCCAAGATGGCTATGTGTATCAATCTAAGGAAACCTCTAGTCTCTCAGATCCTTGTTAACGGAGCGGTGCAGAGGGTGGAGTTTGAATTGCTTCCATTCATTTATTTTTCTTGTGAAAGGTTTGGCCATTCAAAAGAAATGTGCTCGGGTGTGGGGACTTCAAAGGATGTTGTTGTAGGTAAAAGTTAGGCGACAGAAGACTTATCAGAGGTAGACAAAGTGATGGAGCTATTGGATCTGTTTGGGCTTTGGATAATTGTTGAGAGGAAGTCACAGTGAAGTTCCAAGGCTCATCAAGGTCTAGAGATGAAACTGACCGTGAATAATGCCCCAAATCTGCCTGAAATGAAAATGGTCGAGATTGGTGCTACGGAGGCAAATTTTTCAGGGATAAGGTTTCAAAAGGGGGATTTTCTAATAATCAAGAATCAAATGAGTCTATCTTGGGTAAAGAAAAATAATGGGTTAGTGTAAAAAACAACGATTAGTTTCAACGTTTTGGGATAAAATATTATGGTTGGGTTGGATTCTGTAACACTCCAAACTCGGCCTAGACATTATGGCCGAATCTAGCGATGTCACATGAGTGTTTTTGAAAACGCATTGACCTTAAAACCGTTCTAGTGATTATCTTTTGCTTAGTTCGGGAAGACGTGGACTAATTGATTTGCTTTAAAACATTTCTTTTACACGGAAGCTTTTGAAACCCAATAATTTTTCAAACCGTTTTTATATACGAAAAATCTTAGTTTATTTTAAGAAAATTGTACTTTGTTGCATTGCAGTTTATAAATCCATAATCAATAGTTCAAAATCCCAAATTAAAACCAACCAGTCCCAAAGTCCATCATACATAAAATACCAACAAGAATTAAGCGATGTAATCGCAAAAATCGTAAATAAACAGTTCAGTCGTGGTGGTCACCGTTGAGACCTCCGCTGTACCGATCCATCAAGTCTGGGGATTACTTACACAGATTAAATAGAAAAGGGTAAGTTTTTGCAATTTAGTGTGTAATACCCACAGAAACCATGCACATAGCATAACATCCGAAATCAGTCCTTTATATAAACAATTCGGGCCTCAATCTATTACAGAATCGGTGTGAGCCTTAGCCCACACAGATACGGAATCAGATACAAAATAGGGCCTTAGCCTATCTCAGATATACCATACAGAACAAAACAGAATAACAGAGTCCTACCCACCAGCCTCTACACACCAACTCCGTCTAACCCTACACACTATGTGGGGATAAAATCAACCCACCCATCCCTACACACCATGCTGTACCGGAGTACGGCACATAATCAGATAATTGTAGCAGAGCTACCAGATATCAGGCTTAAGAGCCTTTCAGAATACTTCCTCCAAATAATACCAACCTAACCCCGATGCAATGCAACATACAAGTATGACATGCCAATATGCAATTTAACAGATCATACATGTAAATCGGTATACATGATAAGAGTAACATGTTAAAACACATTTATCATATAGTCAGATTGCGTAATTAGGGGTCAAAGTAACTCTTACCAACCCTACAGTAAGTTCCAGTCGACTTGGGCGACCTGAGCAACCTTACAGAGTATTTCAGAAAAATGGGCTCACATACCCATGTGGCCTGCCCGTGTGGGCCTACACGACCCAAATTGGCCTTGGTCGTGTGGATCACACGACCTGGCCCAGAATTCCACACGCCCATGTGGTTCGCCTGTGTGGGCCTACATGCCCTTGTGGCCTATACGACCCAATTGGTATAGCCCGTGTCTCGCACACGGCTTCGCTGGCAGTCACACGACCATGTCATGCGCCCGTGTCATGTGTACACGGCCTAGTTCGTCGACCACATGGCTGTGTACTGCCACACGGCCTATCATACGGGTGACCACATGCCAGTGTGGCGTCGACAATTTTATTTTTTGGCTTTCGCTGATTCTTATTTTTTGTATTTTCAAGTACACTCCTGGTTCGTATTTGCACTTTTTTTGCAACACCGAGACCGTCGATACCTAAAATCAAGATATTCAACCTTTAGAAATTTTAAAACCAGTCTCAAACAATCAATCCTTAAAACGAAAGATCGACTCATCGCTTCAAAACGATCACCACCTCGAATCAACTCGACGAAACGTTGATTCCAGCCTCCTGAATGACTCCTAAACAGCAGTAAACACCACTTAATCACTTAATCAGAGCAGCGCTCTATATCAATAAACAGACACTTACCAATGATTACCACGTCTAAGAGTCGCCAAAGATGGCTATTACGAAAATAAAATGGACAAGAGGAAGACAAGGGAAATTTCGGTAGCAACAAAAATAGGGGAAGGGAAATCAGCAACAAAAGAGGGAAAAGGGGGGAGGGTAGCCGAAATTTTCCAAAAAAATAGAATGCGAATAGAACTGATAACCTCCTAATCCACATCCCTTAATTCCCTCCACTCCGACTTTCGATAAAACACAAACTCCTAGCCAAAATTCGCAGCAAAAATAATCCCCTTGCTACTGCAGATATTCGAACACATGAGCTCCAACTTAATAAGACACCTCTTAACCACCAGACCAGCAGGCCCATTCTGACATATTTTACAAATAATAAAATATAAGCCTAATGAACCAAGTTTAGGCTTTTTTTCATTAAAATACCAAAGGTAAGGCTTAAACTTGGGACCTCACACACACACCCAGAACACTTAACCATTGAAGCAGATTCACAATTGTATCAAATTAATACAGATATATATACAGGTATTTTAGGGCGTTATAGATTCTTTGAATGAAATTAAAGGCTTGGTGGATAATGAGCCTGTTTTGACTGAATCGGGTAAATAAAATGGGATGATGGTGGACCCACCAGGTTTTGGAAATGCGACATTTGAGAATACTGAAAGCGCCAAGTATATTGGGCCTGTTTTATCAACTCAAGTAAATGGGGACTTAGAGGTTCCAATTAATTTGGCTAATTCCACGATAGTGCATGAGAGAAATTTAAAGTTTAATCCTCTTTTGAGAGAGTTAATTATGAATGGACGCTAGTCCCTTTGGGGTATTAACGGTCACTTTAATCCAAATTTTGATAGCCCAGTGGAATTGATTGTGGAACTTAATAATGAACTACTTGATTCTAGGAGACATTTGGCTATTACCTTCGAGAAAAATGTGAAACTCAATAATATCAATCCTATTGAAATTGATATTTCGGCTGGGAAAGTAAAGGGATCCCGGCTTTGAAAGGAAGGAGATCAGGAATTAAGGGGGGTACTGTCTGAAGTGGTGGTGCTATTAGTGGGATAATTCGAGAACGAAGGAAGTGATTTAAAAATTCTGAGAGTACAAGGGTTCCGCTGTCAGATACAATAAATTCCGTGACCAAACTCATCAACTCGCAAATTAATAATGAGGTTGAGATGAGGAACTTGAACAACGATGGGAAACGCAGTGAAGGCACATGCTAGCCAAGAGATTTGGTAAGTTACCCTTTTTTCTCTATTTTATTTTTATGAATTTATCCATTTTTCGTGGAATTGTCAAGGATGTACGAGTAGTAAGTTTCTAAGGATCTTTTGTGAGTATAATTAGGAATATAAATAAAATATTGTTGGCCTTTTAAAAACTAAAGTTAGCGGTAACAAAGATGATTTGATTATCGCAAGTCTTGGCTTTCAGTATTCTCATCGAGTGGAAGCAATTGGCTTTTTCTAGGGGTATTTGGGTTGGATGGAAGGATTTGATACGTGTTGATATTATTTGGAGTCATCTCCAATTTATTTTGATTAGAGTTTATGACAATATTTTTTAACGACCGGTTTTTGTTTTCTTTGTTTACGGTAGTCCTGATAGTCGTAAGCGAATGTGGCTTTGGGATGCTTTGAAGGTGACTATTCCATATTTTGATTACATTGGGTGGCAATAGGAGATTTTAATGCGATTTTAGCATCTAATGATAAGAGGGAAGGGAAGGGTGAGTCAATGGAAAAAGATATCCCTTTTTTGAAGACTTTATAGACTCTTCTTTGGTACATGATTTGGATTTTAGAGGTACTCCTTTTACGTGGCAGAGGGGTGGAGTTTCGAAGTGTCTTGATAGAACTATTGGGAATGATGCGTGGCTTGTGGCATTCTAAAACCATTCTGTAACCTATCTCCCCAGACTCAAGTCTGATCACAGGCCTATTCTTCTATCATTACAACTTGTGCGTCATTCGTCTTTGAGCCGTCTATTTCGTTTTCTGGCAGGATAGTTTGAGCATATAGAGTTTTTTGAATTTGTTAAGAAAAATTAAAATGTTGTTGGTTCTATGTCCAGTTCGATTTCTAATTTCACAAGTTAGCTTAAGGATTGGAATAAGAAGGTGTATGGCCATAATGGGTTACGTAAAAAAAGACTGTTTCAAAAACTCAATACGATTAAGAGAGGTATGAATTATTCACAGTCTGATCATTTATTTTAGTCAGAATTGGAACATGTCTTGTATCATGATGAACTTGTTTGGAAACAAAAGGTAAAGTGTGAGTGGCTTTCTTTGGGAGATCGCAATATAAAATTTTTTCATAGGCACACCCTGAAAAGGAGAGAGTGGAATTAGACTATGGATTTAAAAAACGTTAAGGGGGAGTGGACTTTTGATGAGAAGGAACTACGTTATGGGGCGATCCGATTCTTCGAGAATTTGTATGGTGAGGACCCAGGATCGATGAAGGGACTTCTCACTAGTTTATTTCCGAAGCTTGAAGATAGTGAGATCCAACTTTTGAGCAAACCAGTTCCCAACAAGGAGATAAAGTCTACCATGTTTGATATGAGTCCTCTGAAGGTGTCGGGGAGTGACAGATTTCATGGCCTCTTTTTCAAAGTCAATGGAATTGTCTTGGGGATTTGGTTTGTACCTAGGTCAAGAATGTTTTTAATGGAAAAAAAATTGATCCGGAGCTGAACAATGCCTTAATATTTTTCATTCCTAAGGTTTCGAATCTAAAATGTTTCTCTTAATTTTGATTGATTAGTATGTGCTCAGTTCTCTACAAGTTCGTAATAAAAATCATTGTCAATTGGTTTAAACTAGTGTTCCCAAGAATAATTGGCCAAGAGTAGATTGGGTTTATTGCGGGAAAGAGCACCATGGATAACATTGTTATTGCTTAGGAAGTGTTTCATTCCATGAAAATCAAGAAGAAGACTAGGAGCTGGTTGGCCATTAAGATTGATCTTGAGAAGGCTTATGGTCGAGTGCGTTAGGAGTTTATTAGTGCATCTCTCCAAGCTGTAAGTATTTTAAATTACCTTTGTAATGTGATTATATTTGCTATCTCTAACTCCACTATACAAATTTTGTGGAATGGAACACCAACTTAGAAATTTTAGTTGATTAAAGGGTTCGTCAATGGTGCCCACTATCCTCTTATATCTCTGTTCTGTGCATGGAATGGCTCGACCATAGTATCCAATCTAATATTAATTCTAGACATTAGAGACCTATTTGTCTATCTCGATCGGGCCTTCCCCTGTCTCATATTTTTTTTTTTACAGATGACTCGATTCTGTTTGGTCAAGCTAAAGAGGATCAAGCTACAGTCTTGAATGAAGTGTTGGATAGTTTATGTGAGTCTTCAAGGTATAAGATTAATGCATATAAAACGAATGTTTGTTTCTCAAAAGGTGTATATGATGCTTTAGGAGGTAACTTGTGTTGTATTCTTGGATTTTGCAGAGTACGTAATCTCTGGAACTATCTGGGAATACCCCTATTTCATGGCAGAGTACCCAATAGCTCTTTCTGTTTTGTGGTGGACAAGGTTCAGAGTAAATTGTAGGGTTGAGATATAAGGTTGTTGTCTCCTGCTAGTAGGGCCACCCTAGCGCAATCAGTTCTACTGATGGTTCCCACTTATTTCATGCAGTCAATACTGATTCCTAAGGATCTTTGTGAGGAAATCGAACGTATGGTGTATTAGTTTGTTTGGGGATCCTCGAGTAGTGGTAAGAAAGTGGCTTTGGTTGGTTGGAAGGATGTGTATCGGCCTCAAGAACATGGCGGTCTTGATTTTCGAAAGTTGCAAGATCATAACACTTGCTTCATGATGAAGTTGGGCTTTAAACTTGTGGCTAATTCTAAAGCTCTTTGCGTATAGGTACTTCGAACGAAGTATGGGGTGGCTTTTGGTATTCAAGAAACTTTATCCCATAGTAGAAGGTCTTTCTTGTGAAGAGCTCTTACTAAGGTTTGGCGACTTATTCAAGAGATTCTACCTTGGTCAGTAGGGAATAGGAGAAATATCAAGTGTTGGCGTGATCCTTGGATTCCAAATGTATGGCCTTTCGTTAATCTAATTCTCAGACATTATATTTTGGATTTGGTCTATTTTCTCAGTGATATGGTTGCAACAGATGGTACTCGGAACCTTGATTTGTTTCAGATCTAGTTGCATGAGACAGTCATTCAAAAGGTTTTTGGGATACCCCCCGTTACATTCAGCAGCAGGAGTTGGCAAGATAATCTAGGGGGAATGATGATGAGGTTTTTTTTCTGTTAAAAGTGCCTTTGGAAACTTCAGAAACGTTCATGTAAACTGAAAGAAGATGTCTAGAAGATCCCTTGGAAGTTCAAGCAGAGATTAATCACCAGCACAAAAAGTGTTTGTTGGGGCTTGGATCATAGTTCGACATGTGGAGTTTGTGGTCATATCTCTAAAGATGTGTCACATATCATAAGGGATTGTCCTGCAGCAATAAATATTTGAAACTTTTTAATTCCCATTGATTGACTTCTCAGGTTTTACTTTGGTAATCTATAGGAATGGCTCGTCTCAAATCTATAGAACCAATATAACATTTGCTTTGGAGAGGTCGATTGGGAATGTCTTTTTGGGATTATCATCTGGCGTATTTGGAAGAATCACAATCTTTTTATCTTTCAGGGTGCGACCTGGAGAAGTAATAATACTATGAAGGTCTCGTATAGTTGGGCCAAACAATTCTTGATGTCTAGTAAGAGTACATCGAGTACGGTTCAGGATCTGATTTTATGCTCTAGCTCATCTAAGAGTTGGGTCTACTTGAATAAAAACAGTTTCGTTAGGCTTGAGGATGATTCTGTGGTAGCAAGAGGAATTGTGAGATACCGAAATGGAGAGTGGATCATTGGTTTTAATTGGTTCTTGGGGAGCTGTTCATATTTAAGTTTGAATTGTGGGGCATATTGGATGGATTAGACATCTTAATTGATCGAGGTTTTGGTAATGCGCTGATCCAGATTGGTAGTTTTGAGGTGGTTACGGCCATCCAATGGAGTTTTATAAGAAGGTCTAATTCAACTTTGATTTGGAGAATTCTCTGGTTATTGTCTCATATTCTTCATTGGAATGTATGTTACATACCTAGAGAAGAGAATCAGGAAGCAGATAGTATGACTAAGTTGGCTCATTTTGGAAGCCAATGATTGCGAATGTTTGAAATATTCCCGTTTGGAGAGTTGGGCTTGTTGATGTAGTTTGTTTCTTATAATTTCTTCTTTATCACACACACACAAAAAAAAAACACGTATGAAAATAACATATTTAGAACATAGATATGTGTTTAAAAATAACACATAATAAATAATTAAATATAAAACTTGAAACTAATTAGTAATAACACATGAAATATATATGATATTTAAATAAAAAAAATAGATTAAATTATAAGTAAAATGGAATTCAAACACATGAATACATAAGAATACTAAATGAATACAATTATTTATTATATTGTTGTCATCAATCCTAAGTTGAGGTCAAGTTAATTCGTGACACCATATTAATCAATAATATTATTTATATATACAATTGATGGAGGTAATAAATAGTGTATGATAAAATTAAAATGTATAAACAAATCAAAATAAAACATTGCGTGAATGGTAAATTTAAAGTTTTTTCAATGTAATTGGTATAGGTTCTAATCCCAATATATATATATATATTCTTATATTTTAAAATTAAAAAGACTAAAATACCCTCAAATAATATAATTTATTTTAAATATGTAAAATCAATTTTGTAATATCTCTCACTGAATTGGTGGCAGGTTGACTAATAACACCAACTCATTCAAAGATTTTATTAATAGTATAAATATTAAATAATTCTAAAAAAAAGAATAATTAGAAATATATATAAATTCAAAAAATAAATTTATGATTATTTATAATAAGCTATACATATAGTTTTAAAATATAAAATGCATAAAATTTTAAAATAATTTTCAAAAAATATGAAAATCTTTCTGAAAATTAAATTTTATAATATATAATTATAAAAGGATGCAAATTATTCAAAAGATAGAATTTTTTAAAAAAAAGAGGAAATGATTTTTAAAAATTCAAGAAAATATATAGACATTCCCTACGAATCCAATAAACCGAACAACAATAAATTCCATGAGCTAAACCCAACTCGAAACAAAAGGTTCATCCAAAACCCTAAATGCAATTCAATTAACCCAAAAATAAAATCAATTTAGTAACCACAAAACGTAAGCAACTCTTTGAAATCTAAACAACAACTAAATCTTAAGTCTGAAATAAAAATTGGGGGAAGCAACAATGGCCCAGACCTGCACCGACGAAGATAGTTAGGTTGCCAAGAAGGAGAGCTGTGACCGGCTATGGTTGGAACGTATGTTGGTACAGTGTGAGTGTATATATGAAGCAACGGAGACTGCTAAAATGCCATGACAACAACACAGATTTAGGGAAGGAAAAATCAATTTTTACTCTCTAGTTATAAATTATTCTTGGTTTCTTTTTGGCTGTTTCCGGTGTGCAATCTTTGAGGTTTAGTCGGGGGAAATTAGAGAAATCAAAATATTTTTTATATAATTTTTAAAATTTTAATTTGAATATTGGGTTATTTTTTGAATTTTTAAAAATTTCTCTATATATCTTGAATTATTTATATTCTTACATAATTATATATTTTGAAAATTAATTTTTTATATATTTTAAATATAAATTTGAATTTTAGATTTTTTCCCCCTAATTTATATATATTTTTAGCTTTTATTTTTTTAAAATTATTTGATACAAGTAACGATGCCACATTGTTTATGTGGCCTTTTGTCACGTGTCCTTATGCAATTAGGTCACGTTATTATTGACCATAGTTGATTAATGACTTAGGGTGAAGGTACTAATGTAAAAAAAATAGTGAAAGTATCCATTCTAACAAAAAAAATATAGTATCAAGATGAAAAAAAAGAATATAATTTAAGAGGAAATTTTAATATTAAGCCATTTTTACTAATTTAGTTGATTTTATTTTTGCTTCATGATGAACAAAGGGCTTAATTAAATAGGATGCCCTTAACTCTATATCCTTTGTTTGAGTTAGGTACCTAAACTTTTTTTTGGTCGAATCGAGTATTATATAAAAGTTATATTAATATTAATATTAAATAAAAATAATTATATTAATATTAAATTGTTAATTCACATTATATAAGTGGGGAGAGGGAAGGGGAAAAGGGAGGGAGAGAGAGGGAGAGAGATGAGGAGGGACGACGGGGAAAAGGGAGGGGGAGGTGTTTTTTTATTTATTTAGTATTAATATAATTTTTTTATTTAATTAGTTGCTACCAATTATATTGATGTCCCTTCCGTCCCATTTGTTCGGGCTCTTCCCCATCAAGCAGTATCTTCATATGTTGTGTAAAATATGAGTGTCCTCCAACTTTTTCGGCGAATTTTGACATAAATGTTGGCATTGCTCCATTTCCACATCAGTCTCCAAAATGGGCTTCAAAGTATTCCAATCATTATCGGGCTTGCAACAAGAAAGTGAAAATGGAAAGCCACCAGTTCAAATTTGTTCTACTTTGATATATTTCTCTCTTACAAGATTCATATTATTCCTTTTATTGTTCAACATTGTTGAGCTGTCAACATCATAAAGCACTTTTGGTATGTACCACTAGCAGGAGACAATATATAAGCTCTCCTGAACACATCAGCTAAAGTTTCTTCCCTCTTATTGCGATAATATAGAAAATAAGCCACCAAGGCCCATCGAAATGCTCCCATTAGATGACTCGGTGCAACCCTGCATGAATTCAGAACATCCACGAAGGAAGGATGCAATAATAGGTGAAACCCTGTTTAAAATCCGTACAGTGAAACCTAAAAATACGACGAATCATCTTTATTTAAACCTATTTTGCTTAGACGATATTTTTCTTTGGGGATTGAAAATTTATATTTCAAGTTAAAAAAACACTCAATCCCCCTACACTCTAATAGATGCCACTTTTCCTCCACAGTAGTACTACATTCAAATTCGTCACTCTCAACTCGGACATCATGAGGTCTTTTGGGTGCCATAATTTTTGAATGATGATTCAGAATAAATGAAGGATATTAAAAATAAATAAGGAAACAATAAAATAACAAAGAAAGAAAACCTACGATTTAGAAAACTTGATCATTTAAGGGAAAGCTCCAAAAAAATTCAGAAAAGAAAACACCAAAGGTAAACTTGGTGAAATAGAAAGAAATTTCATAGAATCCACATTCGTTGCCGGAGCAACTATGATGTAATTTACTACAATTTCATATTATTAGGCATACATGTAACGCCTCATAACCTGGCCTAAAAGTTTAGACCGAATCCCAAAGGTTACATTGATCACCGAAGTGATCCGAAACAATTTTACAAACGAGTTGTTAAAATCATATAATAACACAATTATTAAAATCGAACTAAACCGTTTAGCCCTTTTAAGATTCAAAACAGATAATTCAAGTCACGTCGAAGGTGTTCAAAAGTAAAGTTTCGAGTTTCTAGAATTCAAAACAAAACTATTTACAAAAATCCAAAATTAGATTGTACCAGAGTCTTTATAAATGTTTACAGTCCAAAACAGTTCACAAATTTAAAAATCTGAAAAGTCATTTTATTAGTCCGGCTTAAAACATATCACTCTGAGACCTCCGGCATGCCAAGTCTAGCTACAGAAAACAAAGGTACCTGCAAAGGGATAAACTAAGGAGGGTGAGCTACACGAGCTCAGTGCGAGTTCAAAAACGACAAAAAAACAAACACCAAAGTGTCACAATAAAAATATCTTAATGACAATCCGATATATGAATAGTTTTCACAAACAAATCAAATGTATCAGTACTGAAACACCTCGACTATAAACAATTAGTCTCGTGATCAGAAAGACAGACATAACGCAAAATGAATGCAACAAGTAATAAAAACCCACCTAACTAGCCAAACGCCTCTCCAACCACCATGCGTACTACATATGAGCTATTTAAGACATCCAACCATGCACACCACATAGGACCTCGAAAGGCCCATCCACCCTATACACCATGTATGTAGACTAAGCCACTTAAATGTTAATATACAGTAGAGCTAACATATATGTTGTACTATGCGGTAAACCGCTATACAGATGTATTACAGTTGAAAATTGCCAAAACATATCAGACTCCCTTCTTTTCACAACCAAACCTAAAAAGATTAATGCAAATGCAAAATGCACACCATTTGTAGACAGACTTAAAGAAATAGAATACAGAATCGGAAATGCACACATTCAAATGCTCAGAATTAGAATAAGATATAACATAACATCAATTAACACTCAATCGAATCATTTAATTAGAGCTATGATTGTGAATAACGCACAAGTCCAGGCCGAAACAAAGTTCCGACCACCTTGACTAAGGCCTAATTGATGTTAACAAAAGTAGCAATTCGCTCTCCGGAAACGACACCAAAAACTTTTCGATCTAAACTTGCACATGCAAGTATATGTATCGTTCTAAGTAGTATAAAATATCGATCCCACAGAGAGCTATTACTAATCGAAACCCCAATCACCAAATATTACTTTAAAACCTATCCAAATTAATCGATAATAAAATTTTCTATCTAATTTTAAAATAAATAAAAATAAGCAATGCAAATTAAATAAAAAAATCAATCAATAGGAAAACCCTACAATTTCAATTTAATCCAATGTGTTAACTAATTGATCTATCTCCACTCAATTTATCCTAATAGTGTTAATTATTAACTTGGATAACTAAATTTCTCTTTATTCTCTTCCAAACACTTAAAGAACTAATTTAATCCAATTATTGAGCTATATTTTTATGCCAATAATGTAAACCAAATTGATTCAGAACTACCCCAATTATGGCTACCCAACTTAAGCAAGTATATTCCTATCCTAATTAAGAACCACAAATTAACATATCTTATGAAGACCAAGAGTTATTCATTCAAGACCTAAAATGAAAAATCCTTTTCTAATTTCTTTAGGCTTGTCAAACTAATAGTTGGCTAGACTATCATCAAAGATGAACAAGAATGAATAAATAATCAAAACTCTATTAACAATAAAAAGATATGGAAATAGATAATAGTCAATCAACTAAGCATGAAATCCATTGTAACCCTAGAAAAAAGATTCAGTTCATGAAGAATATGGGAAACATATTAAAATTAAAACAATAATTAGACATAATAAAAGGAAACAAGAAGGAAAAAAAATTGAGAAACTCCGTCTTCTTGTTGGAATTCGTTGATTCTTGATGTGTGAAAGCTTGGGTGGCTCCTCTTTTTCTATTTTCTCTCCTTATTTGGTTTCTCTTTTCCCTTTTTATGACCTTACCCTATATACACGACAACATCAATAAAGTAATTCATGCTTGCTTCCAACTTGCTATCGCCCGTAGCATAAAAATCTATCTATTTGTGCAAACACTTAAAAGGACTACTAGCATAGGCTTTAGTTTAAACACAATGAAAACTTCTTTAAAGGTTGAGCATTTAAACAACTTCATTTTATGATAATCGAGCTTGATGTGGAAGAAAAAAGTGAAGGGAACTCTTATTTAAGATTTTCGACAATCCAAGCTCATAAGTATATCAATGTTTCTTTATATAAAATCAAGAAGAAACCGTAATCTTGTTCATCACATATATAGGTATAGTTATTATTCTCAAAAACATAAAGGGAAACAAGTAAACATATTTTTTGAGAAATTAATATTATTATACCGTATTGGCTCTCTTGTAAATTATACCACTAGCAATTTATCCATAACAAGGATAAGGAGAAAAAAAAGGGGGTTCAAAACAGAAAGAAAGGTCAACTTACTCTAGAGACATGCATGAAGATTAGCGTAAAAAAAGCTCACGAGTACGTAAAAGGCATAGTTTCGAGGTTTGTAATAGCAAGTAGTGAGCGTTGGAAAATATGAACATCACATATATAATAAGGGTAATTACATGTTATTATTTACCATCATAATAAGTTAGCCCAAATAAAAAGTAATATAATTTGGTTAAGGTTTATTGGGCTTTAATTATTAAATAAAGTATGAGTCAAATATGTATAGATACTCTAGTAACTAATTTCTAATTGATGATAGGCTGATTAGAAATTAGCTGATTAGAAATTAGGGCTAATGTGCTGAAGTTATATATATTAGGGTTATGGTCCCTAAATTATAAAAAATGTAACTTTTCTAATATCCCATCTTTAGGAAAGAGAGGGAGCCACATTCTCAAGATTACTTGTATGCTAATTTGGAAGATCAAATCCTCAAGATTCGAAAAATTTCAAGGAATCCATGGATTTAGCTAGTTCATATTCTGTTGCCACAATATTTGCTAATATAAATTCTATACCCATGCTTAATGGGACTAATTTTAAGGAATGGAAAAGGCACTTACTTATAGTGCTTGACTATATGGACATAGGCCTTGCACTAAGTGAAAAACAACCTACACCTCATTGCGGAAAGTACCCCTAATGTTAAGAGGGATTTTGAGAGGTGGGATCGTTTAAATCGCATAAGCCTAATGATCATGAAACACAACATTCTAGAAGCCTTTAGGGGCATAAAATCTGAAAAGATTACTCAGGCCAATGGTTTCCTTGACAAAATTGAGAAATGTTTTGCTAAAAACAATAAGGTTGAGATGACATCACTTCTAACTTTTTTGACGTTTATGAACCATAAGAGTTAAGGAAAATGAGGGAGTACATTATGGAGATGTTCCATGTTGCTTCAAGACTTAAGGCATTTAAGATCGAGCTTTCTGAGGAATGATTTTGGTATCGCTTCCTACACAATTTAATCAATTTAAAATTAGTTATAACTGTCAAAAGGAGAAATGGACTCTAAATAAGCTAATTTCTCATTATGTGCAAGTGGAAGAAAGGTTAAAGAATGATAAGTTTGAAAGTGCTCATTTAGCCAATACCATTAAAGACAAGGATAAGAAAAGTAAATATTAGAATGAAGCTGCTAAGGGTCTAACTCAAAAGAAACAACAACAAGCTACATAGAGTTGTTTCTTTTGTAACAAGTCTGGACACGTGAAGAAAGAATGTATCAAATATCATGCTTGGAGTGCAAAGAAAGGTATAATTTTTAATTTGGTAGGTTCTGAGGTTAATTTAGCTTCAATACCTAGAAACACTTGGTGGATAGATTCTGGTAGGAATAATGTATTGTCCCACAGTACACCATGCCAGGATCACCTCGTATAAATTGTAATACCCCTAACCCGTATCTGTCACCAAAATAGGGTTTCAAAGTATTACTGGAGTTTATAGCTTAATTTCAAATAAATCATGCAAAAGTACTATTCATATTCAGAAATAATCATATTGTCCCTTAATTGGACTATCGAAGCCCCATATGAAGAGTAAAATCAAATCAGGACTAATTCGGAAGCTTTAATAACTTTTTGCAAAATTACAAATTTTTTCTTATGAACAGTACCCACACGCCTGTGTGGTCAGGCAGTGTGGTCACACATGCCCGTGTCCTTAACCTGTGTAACTTTCTGACTTATAAGGCATGAAGAAATTGAAGTCACACAGCCAAGTCACATGCCCGTGTGCTAGGCCGTATGGTTAATTTACTTTTTACATTTTAGGTGCAGTTTTCACACAACCAAATCACATGGCCATGTCCAAGGCCGTGCCATTCACACGGTTGAGACACACACCCATGTATTTACCTGTGTGTTCAATTCTAAGCATTCTATTTCTCATTTTTAAGGTGCAGGGGACATACTGCTAGAACATATGCTAGGCCGTGTGTCTCAACCGTGTAAAAACACACGCCCGTGTGTCTACCTATGTGGACAAAAATAGGCCATTTTAAGGCGACTTTCCTCACCCTTTATACATCCAACTTGCACAAAACACTTTCATATACCTATATACACTAATCCAACAACCAATTCAAGTTAGTTATCAAGTTTTATACCTATCATTACACTACTCTCTTTCATAAACTTGTCATTTAATTCATTCATTAACTAATAATAGATTCTATTAAACACATGTATATAAAAATATATATATGTAGAATAGTCATTCATAACCCTATTACAAGTTTACTCTCATTTAATTTCATCCTATACATGCCAGATAAACCTTAAGTTATAATACAAAATCTATCAGTGAAATTTGGATAGTGTGACCCGGTGTGATGATCCGATCCTCCAAACTCTTGTTAATCTACAAAGAACATTTAACACACAAAAGTAAGCTTAAGAAAGCTCATAGGCTTAAAACATAAATCTTATCGAATTACAACGACAATTCAAATAATAAGCTTTTCAATAATGTTTCCCGCCATACACAATTTCAAATGATAAATTCACTTGATTGAGCTCAATACCAATATCTAATTAAATCCCAACACTTAAATTCACATAACACTTACCAATACTTGTCAAATTAGGGAACGTCTTATGAAATAGAGTATGTCGTTAGCTTGATGCCACATTCACTTTTTTCTTGCACACATTTTATCATGGCTTAGCCATGATTGCACACTTTATCACAATGCCATAGCTTAGCTATAGTCTTACACTTGTACACACATATAACTGCCATGATTTAATCATGGTCTTACATTCACTTTCACAGTGCCATAACCCAGTTATGGACTTTCGCACTATGCTATAGCTCTGCTATGGTACTACACTTTACACTTTGCCATGGTTTAACCATGGTCTTAACCGTCAATTCATCACTGGTCATTGAATGAACGTACTCAATCCTGCGTTTCCCTTAATTTGAACTTTCAATTCGATTTTCACATCGTATAATTATCATAATTCAATAAAAAATATAAATTATAAATATTGTATCGATCCTAAATTAACAATTGAACATAAAAATTCAGCCATATGAACTTACCTGGGCTAATTTATGAAAGTTGTAGAAATTCAGGGATTAATAAAAAATTTTCTCTTTTCCTTGTTTATCTTCAAATTCTCGATCTATAATAAAATTTTTCCATTCAATAGCATCTAATTCAATTCTAATTCACTTCACAATCTATATCCTTCAATTTTTGAAATTACACTTTTACCCGAAAATTTACATTTTTACAATTTAGTCCCTACTCAATTAACCCATCAATTGAGCTAATTTTTCTCAATCAACACTTTATTACATCATTATAAACTACTACACAACCTTTAGTATTCAAAATTTCAATATAAAACCCTAATTCTTAACTTTTTCACAATTAGGTCCTAAAAATCAATTTCTATTGAAATCACTTAATAAAATCATCACATAGCAAAATTAAAGCTTCAAATCCATTTTATTCATCATAAAATTCCATCACTTAGCCATGGTAACTTTCAATTTCAGCCATAGAATCAAAAACTAATGAATTCGATAAGTGGACCTAATTGTAAAAGTCACAAAAACATAAAAATTATAAAGAAAAAGCAAGAATTGAAATCACATGGTGCAAAAATATGAAAAAATAGCTTAGAAGGTCTGCTATGGCATTTTTACCTGAAGAAAAATGATGAAATCTCTAGATGTTTCAATTAAATCCTTTTTAACTAATGAATTTTAGGTTATTTCCAATTTTGCCCATTGTTCACATTGTTTTCTTACTTATTTCATGCCCCAAACTGTCCAGCCCATTTAATTTGGGTCTAATTGCCTTTTAAATCCCTCCTTATTAGACATTTAAGCTATTTAATCACTTTAACAAGTTTTAAACCTTTTACAGTTTAGTCCTTTTTAATTAATTAACTATCAAAACGTTAAAATTTTCTAACGAAACTTTAATACTAACTCAATAATACTCCATAAATATTTTTAAAAATATTTATGGCTCAGTTATCAATTCGAGGTCTTGATACCTCATTTTCGACCCATTTAACCTAATAAATTCTTTTAATTCACAAAATTCACTAATTCAAGAATATTTCTAATGTCACACTTGACTCATAAATATTAATTTACTAAATTTTCAAACTTACTCATCGAATGTAGTAATCTCGAATCACTGTTTCTGACAACACTAAAAATTAGGCTGTTACATAAATGGTGTAGCTTAAAAATGAAATATGACTTTTAAGGGAATGGTAAGGAGTATGATTGCTCATTATACCTTACCTGAATCCCTGTGGGGAGAAGCATTAAAGAAAATAGCTTACATTCTGAATTGAGTACCCACTAAAGCAGTTGCAAAAACACTTTATGAGCTTTAGACAGGTTGAAAGCCTAGTCTAAAGCACTTTTACATTTAGGGATGTCCAACTGAGGCAAGGCCTTATAGGCCACATGAAAAAAAATTGAACTAAAAAATAGTAAGCATTTATTTTATTGGTTATTCTGAGCGATCTAGGGGCTATAAGTTTTATGATCCCACAATTTAGAATATTTTTGAGACGAGAACTGTAACATTTTTTGAGGATGTTGAGTTTGGAAGGAGAAATAAGGTTAGAGACATTGCTGTTGAGGAGGAATTGGATTCTCACTCAGTTCCTACTATCACTTTTGATAATGTTCAGGTTCTCATACCTATCATTGATCAAGAAATGAATCCAAAACCTCAACAAGATAATGCTGAAAAACTTCCTATTCAAGATAAGGTAATTGTTTGAGAAGAACAAACTTAATAACCTCAAGAACAAGTGTCATGAAAGAAGTCCATAAGAGAAAGGAGAAATGTTATTCTAGACGATTATGTTGTATGTCTTCAAGAACTTGAGGATGATAATAGAATAATGGAAGATGATTCAATCAACTTTCATTAGGCCATGAAAAGTTCTAATTCTTAAAAGTGGACTGATGATATGAAATATGAGTATTAATATGTGCAAGACAATAAAGTTTGGGAACTTGTCCCATTACCTGAAGGTGTAGAACTAATTGGTTGTAAATGGATAGTTAAAACCAAGATGGATGCAAATGTTAATATGGTGAGGTATAAAACATGTCTTGTAGCTAAAAGATATACTTAGAAAGAAGACATTGATTTTACACAGACTTTTTCTCTAGTTTTATCGAAAGATTCTTTCAGGATAATCATGACGCTTGTTGCTCATTTTAATCTTGAGTTACATTAGATGGATGTTAATATTACGTTTCTCAATGACGATATTGAAGAAACAATTTATATGGTGCAACTAGAAAACTTTGAGTCAAAAGACCCAAAGAATATGGTTTACAAATTGACAAAATCCATCTATAGAATCAAACAAGCTTCCCGTCAATGGTACCATAAGTTTCATCAAGTGATTGTTTCATTCGATTTTGAGATGAATATTGTTGATGATTGTATGTATCACAAATTCAGTGGGAATAAGTACATATTTCTAGTTCTATATGTCGATAACATTTTGCTTGCCGCTAATGATGTAGGCTTGTTGCACGAAACCAAGAGGTTTTTATCTAAACATTTTGAAATGAAAGATCTTGGGGACGCCTCTTTTGTTTTAGGAATTCAGATACATCAAGACCAATCTCGGTGTAACGTCCCCTAACCCTATACCGTCTCCGAAATAGGGTTACGAGACATTACCAGTCAGTACAGTCCAATTTCGGTCATTAATTAAAATAAATATTCACACACATCCTAGTTTTAAGATGTCGTCCCTTTAATGGGCCCTCGCGGTCCAATATGAACTGTGAATCCAATTCGGAACTAATTTAGAACCACTACGAGTTTTTAGTAAATTTCAAAATTCATACTACATACCGTTAACAACCATAATTTACTCATTTCATCAATACTTCTACAACCTAAATGACTCTCATAAAACATCCTAGGTTCATGCCATTACCAATACTCAACATACTTTACCTCATTGAATTCGGGATCGGCCTGGGATGCTGATTCAATAGTCTAGCCTTAACTTAACCTGCGCACAGAAACAAACCGTACGCTGAGTATACACTCAGTGGTATTTCTATAATCTAAACACTTAAACAATTATAAAACATATTAATTTATATATATTGAACTATTCAAACTCAATGAGAATTCAAACATTCACTTTCCAACCAATATTTTGGTCTACTTTAAATTCAAAATCATTTATTATTTTTCAATAGTAATTAATCAATTAGTAATGTTCATTAACTCTCAGAACAATTATTTATTCAGTAACAGTCAGTTATTCGGTAACAATCAATTATTCAATAATAACCAGTTATTCAGTATCGATCATCGGTTATCCAGTAACAGTCAATTATTCAGTAAAATCAGATATTCAGTAACAATTAAGTTATTCAGTAGCAGTCATTCATTCAGTGACAATTAGTTATTCAGTAATGATCAATTATTCAGTAATATTCAGTTATTCAGTAACAATCAATTATCCGGTAACAGTCAACTATTCAGTAATAATCAGCTATTTTATACCTTTATTTACCCCTATTAACATGACTTAGACTAAGACTTATACACGGATCCAACCAACACACCAGTACGGCACATAGTGCCTCATCGGCCGAAGCCAGAACAATAACAGTAACAGTAGCAGTACGGTACACAGAGTACCTCATCGGAACAAATCCGGAACAGTAACAGTACGGTACACAGAGTACCTTATTGGAACAAATCCGAAACAGTAACAGTAACGGTAACAGTAACAATATCCGACACACAAAGTGCCGAATCGGTAACAGTAACGGTAACAGTAATAGTAGTCGGCATATAAGTGCCTGATCAGTAAGCTGGCAAAAACCCGTACTCTTTCATATCCTATGGCATGCTAACTATATTCGACTAGCCCGACTAGTTAATAGGGTATTTAATTCACTTTTCAGTTTTCAATTAATTCATATTTTAATTAATTAATTATATATATATTTTTTCAATTCAATATAATTCTATTCACTTTTCACTAATAAATATTCAATTTCACAATAAACACATGTTCATAATTATTTCACCACATTTTCAAATCAAATCATTTCAATAAAAACACAATACCAATAATTCATACTTTAATTATTTACCATAACATTCAATTAAAGTACAACAATTATTAATTAAATTCACCCTTCAATTTCAATCAATATTCATTTTATTTCAAATAATTTAATCAATGCACCTACCATACATAATAAATAATAAATTCAATAATTAAATATTAAGTTCGGGTTATAGAAATATAAACCGTAATTTTTGAGCTAACTCCCGTTGACTTTGTCTTGTCCTTTCTTAGTCGAGATTTCCGGTACCACATTGACTATTTAAGCTTCAAGCATCAAACTTTCAATTTTCCCTTTCTTCTTTCTTTTCTCCTTTCTTTCTTTCATTCCCTGCTTTTCGTTTTGCATATTCTGTTTCTATTTCTATTTTTTTATTTCATTAAACCATTATATATATAATATAATAACCTAATAATTATCTATTATAAAAATCTATTTAATAACAAATATTCTTTTAACATTTGTATCCATTTATAATATTACACTTGTCTTTCACTAATGTATTTATTATATAAATATCTTTTACTTAATAATAATATATAATTTAATAATATACTTATATAATAAGTAAATATACATGTATTTTACAAATGTATAAATACTAATATTACACATGTCACTATACATACCATACACTTGTCAACTTTTTATTTATTTTTCACATAAAAATCTTATAATATAATTATTTAATTAATAAATACCTTTTATAAATAATTAATATCTATTAATACTTAAATACAAGCATTACAAGTGTATGTATTTTTTTTATTAATACACTTGTACCCAATCATTACCACACATTTGTCTTACTTTTATTTATTTATCATATAATATTAATTTAATAATAATAAATATACTAATATTTACTTAAATAATAAGCAAATACATACATGTATTACAAATGTGTGTATTATATTTATTGCACTTGTATTTTATTTTTGCCATATACTTAGCACTCTTTTTGGCTTATTTACTTATTTAGTCCTTTCAATTTTCTTTATTCTATAATTAAACTTTCACACTTCATTCAATTTAATCCTTTTATCCAATTATCCTTAATTTAAGCTAGTTCACTTAATTAAACTCTAATTAACCACTCGATAACTTTGTAAATATTTTTAATAAATATTTACTAATCCATTTTTCAGAAATGGAGACCTGAAAATACACTTTTTTGGTAACGGTAAAATTCGGGTCATTACAATTCTCTCCCCCTTAATAAATTTCGTCCTCGAAGTTTGCCTAAAAGAGAGGTGGGGGTTCAATGATCTCACTGTTTCTTTCAGTTCTCATGTAGCTTCCTCAATATTATGACTTCATTTCTCAAGCTAGTATCTCGATCGATTCTTCTTCTTTATACTATGAATCAGTTCAAATTTAAATATCCCTTGTCAAAGTAACATATGGAAGATCTGATTTGCATCATCTGAACATCATATCCTGAAAAATCCCATAAATTTTTCATGCCTTCAGAGGATAAACCATCCAATATATTTCCAGTCCGATCTTTCACAGATTCAAGTAACCCAACAGTACGAGAACTCAATATCCCGATGTTTCAAATTCACATATGATTTCTGTCTATCAAACTATTTCAGTCTATCTCGAATCACTTTCATTCAATTTCCATATAGAATTTTCGACAATCAAATACTGCTTTTAAACTATCTCGAATTATTTTCATTTTTCTTTAGTTTCACGAATCAACCAGCTCCGTATATTCTTTTCTCACAGTATTTAATCAGATCCCATGCAGTTTTATATTCATAATCATTCAGAACTTTATACAGTGCTGAAAACTGTTATCACGTACCCAGAACTTCTTGTACTTGTTCTATAATCAGAGTATAAACTACGCATCTCAATCAGAAATAATAGAAACTACTATACCATGTAATCTGATAATCTCAGAAACCTATATTTTAGACAATTATTAAGTAAGAATTTATTCATACCAGAATAAAATATGCAGACCTCGCCATACCTTCGACAATTATTCAAATATCATCTTTCTTTTTTGAAGATAAAGATAATTCCAAGTCAATCCCATAGAGATTCTATCTCATTTCCATTCTAATATCATTACTGACTGTAACAGTTCTGAATTCTTCAGTACAACTTCTGTTTCTAAATAGCAGACAATCATCAAATTCAATCTGAATTTTTCAATCAAAACTATTTGTTCACTATACCCATTTAACCAGTAACTCATTATCACATTTCTGAACTTTGCAGACCTACTGTAGAGAAGTAAGTTTAACCTTTATTTCAACTAGAATTGAACGATCATCAGATAATGACAATCGAGTGTTCATAGCTCATAACACAAAGCAAAACTTTCAATTCTGAGTATTCATAACTCCATTTGCTTTTTCTAGATGATATTCAATTATCAAATCATGATCCTTTAGTGCAAAGACAATAGCTACCACTTCTGAATCATGTATCAAACAATTCTTCTCTTATAATTCTAACTTTCCAAAACATAATTCATTAATTTTCTTTCTTGCATCAAAACACTGCTATCCCTGTAAATCACAAGTTTCTTCATCGGATTTCAGACTAAACCAGAACTAATGCTTCAGTTAACTGAGCTTTCAACTAATCAGAACCTTGCTAAGGTCTATTAGATCATTCCAATTCCACATCTTTCTGTAATAACCGACTAGTTTTAGAAAACCTGTGATTTCAAATATATTTTTCACTATTATCTCAGTCACAAAATCTATAGCACATTCAACTTCTTCAATCAACAGTAGTTCGGGAAACTTTTCTGGAAACACATTAGAATTCTCTTGCACTATCGTCACCGATTTAAACCTTAACTTAAATACTTTAATATTTAATACATAAACAAGGTAAATACCATGACCCCTTTCCGACATATATCTGTGTTGGCATGTTCAATATCACAATAGATAATTAGCTCAATCTTCTCTGAGTCAACAAAACATTTCATCATTCCAACCTTGCAGTATAATATACTTTTACTTATAATTTACCACCATATCATGCAGAGTTAACTATTCCATTCTTGAGATTATATCAAACAGTAATAACATCAAATCGATCAGAAAACAGTAGTATCATTTCAAACAGTTCTTGCAGATCTTATCAACCCATAAATACTGATCCGAAAAATTTAATGCTTCAACCAAAAAAAAATTTCAGCAAACTCAACAGGCAAATCTTTAATAAATACTGAACTTATGTGATCATACGAATAGTCAAACCAAGATCAATTTAAAATAATCATATTAGTGTCGATAAAGAAGAAAGTACCTGTAATGACATCTGGTAGAGATAAATCTTCTTATATACAATTAACATATACCCTGGCTGATGTTCATTCTCCAGATTTTACAGTGAAGTCATTTGTCACACTTCAGCTTTCACTCGTATTTCTGAGATTACAGGGTAACCTACCTTTGATAACTGCGTTACTCGGTCTTGAATTCTAAATAATATCTTTTCAACTTTCTTTGAGCAATCATTAAAATAATAATCAGAAGAATCATATCTAATCACATATTCCACTCTTTATTCTACATTCCTCAGCTTTTTGTCTTCTTTTAAACCATTTTCAAACCATTTGTACCTTACAGTTTCTATCAAAATATACCCTTTGATATATTTATTCAATCAAGCAAATTCCCTTCACACATAGTTGCGGTTATATGATCCTGTTTAAGCTTCAAGAATTCTGTACGTTTCTGATCAAGAAATCTTTGACTGATATATTTCTTTCAGAACTCATCTCAGAAAATTTCCAAATAACCCTTTCTTAATCACAACATAATCAATTTTTCTACCACTGATAACCTAAATCTTTTAACAGAAATATCATACCTTTCTAACATTTAATCGGTGAACAGAACAATTCATTTACAATCCCGATAATATTCTCTAACCAGATTTCAGTTCTTTCAAGATCATTCTCAACTGTAATTCTCAATTCATCCACACCATATATATACATGTACAGATCATTAACAGTAGATAACTTACCCGTTCAGACAAGCTCTATACCTTGAAGCACTTCGGGAACCTATTAAGAAACAGGAGAGATAGATACTGTAGCAGATACAATTTCTTCTACTCACTGAAGAACATCAGTTATAATTCTAAATAATTATGTATCATTGCTTTTTCTATTATTTCATCAGTCATCATTTAGTAATTAATTACCCATTGAGTTAATACCCAGTGTTGTTGATTCAGTTTTCATCTAATTCACGAGACTATTCGTCTCCAGTATACATTTCATAATCAATACCATCGATATTTTCGTCTAACATTTTTACTATAAAACACAGAAAAACAAATATATCAGCATCCGATCCCGATTCAATTTCGACTCAATTATGGCATGTACCTCTAGACCCAATTTCGAGCTCGATTTAGTCCGAGAATCGGCTAAACCTGAATAGCTCTGATACCACTAAATGTAACGTCCCCTAACCCTATACCGTCTCCAAAATAAGGTTATGAGACATTACCAGTCAGTACAGTCCAATTCCGGTCATTAATTAAAATAAATATTCACACACATCCTAGTTTTAAGATGTCGTCCCTTTAATGGGCCCTCGCGGTCCAATATGAACAGTGAATCCAATTTGGGACTAATTTAGAATCACTACGAGTTTTTAGTAAATTTCAAAATTCATAATACATACCATTGACAACCATAATTTACTCATTTCATCAATACTTCTACAACCTAAATGACTCTCATAAAACATCCTAGGTACATGCCATTACCAATACTTAACATACTTTACCTCATTGAATTCGGGATAGGCCTGGGATGCTGATTCAATAGTCTAGCCTTAACTTAACCTACGCACGGAAACAAACCATACGCTGAGTATACACTCAGTGGTATTTCTATAATCTAAACACTTAAACAATTATAAAACATATAAATTTATATATATATTGAACTATTCAAACTCAATGAGAATTCAAACATTCACTTTCCAACCAATGTTTTGGTTTACTTTAAATTCAAAATCATTTATTATTTTTCAATAGCAATTAATCAATTAGTAATGTTCATTAACTCTCAGAACAATTATTTATTCAGTAACAGTCAGTTATTCGGTAACAATCAATTATTCAATAATAACCAGTTATTCAGTATCGATCATCGGTTATCCAGTAACAGTCAATTATTCAGTAAAATCAGATATTCAGTAACAATTAAGTTATTCAGTAGCAGTCATTCATTCAGTGACAATTAGTTATTCAATAATTGTAATGACCTGAAATTCACGGGCACCGGAAAAGTGAGTTATAGGGCCTCCGTCTTAGTGAAATAAGTTCGAAAATAATTATTAAAAATATTTATGAGCCTAGTGGTGTGTCTAATTAGGATCTAATTAAGTGAATTTAGCTTAATTTAGAGTAAGTAATAAAAAGGATTAAATTGAATAAAGGGTAAAAGTTTAATTATAAAGCAATAGATAATAAAAAGGATTAAAATGGCAATTAAGCCATTGACTACAAATGAGGTGGCATATTGGTGAAATAAAATCAAAGATTTTTTTTAGGTTTTATATATTATAATGATTATTATTATAGTTTTATATTAAATTGTTATGATTATTTAATTGATAATATATTATAAATAAATTAAATAGAAGACAATTGTATGGTAATAAAATATACATGTGTAAGAATTGTATGGGTACATTTGTAATTTAAATATTTAATTACTTATAATTTAAGTATAAAAATATTTTATAATTATTAATTGTATTAATTAAATCATGAGATTTTTATTTAATAAGCAAATTAGATAATGACATTTGTAATAATATAAATATGTACACTTGTTATATATGTAACGCCCCCACGCCCGAGACCATCGCCGGAGTCGAGTATGAGGTGTTACTAAGCTTAGTTTAACATTTTTAGAACTTTGGATTATTGTTTCTACATTCACAGCTTTTAAGCTACTTGCATCATTGTCACAAGAAAAATCATATCTCGAGTTAAGAAACTCGAAATAAAGATCTGTAAATTTTCCCTGAATCTAGACTCATATACCTATCTAATAAATTTTTTATAGAATTTTTTGTTGGGCCAATTAGTACAGTTTATTAGTTAAATTTACCCCTGTTTCAGGACTCGACTGGTCTGACCTCTGTTTACTACGAACCACATTTCTCTCTTTAAAAAATTCATATGACTATGAGATTTGTTTCTACTAAAACTAGACTCAATAAGGATTCTGAGGATATAAAATATACCACCTAATTATATCTTTATAATTTATAATGAATTTCTAAAGTTGGAACAGGGGATTCAAAAACTGCTATGACCCTGTTTCACTAAAATTCAAATATATTCTAACATATAATTCCTTTACCTGTTTCATTTATTTCATGTGAAACTAGACATAATAAGCTTCAAATTGACATGTATTCCATCACCAAATTCAATTTCTATGATTTTTAATAAATTTTCAAACTCGCATCAGTGTTGCTGCAGTATTCTGTTTATGGCAAATTTCATCCTTTTTATGAGTTTTTATGCACTAAGTATCTTAATAGTTTTCCTTAACATCAAACATAATCTACACTAACCATTTTCATAATTTATCATTATCAAGCATTTCCTCAACCATTCCACAACCATACCATAAGATCATTTACACAAAATAGGTATATTGCTATACATGCCATACTTAAATTTACAAGCCATTTACCAAAAGTCTTCCGGATAGTGTGACTGAGCCTTCGACCTCTCCCGACTCCTGAGCTGGCTTGTCCAAAACTACAATGAGTAAGAAGGAGGGAGTAAGCATAAATGCTTAGTAAGTTCATATGCAAATAATAAGTAACATAACAAACAGTTATACCAATCAACATTAGCATACATCACTAAAACACATATCACATTTCTGATCATTTTTCATCATCTTATTACCTTATAGTGGTTGTATCAATACTCAACCCGAGGGTTAAATACATACCTGTCCAAAATATCCATTTCACATCACTCACCAATACTTCTCTTTACATCTCGAATATTCCTCCATTGAGTAGAACTTTACCCATTGAACACATCGGAATATAATTCGGATACATGGATAATTTGCATATAAGTGCCACATATTCAATCAAGCAATCATGTAACCCGCCCATAAGCGAACTCGGACTCAACTCAACGAGCTCGGGCGTTCGCATCCATAAGTGAACTCGGACTCAACTCAACGAGTTCGGATGCCTAGTTACATCTCACGAACTCGGACTCAACTCAACGAGTTCGGACATTCGCATCCATAAGTGAACTCGGACTCAACTCAACGAGTTCGGATGCTCAACCATCCTAGTGACATGTCACTTGTATCCTAATCTATTCCTAAGGTTCAAACGGGCTTTTTCCTCGAACACTTATCCTTGCCGTCTTCCGTAGAATACCGAAATCAATACTCGGTAACAATTATATTTAACAAGTAGTTCACATAATTTACATATTATTTGAAATTAACCACAAAGCATACATTTCATAATAAAATTTAGCATAACATATAATTAACATCAATAACTTAAAAATAACCATTATGCTACATTATTTACACATGAACTTACCTTGGTACCAAAATACAAAGATTTTGCAATTTAGTCCACAATCTTTTCTTTTCCTCGATTGAGGTCGATTCCACGTCTTTCTTGATCTAAAATAACAAATTTAGCTTATTTAATACTCACATTATCAAATTAATCCTTAACTCAAATTTTGGCAAAATTACAATTTTACCCCTAAACTTTTGCATATTTACATTTTTGCCCCTAGGCTCGGGATTAAACTTTATTCCTTATTCTTATGTTTTACAACATGCTGATCACTTTTCTCTTCTATGGAAACATCAAATTCTCACTCTAACATGTACTTATGACTATTAGGTATTTTTACCGATTAAGCCCTTTTACTCGTTTTCACTCAAAACCGAGTAGCACAAGTTGTCTAACATAATTTAAAACCCCATATTCTATCATAAAACATCAAAATACACAAATTTCACCTATGGGTATTTTTCCAAATATGAACCCTAAGTTGAATTATTGTTAGCATAAGCTTAATCGAGCTACCGGGATCTCAAAAACGTAAAAATCATTAAAAACGGGGCTTGGAATCACTTACTATGGAGCTTGGAAGCTTGAAACAAACCCTAGCTATGGAGAACCCTTGAAATTTCGGCCTAATGAAGAAGATGGACAAAAATTGGCTTTTAATTTTGTTTTTAATTCATTTTAATAACTAAATGACCAAAATACCCTTACTACTAAACTTTCCAAAAATTCCTTCCATGTCCTAATTTTGTCCATGAACTTAAAATTGGTCAAATTTCTATTTAAGACCTCCTCATTAATATTCCAAAACAATTTCATACTAAAAACTTCTAGAATGCAAGTTTTGCAACTTATTCGATTTAGTCCCTACTTTCAATTTAAGCACTTTAGGCATAGAATTTCATCACGAAATTTTCACACAATCATGCAATCATATCATAAACCTCAAAATAATTATAAAATAATTATTTCTATCTCGGATTTGTGGTCACGAAACCACTATTCCGATTAGGCCCTAATTCAGGATATTACAATATAATTATTAGTTTACTTAATATTAAAGTAAAAGATATTTTAATATATTATATTAATATTATATTATGTTAATAAAATAATAAAGTATAAAAGAATTAAAGAAATAAAGAAACAAAAGGAAATAGAAACAGAGTTGAAAACGGGAAGCAGGGGAGAAAAAGAGGAAGAAAAAGGGAAAGAAAAATAAAAGAGAAAACTAAGGATTTGAAGCTTGGAGTGAATTTGGTAAGTCAATTAGTCCTTTTTAGTTAATTTTGATGTTTTAGGAGCTTTGAAACAAGATTTTGATGAAATTAAGTTGATAGTTCAAGAGTTCATATGTTTCCAAGTAGGGTTCATGTTGGAAAAATTATGGAATAAGGGATTTAATTGAATGAATTCTAAGTTAGAATTGATTAAGGGATTAAATTGTAAACTAGGCTATAAGTTTTATGTTGTAGGGACTAAATTGAAGAAATTTCAAAATTAGGGAAATATGCTGGAAATTTTATAGTTAAATATAAGTTTAGACAAAATTTGAATAGAAAAAGAGAGTGAATTGGATTAAGAAAATAATTAAGTTTAGTTAGGATTAAATTGGGAATAAGGTAGGAGTTGTTTAGAAATTTAATTATTTATTATAATTAATGCTGTAAATAATAATGTAAATTACTATTATTTTCGTAGCCAACAAAGAACCGGAAGCATCAGCATCGAAAGGAAAGGAGAAAGTCATCGAGGACTAAAACGGAGAATTACGGTGTGTATTACTATAATTCAAATTTTAATTATTATTGATTGCTGAAATTTTAATTGTTATGTATGGTAAATAAGACTTGAGGTAAGTATGTGAAATCGATATGAATATTGAGTGAAAATGAAAGTGATATAAATTGAATCAAATTGAATTGAATAAGTGAATTATGGAATATGTGATTATTTAAAAAGTGTATTGATTGAAAATAAATAAATTGTGACAAATGTATGGTGTTGATGGTATACACTTGTGTGAAAATTAATTTGTTTATGAATTAAGATAATAGATATTTGAATTGAATGAGTATTGAAAATTTTTGTGTAAATGAAATTGAAATTAGAAAAAAATAAAATAATACCCTATTAACTTGTCGGACTAGATTCGATACAAATGGCATGCCATTGGATTTGTGATGTGATGAAGAGATTGTAGTTCGGCCGAGAGGATGTTTCTGTTATTATATACTTCGGTTTATCCGAATAGGCATTTAATGCCTTATTGGTGTGTTTGGGAGGATATATTATACCGGTGTGTTATGGAGAATTTACAATATTCCGGGTGTGTTTGGGTTGGACATTCTGGTGTGTTTGGATGGAATCTGCGTATCTGTCATAGTCCGAGCTTTGTTAATAGGGTAAATAATTGAAATGAAATTTTGAAAATGAGATTATTTGTTTTAGCACTATTGAAAAGTACGAGAAAGAATGTATGAACTAAATTATGAATTGAGTTAGTATGAGAAAAATAAATTATGAATTTAAGATTTATGAAGTAAAATAATTTTATATAAAAGTAGTTTAAATAATTATAAAATTTATGGTTGATGTTTGTAATTTATTAATGTTAAATAGTCTTGATTTATAGTAATACCACTGAGTATGTCCATACTCAGTGTACGGTTGTTTCCGTGCGCAGGTTAGTAGAAGTCAAGTGTCCCGGCTCAGCATCCAGAACAATCCCGACTCCAACACAAACTTGGTGATGTATATTTTTCTTTTGGGTAAAGGTGGCATGTACATAGGTGTTATTTAGTCACTTGAATATGTATATTACTTTGGGTAGTGAAGGATGAATTATAAAATTTAGATGGTTAAATGAAATGGTAAGGAAAGTACATGATATTTTGATACATGAACATTAAGTTGTTAAATGAATGAAGTTTTTAATCAATTTTGAATGATGCTATGATAGTTATTAAATTAAAATTTTGTTAATAATATAAATATTAGTATATGAATGTGAAATATTGGTGTTGGTTGTTTTGGTTTGAATTTGCAGGAGGTTTAGGTAAAAATAAGTAGAAATGCTGCCGAAATTTTTACAAAAATAAAAATTGGAATACTCGAACAAGTCCCGTTCTACTTTTAATACGTGTTTGAACTTCGAGAGTTCAAGATAGGGACTTAATTATTATATTATACTATGAAAGTTATATTAATTGTAAATTTATTCGTAAGTTGTCTGATATGTCCGGTAATGCCTCATAACCCCGTTTCGGTAACGGTTTGGGGTTAGGGGGTGTTACAGTAATGATCAATTATTCAGTAATATTCAGTTATTCAGTAACAGTCAATTATCCGGTAATAGTCAATTATTCAGTAATAATCAGTTATTTTATACCTTTATTTACCCCTATTAACATGACTCGGACACAGACGGATACACAGATCCAACCAACACACCAGTACGGCACATAGTGCCTCATCGGCCGAAGCCGAAACAGTAACAGTAACAGTAGCAGTATGGTACACAGAGTACCTCATCGGAACAAATCCGGAACAGTAACAGTACGGTACACAGAGTACCTCATCGAAACAAATCTGAAACAGTAACAGTAACGGTAACAGTAACAATATCTGACACACAAAGTGCCGAATCGGTAATAGTAACGGTAACAGTAACAATAGTCGGCACATAAGTGCCTGATCAGTAAGCCGAAAAAAACCCGTACTCTTTCATATCCTATGGCATGCCAACTATATCCGACTAGCCCGACTAGTTAATAGGGTATTTAATTCACTTTTCAGTTTTCAATTAATTCATATTTTAATTAATTATATATATTTTCAATTTAATATAATTTTATTCACTTTTCACCAATAAATATTCAATTTCACAATAAACACATGTTCATAATTATTTCACCACATTTTCAAATCAAATCATTTCAATAAAAACACAATACCAATAATTCATACTTTAATTATTTACCATAACATTCAACTAAAATACAACAATTATTAATTAAATTCACCCTTAAATTTCAATCAATATTCATTTTATTTCAAATAATTTAATCAATGCACCTACCATACATAATAAATAATAAATTCAATAATTAAATATTAAGTTCGGGTTATAGAAATACAAACCGTAATTTTCGAGCTAACTCCCGTTGACTTTGTCTTGTCCTTTCTTAGCCGAGATTTCCGATACCACATTGACTATTTAAGCTTCAAGCATCAAACTTTCAATTTTCCCTTTCTTCTTTCTTTTCTCCTTTCTTTCTTTCATTCCCTGCTTTTCGTTTTGCCTATTCTGTTTCTATTTCTATTTTTTTTATTTCATTAAACCATTATATATATAATATAATAACCTAATAATTATCTATTATAAAAATCTATTTAATAACAAATATTCTTTTAATATTTGTATCCATTTATAATATTACACTTGTCTTTCACTAATTTATTTATTATATAAATATCTTTTACTTAATAATAATATATAATTTAATAATATACTTATATATTAGTAAATATACTAATATTACACATGTCACTATACATATCATACACTTGTCAACTTTTTATTTATTTTTCACATAAAAATTTTATAATATAATTATTTAATTAATAAATACATTTTATAAATAATTAATATCTATTAATACTTAAATACAAGCATTACAAGTGTATGTATTTTTTTTTATTAATGCACTTGTACCCAATCATTACCACACATTTGTCTTACTTTTATTTATTTATCATATAATATTAATTTAATAATAAATACACTAATATTTACTTAAATAATAAGCAAATACATACATGTATTACAAATGTGTGTATTATATTTATTACACTTGTATTTTATTTTTGCCATATACTTAGCACTCTTTTTGGCTTATTTACTTATTTAGTCCTTTCAATTTTCTTTATTCTATAATTAAACTTTCACACTTCATTCAATTTAATCCTTTTATCCAATTATCCTTAATTTAAGCTAGTTCACTTAATTAAACTCTAATTAACCACTCAATTAACTTTGTAAATATTTTAAATAAATATTTACTAATCCATTTTTCAGAAATAGAGACCTGAAAATACACTTTTTCGGTAACGGTAAAATTCGGGTCATTACACTTGGGGTATTCTTGGATTGTCACAAAAGAGCTATATAGATAAAGTACTCAAAATGTTTGACATGCAAAGTTGTAAACCAAGTGACACCTTTGTCGCTAAAGGAGATAAATTTAGTCTTATTCAATACCCTAAAAGTAACCTTAAAACTCAGGAAATGCAAAAGATTCCCTATGCATAAGTTGTTGGCAGTCTAATATATGCTCAAGTATGTACGCATCCGGATATTGTGTACATTGTTGGGATGCTAGCTATATATTTAAGAAACCCTAGTATGGACCATTGAGTAGCAACCAAGAGGGTTATGAGGTATCTTCAGAGAAAAAAAGATTACATGTTCACTTATAAGAGCTCAAATAATTTTGAGGTTGTAGGGTATTCTGATTTTGATTTCGCTGGGTGTCAAGATAGTAGGAAATCTACATTAGGCTATAATTACCTGTTAGCTGGAGGAGCTATATCCTGGAAAAATGTCAAACAGACACTTGCAGCTTCTTCCACTATGATAGCAGAGTTTGTAGCATGCTATGAAGCATCAAACCATGGAATATGGTTGCGAAACTTTGTCACTGGGCTACACATTTTGGAGAATGTAGAAAACCACTCAAATTATTTTGTGACAATAAGTTAGAGGTATTGTATTCCAACAACAGCAGGAGTTCGTCTAAGTCAAAACATATTGACATAAAGTCGTAGTTGTGACAGAAAGAGTGCAAAATGGAAAAATATCCATAGAGCACATTGAGACAAACTCCATGATAGCGAATCTGCTCCCAAAGTCTTTTATGAGCATACTGCTTATATGGGTGTTATATTATTTAAGGATATCATGATTTAGTGGGAATTTGCATTTTATTTACTTTATGTTTTGTTTCAGACATTTATGTATTTGTTTATTTTCTGATAAAAATGAAGTATTCTGTTTATTCACTCTGTTTTGTTATTTTGATATTAACCTCACTTAAGTTTAAAAAGGACTAGTTGGAAATAGACATGTTTAGATCATATTGGATGTAATTTCCATGCTACAAATCCATATTTGATCTATGTCATTTTGTTGTGTTAATATATGTGATCAATGATGGATTTAGTTACGATATATGCAACAAAAGTCGTTTTGGTTCTATGTTAACATAATTAATGAATGAGATTGTTTGTAATACCTTTTGGATATGATAGTAAAATTTTGAGCTCATAATGTTATATAATGACATGTAATTATAAAGTAATTAGTATATATATGTGGTCCAAGTGGGAGATTGTTGGAAAATATGGACATCACATATATAATAAGGGTAATTACATGTTATATACATGTTATTATTTACTATCATAATAGGCTAGCCCAAATTAAAAGTGATTTAGTTTGGTTAAGGTTTATTGGGCTTTAATTATTAAATAAAATATTGGTCAAATATGTGTAGATACACTAGTAACTGATTTCCAATTGATGATGGGCTGATTAGAAATTATAGCTAATGTGCCAAAGTTATATATATTAGGGTTATGATCTCCAAATTATACAGAATGTAACTTTTCTAATATCCCATCTTTAGAAAAGAGAGAGAGTCACATTCTCAAGATTATTTGTATGCTAATTTGGAAGATTAAATTCTCAATATTCGAAAAATTTCAAAGAATCTATGGATTCATGTATGCTTCCACATCTAGTTCAATTATCATTTTATTTTTGATGATTTGACATAATAGATTATGATTTATAATTTATAGTTTTCTTTGGTTTTTTAATGATCACTTGATTTCTAATTTTTTTTCATTATTGTCTTCACACTAATTTTCGCTTATTTTCAATTTTAATAATAATCTCTTTGTATTCAAAGATTTTCTTACTCACTATACTAACAAATGTCTTTCTTTTTTAAATGAATATTTTTATTTTATATGCAGGTTATGAGGAAACAAAGGTTTTTATCAATTTTTATCATCACTTTGCAAACTTAATCCAAGATAATCACAACTAGCCCATCCACGTTTCTTAGTGTTCTGCACATTGACTTCTTTGATATTACAAAATTGGATGACAATTTGTGGAGCTTGAAGTTGATAGGTTTAAAGGTGTTGTTATGGTAACCAAGTATAACAAATGAATTAACATCTCAACAGTGATCTAATTTTGGGTGAGTAAAATTTAATTTAATCAAAAAAATTAAAAGAAATTCAAATTTTGAGTTAATCGAGTAGAGTTATTCGAGTCAACTCAAATATGTAATTCGAGTTTCAAATTCGAATTGAGTTAAATTTTATAATTTGAATAACAGATTGGTGTAAATACTCTCTTGGTCCCTGTTAAGTTTGAAAATGAGCAAATTGGCCTCTCTTACAACAAAAATTACAAAATAATTCAAAAATAATTTTTAAAATTCAAAATATTTATAAAAAATTCAAAATTTATATTTTTTACAAAATTATAAATATTTCAAAAAATTTTAAAAAAATATAAAGAAATTTAAATAATTAAAAAATTTATAGAATAATAATTTCGGAGACCTAAATAAGTTAATTAATTATTCAAGTTTATCATACTAAAATTTTAAAGCTTTCAAATATATATGGCTTCAAATTTGTGTGCTCGAACATGAGATTAGTTATACTATAACAAAATTTTAATTTGATATATTTAATTTTTTAATGTAACTCGATTTGATTAGATTTGACTTTCATTTCACTCGACTTGAGTTGAAAAAATTTTCAAATCGAATTAAGATAATAAAATATGACTCAATTAATTTAAAAATTTTTCATTCTACTCAATTTGATGAGAAACTCACCCTAAATTCTACTCTATCTGAGTCTCTTTCTCGAACTCTCAAATTCACCATCAAAACCGACCGATCGAATTGAGCTAATCTAAACCAAGCCGGTTCCAAGGAGTGGTACACCATTAATAATTGAGCCAAGGAATAAGAATGCTGAAAATTTAATATTCTTTCTAACTAATGATTTGTTCAAAGTAAAGGATAAATATCATCATTAATTCATTTATTACTCTAATATTCCTTTTCAATTTTCTTTGAGAAAAAAGATAAAATTTTTCAATTTTTAATATTTGGATTAAAAATAAAGATTTTATCGAGAAAATCCAAGCTGACATTCTACTTAATTGTTTAATTTTTTTAGTTCTACGAATTTTATTTAATTTTCTTTATGTTTAATTTTAAAATCACCCTTAAAATAGTGTAAAGTAAAAATTATTATTTTTGTTTTGAACCCTGAGTGGATCTTATAAGTGATTAGTTAATGAAATTTAGTGGGACATGAGTAGTTTTGAAATTATCCTAAAATATCTTCCCCACTTCCCACTCTTAGGTTTCCTCTCCCACTCCCCCTTTCCTCCATCTTTCTTTCATTGTTGTATTTGTGAAGTTTACTTTTTTTTTCTCCTTCCTTTGATTTTTTCTGGCTATCGTTTCATTTTCTTTTGGTGATCGTACGTGATATTTGCTCTTCGATCGTAGTTCGTTAATAGTGTAAGTTTGTTTAATTATCTTTTTTTGATATCCTATTTTTAGTTCGTTCTTTGATTAAGGTGGGGTTGCTTTAGTATTATTTTCGTTCTATGTTGTGATTAGTGATCTCGTGGCTTTTGATTAGGCGAAGGATGTGAGAATCAAAATCCTCCAGCAAGGTAATTGCTAATTTTGATGTTGTTCTTGAGAGGCAAATGCTCAAACATCACGTTAGGGACTGAGTTTTGTTAATATATGGATGTTATATTGGATGGACTTTTTATGATTAATCGAAGCGAATAAATGATTGTTTGTAGGATAAGTGAGTTCTCGTTCGTATGGTTAATCAAATTTGTTATCAAGTGTGTGAATCTAACCCAAAACGTCGATTAGAACTCATAAAAACTCAAAGAAAGAGGTTGTTTTTGAAACTGCTTTACGTCACACGGTCGTGTGGTTGGCTGTGTGTCAGTCCTATGCACCACATGGGCATGTGGTCGGTCATGTGGAGTACACAGGCGTATGTGATTACACAACAATTTGGGTAGGCTATGTGGGGCACATGAGCATGTGTGATCACTCAGGCAGATTAGGCAGGCCTTGTGGTCCACACAGGTTGGCCAGTTAGTGTGGACCCATTTTTTATAAAATTTCATTTAGGCCCATTTGACTTAGAAATTCATAATTAAACCTTTCGTAAGGTCATTTTGACTTAAATAAAACTCAAAATGTGACATATGTCAATATGTGTCAGTATGTGATATGGCTAAGGTAGGTGAAAAACCGATGTACGATCTGTGTTCTGATAACTTTGAAAGCATAATTACGTGTAAAAACATGCATGACACCTGTATGTAGAATAACTGTTAGTATAAGCAATATGATATGCTATGATTTGTAAAAAAATATGTTTAGATATGCATGCCATACCATTCATGTGATATGTATGTATGCCATTATGATTATGCATGTGCATTGGGGTGGGTTTGATATGATGGAGGAAGTGTTTGCTAGCAGTATTACTGTAATTCTGGCGGTTAAATCGCAATATCTGTCTGGCAGCTCAGCTGCACCATTATGAGTGGCATACCACCACGACCTGGGTGATTGGATGGATGGGCACTTATAGTCATATTTGGTGTAGTTGGTTGGATGGAGTTGGTGTGTAGCGGATGTGAGTAGGGTTTGTTCTGATTTGATATGACATTTTGATCTGATATATGTTTATAAAAATATGACATTATGATATGATATATGTTTTTGAAAATATGACATTCTGATCTGATATATGTTTATGATAATATGACATTTTGATATGATATTTGTAAAAGTGCATGTTATAAGTAAAACTTATGTTTGTGGGTCGAGTCACACACTAGGCTTCTAGTTCACTCGTTTGTTCATTACGTTTCAAGTTATCTTCAGGCTTAGGATTGGACGGTGTGTAGGAGCTCGGATTGTTTTCTCAGTTAATTGAATATGGTGATTTACGTTAGTAATTTTTTTTAGACTTTTGGGATTGTAATTCGTTTTGGGCTTTGTTTTGATTTTTTTTTGTTTTGTTTTGTTTTGTTCATTGATATTTGATATTTGCAAATACAAAACTGCAAAAATCGCACGGGTTTACAAACAAAAATTTGATTTTCAAAACTGAAACTTTGGAAATTTTTTCACTGTATAATTAAGTAATCACTTAAGTGGTTTTCTGTAAATAAATAAATGGTTTTTAACAGATGTTAGTATTAAAACTTGAAAGGATTTGCCCAAAATTGATACTTTCAAAGTAAGGGATTTTGAATTCAAATTTTGGATTTGAAATAAGTATTTCCAAATTTTTTCTAAATATTTATGAGAGTGCTGCCAAATTTTTGCTTTCAAACCGCATAACTAAGTTTGATTAAATCAAAAGTTTTTAAACGAGTTAATGTAATTCCTAAAGATCCGATCATAACATTTAGGCCGGGTTTGGAGTGTTACAAACTTAATCAAATACATTCCTAATATAATATATACAACTAATGAATGTAATAAGTGTGCATAATAAAATTAAAATGTATAAAAAAATATATAAGAAACTTTAGTTGAATGGTAAATTAAAAATTTTATAATTACAATTAGCGTAAGTTCAAATCCTATCATATGCATATTTTTATTAATTTTTTTAAAAGTGAAAAGACTAAAATATTCTCAAATAATATTATTTATTTTAATTACGGAAGGACGTTTTCGTAACTTCCTGATCAATTCAATCAAGAGCTTAAATAATAGTATAGATGAATATAGTCAAAACTGACTTCAACCTCTCATAAAAAAAAATGATCAAAACTCAGTTGTATTAAAAAAATTAAAAAAAAGTTACAAACTAATATTTAATCAAATCGATTAATTTGAGTTTTGATTATGAATCAAATCGAATTTTACAATTCGAATAATTCAAATATATGATTGGTATAAATATAACGCTTATGAATATCGATTTAAATAATTATTAACTTTATATCTAAAAAAATTATAAAAAAACCTAAAGAATATATAATAAACTTAAAAAATATAAAAAAAAACTCAAAACTCTACAAAGCCTCTAACCCTAAATCTTACTTAAAAAACTACTTCTAGTAAAAAGTAATTTCATTATTTCCGCCTAATCCCGTCATATTTCAAAAAAAATCTAATCCAATAATTTTCTTAAAAAATGGGTATTTTTTAGAAATTCAGTCACTACTTAAAGCTATAGAATTTAAATACAATCCAAACTTTGCACTAAAACAAAATATGGTTACAACAATTATAATTTTCTCCAAAAACAAACATTCTCAAGTCTCAGTTCTACAATTCTATTGTTTTAGGGAGTATAGATAGTAAACTTTATAACAAAATGAAAACTAATCAAGGGCAGAATAATTTGTTTGTTTTCTGTAAGTCGAGTGAATGAAATGAAAAAAAGTGGACTGAATTGGGGGCCGGTGAAGGAAAGATATTTCAATTGCTTACCAGTGGATTGACAAACATCATAGTTTGAGTGGCAGAAACGAAAAGATGCGGACTGAATTGGGGGAAGGAAAGATATTTCAATCGCTAACAATGAATTGACAAGCATCAACTCCAACGCCGTTGGATCTAAAAAGTAATAGGTTAATTACACCTTTAGCATTTATACGTAGGACGTGCAAGGCGGGGCACGAAGACTTCCTGCATCGGAGAAAAGATTGATCAACAGGTCTTCTATGGTAGTAAATGCATGAAAGTAATGCATTACGATGCTTGTTTGTCTACAAAAGCTCTTCTCTGCCTTGAATTTTCTTGTATTCTAATTAACAAGGAGGAAGAAATTATGGGGTCTTCACTGGCGTTAACCCTCCTCGTGTCTTTCTTGATTTGTTTGTTTCAATTCACTCGTTGTGTTTCTTCAGTGCAGCCGCTATGTCGTAGTGACGAGCGATTTGCCTTGTTGCTATTCAAGGAAAGCTTGGCTGTGGATAAAGAAGTTTCTGCTGGTCCATTTGCTTATCCCAAGGCTGATGGATGGAAATTTCAAGGGGTTGATTGCTGCTACTGGGATGGCATCGAGTGTGACCATAACACCGGTCATGTGACTGCTCTTGATCTCAGCAGCAGCTGCCTGTATGGCTCCATCAACTCCACCAGCAGCTTCTTCCATCTCCTCCATCTGCGAAAGCTGAACCTGGCAGACAATGACTTCAACTCCTCTCAGTTACCATCCAGACTGGGCAATCTTTCGATGCTGACATATCTTAATCTCTCTACTTCTTCATTTTCTGGTCAAATTCCATTAGAAATTTCATGGCTCTCCAGGTTGACTTCACTCGATCTATCAAACACGATGAGGCTGGAATTTGGCATGTTTTCACACGGTGGACTGAAACTTGAAAGGCCGGATTTCAAGAGCTTGATACAAAATCTAACCAGCCTGAAACACCTTCATCTACGTCATGTGGTTATATCTTCTCCGGTACCTAACATCTTGGCGAATTTGTCTTCTTTATCATCTCTTGATCTCAGTTATTGTGGATTGTTGGGTAAGCTACCAACGTCCATTTTCCACTTACCAAACATCCAGTTCCTTGATGTATCCAACATGTTGAAGTCAACCCCATGCAGCAGCCAAGGTGACCATGCAAGGTGGCCATGCAGGGATCGTGCTTTAACAGCAAACCGAAACTGCATTGTTTCATTTGGTTACTCAAATGAACATTTTGTGTTTTAAGTTTGTTTTGAACTAAGTTGGTAACTGTATTTTGATGTAATTAGGTGCTGAATGACAAGTTTAGGTAGAAGTTTTTGTTTTTCAATCAAGTTTACCAAGTTACTAGGCAATTTAGTGGTGTTAGGTATGTTATTAGGTGATTACTTGTTTGTTTTACTTGTTGACTAATATATGTAATGTCTTAATGCCTTGTTGATGTGTCAATAAAAGAAATCAGCTCATTTTCATTCAATCTTCTTCTCTCTTTTCTGTTTTTTCACTAGCTAGTTTCATTTTCTGTTTCTGCTTCCGAGTTTGTTTCTTCACCAAGGCTCGAGGCTTGCTATTCAAGCAAGATACAAAACAGCCTGTTGCTGCCTCTTGCACCAACAATTGGTATCGAGAGCTCTTGTCTTAGTGGACCTGTTGCCTCAAATCAAGGAACCTGATGGCTTCTTCAGGATTTTCACCAACAGCCCCACCAGTCTTCAATGGAGAAGGCTTTCACATATGGCTGGTCAAGATGAAGACTTACCTACAGGCCTTCGATCTGTGGGAAGTTGTTAACACAGATGCTGAGCCAGCACCACTGGGGGCTAATCCCACAGTAGCTCAGATCAGACAACATGCTGATGAGAGGACCAAAAGGCACAAAGCCATGTCCTGTATTCAGAACTGTGTATCAGATGTCATCTTTACCAGAATTATGGCCTGTGAGACTCCAAAACAGGCCTGGGACAAGCTTAAGGAGGAGTTTCAAGGCACTGAGAGAACAAGGCAACAGCAGCTGTTGAACTTGAGAAGGGATTTCGAGAATTTGAAGATGAAGGAAGAAGAAACAGTGAAGCAGTATTCAGATAGAATTATGGCAGTGGTTAACAGCATAAGGCTCCTAGGTGAGCACTTTGATGAGGCAAGAATTGTGGAGAAAGTCCTCTCCACTTTGCCTGAGAGATATGAGGCCAAGATATCCTCCCTAGAGGACTCAAGAGACCTTGCTAGCATCTCTTTGACTGAGTTAATCAACACCTTCTATGCTCAGGAACAAAGGAGAGCTAGCAGAGCTGAAGATCACCAAGAAGGTGCATTTCAAGCCAAGGCCAGAGAAGCCTCGAGCACCAATGCTCAAAGAGGCAAAAAGCCTTGGAAAAACAGGCCTAAGCCTGATGCTGCAAGGAGCAATGACCAGCCCTGCAGATATTGCAAGAAGCCTGGCCATCCAGAAGACAGATGCTGGTTTAGGCCAGATGCAGTATGCCAACACTGCAAGAAGAAGGGCCATGTTGAAAGGGTTTGCAAAAACAGGAGTAAGCCAAGGCAGAATCAATTTCAGCAGTCAAAGGTTGAAGCTCGAGTAGCTGAGGATAGTAGTGACCAAGAAGAACAGGTCTTTGCTGTTTCCTGTTTAGCTGCTGAGAAGAAATGCTCAAAAGGCTGGTTGCTGGACAGTGGTTGCACTAACCACATGTCACCAGATGCCTCCTTGTTTAAAACCTTGGACAGAAGTTATAAAACCAAGGTCAAGGTTGGAAATGGTCAGTTTATAAGGGCTGAAGGAAGAGGAGAAGTGCTGATATGTACTCCCACAGGCAACAAGATCATTCCAAATGTGCTGTTGGTGCCAGAGATTGACAGAAACCTTCTCAGCATAGCTCAACTGCTCGAGAAAGGTTATTCTGTTGTGTTCAAGGACAAACAATGCCACATTACTGATCTAAGTGGATCAAGCCTTATGACAGTCACAATGACTGATAAATGCTTTGAGGTTCACTGGGCAAATGACTCAAACTCAGCATACACAACTTCTGTTGATGACTTCAAGCTTTGGCATCAAAGGCTTGGACATGCCAACTTCAGATCAATGGCTCGATTGGCCAAAGAGGGCATGGCAGAGAACTTCACCAGCTCAGTGGAGCATGATGATGTGTGTGAAGTTTGCCAAATGGGGAAACAGGCAAGACTGCCATTTCCTACAAATTCAGCTTGGAGAGCTACTGAAAGACTGCAGCTGGTGCACTCTGATGTATGTGGCCTGATGAGGACTGAATCACTCAGCAAAAACAGGTATTTCATCCTCTTTATTGATGATCTTACAAGGTTTTGCTGGATTTTCTTTTTAAAACACAAGTCTGAGGTAGCTCAAGTGTTTGTGAAGTTTAAAAATGCTGTAGAAACAGAAACAGGTTGCAAGCTGAAATCGATAAGGACTGACAATGGCACTGAGTACACTTCAGCTTAGTTTCAAGCCATTTGCAATGATGCTGGTATCAAACATCAGCTTACAAATGTCTACACACCTCAGTAGAATGGGGTAGCTGAAAGAAAGAATAGAAGTCTGATGGATATGGCCAGATGTCTCCTGTTTGAAAAGAAACTGCCCAAGACCATGTGGGCTGAGGCAGTAAACACTGCTGTTTACCTTCAGAACAGGCTTCCTACTAAAGCTCTTGCATCCGAGACACCTTTCGAGGCTTGGTTCAGTTTCAAGCCTTCCTTGGCACATCTGAAGGTGTTTGGTTGCTTGTGTTATGCACAAATACCAGCAGCAAAGAGAGACAAGCTCTCTAAAAGGGCTCAACCAGGTGTTCTAGTAGGCTACAGCTCAGTCAAAAAGGGCTACAGGGTTCTGGATCCCTTGACAAACAAAGTCCAAGTGAGCAGAGATGTCATCTTTGATGAAAAAGCCTGCTGGAATTGGGAGAAAAATGAGCCAGAAACAATTTTAGAAGACCTAGTGCCTAATCAAGCTGAACTTGAGCAGCTAGGACCTGAAATGGATGTTGATGATGTGCCTGTGAGAGGCACAAGGCTCCTAGAAGATATTTATGAAAGGGCACAGGTTGCAATAGCAGAACCTAGCAGTTTTGAAGAGGCTGAGGCAGATGAAGGTTGGAAACAAGCTATGGTTGATGAAATCAACATGATTGTAAAGAATCAGACATGGGAGTTGGTTGAAAAGCCTGCTAACAGAAAGACTATCGGTGTAAAATGGGTCTATCGAGTGAAGCACAATGCGGATGGAAGTTTAAACAAGCTAAAGGCCAGACTAGTTGTAAAGGGCTTCAGTCAAAGGTATGGTCTGGACTACATGGAAACATTTGCTCCAGTAGCCAGACTCGATACAATCAGATTGCTGATTGCAGTTGCTGCTCAGAACCAGTGGACAATCCACCAAATGGATGTCAAGTCTGCATTCCTCAATGGATTCCTAGAAGAGGAGATATACATCGAGCAACCCCCAAGTTTTATAATGCCTGGTAAGGAACATTTGGTGTATAGGCTAAGAAAGGCCTTGTATGGCCTAAAACAGGCCCCTCGAGCCTGGTATGCTCGAATTGACTCATACTTGGTCAGTTTGGGATTTGAAAGGAGTGCTAGTGAGCCAACACTCTATGTTAAGAGGAATGGAGCTGAAACACAGCTTATTGTGTCACTATATGTTGATGATCTTCTAGTGACTGGAGGAGACAAGCTTGTGATGGCTGATTTCAAAGCAAAAATGAAGGAAATGTTCGAGATGTCAGATTTGGGGTTGATGACTTATTTCCTTGGAATAGAGATACAACAAGCTGATCAAGGAATCTTTTTGGGACAAAAGGCATTTGCTTTGAAAGTTTTATCCAAGTTTTCAATGCAAAATTGCAAGCCAACATGCACACCTATGGCAGTTGGCATAAAACTGTCAAGCCAAGAAGAACACGAGCCTGTCAGTGAATCATTTTATAGGAGCCTTGTTGGTTGTTTGCTGTATTTAACAGCAACAAGACCTAACATTCTGTTTGCTGTGAGCATGCTATCAAGGTTCATGCACTGCTGTAACCAGCAACATTACAAGGCTGGGAAAAGGGTGCTAAGATACATCAAAGGTACCTTAAACCATGGAATACAGTTTAGAAAGACTGAAGAGTTGAAACTGATTGGCTACACTGATAGCGATTGGGCTGGTTCAAAGGATGACATGAAGAGCACTTCTGGCTATGCTTTTACTCTTGGCTCAGCTATGATTTGTTGGAGCTCAAGAAAACAAACAATGGTGGCTCAATCGACAGCAGAAGCAGAGTATGTAGCAGCTGCTAATGCTGTTAATCAAGCTATGTGGCTGAGAAAAATTTTGGGTGATTTGAATCTACAGCAGAATGATGCAACTGTGATACATTGTGACAACAAGTCAGCAGTTGCTATTGCTAAAAACCCTGTCTTCCATGGCAGGACAAAACATTTCAACATCAAACTCCATGTGATAAGAGAAATGGAACAAGCTCGAGAGATCAAGCTAATTCATTGCAGCTCAGAAGATCAAATCGCTGATATCTTCACAAAATCACTTGGTGCATCGAGATTTGTAAACCTAAGGAAGCAACTAGGAGTCTGCTGCATAGAAGCTGAGGAGGAGTGTTGAAGTCAACCCCCATGCAGCAGCCAAGGTGACCATGCAAGGTGGCTATACAGGGATCGTGCTTTAACAGCAAACCGAAACTGCATTGTTTCATTTGGTTACTCAAATGAACATTTTGTGTTTTAAGTTTGTTTTGAACTAAGTTGGTAACTGTATTTTGATGTAATTAGGTGCTGAATGACAAGTTTAGGAAGAAGTTTTTGTTTTTCAATCAAGTTTACCAAGTTACTAGGCAATTTAGTGGTGTTAGGTATGTTATTAGGTGATTACTTGTTTGTTTTACTTGTTGACTAATATATGTAATGGCTTAATGCCTTGTTGATGTGTCAATAAAAGAAATCAACTCATTTTCATTCAATCTTCTTCTCTCTTTTCTGTTTTTTCACTAGCTAGTTTCATTTTCTGTTTCTGCTTCCGAGTTTGTTTCTTCACCAAGGCTCGAGGCTTGCTATTCAAGCAAGATACAAAACAGCCTGTTGCTGCCTCTTGCACCAACACAACAACTTGCAGCTCAGCGGTACATTACCTGCAACTCTTTCATGTAGGCGGCTTAAGTTTCTATCAACGAGGTTTACAAGTTTGTCTGGTGTTTTACCTGCTTCCATTGGGAACCTCCATTCCTTGGAACTCTTGGATGTTACTGCTTGTAAATTCAGAGGGCCGTTGCCATCTTCACTAGGTAATCTGACCAACCTCACTGAATTGGCCCTTCTAAACAATTCTTTCTCCGGTGATATACCATCTTTTTTGTCAAACCTCACTCGAATGGGTTTTCTTTCACTTGGCATCAACAACTTCAACCCCAGTAGCATCCCCTCTTGGTTTTCTAACTTGAACCAGCTTCACGAGTTGCATTTGCCCTTATGTGGAATTACAGGTCCCATCCCATCTTTCTTTGCAAACCTGACTCAGCTTGGTGTGTTGGACCTAAACCGTAATCAACTTACTGGAAGGTTTCCAGTAGGAATTACAAACCTGACTCAGTTAGAATCTCTCTCTCTTGGGACAAATATGATGGAAGGGGCACTTCCAGACTTAATTTTTGGGCTCGAGAATCTCCAAATTCTCGAGATTTACTCAAAACAGATTGAGTGGTATAGTTGAGATGGACCAGTTTGTTAGACTTAAATATTTGAGTGTTCTGTATTTATCCTCAAACAATTTAACCTTGCTTTCCCTAACCAGTCCCAATACCACCACTAGTCTTCCAATGTTTAGTGAGCTGGGGTTGGGTTCGTGTAATCTTAGACAGTTCCCAAACTTCTTAACTCAACAGAACCAACTGGTATATCTAGACCTTTCTCAAAATGATATACATGGTGAGATGCCCAAATGGATATGGGAAATGAGCTTCGATACTCTATTTCTATTGGACCTTTATTTTAACTCTCTAACGGGATTTCATCAATCTCCCACCCTTCTCCCTTGGTCTAATATACTCTTTTTGGACCTCAGCTCCAAACTGTTTCAAGGCTCTCCCCCAATTCCATCCTCTTCCATTATGGTTTATTTGGCCTCCAACAACTCATTCACGGGAGAAATCCCACAGTTATTTTGCAGCTTGAGCTCTGTTCGAGTTTTGGATTTTTCTCGAAATAACTTAGGTGGCATCATTCCCCAATGTTTGAGCAAAGCTAGCAAATCCTTGTCAGTGCTAAATTTGAATGTCAATAACTTTCACGGCCCTGTTCCTCAAGCCTGGTTGAATGGAAACAAATTAAAGATGATTAATTTAGGTAAAAATAAGCTGACAGGGAAGTTGCCAAGATCAATGGCAAGGTGTAGAATGCTGGAGTTTTTTGACATAGGGAACAACCAAATCAGAGATACTTACCCTTTTTGGTTGGCAAGTCTTTCTAAACTGAAGATTCTCATATTACGTTCCAACAGGTTTCATGGTGAAATAAAGAGCGGAGAGTTCAATTCTGTGTTTCCTAAATTGCGTGTTATCGACATCTCCAACAATGGATTCATCGGCTTTTTGCCATCGTCTTACTTGGAGAGCTGGATTGCCATGAAAAGTTTTCATGTGGAGCACTTGTCATACATGCAATCCAGTTTTTACTATCACATGTTTATGGCTGGGCTAACCATCCCAGATGAGTACAATTACTCAATGACATTGACAAACAAAGGTATAAAAATGGAATATACAAAGATCTTGGAAGTGTTCATGGCTGTTGATCTCTCATGCAACAAATTCAGTGGAGAAATTCCAGAATCCATTGGAAATCTCAAAGGGCTTGAATTGTTGAATCTATCGAACAACATTTTGGTAGGCCAAATTCCAACAGTTATCGGAACTCTGACAAACCTGGAGGCTTTGGATCTTTCCCATAACCAGCTATTTGGAAGAATTCCATGGCAACTGAGGCAACTCAACTTCCTGGAAGTTTTCGACGTGTCTTACAATCATCTCAGTGGGCCAATTCCACAAGGCAGACAATTCGGTACATTTCCAAACAGTTCATTTGATGGGAATCTGGGATTGTGCGGAAATCCATTGTCCAAAAAATGTGAGGATTTGGAAGCCTCGCCACCCCCATCTTCTTCAACCTTTGAACAAAATCATGGCGTAGGATTGGAATGGAGAGGGGTTTTGCTTGGTTTCGGAATAGGCTTCCTTGTTGGAACGGGTTTGGGATGGGTTGTAGTTACTAGGAACCTTAAATGGTTTGCGATCACTTTTTGAATCAAGGTGGGAAGGTGGCCCAAACATTGTATCCTCTTTAAATAAAACAAGTACTAGTATTCAGTGCAAATTAAAGTTATTAGATGGTTTCTGTATTATACACCATCCTGAGTATTTAGTTTCTATGCAGCATTATTGTTTGAAATAAAATGGATTGACGAGAATCAATTAACAGAATGAATTTGAACTGGTTAAATCAAGAATTAATATAAAGTTAAAAATTCGGTTGAATTGAGTTTTTAAATTTTTGAATTTTTAATTTTTTTAATCAGATTAATCGAACCGACAAACCAATGAACTAACTAATTCGATCATTGATTTAATTTTAAAATATTGTTATGCAGTACAATTTTGTTAAATGACGTGAAGATAATCATCTTGGTCATCATATTTTCATCTTATAAATTACATAGGAGAATTGAATTTTGGGTTATTTAAAAAAATTTACATAATAATGTTTTAATAATTATAGGAGGATCAAATTATAACATATTGAAATATACAGATTAAACTTCCAAACTGACTATAGTATATATGAAAATAATAATTTGACCAATAAATTTTAATGCAAGAGTAAAAGAGTAAAAAGAAAACATAATTATTCTATTCGCTCCTAGTAAAGTACAACAATCTAACTTGTGATTTTAGGATATTGACTAATGTGTATTGAATAGCCCAATTTTTTGCCCGTGCCCACTAAAACAAACCCAAGCAAAACCATTACAAACCCCAACCAGACCTAACCCAAATCAACCCAAACCCAAAAACCCAAATAATTAAACCCCATCACAACCCAAATAAACTAAACCAACAAGCCCAACCAACCCTAGCCCAAACCACAATCAGAAAAAACAAAAAAAGGGAAAAACCCTAGGTGTGCCGCAACTAGGTCTGCTCCTATGTCAACCCCTAGCGTCGCCGTCGTCACATCACCAGCGCAAGTGGCGCACCTGCCCACTGCCTCTACTGTTGCCACCGCCGTTTACCTGCAAAAAAGGCAGAATAATCAATTACAAAACAAGTTGTAAAAGGCTATACAAAAGCCTAAAAAAAATCAATATATTTTTTTAGAGAGGAGATATATAAAAATAAAAACTGAGATTCACCTAAAAAAAAAGGGGAGAGGCCAAGGCGAAAACCCGCAAAGGGCGCCTTGAGACCAAAGGGATTTTGAATTGAAAACTCGTAAAAGGGCAATTCAAATTTTGATCGAAGGTGGGGCATTTGGTAGTCTTGTGACACCTGAATTAACAAGGAATAGAGATGTTACGTCTTGGGGGCATCAACAGAGTGCTCTAGACCCCCTAAACACATATTGAGCTCAAAAAAGGGTCCTCAAGGAGTTTGTGCAAAGAAGCTCATGCTGCGATATCTGGGGCACCTATTTTCCTTTTATTCATTTTGTATTCTAGCAATATTTGCTTTCTTTGATTAATCTACTCTTTTCAAATTTTGATTCTGATAAATTTTAGTTTTGTCCATCATTACGATCTTTTTCAAGCATTTTACATTGAAATAACGATTAATGGACTAATGATACTCTCATAAAAGGAGTTCTGCATATTACTCTGAAAGTTTCTAAATAATACAAGAACTTGAAACAGGACTATTATTTAGAACTAACCAAACCTAAGAGTTGGAAATATTTGAGAAAGAAGAGTCTAAATTGTGACTATTTCTTCGGGTTTTCTATCAAAGATACCAGCTGAACAAGAAGGCAGGGTAATGCGTCAGTGATAAAACCTTGATAAACAATGAGCAATGACAACCCAAACATTAAGAAGGGATCATTCTCATGACATTCTGCATTCATGCAAATATCGTACATACATATCTAGTTAGGAGCATTTGATTCATTCTGATCATCACATCTTAATCATTTGGCATAAGCATAGGCCTATGAAATTGATTCTACAGGTCATGTCCCCCAGAGGACGATGTAGCAAGATCGGTGAATTCACAAGTCTTATCTCCCTGAAGTTGCAGTGGAGCAGACTGAAGATAGCAAATCTTATTTCCCTGAAGTTGCAGTGGAACAGATTGAAGCTTTAAATTACAGATCTTATCTCTCTGAAGTTGCAGTAGAGCAGATCAAAACAAACCTTATCTCCTTGAAGTTGCAGTGGAACAGGTTGAAATTACAAGTCTTATCTCCCTGAAGTTGCAGTGGAGCAGACTGAAGATAGCAAATCTTATTTCCTTGAAGTTGCAGTGGAACAGATTGAAACTATAAATTACAGATCTTATCTCTCTGAAGTTGTAGTAGAGCAGATCAAAACAAACCTTATCTTCCTGAAGTTGCAGTGGAGTAAATTGAAATTACAAGTCTTATCTCCCTGAAGTTGCAGCGGAGCAAATTGAAGCTACTAATCCTATCTCCCTGAAGTTGCAGTGGAGCGGATTAAAGCAACAAGTCCTATACCTCTGAAGTTGCAGTAGGTCGGATTAAACTTAAAACCATAAATTTCACCTCCCTAAATTTGCAGCAGAGTAGATTAAAACTACAAGTCTTATTTCTCTGAAGTTGTAATGGAATAGATCGAAGCAACAATATGTGGTGGACTAAAACGAAGCGACCTGAAGAAGAGAAGCACCGAAGAAGTCAAGACTTGGTGAGACCGGGTAAATTTGGTCTTTCTTAAAAATTCTTTGCTCTGTTCTTGTTACACGATAACAAGCAAAGAGGGGCAACTGTACAGGCCAAATTCTGCCCTGGCCCAAACTAAACTACCCAAACCCAGACTAAAAACCCATCAGCCAATTACAAACCCAAAACCCAAACCTAAATCAACTACCTAAACCCAACTAAGCCCAATTTCAAACCCTAGCCTAATACCTAAAAAAAAAACAAAACAAAAAAGGAAACCTTAGCCTAGCCTAGTCGCCTCTGCCAATCTGCCATTGTTGCGCCACCATTGGCCACCGTTCTCTCCACTTGCACCGCCACCTGCAAGAATTAAAACAGAAGTAACAAACAGAGATACAAAAAAGGGTGATAATATTTTGTAAATGGCTATATAAGCCAAGCAAAAAATAAATGTAAAAAAGGGGAGGAGATTATCAATACAAACAATAGATTTAAAAAAAAAGAGATTAACAAAAAACACAAACAAACAAGAACCAAAAATCGGAAGCAAAGAGGTGATCCCATCCCCTTTTTTTTATTTTTTTTCGAACCTGTTTCTCTTCATTTTCATTTATATACATGTATATATAATAAAAAACAAGGAGAAACTTACCTTTTTGATCGCCAAAGATATGGGGAGTTTTTTGAAACTCCGACCACCGCGCACGGTGGTTGTCGTTAGCGGCCAGTGGCGATGTACGACGTTGATCTGCTGGAGCTATGGCCGGGCTGGTTTTTTCTGAAAAGGGGGAGGAGAAGATTTTTTAGAAGTTTTTTTTGGAGGGTGTTGAAATGAAGTTTTTTGGGAAAAAAATTGAACTATATAACCCCCCAAAACGACGTCATTTTGGGATTGGCCCTAAACGCCCAAAACGACGTTGTTTTACCTTGGTCCGACCTGATCCGCCTCAGGATCCGCGTGTTTTTAAGTGGAAGGGCTAATTGCACTTTTAGCCCTCCCGCTTTTTAATTATTTTGTAATTAAATCTTTAATTATTTCTAATTTTTACCCCGTAATTTGATCGATCAAAAAGAAGAATCTACTTTAACCGATATGCCTTTAGGCACGGCCATACATAACATAGAAATCACATTTGGAAGGGGTGGACAATTAGCTAGAGCAGCGGGTGCTGTTGTGAAACTGATTGCAAAGGGGGGGAAATCGGCCACATTAAAATTACCTTCTGGGGAGGTCCGTTTGATATCCAAAAACTGCTCAGCAACAGTCGGACAGGTGGGGAATGTTGGGGTGAACTAGAAAAGTTTGGGTAGAGCCGGATCTAAATGTTGGCTAGGAAAACAAAATATAAATATATATTTGTCGCTTCAAGAGACGGCTTATCATTATTCATTATAATTTCAACTTTCTTTTAGAATTACTCTACTCTAACTCATTAGAATAATAACTTATTAGAGTTAAATTATACAATTTCTAATTCAATTATTATACATATACAGTTGGGTTTTTATTACCAATAAAAACAACATCCCTAGTATTCAATATGAATACTACCATTTCATAGGAGTTTTATGAAAAAAAAAGTCAAAAGCCCCTTATCGGATTTGAACCGTTAACGCATCCGGGAAGAAACGATTGATCTCTATCAATAAACCCGCTAAAGAACCGAACCAAAGATATACATTCATAGCACAAGACTTTACTACTCAAGCTGCGTTATATACCCATCACCAATACATTGCAGGATTCATCATGACAGGAGCTTTTGCCCACGGAGCTATATTTTTTATTAGAGATTACAATCCGGAACAGAATGAGGATAATGTATTGGCAAGAATGTTAGACCATAAAGAAGCTATCATATCCCATTTAAGGATGAAAATCTCCTTACGTATCTATCATACATGAATAGGAGAAAAATCTCCGAATCAAACCCATTCCCCTGTCTTCCTTTACTTTACCTTAACTCAGGTGAAAAGGGGGCAGAACCCTTGTTTTGTTATTTTAGTTAGGTTAAATCTTAGTTTTTTGAACATACAAAGATAAAGAAGCCATTGCAATTGCTGGAAATACTAGGCCTACTAAAGGCACAAAAATAGAGGGAAAACTGCTGAAAGTTGTCATAAAATGGGTACCTCAATTTAATATTTGTACCTATTATTGTTATATTGTTTAGTTAGAAATATATCTTATAACAATGAAAAGTGTATTTCTAATCGTAACTAAATCTTTAATTTTTTTTGATGGGATAGATTGAAGCAAAATAGCTATTAAACGATAACTTTGGTTTACTAGAGACATTTACATCTTGTTTTAGCTCGGCAGAAACAAAATGCTTTTCCTAAGGATTTTCTCAATTATTGTTATTATTATTGTTTATTATTACTATTATTGTTAGTATTATTATTATTGCCATTATTTTTCTTATTACTATTATATATATTTCTCTTTCAAAATTTATTTACCTATTATTATTATTATTATTTTTAAAATACATTTATGTTATTATTATTATTATTTGTTCATTTATATCCTTTTATATATAATTTTAAAACTTTTTTATTTATACCATCATTATGGTTAATATTATTTTAAGTTGTTTACACCATATTTATTTATTTATTTGTTTAACATTAGTTTTTTTAGTTGCTAACTTTAGTCTTTTCACTCATTATTTTTTGGTTTGTTTGATTTTATTTTCGTCCTTATTATCATCATTCATATATACACGTTTATCATTCTGTAACGCAAATTAGCATCGTAATTCATTTTCCACTTTACCACAAAATCATATCGCATTAACCTTCATTCGATACACAAAATTGTGTGTTTTTTTTTAAAATTATCATAAACGATACTCCGTGTTTCGAGATTTGAAAAGTCGTTTGTTAACTTACGGGGTTTCAATTTTCTCAAAAAATTCGAATATGCGAGTACCTTTTTAAAACATAAGTTCTTTTTTTAAAAATAATCTCGAGAATTAAGAAAAGATCGTGTTCTAACTTACGGGATATGATCTCTTTCTAAAACCAAGATAATCAAATATCTTTCAAAATAAATAAATTTTTCGGCGTTTATTCGCGTATCGGGAATTTAAAACATTGTGTCCTAACTACGGGATATAATCCTTTTCCTCGATTAACGTGGAATACGCCATTTTCTCAAAAAAATTTAAATAATATTTTAACAAAGGATCGTACTTTTAAAATCTTCAAAGTTCTCAAATTTTCGACATCAAGTCATTAATTAATCAACTAGGTACCAATTTTGGGCGTATCAAGGGTGCTAACCCTTCCTCGTGCGTAACCAACTCCCGGACCCGTTTTCTGGATTTTGTAGACAAAAAATTATCGTTTTAATAAATTTAAATTTTTGTTAAAATGACCGAATTACCAGGTGACCCGATCAGACCTTAATAAAAAGGATTGGTGGCGACTCCCACGGCGACTCCCACTTTTTGTTTTCGAAATCAAAGTTGACCTCGTTTTTTTAAAAAAAAATAGTTTCAAAATGTATTATTATTATTATTATTATTATTTTACAACATTGCTAAATTTTCATACGTGTGTTCGGAAATTTTTGTACTCCACTCACAATAGATAAGATATAACATTTTTATCAAAAAATATGAGTTTAATTAAAGGATAATATGATTACGGTGTTATCATTATTCACATTTTCTTCCTTTTTTTTACTTTTATATTAATGATTTGAATATTAATTATTGTTATAGGTGTAAATAAAATTTATTTTTTAGAATATGGTTTTTAAGAGTATCTTAATATTTATAAATGTCAAATTTTAAGTTATAAATATGCAATAATTAAAATTCCTCAAGGGTGTTGAGTTATGTATGAAATATACAAGATAGGAAATAAATTTTTATAATTAAGGGTTTCACCTTAGAGAAATAATTGTACATTATAGGTGTCATTCAACTATAATTAGAAATATTATGGAACTAAACCGAGCTAAATTGAATTAGTTTTGAGTAGAATATCATTTCGGTCTCATCTACCTAAATTACTTCCTAGAGTCATCAGTTTTAGGGTTTAAGCACGTTCAATCTAATCCAATCAATTGATTTATGAACCCTAATTTTAAATTAATCATATCCACCTCGATTAACGAATCCCCCTATGGGTTTAGTTATAGCCCATTTTAAATGTAGTTACCCTAATCGATTTATTCAATATTAAAATAATACAAAATAACAAAGAAAAGGATTAAGAAATTCTCAAAAATTCCAAAGACTCCTAGGCGTGAGATTGTTTGAATAACAACATCGATCTGCGAAATGTGTTGATTATCAATCCGAACATCGATCTGCGAAATGTGTTGATTATCAATCCGGAACAACCAATGCATAAAAATAAAGTAAAAGGAAATAGAAAATAAAAAAACTGAAAATAGATTAACTTTGAAACTAAAAAGTAACAATAACAATGTTAAGAAACCTTAAATCTAACCAAATTTATGAATCTAAAACCTAAGAGAGCCCCTTAATTTGATGTTTACATGTTATATTTACAGTCTTTATGTATTTGTTAGTGTTTTGCATATTGTGCTATTTGATATTACAAGATTTAATGACATTTTGTGGAGCTTGAACTTGTGGTAACGAAGTATAACAAATAGAATTAACATCTCAACAGTCATCTACTCTATCTCAATCTCTTTCTCGAACTCTCAAGCTCACTATGAAAATCGACTAATGATTTGTTCAAAGTAAAGGATAAATAGTATTATTCAATCATGGTATCTGAGCCAATTTCTTTTCTTAGTTGTGTAAAGTGTTGATTTTGTTTTTCGTGAAGGTATTCAGTGTCAATCATATGCTAATGGTGTTGGTCTAGCAATAACTGCGTGTGGCACAGTCCAAAAAATATAACAATTTCCCAAACATGATTCTGTCAAGATCAACGAGACCAATTTCCTTCTTTGGAAGTATTAGATTATGCTTATTCTTCAAGGATATGGTGTTCAAGATTATGTCATTGGATCGATCAATGTTTCTCAGTTTATTGTTGATGGTGATGACAAGTTAGTGACTAATCCTGATTTTCTTTTGCACAAACAACAAGATAAACGGTTGGCTTCCTGGCTGTTATCCACAGTATGTGATGATTTGTTAGTTTATTTGACAAGTGCAACTGCTAGTTTTGAATTCTGGTCCATTATTGAGAAAAGGTTTGCTACTCGTTCCACTGTTAGAATATCGACTTTAGGACATACATTATACTCGTAAAAGAAGGGTCAGTTGTCTATAAAGGACTACTTACTCAAAATAAAGAACATGTGTGATGTACTATCTGTAGCAGGAAGTTTGGTATCTCACCAAGAACAAGTTAGCATCGTTCTTGCTGGTCTTCCTATTGAATACAAATTGGCGAGGGTTGTGGCTTCTGCCACTCCAACCTCTCTTGAGCTTCTTGCTGAAATTCTCACTGACTGTGAGTCTAGGCAACTTGAATTTACTACTTCTTTGTCTATACAAGCAAATCTTGTTCAATAGGTTTCTGGGTACACAAGCCAGTCTAAGCCGAATGGGTCGCATGGTGGTTCTAATAGGACGTATAATCTGAGTTACAAGTAATAGAGTCGAAGTGGTAGAAGTTATTTTTGAGGTCGGCATAGGGTCATTTTTCTTATAGTCGGCCCTAGTGTCAACTTTTTGGTTGAGTGGGTCATACAGTTCAAAGGTGTTACTCTTAAGTTTGATGGAAACTTTCCTTGTATACCCGATGGCGCACAAGGGGGGTCAGGCAAGCCAATTTTCATTGGTTTGGTCCTCAAAGCATGAGTCATTGTTGTGGTCACCAGGTGCAAGGGAATCTGTTTTGCTCCTCAAATCAATTACTTGCATCTCACCAGAAGTGGCGGCCTCCTTTAGCAAAGTTTCAGGTTAATGCTACTTGTCTGCAAACTTCTTTCCAGTTAGAGTGTCATCTAATTTCAGCCGGAGTTGGTGATCAATATTGGTACCCTGACTCAGAGGCTACAAATCAAGTCACAAATGATTTCTCCACACTTCATGCTGCTGCTGACTACATAAGTAAAGGTTAGTTGGTTATAGTAAATGGTTTTGTTGTACCAGTTACTCATATCGATTCTTCTTCCATCATCTTTGGTAACAGACTTCTGCATCTTAAGGATGTACTCCATGTTCCTTACATTTTTAAAAAAAAATTGATGTCTTTTGTACATTTTGCTAGAGATAACAAATTTTTTTTGGAGTTTCACCTTTTTCATTATTTTGTGAAGGACTTACAGGCAGACAGGGGCATTTTTGTTAATCGGCCATCTTCATAAAGGGTTATACAGATTTAGCTCTACAGCACAACGAGGTCATGCTCATGTTTCTTCAAAGAAATTTTCAAGCTTTGTCAGCTCAGTTAATCATGCTCGGATGGCATCCACTATGACTATGGATTTATGGCATAGAAGATTAGGACATCCTTTTCCTAGAATTCTTTCTCAAATTCTCTCTAGTTATGACATGCATTTGTAACCCTCGAAACTGTCTAGTGTTTTTTCTGCTTGTCAGTTAGGCAAAATTCAAAAATTTCCTTTCACTGCTTCTAAGACTGTGTATACATCACCATTTAAATTGGCGGTGTTAGATTTATGGGTACCTGCTCATATGTCCTCTAAGGGTTGCTTGTGCTATATCACTTTTGTTGATGCATATAAAAGGTATACTTGGATGTACTTACTAAGAAATAAATTAGAGGCTGTTGCAAAGTTTGTTCAATTTTAGAAGTTTGTAGCTTTTCAATTTAATTCTAAAATAAAAACATTTCAAAGTGATTGGGGGGGTTGAGTTCAAGTCTTTCAGTGAAATGCTTCAACAGTTTGGTATTCAACACATATATATACTAGCTTGCCATCACATCTTAAAACAAAATGGATTGGTTGAAAGGAAACACATGCACATTGTTGAGACTGGCCTCGCATTGCTTGCTTAAGCTTCACTTGTAACACCTCTCATCCGTATTTAACGTCGAAATAGGGTTACGGAGCATTACCGAACTTATAAAACAATTAAACATTTATTTCACATACATTTTCAAATTTCAATTAATCATCATTCAATATCAACCACATTGTCCCTAATATGAGCCTACGAGGCCCTAAACATGTATTTGAAGTGGTTCAGGACTGGACTGATAACTCCGGAAATATTTGAAACACTTAGAAATTTTTCAAATTACAGGGGATACACCCTCGTATGCCCTGGCCGTGTGTCTCATACTGCCAAAGACACGCCCATGTCACAGGCCGTGTGGACATTTGAAATGGGATCACATGGCCGTGTCCCAACCTGTGTCCAAACCCGTGTAACTCTCTGAATTAGGTCACACGTCCACGTGGCTAGCCAGTATGCCCTAAGAAATGGCCACGCACACGTCCGTGTGCCAGGCTGTGTGTTAGGCCGTGCCAAACCTGTAGGGTATACTGACTTATGCCACACAGCCAAGTCACACATGTAACACCCCTTACCCGTGTCCTACGCCGGGACAGGGTACAAGGCATTACCAGACTTAAACACAAATAATCATGCAAGCCGGGCCATAAAATTTTATTCATATTTTAAAACATTCAATCACATGCACATAGTCCCTTATTTGGGTTTACGAAGCCCAAAACATACTGTAGAAAGGGTTCAGACTAAACCGAGAACTTTGGAAAGCTCTGGGAAAGCTTAGAAATTTTTTTCATGAAACAAGGTCAGAAGCCTGTGTGGACACAGGGGCACGCCCGTGTCCTCAGGCCTTGTAACTCTCTATTTATGATGTCAGCAAATAAATTGAACCACACGGCTAGGCCACGCGCTCGTGTAGTTAACTCTTAGGCTATTTTCCAAGCCTTTTTGTTACCCTTACATGCACACACATATACATGCATCCAATGGCATTCAGCATCCTCAATTATGATACAAACATATCATTTACCTATCAACATGCATGTGTTACACATTCTCACATTAAACCAAGACTAGTCATACCGTTGTTATCTTTGTGCCAATTTATTTCAACTTATCATCAAACTTCTATGTTCAAAGCATTATTATTCTCCATATTAGCATTTATTTCATGGTCATAAAACATGCATTCAACACACATGACATATTGCCAACCATGCATGACAAACAAACATAATCATATCTTCACATCATAAGCAATAAATCATAACATAACTAGCTAGACTTACAAGCCATAATTAATATGAGCCACATCTCATGGCCATATACAATAGCTTAAAATAGGCCAATACATTTGGCCAAATCATAATAACACATGTCATAAAACTAGGTCCCTATACATGCCACTCACTTGATAATTCTAACATATGTAACAATATTCCAAAGGTATTGGCTTGATAGTGTGATGCTACCTCCGAAGATCTCCAACCCCGATCCAACCTGACAACACTAAAAGAAATAGAAAGGAGGGAGTAAGCTTTACGCTTAGTAAGCTGGCATGAAAAATAATAAGCAATGTATTAACATGCTATTTTCAAATTCTTTCTATTTATTCAAAGTCCAGTCAAGCTATTTTCTCGAGTTGTAGTGATTATATTATTTATATATGGAGATACAAAACTCCAAATTAAGATCTGTTAATTTTCCTTGAAACTAGACTAACATATATCCTTACCATAAAATTTTCAGAATTTTTGGTCTAGCCAATAAGTACATTTTAGTCTTTAAAGTTACCCCTATTCTGCTATTTGACAGCTTCTACCTTTCCTTACTAAAATTTATTTATCTCTTAGTACGGGATTTGGATGAGGTTCTCGTCTATTTCTATTGAAAGTAGACACATTAAGGATTCTAAGAATATAAATTATAACCCATAATTATTATTGTACAAATTTTAATAATTTTCAAAAATTAAGATAGGGGAGTCTAAGATCACTCTAACCCTGTTTCACAAAAATTTAAATATCTCATCATGTGAGATTTCTTTGCTTACACCGTTTCCTTTATCTAAAACTAGACTGATAAGCTTTAATTTCATATTTTATTTGACATTTAATTCAAATTCCAAAATTTTTGGTGGATTTTCAAAGTAGGACTACTGCTGTTGTCCAGACTCTTTTAGTACAATGTAATGATAACCATCACAAGATTTTCATGAAATTACTCTCATAAGTATCACTCATTTATTTTCATTCTTATCACAAGTCCATGGGTTTCGAGTACTTACCTATGCTATCACTTAGCACAACACTCGTCCAAACATGACAATTCATATGCATCATAATAGTATAATATAACATAAATGAGCTTATCATGGCAATAACCTTTTATTTCATTTCTCATATTAATCTCGTTGAATTTTTCAGAATCTCGATGGATATCCCATTCACCGTCAATTCATACAAGTGATCATTTCAAGTACGCACTCTTGCGAACCTCGCTGGCGGGATTACCAGTCCAGGCTAAATATCTCGTAATATAAACTCATAGAGTATCGTCGGGATTACCAGTCCAGGGTAAATCCCCTGCAACGACATATACTCTAATGAGGTCAGATCTAAATTACCAGTCCAGGCTAAATTCAGATCCTAATCGGATTACCCATCCGGGCTAATCCATTTCAGCACACATATTTTTCGGGAGGGTAGATCACTTTACAAGTTCATGTATGTCAATTCGTATTTTCCTTTTTTAAAGAGCACACTCCCGCAAACCTCCTTTCTTACAGCGGGATTACTAGTCCAGGCTAAATCCCCTGTAATATAAACTCATAGAGTACCGTCGGATTACCAGTCCAGGCTAAATCCCCTGTAACGACATATAATCAAATGAGATCGGGTCTAAATTACCAGTCCAGGCTAAATTCAGAAGCTAATTCGAATTACCCGTCTGAGCTAAATCCGTTTACACATATTCTTCAGGAGGGCTATATAGGGATTGGATCACCCGTCCGGGCTAGATCCTTTTTACCATCAATTCCTTTTCAAGAATCTATCAAATATCCTATTTCATTCAATCAAGATTTTTCTTCCTCTGATTATCAATCATGTCAATGTTTCATAAATTTTCATACATTGACCATTCAAATCATATTCTTATCAAGAGCATACATTTATCATATAATCGTCATTTAAGCAATTGACATACCTCACGCATTGTTTTTACTTGCAAATGGACTTACCTTCCTTTTCACTCTTTCACAAGTTATCCGACTTAATAAAACATTATGTTATATCAAATTCTCAATATATTAAGCTATTATATAGCAAGCCATCAATGATTGAACCATCAATGATTGGACCATCAAACATTTCATGTGCTACTAGTCATATATCATTGTTTTCACAAATTTTTATATACCATTCTTTCATCACTTTTCAATATATTAAATCATGCCATTCGTGCAATAATAATATAGAATTTTCAATTCAAACATAACATTGCAATATTATTGACACATGAACTTACCTCGGCACCAAAATAGCAAAAAGGAACCAACTGTCGGTTTTCCATTTTTCACCCGATCTAGGTCCAATCCTCGTTTTCCTTGATCTATAATATCACATTTAGTCTAATTATTAGTCACATTATTTAATGTCACCCAAAAATCATATTTTTTAAATTTTTTTTGCCCCTAAACTTTATAAAAATTACACTTTTTCCCCTAGGCTCGTAAAATAATTTTTATTCAATTTTCCCACTCTATAGGCCTAGTCGAACCATTTTCATAACTATAGCAAACCACAATTCTCATTAAAACTCCCTTTTATACTATTTTACAACTTTTACAAAATAGTCATTTCGAACGTTTTCATCGAAAATCGCTTAGTAAAAGTCGTTTATTTAACACCCAACACTCATTTTCTACCATTATACATCAAAATGCATGCATGTCACACATGAGTCAATTTTTAAACATGAACCCTAGCTCAAATTAATGGTAGAAATAGATAGATCTTGTTACGGGGATTGCAAAAACGTAAAAATCATTAAAAACAAGGCTAGAACGGACTTACAATCGAGCTTAAAAGCTCAAAAAACCCTAGCCATGGTTTCTACATGCAAGTTTCAGCCAAGAGGTTGAAGATGGACAAAAATTGGCTTTCAAATTTGTTTTTACTTCATTTTAATAACTAAATGACCAAAATGCCCTTAATGAAAAAACTTTGGAAACATGCCTAACCATGTCCATTTTTGTCCACCAACTTAACCAATGGTCTAATTATCATATAAGGACCTCCAAATTAGAATTTCATAACAATTGGACACCTCTAGCATGTAGAACTCAACTTTTGCACTTTTTACGCTTTAGTCCTTTTGACTAAATTGAGTGCCCAAACGTTAAAATTTTTGAACGAAATTTTCACAAAATCATTCTGTGAAATTTTATACCATAAAAATATAATAAAAATAAAATTTTCCTTATCAGATTTGTGGTCCCAAAACCACTATTCCGACTAGGCCCAAAATCAGGATGTTACAACACGCTTGTGTGCTGGGCTATGTGGAGCATACTGACTTGATTTTTAATTCAATAGTAGGGGAAACACGGCCGTGTAACCTGACCGTGTGTCACACACGACTGAGACACATGCCCATGTGGATATAAATAGGCTATTTATCAAGTCATTTTGCCACCCAAATTTGTATACACCTACACCAAACCAAATGGCACCAAAACAAGACATAAATAGGCATTCAATCAACCTCAACCATGCATCATTTATACCATTTCAATATCAACAGATACAAGGCACACAATATCACAATATGTTATTCAATTTATACCAAACTATCACATTCTTAAATTATCAATATGGTTACATTTCAAAATGCATTATTTTACCTATAATTCAAACATACCAAATCTCATATCTCAACCATTTAGTATCCCTAATTACCAATTATCATCAAGGATCACATATCCATCAATAAACACATAACCAAAGCCATATGCACATATGAATACACAACCAAATCAACCAAATTAAGCCAACTCTCATGGCTATATAGAAAACCAAAACATTAACATTTACAAGCCATTTCAAATGAAAAAATTCATTACCAAACTATATATCAAAATGATCATAATCCTATACATGCCATATATCCATAAACTTAGATTCAAAAGTACCAAAGTGATAGTTGGATAATGTGACGAAGTCTCCAACGATTCTCAAATTCGAGCTAGCTTTGATTTAACTATAAAACACAAAAAATAAACAAAGTAAGCTATAAAGCTTAATAAGCTCGTATGAAATAAACTCAATTAATCATAATTACACATTTAAACAAACTAAATATATATATCATTACATAACTCATATTAGCTAACAAACCTTCTACATAATCAATCACAAGATTAGTTGTGAAATTCACAAGTTTCATCAATTCAATACATATACAATTCTTGTACATACTTGTACCATCTCTTACTAGTCTTATGCTTATCAAAGTCTTTGACATACCCATTGAATCAAATGAAATAACATTGTATATTAGGAAAATAATCATGTAATCATTTAATTCTATAAACACACTACAACATCACAATTTAATGTATTTATAGACTTAACAAGAATATATAATTACCGAAGGAATTAACATTTATTATTAGATTAAACTAGTAAAATATTCAACTCTTATTCATATTTACTATACATACCTCACTTGAAACATGTTACCTGAATAGAAAATGATCGGAATGTGCCATGGTGTCTTTCAACCATGGTCTTATTCATTTTCCGTCATGTTGCCATAGTGTCTTTCAACTATGGTCTTATTTCTTTGATTCATGATGTCATAGTGTCTTTCAAATATGGTCTTACTCGAGAGAATCGTGATGCCATAATGTCTTTCATTCATGGTCTTACTCGTTAGAATTTTGATGCCATAATGTCTTTCAGTCATGATCTTACTCATTTGAATCGTGATGCCATAACGTCTTTTAGTCATGGTCTTACTCGTTTGCGTGTGGTGCCATAGTGTCTTTCAACTATGGTCTTAATCATTTCCTTCAAGCCAATAAGCTCAATTAATATATAAACAATTATATATTAAACAATCAAAAGCACAACTAATTGATTTAATCAAGTTACAAACTTACCTCGATCGCTAAAATGACAGAATGGATCGACTAGTCTAAAATATTGTTTTTCCCCCGATCTAAATCTAAATTTCACTTTTCTTGACCTATATGTAGTAAAAATTAACTTATTTAATTATCATTCTATTCAATTTAGTCCAAAATACATATTAAGGCAAATTTACACTTTTGCCCCTAACATTTCAACATTTTTACAATTTAGTCCTTATTTCATAAAATCACAAATTCATGCAATTCAACCAAAACCCATGCTATAAAAGTTTCAATTAGGTCCCTATCAGCCCATATATTTCATTTATTTCACAATTTAACCATAAATTTTACACATTTCACAATTTAATCCCTAAATGACAATTTTGTCAAAAATCACTTTATAAATGTTGTTTATCTAACAAAAAGCATGCATTTTCTACCATTAAACACCAAAATAAACCAACAATTATCAATGAAAAACCCTAAACCTTTAAAAATTTTTCAAATTAGTCCCTGGGCTAGCTAGATTAAGCTGCAACAATTTTAAAAATGTAGAAATCATTAAAAACGGGACAAAAACCATATCTAATTGAGCAAGGATAGAATGGCCGAATATTGAAGCTAAGAAAATGGCTTTCTTTCCCTTGTATAATCGGTTGGAGAAGATGATATGAGAATAAAACTGTTTTTTATTATTATTTTACATTAATTTACTAAATTACTTAATTAACCCTTTAATAAACCATTAAAATCACTTCAACCATGTACATAAATGTCCACTAACATTAAAAATAGTCTAATTACAACATAAGGACCTCCACTAATTAATTTCATAGCCATTTAATACCTTTAGCTATTAGAACTCAAATTTTACACTTTACATGATTTAGTCATTTTTATCGAATTAAACATTCAAACGATAAAATTTCTTAATGGAATTTTCACACAATCACAAAATCATGCTGTAAAAATTAAAATAATAATAAAATAATTATGTTGACTTCATATTCGTGGTCCCGAAACTACTGTTCCGATTTGACTAAAAATGGGTTGTTACATCACTTCCCATGCATTTGTGGGCGCATGCTTTTTTGAGTGTCGTGTATGTCATCAACAAGCTTCCTACTCTTTTTTTGCAAGGGAAATCACCTCATAAGATGATTCATAAAATCAAGCCCAATTATTTTTATCTCAGAACTTTTGGATGTTGTTGTTATTTGTATTTGCGACCTTATAATAGGTACAAGCTCCAGTTTCGGTCAAAAGCCTGTATTTTCTTAGTCATAGTCCACAACATAAAGGGTATAAATGCTTTGATGAATCAGAAAGAATTTTTATATCGAGGCATGTTATTTTTTATGGACACTTCTTTCCTTTTGCTTCAAGATAGGTTCTGAATTTTCCTACATCTTCTCAACAACCACATCAACGATCTTTAGTTCTGATTGTTGCTCCATGAGTTTCTAATCCCATAGACTCGTTTACTGTTTCTGTTTTTCCAAATGTCAATCATTCTAACAATGATAGTGGTTCATCGATAATTCCAGACTTAACACTTGTAACTCCTACTTCAGTGGCTATTTCTTTAGATTTCTCACCTAATGCTTGTAACGCATAGGTTTGTGCAAGTGTACACAATCGTTATCAAGTAATAAGTAAGTAAAAGAGTTATCGTCTCCATAGGGATTGTGTATGTTAATCATAAAATTAAATTTCACAAATTGGTGATAAAAACACAATTTTTTGAGTGATGGATGTCAAGAATAATTAACTAGATGTAAGATGATCCCTAATTCAATTATAATCTAAGTATGATAATTAACTAAAAATGCATCAGATGAATTTAGCAGCAATAAGAAAAACTTCAACAATCAATAACATGAATAGGCTAGAATAATTACATCATTCAACTTAATTCATTTTTCTCATGTCTAATAGTGTTCAGAAAATATTCCATGGCAACTCGATCTTTCATGATTTTGAAACTGAATTAAGTCCTTTCTAAAGCTTTTACTTAGTAAAACATGCTTTTTGCTGATCATATTAAACTAAGAGTTTCTTAGAATTCATGTGAAGTAACAGGGACGGGTTAGGTTTGAAACAATTTAATCACATAAACCTAAAAACTATTCAAGATAATAGAGCTCGTTAAAGTTATTATGAACCTTTAATTTAGTTGAATTAGGATCTAAATTAAGCATGCATTTTTCAACTATTGTGTCCATTAGTGTCGTCCGGTTAGGATCACTCAGCTAATTCCAATGCATCCAATCACGTATGAATGAAATACATGCTTGAGTTTAATTGAAAACATGATTTAAACAAACTTCAATGAATTGATACAATCATCCTAGCTAAACAGATTTAAGCTACCATTGTTGATGACAAGATAACAAAGCACATTGCAAACATGATTAATACCAAAGTAACAAGTAAATGAAGAATAAACTATGTTCGAATCAGCAGCCTTGCGAACTTCGATTGAAGAAGTTTTCTCCCATCCTCTTATTGCTCCTTTGTGAACAGCTCCTCAAGGTAGCTGGTTACGAGATGATTTTATCAAGGTTTTGCTAGCTAAGAAAGAAAGAAAATATGGGATGCTATGTGTGGGAATGAATAGAGGGAATGAGAAAAATGAAAGAATGAAAGATAAATTTTAAATGAATGATGAATGAGGGATGCTTGAAATGTGAGATGAGAGTGGGTATTTATACTTGTGGTTGGTGGAGGAGTTTACTAAGTATGGCATCAAAGATCCCTTAGATTTCTCCCACCTTTGGCGGGCCATAATATGTGGAAAGGAGGGTGAGTTGGTTGTTTGATTCAAGTATAAAATCATGCTTGAATCATGCAAGGGGTGGACGATTTCTTGAACAAACGTAATGTGTTGATTTTCAATGATTTTCCAAGTGTAGGGACCTCCAATTAATTATCCCAAAAGTTGATTTTTGGCTGCCCAAATATCCTTGCCGAATTGTGCTTCTCTTCTTCTTATTTGGACAGTTTTGTGACCCATTTAATAGTCAAACTTGTCCATCTTGTTACACTATTTTTCACTGGGTCAAAAATCTTTGTGACCCAATTTGCATGTTTTTGCCATCCAAGTAGGGTAGAATTACTTATGTCCATGCAAAAATTATAATAAACTCTTTATTAAATCAACTTCATGGTTTCACTGCATAATTAAATACAACACATTAATAAATAACATGAAACAATTTTATTTATGCGCAAAATTAACATAACAAAGCACAAATTTGCATATTTTATAAATTCATGTCCATTGTTGGAATATAAGAAAAATTCACTTAATTAATTAACAAATGCTTGAGATTAGTATTATTTTAAGTAAAAAGGTACTAAAAACTACTAGAAAAAAAACTATATAATTTAAAGTTTACAATGCTTCAGGAACTGAACCACTTATGCCTCGGTCAGAATCTCGATCACTACTCCTACTAATACAACAACAATGTCTGTTCTTAATGGCCAATCTACTCTTCCTTCACCAGTATCTAATGTTTATCCCATGCAAACTCGGTCTAAAAGTGGAGTCTTTATGCCCAAGGTGTTCTTAGTTGAGTTGACAGAATGGAAGCCCCTTAGTATTAAGGAAGCTTTCACCAGTCTTGAGTGGACCAAGACGACACAATATGAGTATGATGCTATCCTTAAAAACAACACATGGGAGCTGGTCATTTTACCTCCCAATTGACGAGAAGTTGGTTGCAAGTGGATCTTCAAACTAAAGAGAAAAGCTTATGGAACTATAGTCAGATATAAGGGCAGGTTAGTTGTTAAAACTTACCTTCTGTAACAGCCTGATTTTGGGCTTAGTCAGAACAGTGGTTTCGGAACCACAAATATGAGGTTAGAGAGATTATTTTTATATTATTTTATGTGTTATAGCATGATTATATGAGTGTTTGAAATTTTTGGTGAATTAATTTTAGTGATCGCATGCTTAATTTTGAAAAAGGACTAAATCGCATAAAGTGTGAAAGTTTTGTTCTACTAGGTAAAGGTGTCAAATAGCTATGAAACATTACAGTAGGGGTTCTTATTGAGTAAATAGACCAATAAAATATTAGTGGCTGGACATGGAGCCTTAATTCAAGGGATGGTCAAATGTTAGGTGACTTAATTGATAAAAAAGAAAAACTTAAAGGACTAGTTATCATCTTTTTCATTACTTCTCTTCACCACTGAAAATTACAGCAAAAAGGAGGTTTTTGAAGCTTGAAAATTTCATCCACTTGGTTTCTTTCCAAGTAAGTGATTTTGATGGTCTTTCTTAATGATTTTTGTATTTTTAGGACCCTTGTAGTATAAGCTAACTAATAGGGGGACTATTTTGCAAAATGGTTGAGAGTCTAGGGTGTTTCCATTTGATTACTCATGTTGTTTTCTGAATTTTTATGGAAGAAAATGAATTATGGTTGTTAAATAAACAACTTTTGTGAAGAGGCTTTCATGAAAAACCCCCAAAAGGGATCATTTTGTAAAAGTTATAAAATGGGTGGTCAATGTGTGAAATAATTGAAATTTTGAGATGTTATACGCTTAAATTAGATTTGTCTAGGCTTGGTTAATGAAGAAATTTGATGAAAATCATTTTACGAGCCTAAGGGCAAAACTGTAATTTTGTAAAAGTCTAAGGGCAAAACGGTCATTTTGCCAAAGTAGGAATTTTGGAATGTGTTGATTAATGTGATGATTAAATAAATAAATTTTGTCATTATAGATCAAGAAATACGGAATCCAAACTTAGACCGGGGGAAAACCAAGCCAGTGGACTAAATCAAACTAGTCGCCCATATTTTGTATACCGAGGTAAGTTGCACTTAAATATCACAATTCTATTGTTATTATGCATTAAATAATTGATATTGCATGAAATGTTTTATTTAGTTACGAATATGTATGACGAGATTTGATGTGGTAAAACTCCCGGTTGAATCATAGGAATAGATCGGATATCCATGCCGTGATACTAGGGTTATGTGAGCCAGTGTAAGACCATGTTTGGAAAATGGCATCGGCATTGATATGAGAGCTAGTGTGAGACCATGTTTGGAACATGGCATCGGCCTCGATATGTGAGCCAATGTAAGACCATGTTTGGAACATGGCATCGGCATTTATATGAGAGCTAGTGTAAGACCATCTCTGGGACATGGCATCGGCCTCGACATGTGGGCTAGTGTAAGACTATGTTTGGAACATGAAATCGACACCGATATATGAAAGCTAGTGTAAGACCATGTCTGAGACATGGCATCGGCATCGACATCTTACCCTTTTGTATCAGGCTTATTGGGTATCCATTTATTATTCCAACTAGTTCAACGGGTGATTTAAAGATTATATCACAATTGAGAAAAGTTACGATTATGTTGCAAGTGGTACAGGTACCTACATGAAACTCATAAGAATGAGCTTGGGCTGTGTATATGAGTAGTAAGGATGAAAATAAGTAAGTTACGTCTATAGTCATTCGAGAATCTTATACAAGTGTATGATATGTTATAAGTATGATATTACTTGGTAAAGTGATGTTAATTATTTACTTGTTACTTACAAAGCTTTATGCTTACTTCTTCTCTTTTCCATTTTCTTATAGTGTCGCCAAGCTAGCTCGGGAATCAAGGGACGTCGGAGGCATTGATCACACTATCACCTAAAGTTTTTGGTATAGTTAGTTTAAATGTTTTGAGCGTGGCATGTATAGGGACTTGGTCTTTTTATTTAGTGTCATGTTGGTTTAGCCATAAATGTCGACTCATATGGATGTGATATTCATTTTGTATAGGCTATTGATGTTGGCTAATATTGATTATTATTAAATGCATTTGATGAGAATTCTCATAGATGTGTTTGTTGCATGGTTTGTGTTGATAAGTAGGAGATGTTGTATGTGATAGGAAATAGCTTGGAAATGATGTATGGATGCCTAGGTATTGGCTGATATGGTCATGTGTTTATGTGGTATTAGCGTTGTTTGATGTTTTTGTACGTGGGTGCAAGTAAGGGTGACAAAAAGGCTTGGTAAATACCCTTGTTTTTTTCCACAAGGGTAGACACACGGGCATGTCACACACGGTCTGCCCCATGGGCGTGTAGTCAGGCCATGTATCACCTACACCAAAATTTGGCAAAACAGAATGGCCAGTAGTAACCACACGGGTAGAGACACAGCCGTGTGCCCCTAAATGGTTGATGACGTCAGAAACAGAATGTTAAGGTTTTTGTACAAGGGCTGAAACACAGGCATGTCATGGCCGTGTGAGGGGCACGGGCAATGGACATGGGCGTGTGCCAGGCCGTGTGAAAACCCCTGTAGGTTCGAATTGAGAAATAAATCCACATGGGCTAGGGACACGGACGTGTCTCGATATGTTCAGGCCTTGTGAGACACACGAGCCTTCAACATGGCCATGTTAAGAGGACACACGGGCATGTTGCCCTTCCACACGAGCGTGTGCCTCTGTTTGTATTGAAATTTTTCAAAGTTTTCTAAAGTGTTTAGTTTATTCCCGAACCATTTCCAAAGTGTGTTTTAGGCTTCGTAGGTCCATATTATGGACGTAAAAAGGAAGTTTGAAAGTTTTAAAATTTGAGCAAAATTTTATGACCCGAAAATGTTTGTATGCATGTGTTTAAGTCTAGTAATGCCTCGTACCCTGTCTCGGCATGGGATATGGGTAATGGGTGTTACACCTTCAAGAAGTGGGAATTGACTTCCATGAAACATTCAGTCTTGTGGTTAAACCGACATTATAAGGGTAATTCTCACGTTGGTAGTGACTTATGGTTTGCAACTAAGGCAAGTTGACATAACAATGTTTTTTTAAATGGTGACCTTCATGAAGAAATCTATATGAGTCAACCTCTTAGGTTTGAAACTCATCATGGTGGTGATAAAACACTAGTTTGCAAGCTCAAGAAGGCTATTTACGACCTCAAGCAAGCACCTTTGTTCATCAAGACTTCAGGTAGTATGGCTCTTTATGTTCTGGTATATGTGGATGGCATTATTGTTACCAATCCACATGTGTGGATGAATTTGTGATGTCTTTGCATGTTTGATTTTCCCTGAAAGATTTAGGGAAATTTCATTTCTTCCTTGGAATTGAGGTCCCATATGGCTTGAATGGTCTATTTTTAAGTCAAAGGAAGTATATCTTGGACCTCTTAAAGAAGTGTAACATGAATCAATCGAGTGCTTCTCCCATTCCTATGGTCACTTCTTGTACATTGTCAGCTCATTGTGGTAGCGCTATTGATAGTGAATTTGACTACAGAAGCATTTTAGGTGCGCTGTAGTATATTGTGATTATCAGGCCAGACATTTCCTTTGCTGTCAACAAGGTATGCCAGTTCATGCACAAACCTCTGGACTAGCACCTCAAGGCTGTTAAATGAATTCTAAGGTATTTGCAAGGTACTATGAACTATGGATTAGTTTTATAGTCACTTCTTGAATGTCTTTAGTAGGCTACTCAGATGCAAATTGGGGAATTGACCTTGATGATAGAAGGTCCATAACAAGGTTTTGTGTGTTCCTAGGTGGTATTCTAGTGTCATGGAGGTCAAAGAAACAATAGGTTATTTCTCGTTCCATGATAGAAGCTAAATATAGGGCTCTAGTGTATGCTACAAGTAAAACCGTATGGCTTGAGTCGGTGTTGGCTGAACTGAAGGTGCCTTTAACTGATATAGCTATTGTCTGGTGTGATAACTCAGGAGCAATAGCACTATCTGCTAATCCTGTTCTTCATTTCAAGTTCAAGAATGTCGAGTTAGATCTCTTCTTTTTTCGAGAAAAGGTTACATTAGGCAAGTTGCATGTAACACCCCTTATCCATATTCAACGCCTGAATAGGATACGAGGTATTACCGAAATTACAAAGCAAGCAAACATGCAAATTGAGTCATAAATTTGCATCCAAATTAAAACCATTTGTATTCAATCATAAAGGTCCCTAATATGAGCCTACGAGGCCCAAAACATGCTTTGGAAGGGGTTTGAGACTAAACCGATAACTCAGGAAATTTTTACAAAACCTAGAAAATTTTTGCTATGAACAGGGGTCACACGCCCGTGTGTTTTGGGACACGCCCATGTGGTCACACACGCCTGTGTCCCTAACCCGTGTAACTCTTTGTTTTGTAAATCATGAACAAATTGAAGTCACACGGCCAAGTTATACGCCCGTGTGCTAGGCCGTGTGGTTAATTTAATTTTTATAAAATAGGTGCAGACTTCACACGGTTAGGACATACGCTCGTGCTTGAGGCCGTGTCCCTTACACGGCTGAGACACACGCCCGTATGCTCAACTCTGACCATTCAGTTTCTCAAAATTAAAGTGCAGGGGACACAAGGCCAAAACACATGCCCATGGGGCAGACCGTGTGTCACACATGGTCTAGACATATGCCCGTGTGTCTACTCATGTGGACAAAATAAAGGCTATTTACCAAGCCATTTGTTACCCTCATTTGCACATATAATCCCACAATCTTAATGGCATAAATCATGGCATATTTAGGCAACCAAAACATCCACAAACAAGGCCAAATCATGTCATTTCATTATCCACACTCAACATTTTTACAACATCATATTTTGCCAAACCAAATCATACCAAGCTCACATTCTACAAGTTCCAATATGACTACCAATAACATGCATAATTTTCACTTAGTTTTCCTAGCATACCAATGAGCCAATCTTAACCATTCAATAGCAAAACCATTAAGCCACATTCAATCATTTACCAAGCATTTATAAACCATATCATACAAGAGATAATTGCACATGCATGCATATGTAAATGTATATAAGCTTACAACCAATTCAACCAGAATGAGCCAAGTTACATGGCCAAATACCACATCAAGCCTTTGACAATTACAAGCCAATACATTTGGCCAAATTCATAATGACACATATAACAAAATGGCCAAGTCCCTGTACATGCCATATACTCAAAATGTTTAAGATCATCGATACCCAAAATGACAGTTTGATAGTGTGATGCGATCTCCGACGATCTCCAATCTGAGCTAGCTTGGTGACACTATAAAACATGGAAAGTAAAACGGAGTAAGCTATATAGCTTAGTAAGCTCATATGAAGAAATAAGCTAATATTACCATACATTTAACATTCAAATAACATAATATAAGATAATGCATTTTACCATAATCTTATGACTACTAATCATTCCATCACAAACTTACCTTGAAATCATCATTTCGCAAATTTAATAATCGTAAGCTTTATGTACATACCTGTACCATCTCGTATTAATTTCATACTTATTCTCCTCTTTGGCATACCCAATGAACCACTCGGAATAATAATGTCGGATACTCGGGAAATCTTACACACAAGGTGTCACATATGTAGCCATTGCTACCTCTATCTCACAACACATATATGCTCGCTCTCGAGCAATCAACGGGCCTGCCCATACAAGCTGTTAGTCAAGACGTAAATACCCTATACTGCTCACACAAGTTTTCAATAACCGCAACATATGTCGATATACTCAGCCACCGGTAGGACGTACAAGACCAGCACCCGAATCACATAACATAAAACCCTAGTGACATGTCACTTGTATCCTAATCTATTCCTAAGGTTGGATTGGGATTTCTCGTTTGCCAAAATGTCTTCAAACGAGTCCGTAGAGTCATTTACACAATTCATGAAGTATTAAAGCATTTAAAATACAATTACAATAAAGCTTATTTAACATACGAACTTACCTCGGTTCTAGAAACGACAAAAGGATGTATTCGTCAATTAATTTATTTTTCCCCCGATCTACACCCAAACTTTTTTTTCTTGATCTATAATACCAAATTTAACTTATTTAATCATCACATTATTCAATTAAGCCCCAAAACACATTATGACAAAATTTACATTTTTACCCCTAACTTTTCAACATTTTACAATTTAGTTCCTAAGCTTGTGAAATGAATTTCTTTCAATTTCATCACAATCCAAGCCTAGCTAAATATTATTTGTACTCATAACAGCCCAAAATGTTCATTTATTCACACTTTTCTACACATTTTATAGACTTTTACAAATAAGTCCCTATTTAAAGTTTTTATCGAAAATCACTTTACAAACGTTGTTTAACTAACAATGAACATGCGTTTTCTACCATCAAACATCAAAATAAAAACATATTCAACATGGGTGAAATTTTAGACTTTAACTTTCTTTCAAATTAGTCCTTGAAATAGCTAGATCAAGTTACAATGATCTCAAAAAATATAAAAATCATTAAAAACGGGACAAGAATGGACTTAAAATTGAGCTTTAAAGCTTGGCTAAAACCCTAGCTATGTCTTCATTATAAATTTCGGCTATGGAGGATGAAATTGAGAAGATGGACATCTTTTATTTAGTTAATTTTGTCCTTATTAGCCAAATTACTAAAATACCCTTAATGCATAACTTTGAAATTTCACCTTACCATGTCCATTTTTGTCCATCCTAAGGTATAATGGTCTAATTTCCATTTAAAGACCTCTAATTAAATGTTCATAACAATTAGACACCTTTAACTTACAGAACTCAAATTTTGCACCTATTGCAATTTAGTCCTTCTAGTCAAATGAACACTTAATCGATAAAATTTTTTAACGAAATTTTCACACATTTATTCTATCATGCTGTAAACATTAAAGAAATAATAAAATAAATATTTATACTTCAAATTTGTGGTCCCGAAACCACTATTCTGATTTGACCCAAAAACGGGCTGTTACATTGCAGGTGGGTCATGTTCCAACACAAGAATAGGCTGCTAAAATTGTGATGAAGCCACTGTCCAAACCATATTTTTACAAGTTCAGAGGAGGACTCGGTGTCGTTAGCAATGAGTTGAGTAGTTGGGTGAATATTAGAGTAAGTTGACTATTGTTAACAACATGTGATAAATACTGCAGTTTAATTAGATAACTATTATGGTATTTTTAGAAGATAACAATTGAGGTAGCTTTGTAGTTGGTTGCTTTTGTTATTTAGCTGTTAGTTTCTCTTTTCCTTGTTTAAATACATGTAATAGCCTGATTTTAGGGCAAATAAAAAAAGTGGTTTCAAGACCACAAATCCGAGACTGAGAAATTCTTTTTATTATTTTAATATTATTTTATGTGTTATAGTATGATTTTATGAGTGCATGAAAATTTTTGATGAACAAATTTTAGCGATTGTAAGCTTAATCGCGAAAAAGGACTAAATGCATAAAGGGTAAAAGTTCTATTTTACTTGATAGATAGACCAAATAGCTAGAGAACCATAATTGAGGGTCTTTAAAGGGTAAATAGATCCTTTTTAGGAGAGTGGCTGGCCATAGGGGGGACAAGGGAGGTCAAAGGTCAATATTTGGTGTGTTTGGTGACTTAATTGATTTAAATAAAAATAAAAAGAAAGAGAAAAAGATATCATCTTCTTCTCATTTCCTTCCCCACCGAAAATACCAGCAAATTGAGGTTTTTTGGAAGCTTGAAATTGCAGCCACTCTCCATCTTTGAAAGTAAGTGATTTAGATAACCTTACTTGATGGCATTTATGTTTTGAGCCCCTAAAGCTTAATTTAACTATTGAAGGGGCTATTTTGCAAAAAGATTGAAAGTTTAGGGTTTTTTCATGAAAGCTTTTGAGATTTTTGCTGAAATATTATGGAAGAAAATGAGTTGTGGTGGTTAAATGAACAATTTTTGTGAAGTAGTTTTCATGAAAACACCTAAAGGGACCATTGTGTAAAGTTTATAAAATAGGTTGTAAATGTGTGAAATAATTGGAATTATCGGTTGTTTCTAGTATAAAAAGAATTCATCTAGGCTTAATTAGTAAGAAAATTTGATGAAAATTGATTTACGAACCTAGGGGTAAAATCATAATATTGCGAAAACTTTGGGGCAAAATGGTTATTTTTCCAAAATGTGGTCTATATAATGTCTTAATTAATGTGATGATTGAAATAGTGAAATTTTTATCAATTTAGATCAAGAAAAATGAGGAACATGCCTTGACCGGGGAAAAGACAAGGTGTACGATGACTAGACTCATTTTTACAAATTTTGTACCGAGGTGAGTTCACATGTAAATAATGCAATGAGAATAATATATAAATGCTTAAATGTTGCATGAATTGTAATTCCCACCCTTGAAGGTAAGTTACAATATTTTGTCATTATGCGGGATTATGTGTTAACTCTTTTATCATGAAATATGTGATTACCTAAGTGACTGAGTTTGTCGAAGGTAAGTCTATGAGAAAAGTCCCGTTTGAACTTTAGGAATAGATTAGGATACAGTGTGACACATCACTAGGAACTATGTGGTTATGAACTCATTTGTATATGTGATATGTGATTATATAAATCCGGGCGCTAGTCAAGTATGTTCTACCGGTGGCTGGGTAGCCCGACATGTGTTGCGGGTACCTGTCAGCTTGTGTGAGCAGTCCGTGTATCTATGTCTTAACTGTCAGCTTGTGTGAGCAGGCCTGTGATTAGCTCGAGAACGAGCAATATGTGATGTGTTAAATAAGGTAGCATGTGGCCACATATGGTGAGTTATGCGTATGTTTTCCGAGTATCCAATGATATTCCTAGTGTTCAACTGGGTAAATCGGTAGTTATTCAACGACTAAGTCAATGATGGGAATTATGCAATTGTGTTACAAGTTAGTACAGGTATGTACGTGAAACTCTTGAGTAAAGATTTCAATATGTTAAATACTTGTAGTAAGAGTGTGTATAAAAAAGTTAAGCTTATGAAACTTTGTTTTATTTTAACTATTGAGTCATGTTGTTTATTATATACATGTGAGCTTACTAAGCTTTATGCTTACTCCCTTCCTTTCCATTTTCTTATAGTGTCGCCAAGCTAGTATCAGGGATCAAGAGGCGTCGGAGGCATTGATCACACTATCACCTGAAGCTTTGGTATAGCTAGTTCTAATGTTTTAATTTTTGGCATGTATAGCGCTCGAATCTTCAGTTTAATGTCTTGTTAGTTTAGCCACAAGTGTTGGCTCATATGATGGATGTGATATTCATTTTGTATAGGCCATTAAATTTGGTTAATGTTAATTGTTATTACATGCATTTTATGCAAGTTTCTAATGGCTGTGGCTGATTTAGTTATATATATGTTATGCTTGTATTGGTTTGGTTGATCTTGTGTAGGATAATGTAAGTAAGGGTTGCAAAGAGGCTTGGTAAATAGCCTTATTTTTGTCCACACAGGTAGACACACGGGCACGGCCAGCCCTATGGACGTGTTGTCCGGCCGTGTATCCCCTGTACATAAAAATTTCAAGTCAGTATTTATGGTAGTAAACACACGAGTAGAGACACGACCAATCACATTTATTACAATAAGCATACAATAACATGCTTTCCAATAAATTGGCAATTTACCTAATCTGTAACTCCCAAACTCGGCCTAGACGTTATGGTCGAATCCGGAGATGTCAGAAGGAATGAGTTTTGAAAACAGTGTTGTTTCGATAAATCATCCAAGTTTTATAACTATTACTAAAAATGTTATTTAATTAATTCATTTGCCCAAAACATAATTTACAGTGGAAGTCTTTAAAACCATTATATTTTAGAAATCCAGTTCGTACTTTCAAAAAAAAAAAACCTTTGGTTTTGTAAAACCGTAATTTTAGTCAAACGGCGCTTTAAAAGTTAAAACATAACCAAAACCAAAGTAAATATTCAAACAATCCAGAGAGTCCAATAATTACAAAACTCCCAGAAATAATCCATAATTAAATAAAAAACTATTATTTAAAGTCAATTCACAAACTTTTGGTCACCGTGAGACTCTGTAGCACTGATCCGCCTAAGTCTGTGGATTACCTGACAAAACAGACAACAAATGTGAGTTGACGAAAACTCAGTGTATAACCCAATAGAATTAAGTATGCAAACATACATAATTATAAGCACAGTTAGAAACAGATATAGTTTCATATTCAGAACCAGATCCAGAAGCAGATATGCATAAGTTCTACCCCCATCCTCTACACACCAACTCCGTCCATCCCATCACACCATGTGGGGTTAAAAATGCCCACCCATCCCTATATACCGTGTCATGGCTTTAAGGCACATATAAAAATATATGCAGCCAAGCTGGCAGAATATGGGCGTTTAACGCCGAAAAAAATACTTCCTCTTCATATACAAATCCCACCCCAAATCAGATATAGAAAATCAGATATAGATTCATCAGTTTAAACATGCTCGACATGCCTTTATATAAATAATAGATATACATATGGTAGTACAGTCAGACATACATTTAGTATCCTACTTAGTTCAGTCTATTAGAATATCATAGCATTCAAAATAGGTTTAGATAGCCCTTATCGACCCTACAGTAGGCCCACAGTTAATCGGAAAGACCCGTGTGACCCTAGGGAAAATTTCAGAATTATAGGCCCACATGCTCGTGTGGGCCGACACATCTAGATTTCGACTTACCCGTGTGGCTCGCACGGCCTGGCCCAAAACCCACACTGTGGCATGCCCGTGTGGACCACACTCCCAACTTAGCCTAGCCCGTGTGGCCCACACGGCCACGCTCACGTCACTATACGACCATGTGTTGCGCACGGCCATGCCTTTGTCGACCACACGGCCGTGTCTCACAGACAGCCATCCACACGGCCGGCCACACGCCTATGTGGCATCGACAGAATAGTTTTTTGGCTTTCACCAAAACTCATTTTTTTGCATTTCGGGAACACACCTGGTACTGTTTTGATGCAAAAAGGCTCCTGAGACCACCAGCACCTAAAAACAGAATCTTGAAAGCCCTATTAGCAAACGATTGACCAAACTTAACAAACTAAACTGAGCAACGTTCCACACTTACCACCGCAAAATGGCTACACGAAAGTTAAACCGTTGAGGCAAAAACCACTGATTCACCGCCTTCACCTACGTAACCATTCATAGAATTAGATTCCCAACCACAAGCGTAACACTACTACAATGAAAAGAATTGAGAGACTAACCAAAACCGTGCGAAATACAATAAACATGAACCAAAAATTTGAAAGGAACGAAATAACCAATATTAAGGTAAGATGAAAAGGAACAGAAATCGAAATTGGCAGGGAAGTGGAGGGAGAACAAAAATCGACGTCAAACCTTTTTTGAAAGAAGAGGAAAATATTCAAAAAATTTCAAAAAAGAAAGAAAAATCAAATATGTCAACAACATCCCTTATTTTTCTCTCACTTACCCACAACTAATAACTCCTTCAGAATTTAAGCTCAACCAAAACTCTGCCTGACAATTGAGCAAAAATAAATACCCATGCTGACGCAGAGATTCGAACACAAGACCTCCAACACACCAACACCTTTACCACTCGAACTAGTAGACTCATTCTGATATGGATATTTAGACAATTTAATATAAGCCCACTGATCAAGGATAAGGCTTGATCCAGAAATAATTAAATTAATAAATGTGGGACTAGTACCCAAGACCTCTCACACACACCCAGAGTACTTAACCATTGAAGCAGACAGATATTAGTGTTAGATATTCACAGAAGCAAAAATATATTTTTCAGGGCGTTACAAATCTACCCCTTAATGTAACACTCCCTAATCCTTTATCGTCACTGGTACAGGATTACGGAGTATTACCAGTCAGTACAGTTCAAACATGAATAATACAGAAATAATTATTAAGCAGTTCAAGAATTTGCCCTACTGTCTCTGTAATGGGCCCTCGAGACCTGAATTAGAAGATAAAAATAAATCAGGACTCAATCGGGAGCTTATAAGATTTTTGTAAAATTTTAAAATTTCCTTTAATGAACAGTACCACACACCCGTGTGGTCTAAATGACACACTCGTGTGTTCCATAACACACTCGTGTGGGCACACTGTATGGCTTACACGACCTGGACACACCCATGTCCTCTACCCGTGGAGCTTTCTGACTTGTTACCCATGAATAAATTGATTTCACACGGCCAAGTCACACGCCCGTGTACTTAGCCCTTGTGGATTTATTTTCCAATTTGAATCTAGTGCAGTTTTCACACGGCCATATTGCACGCCCGTGTTTAAGACCATGTCATCTACAAGGTTGAGACACACGCCCGTGTCTCTGCCTGTGGGGAAAAACCTGGACATACTGAATTGTAACATTTTAGATGCAGGGGACACACGGCTTAACAACATGCCCATGTGCCATGCCGTGTGGACTCAATAATGAGCCTTTCACACTTTACTAGCTAACCCCGCAAATTTCAAACAACAACCAATACAAATACAAATACTAAACTAATCCAAACACATTTTATATATTTTCCAATACTTGATTTAAAACACTTTTCTTGTATCATTATCAATTATCAATTTACTTATTTCACTATTACAATCACAATGCAAAATAACACACTTAAGACATCCTAGGTGCATGCCGTTATCAACAATTAACATGCTTTACCTTATTGAGTTTAGGATTGACCTAAGATGTTGATTCAACAGTCTAGCCTTCACCTAACCTGCACACGGAAACAAACCGTACGGTGAGTATGAACTTAGTAGTATTTCTATAAACCGATACTTAAATTAGTAATAAATCATATACCAATGAACTTTGAGATTTCAATCTAATAATCTTAATAGTTCAATCATTTGTTTTCATTTTATAATACTAAGGTTTTAACTTATTAATCAATTTCAATGAAATATATACAGTTTCAGTGTTTGTTCAATATCAATCGATTTTTTATTATCACTCAACCAATATTCAGTATCATTTAGACGTTTAGTAACTGTCCAATATTTAGTAACAATCAATTGATCTTTATTGCTTAGTAACAGTCAGTCATCAGTAGTAATCAGTTATTCAGTAACGATCGTTGATTTAGTAACAGTCGGTTATTCAGTAGCGGTCAATTTTCAGTACCTTTATTTACCCCTATTAACATGACTCGGACCTAGACGGATACACGGATCCAACCCACACACTGGGATAGCATACAGTGTTTCATCAGCCGGAGCCGGAATACACCGTAATGGTAACAGTAACAGTAGCAGTACAATACACAGTGTACCTCATCGGAACAAATTCGGAATAGTAACAGTAACAGTAAGGTACGGAGTACCTTTTCGGAACGAATCCAGAACAGTAACAGTAAGGCGACACTTATAGTGTCTCATCGACACAAAGTCGGAATATCCCTGAACACTTTCAATCCTATGACATGCCAACTATATTCGACTTAGCCTGATACTGTTAATTGGGTATTTAAACAATTTTCGGTTTTCAATCAATATGTATATATTTCAATTAATCACATAATTTAATAAATCAATACAATTCAATATAATTCAATTCACTTTTCATTAATATATAATCAAATTCCACAATAAACACTTATTCATAATTATTTTAGCACATTTTCAAATCAATTCATTTCAATAATAAACACAATACCAATAATTCACACTTTAATTCCAATCAAAATTTATTCCTATTCAAATATTTACCTTTAAATACTTAATATACTTATCAAGTAATAAATTCAATAATTAAGTATTAAGTTCAGATTACAGAAATACAAACAGTAATTTCCGAGCTATCCCTAGTCAGCTTTGTCTTTTCCTTACCTAGCCAAGACTTTTCGGCACAACGCTAGCTACGAAAATCAATTAAATATTATCAATACATTACCATTCAATTTTCATATTGACTATTTCAATTTCTATCCAACTTTCGCTTAAATTCCAATTTAGTCCCTAAACCAATACTAACTTTTATTCTTCACATTTAACTCAATATTTTCATTCAATTTTCACTTTAAACTAATTTCAACTCTTTAATTTCATCATAAATCTGTAATTTTGAAATTCTTTCAATTTAGTCCTTACTATTCAAAAATTATGATTTACTTTACAATTCAATCCTTATTTCACTTCTAACTTGAATTTCTATCAATTTAGCCTTTAATTCATCATTTTATTCATCATGAACAATATTTAGAAATCTAATAATTTTCTAAATATCCACTTAATTTCATCGAAACCTTGTTCCAAGGCTTCTAAAACATCAAAATTAAGTAAAAAAAGGCTAAATTGACTTACCTATTAAAGTTTGAAGCTTCCAAATCCTAATTCTCCCTTTTCTTTTTCTTTCCCATTTTCTTCCTTCTTTTCCCGATTGCTATTCTGTTTCTTTCTCTTTTGTTTCCTTTCTTTCTTTTATTTCATTTACTATATATATATAATAACTTAATAATATACTTATATAATAAGTAAACATACATTTATTTTACAAATGTGTATATATATATTAATATTACACATGTCACCATATATACCATATATTGGTCAACTTTTAATTTATTTATCACTTAAAAATCTTATAATATAATTATTTAATTAATAAATATCTTTTGTTTAATAATAAATATCTATTAATAATTAAATACATGTATTACAAATGTATGTATTTTTATTTATACACTTGTATCAAATCATTGCCATTCACTTGTCTTTATTTAATTTATTCATCATATAATATAAACTTAATAATAAAAATCATAATAATAAATTAATCAATTACTCTAAGAAAAATCTTAGATTTTTCATTCATTGTCGCCTCAATTAATACATTAGGCATAATTGCGTATTTGATCCTTTTTATTTTCTTTTAATCTATAATTAAACTTTCACACTTCATTCAATTTAGTCTTTTTTCCTAATCACTCTTAATTAAGTTAAATTCAATTAATTAAAATCTAATTAACCACTCATTTTACTTCGTAAATATTTTTAATAAATATTTACGAATCCATTTTTCAAAAATGGAGACCCGAAAATTCACTTTCCGATAACAGTAAAATTTGGATCATTACACCTGAAAGAAATTTCAACCTCGAAATTTACCTAATCAGAATAGATGAGGATACTGTTGACACATCGAGTGCTCAGGTTCCTACGTGGCTTCCTCAGTGCCATGATTCTGCCACAGAACCTTCACTAACTGTATGGACTTCCTCCTCAGAACCTTAACATCACGATCCAAAATCTGAACCAGCTCCTCTTCAAAAGTCAAGTCTGGTCTAACCTCAATCTCCTCAACCGAGACAATATGAGATGGATTAGACCGATACCGCCTCGACATCGAGACGTGAAACACGTCGAGAATACGATATAACTCTGGAGGTAGCTCCAACTGATAAGCAACCGGTCCCACATGCTTCAGAATCCGATACGGCCTAATGAACCTAGGGCTCAACTTGATCTTATGACCGAATCTCAAGACTTTCTTCCATAGAGAAACCTTAAGAAACACGAAGTCCCCCACAGAGTACTCAATATCTCTTCTCTTCAGATCCGAATAAGACTTCCGCCTATCAAAAGTCACCTTTAGATGATCCCCAATCAGTCTAACCTTGTCTTCGGTTTCAGAAACCAACTCAGGACCCAAAACTCGATGCTTACCAAACTCAGTTGAACATAGTAGAGTACGACACTTACGACCATAGAAAGCTTCGTAAGGTGCCATTTGAATGCTAGACTGGAAACTGTTATTGTAGGTGAACTCAGCTAATAGTAGATAATCCTCCCAACTTCCTCAAAAATCAATAACACAACTCTGAAGCATATCCTCCAGTCTCTGAATCACCCTATCAGATTGACCATCTATCTGAGGATGGAACACTATACTGAAGTCCAATCTCAAACCCAGAGCCTCATGCAATTTCTTCTAGAATTGAAAATTAAAACTAGGATCTCTATAAAAAATAATTGAAACAGGAACCCTGTGAAGTCTTACAATCTCAGAAATGTAGAGCTTCGCTAACTTTTGCAGAGAATTGTCCGTTCGAACCGGAATAAAGTGAGTAGACTTGGCCAATCGATCCACGATGACCCAAATAGAATCCTTCTTAGTGGGTGTCAAGGGCAACCCACTAAGAAAGTCTATCGTCACTCGTTCCTATTTCCAAAAGGGAATCTTAACTGGCTGTAATAGACCTGAAGGCAACTGATGCTCTGCCTCAACTTGCTGGCATGTCAGACAACGAGCAAAAAATTCAGTAACTTCACGTTTTAAACTTGACCATCAGTACAACTTACGGAGATTGCAATACATCTTATTACAATTGGGATGCATAGCATATGGGCTACTATGCGCCTCCTTCAGAATTAATTGCCTCAAACCAAAATCATTCGGTACACAGACCTGTCCTCGAAAACATAGCACACCATCATTATTCAACCCAATATCTGAAGTGCTGCCGCTCTCAGCCTGACTAAACCGCAGACCTAAAGACTTATCCCCTAACTTTTTATCTCGAATATGATCAATCCAAGTCGGCTTAACTTGCAACTCAGCTAATAGACTCCCATTGTCAAACAAACTAAGGCAAGCGAACATCATCCTCAGATTAGTCATCGCTCTACGACTTAGAGCATCGGCCACCACATCGGCCTTGCCAGGATAATACTCTATCGTGTAGTCATAATCCTTAAGTAATTCAATCCATCGGCGCTGCCTAAGATTCAACTCCTTCTAAGTAAGGAGATACTTGAGACTCTTGTGATCGGTGTAGATGATACACCTCTTACCATACTGATAGTGCCTCCAGATTTTCAACGCAAAGACCACAACAGCCAACTCGAGATCATGCATCAGATAGTTCCCTTCGTGTGTCTTAAGTGACGAGGCGTATAAGCCACCACATTCCCATCTTACATCAATACACATCCCAAACCGACATGTGATGCATCACTGTAGACCATAAACTCCTTGCCGGATTCAAGTTGTATCAGAATAGGAGCCTGAGTTAGAACAGACTTGAGCTTCTTGAAGCTCGATTGCTGCACATCAGTCCAGACAAATGGAAAACCCTTATGCAGATACTTTTTCAAAGGAGCTGCAATTAGAGAGAACCCTCGACAAATCGCCGATAATACCTCACTAAACCCAGAAAACTACGGATATCAAATATGTTCTTAGGCTGTTTCCAATCTAGCACAGCCTTTATCTTCCTCGGATCAACACAGATCCTCTTAGCAGAAACCATATCCACTAGAAAAGTCACTTTAAGTAACTAAAACTCACACTTGCTCAACTTAGCGTAAAGCTGTTTCTCACGTAGAATTTGAAGCACTACTTTAAGATGCTCATCATGTTCATCCTCAATTTTAGAGTATACCAGAATATCGTTGATAAAGACCACAACAAATTGATCCAAATACGGCTGAAAGACTTAGTTCATCAAATCCATGAATACTGTCGGAGCATTCGTCAAACCAAAAAGCATCACTAGGAACTCATAATGTCCATACGAGTCCTAAACGTAGTCTTATGAACATGCGCCTCCGTAACCCTCAACTGATGATAGCCAAATCGAAGATCAATCTTTGAAAACACCGAAGCCCCTCGAAACTGATCGAACAAGTCATCGATCCTCGGAAGCGGATACTTATTCTTTATTGTCAACTTATTCAATTGCCTATAATCGATACACATCCGCATGGCCCCATCCTTCTTCTTAACAAATAAAACTGGTGCTCTCTACGGAGACATGCTAGGACAGATAAAACTATGATCTAGAAGCTTTTGCAGTTGAGCCTTAAGTTCTGTAAGCTTCTTCGGTGCCATACGATATGGAGCGATAGACACCGGAGTTGTACCCTATAGAAGCTCAATTCTGAACTTAACTTTTCAATTTGAAAGTAAACCCAGTAACTTTTCAGGAAAGACATCTGAAAAGTCCTTCACTGTTCTGGTATCCCCAACAGAAGAGTCTTTAGGAATAGAATCACTGACGTAAGCCAAATACGCCTCACATCCTTTTCAAACCAATTCTCAGCCACGAGTGTGGAGATTACATTGGATAGATAATCTTGGTGCTCACCGATCACAAGCACCTCATTATCATCCTCAGTTCTTAGAACGACCCTCTTAGTCATGCAATCCAAGCTAACTCGATGCTGAACCAACCAATCCATCCTCAAGATCAAGTCAAATTCCCCAAATGGAAGTTCTATCAGATCTGCTAGAAATACAGCCCTTTGCACCTCTAATGGAACGTCTCTATAAAGTTTACTAACTCAAATAGATGGCCCCAATGTACTCAGTACAGTAACCTCACTAGTAGTGCTCTCAATAAGAACCCTCAGGTTTTCAGATACAGTGCTAGCTACATAGGAGTGAGTAGAACCTATGCCTGTTAAAGTAGTATAACGCACATCAAATATAAGGAACGTACCGGTGATGACATCAGGAGCATCTCTATCCTCTCAGCGTTGTACAGCATTAACCAATAAAGGCTACCTTGCCTCAGTCTAACAAGTACCTCTGCCCGGTGCTATCTGCCCACGACTCATACAATTACCACCCCTAGCTTGTCTATTGCCCCTAGGTGGCCGCTGAACTGCCCTCTGAGGCTGCGCAAAACCTGGTCCCGAAGCTTGCATCTGATCAGCCATCTGTGGACACTCTCGAATACGGTGCTCTAATGACCCACACCTCAGACAAGCCCCCATCCCCCTCCAACACTCGCCCTCCTAATAGGAGCAATAGGAGCCCCTACTCTAACTGGCCTATCAGATCTAGCCTTTTTCTTAGGCCTCTGAACAGAACTAGAGGGCTTCGATTCCTTCTTGTTCTTACCCCTCTCTTGATCCCTATTCTAGCACTTCACGCACTTACCATCCTCGGCGATAATCATATTCTCAACCAAAATTGCGAACTCTCGCTCCCTCTGTGGAGCAATCAGAATCCTCAAGTTATCCCTCAGACCGTCCTCAAAGTGGACGCACCTCTTATACTCAGACGCCACCATGCCTCGAGCGTAGCAGCTCAACCTCAGAAACTCGGCCTCATACTCGGTCACAAATCTATCGCCTTATATGAGATACATGAACTCATGCCTACGAGCATCTACATAGCTCACCCCCACGTACTTACCCTCTTCAACCATCAACCACCACTGATAAGCCTCATTCCGAAGCAAAGAGATTGCACCCTTCAGTTTCTGCTCAAAAGTACAGTTTAGATCATTCATGATTCTCTCGATAGCCTCCAACCAATACTTAACCACATTAGGGGCGACCCTAGTGACACCCCTAAACAACTCAGTACCATTGGACTAGAATCGTTCAATTACTGACCCTTAGTCTCCAGCTCTAGAATGTGGTCCAGCAACCCTCTCCAAGATCCTCAGCATGGCTTGGGACAATGCATCATCCCCAGCCGAGCGACTTTGAGACCCAGTCTCAATAGCAGGTGAAATTGGTGTCTCAATTGTATCTAAGTGTGGCATACTACCCAGAGAGGAAGACTCAGCTCAAACCACCCTACGACCTCTACCACAGCCTCAAATACCATGTCCGCGGGTTCTACGAGCATTCATCGTAAATTTCGGGTTCTAATCTACATTATAAAATTTGATGCATCAATTCCAGTATTTATTAACAGATGTTTTATTCATAAATTATTAGAAGTTTAGAATTGTTCCAAAAGGTTTCAGTCTCTAACTAATCAGTAGTGTTTCAGAAAGTTCTAACTACAGTGTTTTCAATGTTTTCTACCCAAATTCAGAAATACTTACAGGATCGGCACCAGAGACTCGATGTATCACATACTTTCCCAGTTTATCCAAAAATATTTGAAAACCTATTCTTTTCGTAGTATAATTTTGAAACCCAATATTCACATCCCGAGTTTTGCATCTTGACTCTAATACGACTAAATGTAACACCCCAAACCCGGCCTAGACGTTATGGCCGAATCAGGAGATGTCATAAGGAATGGGTATTGAAAACAGTGTCGTTTAGATAAATCATCCAAGTTTTATAACTATTACTGAAAGCGTTATTTAATTAATTCATTTGCCCAAAACATAATTTATAGGGAAAGTCTTTAAAATCATTATATTTTGGAAATCCAGTTTGTGTAACACCCCGAACCCGAGACCGACACCGGAGTCGAACACGAGGTGTTAACAGACTTTAAACCCCTTATAAAAAAATTTCCCAGACACTGCCAATCTGCATACTAGTCGCTTTAAAAATCATATCTTGAGTTTCACAACTCGAAAATCAGTTTCGTGATTTTTCCCTGAAACTAGACTCATATGCCCATCTACATATTTTTTTCTAGAATTTTTGGTCGGGCCAATTAGTACAGTTTATTAGTCAAAGTCTCCCATGTTACAGGGATCGACTACACTGACCTTTGCGCATTACGACCTGGATATCTCCCTGCACAGAGCTTAAATACTGATGCCGTTTGTTTCTATAGAAACTAGACTCAGAGAGGAATCTATACATATATGGTATGACTCCTAATTATCTCTGGTTAATTTATAATGAATTTCCAAAGTCGGAACAGGGAATCCAGAAACCGTTCTGGCCCTGTCTCACGAGAACCTGAATATCTCTTAACATACTGTCCGTATGATTGTTTCGTTACTTTCCTATGAAAGTAGATTCATCAAGGTTTGTTTATATAATTTATTCACTATTTAATTCCATTCCTACTATTTTTAGTGATTTTCCAAATCTACATCACTGCTGCTGTCATCATCTGCCTTTAAGGTAGACTTTACCTATTTCATGGTTTCCATGATTCAACTAGCCCTTTTTGCATAAATAGCACAATTTATGAAAGTGATTAACCATCCCCGTGGCCAATCCTTATCAAGCATATCCAAACCAAATGATTATAACATTATACTCAAACACATATAAGCCATTTTCGCATGGCTATCCAAAATTTATACAAGTCCAAAGGGTCCACGACCCACAACAAACGGGTAGTCCTATACATGCCATTTCGAAGTTCAACCAAAATTGTACCAAAAGGGGGCTTTGATAGTGTGGGCGAATTTGACCTCAAGATCCCGAGTCCGATAGCTGGAGAACCAAATCTATAAAACAGAGGAGCAATGAAACGGAGTAAGCAATTTATGCTTAGTAAGTTTTGAGCAAGGAATTCCAGCACAACAAAAGTATAGCATTCATATAGCTAAACGGGTAATTTCATATGCACAAATTTACGATATCATACTTGCTTCACATTATCAACCCTTATGTACATACACAAAAGATCAACTCAGCCAAAGGCCGGTAGCTCATTTATCAACTGAGCGAATACTTATTTGTAAGGGCTCAACTAAATTCAAGCACATACGAAACATACCTCAATGTTGGGATGTTTCGAGAGTATTAACTGGAATTTTACAGCAAGTTCATTCATTCCCAAATCACGTACCTTCGGAATTTAACCGGATATAGCTCCTCGTTCAAATGCCTTCGGGACATAGCCCGGTTATAGTAATTCGCACAAATGCCTTTGGGACTTAACCCGGATTTAGTAACTCGCACAAATGCCTTCGGGCTTAGCCCGGAATTAGTATCTCGCACAAATGCCTTCGGATCTTAGTCCAGATTTAGTATCTCGCACAAATGCCTTCGGATCTTAGTCCGGATATGGTCACTTAGCACAAAGCCTTCGGGACTTAGCCCGGACATCATTCAAATAACCATGCACATTTAACAATAAATCATGGCACATTCGTATTTCATTTTCGTTAGCAAAACTCGAACACAAGACACTTATCATTCTTGTAATTTCGGCTCAATAGCCACACACAAAGAGCATGATTTTGATTTGCTTAAAACATGATCTAATCAAATCTTAATTTAAGCTCTCTTACTCAAGAACTTACCTCGGGTGTTGTCGAACGATTCCGATAGCTATTCGACCACTTTTTCCTTCCCTTTATCGGATTTAGTTCCCCTTTGCTCTTGAGCTTAATTAAACAAATAAATTGATTTAATCATTTGAGCATCGAAAAGAGGAACACAAGGCACTTAGCCCATATTTATACATTAGACATTAAAGTCACATATGTACGGAATCATGAATCAAACTCAACATTTTAGCTAATTTTTCCCCCTTGGCCGAATATGCATGTCTATTTTGGGGCCGATTTCAACACTTAATACATTCTACAAGTATGGTCACTTGTATTGACTAAACACCCTTTTGTTTCAAGTTCAAAACTTGGCTAATACACACATATACACACTAGTAAAGCATCCTCTCCCTTTCCATCAATTTAACACATGCATTGCTCATTAACATGCAAAAGTTATATTCGGCCTTAGCACACAACTTGCTAGCCGATTCTTCTCCATTTAGCAACCAATGCACATATGTGCTCACTCAAAAATGCTAAAAAGGAGGTTCAAGAATCATCAAGCCACCATCACATGCATCATTAACAAGCTTCATATTTAGCATGCAATGGCATTAACACAAACTCCACCTAGGCCGAATCTTAACTCATCCTCATGCCTCATCACCACAACATCAAACATCAACCAAGAATGATGCATCCATGGCCGAGTGTCATTTCCATCACATAGCAAGATTTAGACCATGGGCTAGGTAGAACTCAAGCTAACAACTAAAACATGCATGCATCTCATGGAACATCATCAAACATACCTTAGCCTAGCTACATGCATGGCCGAACCTCTTCAACCTTTCTTCTTCCTTCCTCCTTAAAATTTTTGGCCAAGGATGAACCAAAGGATGAGCATTTTTTTTCTTTGTTTTTTTTCTTTCTAGTTTCGGCTAAATGAAGATGAGAAAGGATGAACAAAAATTTTCTCCTTTCTTTTCTTTAGCTCACGGCAATGGGGGGGGAAACAACTACACACATTTTTTTTGTATTCATCATACTCCTTTTCATTATTTTATGCCCATGCCCCTTATTTTATTTTTTTCCTACATACCTCACTAGGCCAACATGTTCCCAACATGTTTCCACCCATAGCATGGCCAACCACTAGCTCAAATTTTGGGTAATTTGACATGCAAACCCATCATTTTCACAACATGCATTAATAGACCATTTTAAATTAGCCTATCATATTTTCACCATGTCTCATATCAATCCCTATTTAATAATTTCTCATGCAATTGGCAAAATTGGAGAATGAAACTTCCACATACTCATGTACACACATAATAGGCATAGAATATGGAAATCAATTATTTTTATGACTCGGTTTTGTGGTCCCGAAACCACTTCCCGACTAGGGTCAATTTTGGGCTGTCACAACTCTCCCCCACTTAAGAAATTTTCGTCCCCGAAAATCTTACCGGTAAATAGGTTTGGGTATCGTTCTTTCATCGAGCTCTCGGTTTCCCAAGTAGGTTCCTCGATCCCGTGTTTGAGCCATAACACCTTAACTAACGGAACCCTTTTGTTTCGCAACTCTTTCACTTCACGAGCTAGGACACGCATTGGTTCTTTTTCATAACTCATATCGGCTTGAATTTCAACCTCTGATGGGCTATTTATGTGCGATGGATCAGATCGATAGCGTCGAAGCATCGAAACATGAAAGACGTCGTGAATCTTTTCAAGCTCAGGGGGCAAAATCAATCTATACGCAACCGGACCAACTCGTTCGGAGATTTCGTACGGCCCAATGAATCTCGGGCTCAACTTGCCCTTACGGCCAAACCTGAGTACCTTTTTCCAAGGCGAAACTTTAAGGAACACTTTATCTCCCACCTGATATTCAATATCCTTTCGTTTCAAATCCGCATACGATTTTTGACGATCTGTGGCTGCTTTCAGACTTTCACGGATTACCTTTACTTTCTGTTCGGCATCCTTAATCAAATCAACTCCGAAAATTTTACTTTCACCGAGCTCGGTCCAAAACAATGGTGTACGGCATTTACGACCGTACAAAGCCTCGTAAGGTGCCATCTTAATACTTGATTGAAAACTATTATTGTAAGCGAATTCAATCAAAGGTAAATACCGTTCCCATGAACCACTGAACTCGAGGATGCAACATCTCAACATATCCTCAAGTATCTGAATTATCCGCTCAGATTGACCATCGGTTTGGGGATGAAAAGCAGTGCTAAAATGCAGCTTGGTACCCAAAGCTTCTTGCAATTTCCTCCAAAATCGTGAGGTGAATCTCGGATCTCTATCCGACACGATAGAAATAGGTACCCCGTGTAATCTCACAATCTGAGAAACGTACAATTCAACTAGTCTATCCAATGAAAAATCCATACACACGGGGATAAAGTGAGCCGACTTAGTCAGTCTATCGACAACAACCCAAATCGCATCCTTCTTACTTGTTGACAATGGCAGTCCAGACACAAAGTCCATTGTGACTCGATCCCATTCCCACTCGGGTATCATGATCGGCTGAAGTAATCCTGAAGGCACTTGATGTTCCGCTTTCACTTGTTGACATATTAAACATCTCGAAACAAGGTCGGAGATGTCTCGTTTCATACCATGCCACCAAAACCAACGTTTCAAATCGTTGTACATTTTCGTACTCCCCGGGTGACTTGACATTCGGCTACAATGGGCTTCGTTCAGAATCATCGAAATGAGTTCCGAACTCCTTGGAACACACAAACGACTTCTGAACCTCAAACAATCATCATCAACTTTCTGGGCTTCACGAATTTGATGAATCAATAATGGTTTGGCTTTTAATTCAGCAACTAACACATTGTCAAGTAGAACAGACAAATGCACATTCATTGCTTGTAAAGCAACCAATGACTTCCGGCTTAAGGCGTCCGCAACCACATTAGCCTTTCCCGGGTGGTAATCAATGACAAGCTCGTAATCTTTCAACAACTCAAGCCAACGTCTTTGTCGCAGATTTAAGTCTCTTTGAGTCATCAAATATTTGAGACTTTTGTGATCCGAAAATACATGGCACTTTTCACCAAATAAGTAATGTCGCCATATTTTTAAAGCAAATACGATGGCAGCTAGTTCAAGATCATGGGTCGGATAATTTTTCTCATGTGGCTTTAATTGTCTCGACGCATAGGCCACAACTCGACCTTCTTGCATCAATACGCAACCCAACCCAAGTAGGGATGCGTCACTATAAATGACAAACTCTTTGCTTGATTCGGGTTGCACTAAAATTAGAGCTTCAGTCAAATAAGTTTTTAGTTGATCAAAACTTTTCTGACATTTCTCCGTCCATTCGAACTTAACATCCTTTTGAAGTAGCTTCGTCATTGGTGTGGCTATCATCGAGAAACCTTTGACAAATCGTCGGTAATAACCGGCGAGTCCCAGGAAGCTCCGAACTTCGGTAATATTTCTTGGAGGCTTCCAGTTAAGTATGGCTGAAATTTTGCTCGGGTCAGCTCGAATACCCGATGCGGATACCACATGACCCAAGAAGCTAACCTCTCTTAACCAGAACTCACACTTACTGAACTTAGCATATAACTGCTTATCCCGCAAAATTTGCAACACTAGCCTCAGATGCTCAGCATGTTCGGTCTCATCTCTTGAATAGACCAAGATGTCATCAATGAACACAACTACGAACCAATCCAAATATGGTCTGAAGATCCGATTCATCAAATCCATAAATACCGCAGGGGCATTTGTGAGCCCAAACGGCATCACTAAGAACTCGTAGTGACCATATCTCGTCCTGAAGGCAGTTTTGGGTATGTCTGATTCTCGAATTCGCAACTGATAATAGCCCGATCTCAAATCTATTTTTGAGAACACTATGGCTCCCTTCAGTTGGTCGAACAAATCATCGATGCGCGGCAACGGATATTTGTTCTTTATCGTCACTTTATTCAGTTGACGATAGTCAATGCACAACCTCATGGTTCTGTCCTTCTTTTTCACGAACAATACTGGTGCACCCCAAGGTGAGAAACTTGGTCGAGCAAAACCTCTATTCGTCAATTCTTACAACTGAGCTTTCAACTCTTTTAACTCGGTTGGTGCCATACGATACGGAGCTATCGAAATCGGCATAGTCCCAGGTACAAGCTCAATACCAAACTCTACCTCCCGAACAGGTGGTAAACCCGGTAATTCTTCAGGAAAAACATCCGGGTATTCACAAACCACTGGCACAGATTCGGGTTTCTTTTCTAATTCTTTGTCATCAAGTACATACGCAAGGTATGCTTCGCACCCTTTTCTTACATATTTCTGGGCCAACATTGCTGATATTACAGCTGGCATCCCCTCCAAGTCCGTAGACTCAACTCGGATTACTTCGTTATTTGCGTACCTCAAATCAATAGTCTTGCTTTTGCAATTCACAACCGCATCATGCGCGGTCAACCAATCCAAACCAAGAATAACATCAAATTCATCAAACGGCAAAAGCATCAAGTCCGCCGGGAAACAGGAACCTCGAATTTCTAGGGGACATTTCTTACACACTTTGTCGACAAGCACGTAACGACCCAAGGGGTTTGACACCCGAATTACGAACTCAGTAGACTCAATAGGTAAAGTCTTACTGGATGCTAAGGTTTCACATATGTAAGAATGAGTAGAACCGGGGTCAATCAAAGCAATTACATTAGTATCAAAGAGTGTAAAAGTACCGGTAATAACATCAGGCAAAGAAGCATCCTCACGGGCACGTATAGCATAAGCTCTAGCAGGCGCACGAGCCTTGGATCTGGTCGTAGCATCTCTAGATCCTCTCTGACCACCACCAGCATTGCCCGTATTTCCAGATGGTCTACCTCGAGCAGTGGTAGCACCAGGTTTCCCATTCTGATTTACATTCTGTTCAGACAACCTCGGGCAATCTTTAATGAAGTGGTCAACCGATCCACACTTGTAACAGGAGCGGTCAGGGAATCTACAACTCCCCGAATGCCATTTACCGCAATATCGACATTTCGTTCTGTCTCGACGTTCATCCCCAACATTGGCGACCGAAGTGCCTCGTGTACCCATAGGGGGTCGATCACGATCTCGTCTAAAAAGGCCCGAAGTGCCTCTCGACCAGCCCACATCATCTCGAAATTTCTTCGATGCCTGTTGAAGAGACTTTCCCGAGGATCTTTTACGAAACTCTCCAGTTCCCTCATCAACTTTTTGTTTTTCTTTTCTAAGCTCTTCGGCTTTACAAGCTCGCTCGACAAGTACTACGAACTCTCGTATTTCAAGAACGCCAACGAACATTTTTATATCTTCATTCAGCCCATCCTCGAAGCGTTTACACATGATAGCCTCGGACGAAACACATTCCCGAGCGTATCTACTAAGTCTAACAAATTTTCGCTCGTAATCAGTAACTGACATGGAACCTTGCTTAAGCTCAAGAAATTCCTTCCGTTTTTGATCAACAAATCTCTGACTGATATACTTTTTCCGAAACTCAGTTTGGAAAAACTCCCAAGTTACTTGCTCTCGGGGCACAACAGAAGTCAGAGTACTCCACCAATAGTAGGCAGAATCGCGTAGCAAGGAGATAGTACACTTTAGGCATTCATCGGGTGTACAAGATAGCTCATCGAGTACCCGGATAGTGTTGTCCAACCAAAATTCAGCTTGCTCGGCATCGTCGCTATCCGTAGCCTTAAATTCAGTAGCCCCATGTTTTCGGATTCTGTCAACTGGGGGCTTATTTGACCTTATTTGGTCAGTTACCGGAGGTATTGTAGGTGCGGGGTGGTATTAGTCGGGAATGGAGGTTGTGGAACAGCCGTATTAGTTCGAATGTATTGGTTGAACCAATCATTCATCACGCTATAGAAAGCTTGTCTAGCTTCATCATTCGGGTTACTAGCATTAGGTTGAGAGTCCGCCGGCGCTGTCCCTTGTGCGGGAGCAGGCGCTACACTCTCAAGATCATCAGCTACCTCTCGGTCGGGATCGGGATCCATTACTATAAATTAACACATTTACAATTGTCAGAAATCACCACACTATCAAGTAATCACATAAAATGGCATGTATAGCTAGACCCAACGCATTACGGTAGTCCTAGAATCGACTAAACCGTAGCTCTGATACCAATCAAATGTAACACCCCGAACCCGAGACCGACACCGGAGTCGAACACGAGGTGTTAACAGACTTTAAACCCCTTATAAAAAAATTTCCCAGACACTGCCAATCTGCGTACTAGTAGCTTTAAAAATCATATCTTGAGTTTCACAACTCGAAAATCAGTTTCGTGATTTTTCCCTGAAACTACACTCATATGCCCATCTACATATTTTTTTCTAGAATTTTTGGTTGGGCCAATTAGTACAGTTTATTAGTCAAAGTCTCCCATGTTACAGGGATCGACTACACTGACCTTTTCGCATTACGACCTAGATATCTCCCTCCACAGAGCTTAAATACTGATGCCGTTTGTTTCTATAGAAACTAGACTCAGAGAGGAATCTATACATATATGGTATGACTCCTAATTATCTCTGGTTAATTTATAATGAATTTCCAAAGTCGGAACAGGGAATCCAGAAACCGTTATGGCCCTGTCTCACGAGAACATGAATATATCTTAACATACTGTCCGTATGATTGTTTCGTTACTTTCCTATGAAATTAGATTCATCAAGGTTTGTTTACATAATTTATTCACTATTTAATTCCATTCCTACTCTTTTTAGTGATTTTCCAAATCTACATCACTGCTGCTGTCAGCATCTGCCTTTAAGGTAGACTTTACCTATTTCATGGTTTCCATGATTCAACTAGCCCTTTTTGCATAAATAGCACAATTTATGAAAGTGATTAACCATCCCCGTGGCCAATCCTTGTCAAGCATATCCACACCAAATGATTATAACATTATACTCAAACACATATAAGCCATTTTCGCATGGCTATCCAAAATTTATACAAGTCCAAAGGGTCCACGACCCACAACAAACGCGTAGTCCTATACATGCCATTTCGAAGTTCAACCAAAATTGTACCAAAAGGGGGCTTTGATAGTGTGGGCGACTTTGACCTCAAGATCCCGAGTCCGATAGCTGGAGAACCAAATCTATAAAACAGAGGAGCAATGAAACGGAGTAAGCAATTTATGCTTAGTAAGTTTTGAGCAAGGAATTCCAGCACAACAAAAGTATAGCATTCATATAGCTAAACGGGTAATTTCATATGCACAAATTTACGATATCGTACTTGCTTCACATTATCAACCCTTATGTACATACACAAAAGATCAACTCAGCCAAAGGCCGGTAGCTCGTTTATCAACTGAGCGAATACTTATTTGTAATGGCTCAACTAAATTCAAGCACATACGAAACATACCTCAATGTTGGGATGTTTCGAGAGTATTAACTGGAATTTTACAGCAAGTTCATTCATTCCCAAATCACGTACCTTCGGAATTTAACCGGATATAGCTCCTCGTTCAAATGCCTTCGGGACATAGCCCGGTTATAGTAATTCGCACAAATGCCTTCGGGACTTAACCCGGATTTAGTAACTCGCACAAATGCCTTCGGGCTTAGCCCGGAATTAGTATCTCGCACAAATGCCTTCGGATCTTAGTCCGGATTTAGTATCTCGCACAAATGCCTTCGGATCTTAGTCTGGATATGGTCACTTAGCACAAAGCCTTCAGGACTTAGCCCGGACATCATTCAAATAACCATGCACATTTAACAATAAATCATGGCACATTCGTATTTCATTTTCGTTAGCAAAACTCGAACACAAGACACTTATCATTCTTGTAATTTCGGCTCAATAGCCACACACAAAGAGCATGATTTTGATTTGCTTAAAACATGATCTAATCAATTCTTAATTTAAGCTCTCTTACTCAAGAACTTACCTCGGGTGTTGTCGAACGATTCCGATAGCTATTCGACCACTTTTTCCTTCCCTTTATCGGATTTAGTTCCCCTTTGCTCTTGAGCTTAATTAAACAAATAAATTGATTTAATCATTTGAGCATCGAAAAGAGGAACACAAGGCACTTAGCCCATATTTATACATTAGACATTAAAGTCACATATGTACGGAATCATGAATCAAACTCAACATTTTAGCTAATTTTTCCCCCTTGGCCGAATATGCATGTCTATTTTGGGGCCGATTTCAACACTTAATACATTCTACAAGTATGGTCACTTGTATTGACTAAACACCCTTTTGTTTCAAGTTCAAAACTTGGCTAATACACACATATACACACTAGTAAAGCATCCTCTCCCTTTCCATCAATTTAACACATGCATTGCTCATTAACATGCAAAAGTTATATTCGGCCTTATCACACAACTTGCTAGCCGATTCTTCTCCATTTAGCAACCAATGCACATATGTGCTCACTCAAAAATGCTAAAAAGGAGGTTCAAGAATCATCAAGCCACCATCACATGCATCATTAACAAGCTTCATATTTAGCATGCAATGGCATTAACACAAACTCCACCTAGGCCGAATCTTAACTCATCCTCATGCCTCATCACCACAACATCAAACATCAACCAAGAATGATGCATCCATGGCCGAGTGTCATTTCCATCACATAGCAAGATTTAGACCATGGGCTAGGTAGAACTCAAGCTAACAACTAAAACATGCATGCATCTCATGGAACATCATCAAACATACCTTAGCCTAGCTACATGCATGGCCGAACCTCTTCAACCTTTCTTCTTCCTTCCTCCTTAAAATTTTTGGCCAAGGATGAACCAAAGGATGAGCATTTTTTTCTTTGTTTTTTTTTCTTTCTAGTTTCGGCTAAATGAAGATGAGAAAGGATGAACAAAAATTTTCTCCTTTCTTTTCTTTAGCTCACGACAATGGGGGGGGAAAACAACTACACACATTTTTTTTTGTATTCATCATACTCCTTTTCATTATTTTATGCCCATGCCCCTTATTTTATTTTTTTCCTACATACCTCACTAGGCCAACATGTTCCCAACATGTTTCCACCCATAGCATGGCCAACCACTAGCTCAAATTTTGGGTAATTTGACATGCAAACCCATCATTTTCACAACATGCATTAATAGACCATTTTAAATTAGCCTATCATATTTTCACCATGTCTCATATCAATCCCTATTTAATAATTTCTCATGCAATTGGCAAAATTGGAGAATGAAACTTCCACATACTCATGTACACACATAATAAGCATAGAATATGGAAATCAATTATTTTTATGACTCGGTTTTGTGGTCCCGAAACCACTTCCCGACTAGGGTCAATTTTGGGCTGTCACAGTTTGAACTTTCGAAAAACAAACCTTTGATTTTGTAAAACCGTAATTTTAGTCAAACGTCGTTCTAAAACTTAAAACATAACCAAAACCAAAATAAAAACTCAAGTAGTCCAGAGAGTCCAATAATTTCAAAACTCCCAGAAATAATCCGTAATTAAATAAAAAAACCATTATTTAAAGTCAATTCACAAACTTGTGGTCACCGTAAGACTCCATCGCACCGATCTGCCTAAGTCTATGGATTACCTGACAAAACAGACAATAGATGTGAGTTTACAAAAACTTAGTGTGTAACCCAGCAGAATTAAGCAAGCAAACATACAAAATTATAACCACAGTCAGAAACAGATACAGTTTCAGACTCAGAATCAGATCTAGAAGCATATATGCATAAATCCTACCCCCATCCTCTACATACCAACTCCGCCCATCCCATCACACCATGTGGGGTTAAAAACACCCACCCATCCCTATACACTGTGTCGTGCCTTTAAGACACATATCAGAATATATGCAGCCAAACTGGCAGAATATAGGCGTTTAACGTCGAATAAAATACTTCCTCCTCATATACAAATCCCACCCTAAATCAGATACAGAAAAACAAATATAGATTTATCAGATTAAACATGCTTGACATGTCTTTATATAAATAACATATATACATATGGCAGTACAGTCAGACATACATTTAGTATCCTACTCAGTTCAGTCTATCAGAATATCATAGCATTCAAAATAGGTTTACATAGCCCTTACCGACCCTACAGTAGGCCCACAGTCGATCGAAGCAACCCGTACGACCCTAGGGAAAATTTTAGAATTATAGCCCCACATGCCTGTGTAGGTCCACACGCCCAGATTTGGCCTTACTCGTGTAGCCAACAATGCCTTGCCCAAAACCTATATGGCCGTGTGGACCTACACGCTCGTATGGCACACACGCTTAACTTGGCCTAGCTCGTGTAGCCCACACAACCATGCCTTCATCGACCACACGATCGTGTCTCGCACACGACCATCCATACAGCCGGCCACCTGTCTATGTGGCATCGACAGAATAGTTTTTTAGCTTTCGCTGAAAGTTGTTTTTCTACATTTCGAGAACACACCTAGTACCGTTTCTATGCAAAAATGCTTCGGAGACCACCAATACCTAAAAATAGACCACTAATACCTAAAAACAGAATCTTGAAAGACCTATTACCAAATGATTTACCAAATTTAACAAACTAAACCAAGCAACATTCTAAACTTACCATAGCAAAAAGACTACACGAAAGTTAAACCGTTGAGGGGAAAACCACTGATTCACCGCCTTCACCTACGCAACCATTCACAGAATTAGATTCCCAACCACAAGCGTAACGCTAATACAACAAAAAGAATTAAGAGACTTACCAAAATCGAGCGAAATGCAATAAACATAGACCAAAAATTTGAAAGTAATGAAAGAACCAAGATTAAGGTAAGATGAAAAGGAACACAAATCAAAATTGACAGGGAAGTGGAAGGAGAACAAAAACCGACGTCAAACCTTTTTTGGAAGAAGAGGAAAATAATCAAAAAATTTCAAAAAAGAAAGAGAAGTCACAAGATATGTCAACAACATACCTTATTTTTCTCCCACTTACCCACAACTGATAACTCCTTTTGAATTTGAGCTCAACCAAAACTCTGCCTGACAACCGGGCAAAAATAAATACCCATGCCAACGCAGGGATTCGAACAAAAGACCTTAAACACACCAACATCCTTACCACTCGAACCAGTAGGTTTATTCTGATATGAATATTCGAACAATTTAATATAAGCCCACTGATCATGGATAAGGATTGGTCTAAAAAAAATAAAATTAACAAATGTGGGACTTGAACCCAAGACCTGTCACACACACCCAGAACACTTAACTACTGAAGCAAACATATATTAGTGTCAGATATTCGCAGAAGCAAAAATATATTTTTCAGGGCATTACACAATCACTTAAACTCAAATAAGCAAGTTAGTCACATAATTCACATATACATTAAATAAACATGAATGAGCTCATCATGCTACACTCTTTCAGGTATTTAGAAGTATTCGGGACATAACTCTTTTAATCTTATAATTTCTCATGTCAGAAATTTTGTCCGTTGAATTATTGAAATATCGATGGATACTCAGGTAGTACACACAAGGTGTAGAGAACTGTACACAGTCAACTCATAATCAGGGGTACTCATTAGGACACTTAATCAAGGAGCACAATCTCAAGCCACATATTAGGATGCTAAGATAAGCCATGTAACAGGACACTTATCCGGGCTAAATAGAAAACTCATAAGAGTATTAATAAGGGAGCTCATACAGCTTATCAGGTAACTCTGAAGAGTTATTTCAGGAAGCACTGGGTAAGGTAACAGAGAGTTCAAGTGAGCCATGCCAGGAAGTTCATAAGAGCCTATATCAGGATGCTCACGTAGAGCTGCGTTTGTGTCTGCAATATATGCTGGATCACAACTGACTGAATCATGTAATAGGACACTCACAAAGAGCTGTAGTAGTGTGCAACACATGCAAAATCACAAACCACATTCAATTCAAACATAAAGTAAACACAATTTAATTACACAAACTTACCTCAACACTTGTTTGTGTATGAAAATCTATTAATCTGAAACTTTTTCTCTTTCTCGATCTAGCTTCGAATTTGAGTTATCCGAATCTATATAAATGAATTTAATCATCAAATTTTCACATTTCATATTCAATTACATTCAATTCAAATCCTAGGCAAAATTACCATTTTGCCCTTATACTTTTCATAAATTCTAATTTCCTCCCTAAGCTCTGAAAATGAAATTCATGCAATTTAATCCTTATTCCAAGCCTAACTGATTTTTACTTGTCTTAATAACAACCCATGAATTTCTTAAAAATTAAAATTTTTCCATGGGTTTTACAATTTTTTCAATTTAGTCTCTAAATCACAATTTCATGAAAATTCTCTTTGTAAAAGTTGTTTATCTATTAAAAACCTTTCATTTTCTACCATAAATTTCAAAATTTTAGCATATTTATCCATAGAAAAATTTCTATACTTTGTTATATTTTCAAATTAATCCCCAAAATAAATAGATTAAGCTATCTCGATATAAAAAATATAAAAATTACTAAAAACGAGACAAGAATACTTACCCAACTAAGCCAAGAAAGCTTGATTTCTCTTTCCTAGGGTTTCCATGTATATTTTGGGGAAGAAGATGATATAAAATGATATTATTTCTTTTTAATTCATTTATCATTTTTTAATTATTTTAGTTTCCAATTTAGTCTTACCTTTAAGGACATCTTTAATGGTCTAATTACCATATAAGGACCTCTTATTTTGAATTCCATAGCTAATTGATCCTTTTAGCTACTAGAACTCAATTTTTGCATTTTATACAATTTGGTCCTTCCATAATTAAACACATAATTGGTAAAATTTTCTTATCAGAATTTTCATATAACATTCCTATCATGATGTAGACCATACAATAATATTAAAATAAATTTTCTTTCTGACTCAAAGTTGTGGTCCCGAAACCACTATTGCGATTTCATTGAAAATGGGCTGTTACAAATCTCCCCCATTTAAGAATTTTCATCCTCGAAAATCTTACCAGTAAAGAGATTTCGATATTGCTTTCTCATGGTATCCTCCGTTTCCCAGGTAGCTTCTTCAATGCCATGTCATTGCCAAAGAACTTTTACCAATGCTACCTTTTTATTTCTTAACTGTTTTGTTTCATGTCCCAAGATTTTGATCGATTCATCACTGTAAGTCATATCAGGCTGAATTTCAACTTCTGTCAGAGAAATAACATGTGAAGGATCCGACCGATACCGTCGCAACATAGAAACATGAAAAGCATTATGAATTCGATCAAGTTCTGGTTGTAATGCTAACCGATATGCAATAGGTCTTATTATTTCAGTAATCTCATATGGCCCGATGAATCGTGGACTCAATTTTCCTTTACGGCCAAACTAGAAAACCTTCTTCCAAGGTGATACTTTCAAGAATACTTTATCGTTGATCTGAAATTCTATTTCTTTTTATTTAAGATCGACATAAAGACTTTTCACAACTTGAGGCTGCTTTTAAACTATCTTGAATTACTTTTGCCTTTTTTTCAGTTTCACGGACTAAGTCAACTATGTGTATCTTTTTCTCATTAAGCTCTGTCCAATATAATGGAGTTTTACCTTTACGACCATAGAAAGCCTCATTTGGTGCCATTTTAATACTGGACTGATAGTTATTATTATAAGCAAATTCAACTAAAGGTAGATACTTTTCCTAGTTACCTTCAAATTCAAGCACACAACACCGAAGCATATCTTCTAAAATCTGTATAACACGTTCAGATTGTCCAGCAGTTTGAGGATGGAATGCGGTACTGAAATGTAATTGAGTACCTACAGTTTCTTGCAACTTATTCCAGAATCGGGATGTAAATTGGGGATATCTATTAGAAATAATCCAAACCGGTACTCCATGCAATCTGATAATCTTAGAAACATATAATTCAGCCAATCTATCTAAGGAAAGATCTATACGTACAAGAATAAAGTGTGAAAACTTTGTTAATCGATCAACAATTACCCAAATAATATCTTTCTTGACAAGGGTAACCTCGATACAAAGTCCATGGTAATTTTTACCCATTTCTATTCTAGTATCGTAACTGGCTGTGATAATCCCCAAGGCACCTGATGTTCAACTCTTACTTGCTGAAATTTCAAACATTTAGATACAAATTCAGAAATATCCTGTTTCATTCCTGACCACCAGTAAATCTTTTTCAAATTATTATACATTTTATTACTACCAGGATGAATAGACATATTACCATTATGAGCTTCATGTAAAATCTTTTGTACCAATTTTGAATTCCTTAATATGCATATTCTGTCTCTGTATAATAGACTCTATAGGCACTTGTCTAAGGGGTTCGATACTCTACTTACAAATTCAGTAGACTCTACAGGCAAAGTCTTACTGGATACTAAATTCACACATATATACGAATGAGTTGATCCTGAATCTGTCAATGCAATAACTTTAGTATCCTAAAGAATAAAAGTACAGGTGATAACATCTAGAGATGACGCTTTTGTGTGAGCGCAAATAGTGTAGACTCTAGTAGGTGCTCTGGCCTCAGATCTCACTATAGAATTTGTCGTTGTACCATGGTTACCGCTTGTATTTCTCGTATTTCTTGGCGGCTTCCCTCGAGTAGCTGTGTTGTTCGATTTTACATTCTGAGATTTATCTTTTTCAATTAACTCTGGACAATCTCCAATAAAATGATCTCGTGAACCATAATTATCACCAATTCTATAATTATTTTTCACCCAACAATCTCCAAAATGCTGTCTTCCACATTGTTGACACTCGGGTTTAACATCTTTTACGTTATGAACACTCGATACCGATGTGGCTTGAGCTTTAGGGTTGGTGCATAGCTTTCTGCGATCTCTATTCTAATATCCTACTCAACCTGTCAATCAGGTAAAATAGTCTTTAGATTTCTTCGACAAGGAATGATAAGATTTAGTCATCGATCTCTTCCTTGAATCTCTTGCCTCTAAATCAGCCTTTCTCTTTTCTCGGCTAAAATCTTCAGCTTTGCATGCCCGTTCAACTAGCACAATGAATTCTTTCAAATCTAATATCTCGAACAGAAGTTTAATATCTTCATTCAGCCTATCCAGCCCATCAATAAGTCGCTTACACATTTTTTCTTCAGTTGAAACATATTCCCGAGCGTACTTGCTCAACCGCACAAATTCCCTCTTATACTTGGCTACAGTCATGCGGCTTTATTTCAATTCTGAAAACTCTTTATGCTTTTGATCCAAAAATCGTTGACTTATGTACTTTTTTTGGAACTCGATCTGAAAGAATTCCCAGGTAACTCATTCTTTAGGGATTATAAATGTCAATATTCTTCACCAATGGTATGCATTATCTCTAAGTAAAGATACCACACATTTGATACATTCTTCTAGAGTGTAAGGACAATTCCTCGTATATTCAGATCGTGTTTTCGAGCCAAAACTTAGCTCTCTCAGCATCATCATCATCTGTAGCCCGGAACTCCTCAGCCCCGTGTTTTCGAATCTTATCAACAAGTGGCTTACTCAATCGAATCAGATCTATCACTTGTGGCACAACTGGGGCTTGTTGAGGACAGATGGGGGTAGAGGTTGTTGAGCAGCTGGATTCGTTCGAACGAACTCCGTAAACCACTCATTCATTATCTAGAAGAAGGCTTGCTTAGCCTCTCCCCCTTGGCTACTAGTTAAGAGTCTAGAATCAGACTACACTGCCCCTTGAGTAGGAGCGGGTGCATTACTTTCAACATCGTCAGCTACGGCTTGATTGGGATCCATTTGCTGTATAAAAACACATTTTAACTATCAGGAATCATCACACTATCGCAGTTTATATATATGGCATGTATAGCTAGACTCTCACTCGTTACGTTAGTCCTAGAATCGACTAAATCGTAGCTCTGATACCAATTAAATGTAACACTACTAACCCGTATCCATCGTTAGAATAGGGTTACGAGGCATTACCAGATAACACACCTCATTCACATATATTTATACATTCATACTCAAAATCCATTCAAAACATTCACAATGTCCCTTATAAGGCTCTACGAGACCTTAAAACATGCTTAAAAGTGGTTCGAGACTAAATTGATAACATTTGCAAACTTTGGAAAAATTAGAAAATTTTCAAACATATAAAGTTCACATGCCCGTGTGAACAAGCCTTGTAAAAACTAGAGGGGTTACTGACTTGGCCACACGGCCGACCACACACCCATGTGCCAGCCCATGTGACACACACGGCCAGTAGACATGCCCGTGTGTCTAGGTCGTGTCAAAACTGTAGGGTATACTACTTTAATTCGAAAGGGCACCCTAGGGGACACACATCCGTACAGCATGACCATGTGTTCACACGGTTGAGACACACGCCTGTGTCTCTACCCATGTGGACAAAAATAGGTCATTTGTTAAGCCAATTTGCCACCCTTTTCTCATGCACACAAAGTAACCAAACCAATTCAACACATATATAAGCAGCCAAAACTTGCCAATTCATACACATATCATGTCATCTATATTCAACCATGTCAACTACTTAATTCCATATTCAAAAACATACCAAATCAATATGCCACAATCATCAATCTTACATAACTACTAAATGCATTTACTCTTCAAATTATCATCTATATCATGACACAAATTGCACCATATCATCATCTCATAATCAAACCACAATATGCCAATCTTCCAAGCATCAATACATCAACTATTAATTAACCAAATAAACAACCATTTGGCTATATCAATAACTATGGAAAACATACCAAAAGAAGCAAACATATAAGGCATTATATACATCATATATATCACTTATCAAACATATAATTCAAGCCAACTTATATGACCATATACACCAACATTTACAAGCCAAATCTATCATAACTCAAAATATACCAAGATGAAACTAGCCTATACATGCCATATACCATATATACAAAGCTTCAAAAGTACCAACAAAATGATCGATAGTGTGATAATGCTTCCCGACGATCCCTGAGTCCAAGTTAGCTTTGATTTTCTATAAAGCGTAAACAAATAACACACAGTAAGCTTCATATCTTAGTAAGTTCATACTAAATATACTCAACAGTTCATAATATACAAATCATTAATCGTACTAATTAATATCTAAATCATGGTGACCACCCAACTTTCCTCATACTTACTCAAGCATTTATGAACAAATTCATAACTTCTTTTATTTGGATTTCATGCTTTATATCAGCATACCTATACAAATTCATATCGAACTCATACCATTACATGATCCTGTCGAATACTTGATATCTCACACACTAAGTGCCAAAGCATAGCTGAAGCTATTATAATCTCGCACACTAAGTGTTATATATAGCCGAAGCTATTTCGATATGCACACTAAGTGCCAAAAATAATCAATTCATCATCGTACACAACCATCGTCTCATATATATAATTTATGCAATATTAAAACATTAAAAACATAATTGTAACAATGTTTATTACGTACGAGCTTACCTCAGATGTAAAAACAACGAAACTAGCCGATTAATCAAGTACTTTGTTCTTGCCTCGATCTAAGTCTGATTTCTTTCGTTCTTGATCTATATATATATATATTCAAAATCAATCCATTTAATCACCAACTCAATCAATTTGATCACAAACACATATAAGCCACTTTACACTTTGACCTTAAACTTTCACATTTCTTACAATTTAGTTGTAACACCCCAAACTAGGCCCAGACGTTATGGCCGAATCTGGCGATGTCATATTGAAGTGTTTTTCGCAAAATATAATATCGTTGAAAAAAATAACCCATTCTATATTTAACCTCTTTATGATCTTAACGAAGATCCCTTGTTAAAATTCAAGTCGTTTAACAAAATGTTAACCATATTAATTTTTTATTAATTTTTTTTAAAACATTGTTTGTAGCAGAAGCTTTTAAAATATGTTGCGTAAACGTGGTGTTTTGAAAAACATTTATCTTTTTGAAAACCCACCTTCTGCTGCTAGCAGATATATATCAAAATAAATATAATCCCAAATTAAAGATTAAAAATTTAAAGAGGCCTTAATACATCAAAATACTCAAATTAAATTACTTATCAATTAAAGGTCAAATACGGAGGCATGTGCGGTTGTGTGGCCACCTCCGAGTCCCTCGCAGTATCGATCCATCTAAGATTGGGGATTACCTGCGCAGACAAACAGAAGGGTGGGTTTACAAAAACCCATTGTGTAATCCCTTAATAAACAAATAGTCAGTCATGCAGTAAGCAAATACAGTCTGGGACTAAGCCCGCATCAGTAACAGTTCAGTTTCAGTTAGGGCATTAGCCTAATACAGTATTAGTATCAGTGTAGCCCATTTTAGTGTCAGTGATAGTACAGATATGCAATCAGAAATCCTACTCAACCAGCCTTTACACTCCACTCTGCCCAGCCCTACACTCCATGTGGGGATAAAATCAACCCACCCATCCTTACACTCCAAAATAGCACCAGTTGCGGCACTAAACAGAATTTGCAGTAGAGTTGCCAGTATAGTACACTTCCTCCAATCATAATAAACCCATCCCTATGCAACATACCATAATATCATACATGTATGTAATATATATAAAATGGCATGCTCAATCAGTCAACATCTCATAAGAGCATAATAGTCATTTTAGCACATAGGGCCATAATTGTTATTTTATCAATTTTGAGGGTCTAGGTATACATACTGACCCAACAGTAGGTCCACAATTGTCTAGGGAGACCCATGCAACCTTAACAGTCAAAAAGTGTAAATAGGACCAAAGCCCAAAATGTGGGCCCACATGCCCGTGTGGCCTACATAGCCCAGAAATAGCCTTGGCCGTATGGATTACACAACTTGGCCCAACGTTTTCCACACAACTGTGTGGTTTACCCGTGTGGAGCCCACATTTCATGGGATCCACACGGCCCATTTCTACCCACCATGACCCAATTCGGCCTCAGGCCATGTGATCGCTTATGGCTGGCCTTAACGATTTTACACCCACGTTTAGGCATTCAGATTACCACACGAGTGAGCACACCCTTGTGTAGTGTCAACGATCACCTATTTAAGCTTTTTTCGATTTATGATTGTGACAGTTTTGTTACACTCCTGATTGCGAAAGTGCGCAACTAGCCCACTAGCACTCCAACCTATCACAAATAGAAGCTTTGGTTAATTGCCTAACAATCGAGTTGAACCGAACCCTAACCAAAAACTTATTCGAAAGATTACCTATCCCTTACCTTGATCAGTCGATTAAGGCTTACGCAAGAAATTGGTTGCAACCCCCTAAAGATTACCTGTATTCCAATAGAGACTTATTATCTATTACAATAGTCGCAAATAGTTGAACCAAGTGTAAAATAACTTTCTGAAGGCGTAAAACTAAGAATGAAAGACAGAAGTATTCGACCAACACCCAAAAGCACACCCTTAAACTAAGGAACGAGATGGAACAATCGTACCCTATCAATAATCGGCAGAGAAAAGAAGTTGTTAGATGAAGGACAACTACAACAGAGAGAGGGAGACAGAGAAAAAGAATTGTGCAAATTGATCAAGTCGAAACGAAAATAGAGAGATATGAAGAATTCGGCCAAAGTAATCAGATGAGAAGAGAGGGAATCTGTTAGTACAAAAGAATTGAAAGAGCGGAGAAGATGTACTTGGTCAAGAGGAAATCAATTAAGGAAGGAAAAAGAAAGATAGAATTGACCAAAACCCTAAGGCTAAAATTCGAAAGAGTTTGAGAGAGAGGAAGGAAATAAGTATTCGGCCAAAGAGTGAATTGTTTGAAAGGGAAGAGAATAGGAGAGGCAAAGATGATAATTGAGGTACCTGAACAGGAATGAAAATCCAAATTTAGTAAAGGAAAAAGGTACTACCAAATTTTCCTAGCACCATTCGGCCTCTAGAGAACAAAAGAAAAGAACCAAAATGTTCACCAAATTCGAAATAGAGTACTCAACTCACCAAAGCTGAAATTCCTAAGGGCCTACTTTTCAAAATCGGCACACTACTCCCTCTCATCACAACTTTCCTTGATTTTCGCCTAAAATCCCTCCTTAAATTCCTCAAACCAATCACACCTCCCTCAACTAATCAATTCGAATTCCTCTCAACCACTTCAGTGTTTCGATTAACCAAGGACACTTCCACAGCAGTTGCAACAAAATAAAACACTCCATTGCCTCAACCAGTATTTGAGCCTCAATCCTTCAGCATAGGTAACACGCCACTTACCCCCTAGACTAGTAGGCTCTTTATATCATAAAATACCCATATTTATTTAAGAAGCCTACTGACTAGAGACAGGGTTAATTCAAGTAAGAAACAAAACTTTTACACAAGTCAAGGCTTGAACCCAAGACTTCTCAAACACTCCCAAGACACATAACCACTGAAGGAAATACACAGTTGTGTCACAACCATACAAAAATAAATATTTAAGATTTGGGGTGTTACAACTCTATCCCCCTAAAAGAAAATTTTGGCCTCGAAATTTACCTGATCAAAACAGATGAGGGTATTGCTGTAGCATCGCCTCCTCGGGTTCCCACGTGGCCTCCTTTGAGCTGTGATTATGCCAAAGTACTTTAACCAGCAGGATAATTTTTTTCTCAAAACTTTCACATCACAGTAAAAAATCTAAACAGGCTCTTCCTTGAAAGTCAGATCCGACCTAACCTCAACCTCTTCAGTCGAAATAACATGCGTAGGATTAGAGCAGTAACGCCTCAACATAGTGATGTGGAACACATCATGAATCTGGTTTAATTCTAGAAGTAAATCAAGTTGATAGGTAACTGGTCCCACACATTTTAGTATGTGGTAAGGCCCAATAAACCTAGGGCTTAACTTGCAATTCCGTCCAAATCTCAACACTTTCTTCCAGGGTGAGACCTTGAGGAAAACAAAGTCCCTCACAGAATACTCAATCTCTTTACATTTCAGATTCGCATACGACTTCTGTCTGTCTGATGCCGCCTTCAGTCGATCCCGAATTAGTCTAACTTTATCCTCGGTATCATAAACCAATTCAGGGCCCAGAACATGCCACTCGCCTAACTCAGTCCAACATGATGGAGTACGACACCTATGGCCATAAAATGCCTCGTAAGGTGCCATCTGTATGCTAGACTGGTCACTATTGTTATAAGCAAACTTCGCTAGCGGTAAGCAATCCTCCCAACTACCTCGGAAGTCTATCACACAACCCCTTAACATGTCCTCTAGTATCTGAATCACCCTCTTTGACTGACCATCTGTCTGAGGATGGAATGTAGTACTGAAGTCTAACCTTGTACCAAGAGCCTCGTGTAACTTCTTCTAGAACCGAGACGTCAAGCGAGGATCTCTATCAGATATTATTGAAACTGGTGCCCCATGTAGTCTCACAATCTCAGACACATACAGCTTAGCCAGCTTCTGCAATGAGTAATTGGTACGAACTGGTATGAAATGAGCAGATTTGGTCAATCGATCCACGATGACCCATACTGAATCCTTTTTAGAAGGCGTTAGGGGTAGCCCACTAACAAAGTCCATAGTCACTCTCTCCTACTTCCAAAGTGGATTCTTAACTGGCTGAAGCAACCTTGAAGGTAACATATGTTTAGCTTTAACCTGCTGGTAGGTTAGACATTTACTCACAAAGTCGGTTACCTCACGCTTAAGACCCGGCCACCAATATAACTCAAAAAGGTCTTGGTACATCTTATTTCCACCAGGATGCATAGCATAAGGGCTACTATATGTCTCTCACAATATAGACTGACTCAAATCAATATCCTTTAGTACACAGATTCTCCCACGAAAATAGAGTACCCCTTCGCTATTCAGTCCGAAATCTGATGTGATACCATTTTCAATCTGTCGGAATCAAGAACCTAGTGACTCATCCTCCAATTGTTTACCCCTAATCTGTTCAATCTATGTTGGTTTAACTTGGAGCTCAGCCAACAAGCTACCATCATCAAATAAACTGAGGCGAGCAAACATCACCCTCAGATCAGTCATAGCCCTATGGCTCAGTGCGTCAGCCACCACATTGGCCTTACCAGGATGGTATTCAATCGTACAATCATATTCTTTTAGCAGCTCAATCCATCTACGCTGCCTAAGATTTAGCTCATTTTGAATGAGGAGATACTTGAGGCTCTTGTGATCCGTGTAAATGATACACTTCTCACCGTATAGGTAATGCCTCTAAATTTTAGTGCGAATACCACCTCAGCCAACTCCAAATCATGCGTCGAATAATTCACCTCATGAGCCTTAAGCTGACAAGACGCATATGCAACCACCTTACCCTCTTGCATCAATACACATCCCAACCTAATATGTGATGCATCGTTGTTAACAGTAAACTCTTTCCCAGACTCTGGTTGTATCAAGACAAGGGCCTCAATTAGAACTTTCTTGAGCTTTTCAAAACTCTCTTGCTGCGCATCAGTTCAGTTAAACGGCACACACTTACGCAACAACTTAGCCAGAGGTGCAGTAATCAATGAAAACCCCTCAGTAAATCGTCTATAATACCTTGCCAGTCCCAGAAAACTACGAATCTCAGATATCCTCTTAGGCGACTTCCAATCCAGAATAACTTTGATTTTCCGAGGATCAACCCTAATCCCTTCGGCAAATACCACCTGACCCAGAAATATTACCTCTCACAACCAGAATTCACACTTACTAAACTTGACGTACAGTTGTTTCTCCCTCAGAATCTGTAGAACCACTCGTAGATGTGCATCATGTTTATCTTCAGTTCTCGTATACACTAGAATGTCATCAATAAAAACTACTACGAACCGTTCCAGATAAGGCTGGAACACTTGGTTCATCAGATCCATAAAAGTCGCTGGTGCATTCGTCAATCCAAATGGCATCACTAGGAACTCGTAATGACCATAACAAGTCCTAAACGCTGTCTTATACACATCAGTCTCTTTAACCCTCAATTGATGGTACCCTGATCGGAGATCAATCTTAGAGAAAATCGAAGCTTCATGAAACTGCTCAAATAGCTTATCAATTCTCGGTAGGGGGTACTTATTCTTAACAGTTCAATTACCGGTAATCGATGCACATACGCATGGATCCATCCTTTTTTTTACAAACAAAATCGGTTCTCCCCATGGAGAAACACAAGGTTGGATGAACCCCTGATCTAACAATTCTTGAATCTAAGCCTTAAGCTCCACAAGCTCTTTTGGTGCCATTCTATAAGAGGAGATGGACACCAGAGCTGTACTAGGCAGGAGCTCAATTTCAAACTCAACTTCATGATTTGGGGGTAACCCAAGCAGCTCATCAGAAAAAAGGTCCAAAAAGTCTTTAACTGTTCTGATATACCTAACAGAAGAAATCTTAGAATCTGAAACACCGACGTAGGCTAGATACACTTCAAAACCCTTACGAACCAATTTCTCTGTCCTTAATGCAAATATCACATTTGACAAATAGTTCTGATGCTCCCCAATTACAATTACCTCCTTATCCTTCGTAGTTCTCAATACCATCCGTTTAGTCTCACAATCAAAGTTTTCCCGATGTTTCACCAGCCAATCCATTCCTAGAATTAAGTCGAATTATTCGAAAGGAAGTTCCATTAAATTCGCCAAAAAGATTACTCCTTGAACCTCTAAAGGTACATCTTTGGACAATTTATTTACCCTAACAGCCTGTCCTAGTGGACTCAACACAATAACCTCACTCGTGGTACTTTCAAACATTATACCCAAAGTCTCACACAGTGCATGCTATATAGGAATGAGTAGATCCAACATCAATCATTGCAGTATAAGGTATATTATGGATAAAGAATGTACCCGTGATAACATCTGAGACATCTCCATCCTCCCGACGATGCACAGTATAAACCAGAGCTGACTTCCTTGCCTCAGTATAGGCAGTACCTCTGCCTGGTGCCCTCTGACCATAACCCAATCCATTGCAACCTTTGGCCTAACCACGGACTTTCGGCAACTGCTGACCGCCCCTCGATAGATGTACATTACCCAAACCTGTAGCTTGCATCTGCTCTGGCCTCTGTGAACAATCTCTGATATGGTGTTCCAATGATCCACATCTCAAACATGCTCCAATCCTTCTTCAGCACTCACCTTGATGACCTCTCCCACAATTCGCACAGGGCTGCGGTCCCGTAGCAGCAACAGGGTCCCCAACTCTGACTGGCTCATCAACTCTGGCCTTTTTCTAAGGCCTCAGAAATGAACTTGAGGGCTCTGAATCCCTCTTGTTCCTACCTCTATCCTTCTCACAGTTTTGTCGTTCTGTATGCTTGATCGTGATTTTCGTGTGACAGGTTTTAAGTACTTATAATTAATAGTTCTTGAAATTAACTATTATCACGATGTAGGTAAGTGTACCTATCGAACGGTAGTATAGTTTTAGCAAGACAGGATTGTCGAACCTAAAGGAACTAAAAGTACTAGTAATGACTGTCTTTTTATTATCTAGCCTAAAAATAGGGGGGTTTTGTTTTAACTAACTAATTATCTAAACTAAGAATTCGCAGAAAGTAGAATTGGGGGATTACTTTTGGAAAACAATTGAATTAAGACAATACCTAAGGAAAAATCCACCTAGACTTTACTTGTTATTCTGGCTCTGAATCAGATGATTTATTCATTTAACTTGTCCCGTAGAGATCCCTAAGTTATGTTATTATCCCTATTCAGGACTAATAACGTCTAATCCCTAGATTGAATAATTGAGACTTTTCTCTAATTAACACCCTAGGGTTGCATTAACTTGATTTATGGATCCCCTTATTAAGTTTCACCCTAATTCGGCAAAATCTTGTCACCCTATGTTTAGACACGCAATCAACTCCGTTTAATTATGACAAATGTACTCTTAGACAGGGTCTATTCCTCCTCTGAATAGGAGCTTATCTTGAATCAGTATCCTGGGATATCAAAACTCGAATTAAGAACACATAATTAAGAACAAGTTAAATATTTATCATACAATTCAGAAAATAATAACAAGATTCGTCTTAGGTTTCATTCCCTTGGGTATTTAGGGATTTAGTTCATAGCTAAAAGGAAAACATCTCAGAAGAATAATGAATACAAAACATAAAGAAAACCCAAAACTCTTGAAGGGAAATTGAGGGGAGATCTTCAGTCTTGATGGTGAACCCGGCTTCTGAGATGGATAAATCAGCTTCCCTTGAGCAGTTCCCTGCCTCCTTCTCTCCGTGTCCCTTCTCTTCCTCTAAGGTGTATTTATAGGCTTTGGAATGCCTAGGAGCCCTCAAAATTAGCCTTTTCTGAATTGGACTCAACTTGGCCTCGGTAGGGACACGCCCGTATGAGTCGTGCTTCGATTCTGCCAGATTGACACGGCCGTGTGGTATGCCCGTGTGAGGAAGTCCAGGCCGTGTTGATTTTTTACTTTGGCCCATTTTCTCCGTTTTTGGCCTCTTTCTCATTTCTTTCACTCTCCTATGCTCACTTAAGTATAAAACATGAAATTAAGGCATTAGGAGCATCAAATTCACCAATTCTAAGGAAAAATCATCCATAAAATGCGTTAAGCATGGGGTAAAAATATGTATAAATTACGGTTTATCAAATACCCCCACACTTAAGCATTTCCTTGTCCTCAAGCAAAATTCTCAACTCAAATTCAAAATAAATTCTTCTCAACTTATAATTTCTATTGATAATATCTCAAAATAATCCATAGGTAATCATACATTGAAAATTCAACTGAAAGAACATCAAAGTTTCAAACATTCCAAGTTGAGTATTTAATCATGCAAAACTTTAGGCATCTCCCCTTATCTAAGTGGTTACCTCGATTCAAAATCTCACAGAGTTTAACATCCTTACTAAAGATTCACTCAAATCACTCAAAGTGTTTAAGGACAATATAAGTAGCACTCATCAGTCAATATGAAAAGTTATTACCATAGGCTTGCATGAAAATCACATCTCCACCACTATAAATTGAAATGATCCATCAACCAAAAGGTCTTTAGAGGGTTGTAACGTGGCTTTGGTTAGAGGGTGTGGTCACAAGCTGAAAGAAATGGTTAGAATCGAGATTGAATTGAAAAATCACTTAACTAGAAAAAGATTTAATCATCACTTGCGTACAATAGAGCTTCTTTTCAGAATATGGAATTTAAATACTTAAGCTCAAAAACAAAAGATTACTATTAATGTGTATACACAGTTTTTTTTTAGAACAAGTTAAATAACATAGACTAACTATTAAGAACAAGACATAGCTGCGTAACTATTTCAATTCAAATCTCAACAAAAATAGAGACCAAATTTAATTTAGGGGATTTCAACAATAGTGGGTTAAGGGTTAATATTACGGGTAATACAAGGAATGGCTTGTTAGCTCAATGGGGTTTACTAAGGGTTAATCATGGAGGTAGGCTTTTCATGGTATGAGTGGGTTAATCCTAAATGCCTTAATCATTTTGACATATTAAATCAAAATGTGTGGTCTTGACATGCATAATCAAGCAAGTTCTAGAATAACAGTTCAATACTGACGCACTCAAAGCAATAATAAAAGTGAACATGAAAGAATTAATAGATGCTCAAAAGGCTCAAAAATCTCACAAGAATTATGGCTTTTTGATGTTTAAAACTTGTGAACTTCAACTCAAAGTAATACCTAAACTTTGGGGAAACAACCTAAAATTTTAAATTCTTAAAAATCAATTTATCATGTTTGATTCTCTAATGTCTTATAGTTTAAACAATCAATGCATAAATGCCTATGTTTTAATTCAAGATATATCAATCAAAATCATAAATCAATCAAAATTTATCCTAAATATGATATGAGATCTTTTCAAGAGAACAAGGCAGTCATTCAGGGATTTTTCTTGATAATGAAATGAATATCCCCCCATACTTAAGATGTACATTGCCCTCAATGTACAAAGATAGATATAAAGATATAAAAGTAAGATAGGGAGAGGAGTGAAACTTTCTGAGTGATGAATAAATTTTCTTGAACTGGAGTTTTGGAGAATAGTCGGCGTGAGGGTGGAGGAGGATACTCCGGCTGTGGTAGAGGTTCATTAGTCCATAAGTCCTGGGCTAAAAGAATATTATATCTGAAGTTTGTTATGATCGTGGTCGAGCAGGACATGGCAGTCGCGGAGAACCTTTCCCAGTGGAGTTTGGAGTTCCTGAGTAATAGTGAGCTGTGGAGCTCTTTATAACTGTGATAGAATCAGGAACTCTTTTAGGAAATATGTAAGGAATGGTAAGTACTCAATAGGAATTAGCCAAAATTAAAAATTGTAAAATAATAATTATAAGTCCTAATAAAAATATGGTGAAAGAAAAATAAAAAGTAGTCTTAAAATAAAATAAAAGTAAAAACATAAAATAATAAATAAATGTTGTTAAGCATCTTCATCGTTAAATGGTTCGCGAGGTTGGGGCGGCGATCAGATGTGGAGGTGCTGACAAATTTGCTGTAGAGTAGCATCAATGTTGTCAAATCGTTGAAAACACTGCTGCTCGAATCGAGTGAGGCGTTTAGAGATGTCAGTATATGAAGCCACCGCATGAACTGGACGAGAGGGTGGTGGTGGCTGAGATGGTGGGTCCTCGTGCTGTGGGGGGACATCATCAGTAATGTCCTCGGGGGCCTCCTCCTCGGTAGATTGGGCAAGACGATATTGAGGAAGGTAGGTTCCTCGGCGCTTTGTGATCACCCTCATGCTAAGCACGCTCGAGATGCCTTGTGGAGACATTTGGCCAATGAGGGTCAAGGATGATTCTTGGGCCGTGGTGCGGAGGAGCCCGAAGTGTCGAGCCAACCGAGTAACATAGGGGCCAATAGAGATGACCCCCTTCCTATGCCACTCTGTCTGGTACTAAATCGCGAGGTCAATGAAATAGGCAAGGTCGATGACGTGCCCATGCGACATACACCATAGAAAGTAGGCGTCGTGAGTGTTGACGACGCCAGTGCTCTCTCGCCTTCTTGTAATCGTGTGGGCCAAAATGGCGTGTAGGTACCTCAAAGATGGAGGGAGAATGTCTTGGGGCAGCTAAGATTATAGGTGGCTGCACCTGGTACTAGTGCGTCCCAACAACGTGAAGGAGAACGATGGATATGGCGGTTGAGAGTATCTAAGTCATTCTCCTCTATGAATTCCTCCGTATATAAGCCCAGTTATGTACCGAATTCTGGGATGCTGAGCTGGCGGACTAATCCATCGAGGTGAAATTGCACTGTGCCGGGATCATCGTAGTTCATCATCACGGTCCAAAGATGAAATGTGGAGCATAATTCCATTGTGAGCTCGAGATACGTCGGCTCGATGATCCCAAAGAAAAGCTTCTAAGGGTCGGTGGTTAGGAGGGCCCAAATTGCATTAGCCAACTGCACTTGTTCTACTGCAGCCCAGTCGATGCAGCAGCCCGCAATTAAAGGTCTGGCCTGGAGTATTTGGAAAAGTTCTTCTTGGGGCCCGATGAGGAATTGTAGGAAAGGGTGGCGAATTTTCGCGATAGGACCCGAGGACGATGACACTCCCTTCCTTTTCTTTGAAGCAGGGATGACAGCCTTTTTACTACGTGAAGATGACATGGTACCTGCAATTGGAATTAGCAATTCGTCTTGACGAGTAGACAGGGTAAGATGTGACTAAATTTGAGGAGGAAATTCCATAAATATGTTCAGCCACAACTACTAAGTTTAACTAAAACAATAAGTTCAATGGCATACTTTTGTGGCATGAGCATGGTGATATAAGTAAAAATGGCAAAGAATAGAATGCAAGATATTGTATGAATGAACAAAAATGTCAACACAAGAAGCATGAATATGTCAACTATCCTAGCCATGAATATTCACGTCTAACTAATCAAATGGAGTAGAGAAATCATGTAATGAGTAAGAATTTAAACATGAAAAAGATGATAACTTGTTTTATAAATGAAATTTGAGTGATAGAAAGATGAAAATAAAATGAAAAATATAGATTACTATGATAAATAACATTATAAATCATTAAAATAACAGAGAAATGAGTAAACAAATGCTAAAGGAGAGAGTGTGGGTGTCGAAGATGAAGTTGGAAGCGGCGCACAGGCGTGGCGGGGAGGGGGTATGGACTTGCAGTGGCTAGGGTTAGGGTTTTTGGGTGAAGAAGACAATGAATAGTGCAGCCTATTTATAGATTTTGGGGCACACGGCCATGGAACACGCCCGTGTTCCCCAATTTCAGCTCGTGTGATTCGCGAATTTTAAATTTGGGTGCGTCTAACAATTGTCCCACGCCTGTGTTCCTTGGGCGTGTTAGTTCACACGGCCGTGTCACACGACCGTGTCTAACTTTGTTCGCTTCTCCCACGCCTGTGTTCATTTAACAGGTTCGACCACTGGTGCTAGACACGGGCGTGTCGTACGTCTGTGTTAATTTGGCAGGTTTAGCTACGGGTTCAAGGCACGAGTGTGTCACACGCCCATGCTGTTTTGGCAGGTTCCCCCACGGCCATGTCACACAGCCGTGGTGATGTGTCGTAGCCCGTGTTGGGGACATCTTTGCCCTGTTTCCACATGGTCATAAGCACGCCCGTGTGCTTGGCCATGTCTAGGTAGTAAACCTGTATTCAAGAGCTCCGTTAGTAAGTTAGGTGTTATTAAAGAAGTTAATACAGTTAGTGCTCGGGTTGCCTCCCGAGAAGCGCTTATTTATAGTCTAAGCTCGACTTACCTCTCCATTGAATGGTCATGGGGGTTCTAGGAGTTTATACTCCTTATTCCTGCTATCCATTTTATCAAACTAAGGTTTTAGACGGGTATTATTTACCTTAAAAGTGCCGAACTTGGGATGACTTACCTCGACTATACTGAATAGGAAAGTACTAATTACCATAAGAGGGACGTCTTCATTTGGTTTGGTAGTGACAATGTGAGGATCCGCGGCATCTAATAAAACTCTATCTCCAACCTTAAGTTGATTTGTAAAGGTATTGAGCTCGTTTTGGCGTAGTTTTGGTTTATCGTGTGTTTTCGGTTTATGCCTCCGCCATTCATCTAGCTCATCGACTTGTAGCCTTTGATCTTCATGAATAGGTCCTCTACTATTGCTTGAGAATGGCTCATATGCTTCCTTCAGACTCATTTCCTGCAAAGTAGGTTGCACCATATTGTCAGTTTTAGTAGAATGGTCTAAACAATCACCTTCAATTTTCGATGTGTTGCCAGAATTGTGAGCTTGAACGGTGATTGTTTCATCTCCCACACGAAGTGTGAGCTCAACAGTGCCAACATCAATAATCGTTTTAGCAGTTGCCAAAAAGGGCCTTCCTAAAATCAAATGAGTGTTGCTATCCTCCTCTATGTCTAAAATAATGAAGTCAACGGGAAATATAAATTTATCGATTTTAACTAGCACATCTTCAATAATACCCCTAGGGAATTTTATAGTTTTATTTGCTAATTGAATGCTCATCCTAGTCTGTTTGGGTTTCGCAAGACCTAATTGTTTGAACATTTTGTAGGGCATGACGTTAATACTAGCCCCTAAATTAGCTAATGCATTATTAACATCTAAACTACCAATTAAGTAAGGAATAGTAAAACTCCCTGGATATTTTAGTTTGTTGGGTAGTTTATTCTGTAGAATAGCAGAGCAAACTGTGTTTAGCTCCACATAAGATGCCTCATCCAACTTCCACTTATTTACTAAAAGCTCCTTTAAAAATTTCATTGCGTTTGGCATTTGCGATAGAGTTTCAATAAACGGTAAGTTAATGTGTAATTTTTTTAAGAGTTTAAAAAATTTACCAAAATTTTCATCTGATCTGTCTTTCCTTGTCGTGTTGGGGTATGGCACACGAGGTTTATATTCGACATTCACTGATTTGTTTTTATTATGACCTACCTCATCTTGATCTCTGCTCACCATAGTTTCTTGCTTCGGTTCTGGCTCAGGCTCAACGAATTCTTCTTCATCTTGAACATTAATCGCGTTGAGCTACTCCCTTGGGTTGGGTTCAATATTACTTGGCAAGCTACCTTGTGGTCATTCGAAGATTAGTTTGGATAGCTGACCTATCTGTATTTCGAGCCCCTAGATCGATGCTTGTTGATTCTTAAGTGCTATCTCGGTATTCTAAAAATGAGTTTCTGACACTGATATAAACTTTGAGAGCATCTCTTCAAGGCTCGGCTTCTTTTCCTATTGGTAGGATGGTTGTTGGTAGCCTGGAGGTGGTCTCTGATTTCCTTGGCCTCTCTATGAGAAATTTGGGTGGTTCCTCCAACCTGCATTGTAAGTGTTACTATATGCATTGTTTTGAGATCGAGAATTATTACCCATGTAATTTAACTGCTCATTATCCATGTAGGTTAGTATTCCGAATTGCTTGATCCACCTCCACTTGCTTCGTACTTCATTACTGGGTGAACCTGTGAAGAATTAAGAAAACCATCAATTTTCTTATTCAAGAGTTCTACCTGATTAGAGAGCATGGTGACCGAATCAATGTTATAAACACCGGCTATTTTTTTTAGCTTTGTCCTCATGACTTGCCACTGATAGTTATTCAGTGACGTCTCCTCTATAAACTCATAAGCATCTTCAGGTGTTTTATTAAAGATGGTTCCGCCAGCAACTGCGCCAACCATTTGTCGAGTCGAAGGATTCAGGCCATTATGGAATGTTTGAACCTGAAGCCAAAGCGGTAACCTATGGTGAGGGCACCTTCTCAGTAAGTCCTTGTATCTCTCCCATGCATCGTAAAGAGTTTCTAAATCCATCTGCACAAACGAAGAGATATCATTACTTAATTTAGCCATTTTAGCAGGCGAAAAATATTTTAATAAAAATTTTTCGGTCATTTGTTCCCAAGTAGTAATTGACCCTCGTGGTAATGAGTTCAACCACTATTTAGCTTTGTTCCTCAATGAAAGAGGGAATAACCGAAGATGAATGGCATCATCAGAAACACCATTAATTTTAAATGTATCGCATAGCTCCAAAAAGTTTGTTAAGTGAGCGTTGGGATCCTTATCCTGCAAACCATCAAACTGAACAAATTGCTGTATCATTTGAATAGTGTTAGGTTTTAGTTCAAAATTATTTGCAGCAATAGTAGACCTAACTATACTTGACTCAGTTCCTGTTAAAGTAGGTTTAGCATAATCATACATAGTACGAGGAGCAGGATTCTGATTTGCTAGTTCAATGTGTATCGCAGGAGGTAGCTGATTGTCTTAGGTTTTAGCCATCTCTTCGGTTGGGGTTTGAGTATCGTCCTCTTTCTCGTTCTCTGTATATCTTAAGCTTTGCCTTATTTCTCTTTGGTTTCTGCGAACTGCGTGATCGATTTCTTCGTCAAAGAGTAGTGGTCCTGACGGGTTTCTTCTAGTCGTAAACTATAAAAACCTGCCAAGAGAAAGAAAAATTAAATTAATAAATAATAAAAAATTAAATTAAATTAAATTGCAAAATAAACGGCTAAAGTAATAAAAATTGAGCGTTTCTAATATCTTAGTTCCCCGAAAACGGCGCCAAAAACTTGATCGCGATTTTCGTGTGACAGGTTTTAAATACTTATAATTAATCATTCTTGAAACTAACTATTATAACGATGTAGGCAAGTGTACCTATCGAACAGTAGTATGTTTTAGCAAGACCGGATTGTTGAACCCAAAGGAACTAAAAGTACTAGTAATGACTGTCTTTTTATTATCTAGCCTAAAAATAGAGGGGTTTTATTTTAACTAACTAATTATCTAAACTAAGAATTCGCAGAAAGCAGAATTGGGGGATTACTTTTGGAAAATGATTGAATTAAGACAATACCTAAGGAAAAATCCACCTAGACTTTACTTGTTATTCTGGCTCCGAATCGGACGATTTATTCATTTAACTTGTCCCGTAGAGATCCCTAAGTTATGTTATTATCCCTATTTAGGACTAATAATGCTAATCCCTAGATTGAATAATTGAGACTTTTCTCTAATTAACACCCTAGGGTTGCATTAACTCGGTCTATGGATCCCCTTATTAGGTTTCACCCTAATCCGGCAAAATCTTGTCACCCTATGTCTAGGCGCGCAATCAACTCCGCTTAATTATGACAAATGTACTCTTAGACAAGATCTATTCTCCTCTGGATAAGAGCTTATCTTGAATTAGTATCCTAGGATATCAAAACAAGAATTAAGAATACATAATTAAGAACAAGTTAAATATTTATCATACAATTCAGAAAATAATAACAAGATTCATCTTAGGTTTCATTCCCCTTAGGTATTTAGGGGATTTAGTTCATAACTAAAAAGGAAAACACCTCAAAAGAATAATGAATACAAAACATAAAGAAAACCCAAAACTCCTGAAGGGAACATGATGGGAGATCTTTAGTCTTGATGGTGAACCCGACTTTTGAGATGGATCAATCGGCTTCCCTTGAGCTGTTCCCTACCTCCTTCTCTCTGTATCCCTTCTCTTCTTCCTCTAAGGTGTATTTATAGGCTTTGGAATGCCTAGGAGCCCTCAAAATTAGCCTTTTCCGAATTGGACTCAACTTGGACTCGGTAGGGACACGCCCGTGTGAATCGTGCTTCGATTCTGCCAGATTGACACGGCCGTGTGGTATGCCCGTGTGAGGAAGTCCAGGCCGTGTTGATTTCGTACTTTGGCCCATTTTCTCCATTTTTGGCCTGTTTCTCGTTTCTTTCGCTCTTCTATGCTCACCTAAGAATAAAACATGAAATTAAGGCATTAGGAGCACCGAATTCACCAATTTTAAGGAAAAATCATCCATAAAATGCGTTAAGCATGGGGTAAAAATATGTATAAATTACGGTTTATCAACGCTTCACTTCTTTGGCAATCTTTACCTTATCCACTAAAGAAGCAAAATTTTTCTCCCTCTGTGGAGCTATTAAAAACTCGTAGACTATCTCTGAAGCTGTTCTTGAAACGCACACAGCGCTCGTATTTAGTTGCCACCATCCTACACGTATATCGGCTTAATCGCAAAAATTCAGCCTCATATTTAGCTACTGATTTATCCCCCTGAGTCAAATTCAGAAACTCTATCCTCCGGGCATCCACATAACTAGCGCCCGCATATTTTCCCTGGAAAGCAGTCTTGAAAATTTCCCAGGTCAATCGATTGGGCTGAGTTCCCTCCTTAACTATAAGCCACCATTGATAGGCTTCATCTCGCAGCAGTGACACTGCACCTTTTTGCTCGGGGTGCAATCGAGGTCGTCTATGATCCTCTCTGTGGCCTCAATCCAATATTCTGCCACATTAGGGGCAACTCTAACGATACCCCTAAAAATCTCATCCCCATTGGACCGGAGTCGTTTTGTAATCGACCCACGGCCCATAGTACTAATATTGGGCCCAGTGACCCTCTCCAGAATTCTTAACATGGCTTGGGACAATGAGACCTAGCCTCAGTCACAGGTGAAGCCGGTGCCTCCCTAGCTTCAACATTAGGCATGTGACCAGATGACGAAGAATTAGCCTGAGCACCTCCACAACCTCCACCGTGGCCTCTTGTACCCCTTCCGTGAGTACCTCTGGTGCTCATTATCAATTTGAGTTTTATTTGTATTAACAATTTTATGTATCAATTTTACAGTTCCAGTGCTTATTAATGGATATTTTATGAAAAGCAGTATCAGTATTTAAGAGTTCATTTTCGCAGATCGCAGTCATAGTATAGTTTACCCTATATAAAGTATTTCAGTACAGTCTACTACCTACAGTAGTCTTAGTATTTTAGTTTTAAACAAGCAACAGTTTTAGAAGACTTACAGAATTGGCACCGGAGACTCGGTGTAACACACATTCAGTAAAAACATTTCAAAATACTTTCAAATCATTTGAAACAGTTCTTCTTAAAATTTCAAGTTTTAAAGGATACCCAAATCCATAGCCTAGTTTTGTAACCTGACTCTGATACCATTAAATGTAACACCTCAAACCCAGCCCAGACGTTATGGCCGAATCTGACGATGTCACATTGAAGTCGTTTTCACAAAATATAATATCGTTAAAAAAATAACCTCTTCTATATTTAACCTCTTTATGATCTTAATGAAGATTTTACAATGTCTCGTCCATTGTTAAAATTCAAGTCGTTTAACAAAATGTTAATCATATTAAATTGTTATTAATTTTTTTTAAAACATTGTTTGTTGTTGAAGCTTTTAAAATATGTTGCATAAACGTGGTGTTTTGAAAAACATTTATCTTTTTGAAAACCCGCCTTCTAATGCTAGCAGATAAATCAAAATAAATAAAATTCCAAATTGAAGATTAAAAATTTAAAAAGGCCTTAATACATCAAAATACCCAAATTAAATTACTTACTAATTAAAGGTCGAATATGGAGGCATGTGCAATTGTGTAGCCATCTCCGAGTCCCTCGTAGCACCGATCTGTCTTAGATTGGGGATTACTTACGTAGACAAATAGAAGGTTGAGTTTACGAAAATTCAGTGTGTAATCCCTTAATAAACAAACAGTCAGTCATGCAGTAAGCAAATACAGTCTGGGCCTAAGCCCACATTAGTAACAGTTCAGTTTCAGTTAGGGCTTAGCCCATCACAGTATCAATATCAGTGTGGGCTTTGGCCCATTTCAGTTTCGGTAACAGTACAGATATGCAATCAGAAATCCTACCCAACCAGCCTCTACACTCCACTCCGTCCAGCCTTACACTCCATGTGGGGATAAAATCAACCCACCCATCCCTACATTCCAAAATAGCACCGGTTGTGGTACTAAACAGTATTTGCAGCAGAGTTGCTAGTACAATACACTTCCTCCAATCATAATAAACCCATCCCCATGCAACATATCATAATATCATACATGTATGCAATATATATAAAATGGCATGCTCAATCAGTCAACATTTCATAAGAGCATAATGTCATTTTAGCACATAGGGGCATAACTTTCATTTTATCAATTTTAGGGTTCTAGGTATACTTACCGACCCAACAGTAGGTCCACAGTCGACTAGGGCGACCTGTGCAACCTTAACAATGAAATAGTGTAAATGGGCCCAAAGCCCATAATACGGGCCCATGTAGGCCCACACGCCAAGAAATGGCCTTGACCGTGTAGATTACACAACTTAGCCCAACCTTCTCCATACATCTGTGTGGTTTACCCATATGGGGCCCACATGCCCGTGGGATCCACACGGCCCATTTCGGCCCACCATGGCCCAATTTAGCCTCAGGCCAAGTGACTGCTTATGGCTGGGCTTAACAATTTTATGCCCACATTTAGGTGTTCGGATTACCACACGAGTGAGTGCACGCTCGTGTAGCATTGACGATCACCTATTTTGGCTTTTGCTGATTTATGATTATGAAAGTGTTGTTACACACCTGATTGCGAAAGTGCGCAACTAACCCACGAGCACTCCAACCTATCACAAACAGAAGCTTCAGTTAATTGCCTAACAATCGAGTTGAAGCGAATCCTAACCAAACACTTATTTGAAAGATTACCTATCCCTCGCCTTGATCGATCGATTGAGGCTTGCGCAAGAGATTGGTTGTAACCTCCTAAAGATTACCTGTATTCCAACAGAGACTTATTATCTATTACCATACCCGCAAATAGTTGAACCAAGTGTGAAATAACTTACCGAAGGCGTAGAACTAAGAATGAAAGACAGAAGTATTCGATCAACACCCAAAAGCACACCTTTAAATCGAGGCACGAGATGGAACAATTGTATCCCTGTCAATTATCAGCAGAGAAAACAAGTTGCTAGATAAAGGAAAATTACAACAGAGAAAGGGAGACAGAGAAAAATAACTGTGCAGATTCATCAAAGAACACTTGCCTAGTCAAACAACAATAGAAAGATATGAAGAATTCGGCCAAAGTAATCAGATGAGAAGAGAAGGAATCCGTTAGCACAAAAGAATTGAAAGAGGGGAGAAGATGTACTCAGTCAAGAGGAAATCAATTGAGGAAGGAAAAAGAAAGATAGAATGGATCAAAACCCCAAGGCTAAAAACCGAAAGAGTTTGAGAGAGAGGGAAGAAATAGGTATTCGGTCAAAGAGAGAATTGTTTGAGAGGGAGGAGAATAGAAGAGGCAAAGATGACAATTGAGGTACCTGAAGAGGAGTGAAAATCCGAAATCAGTTAAGGCAAAAGGTACTACCAAATTTTCCTAGTATTATTCAGCCTCTAGAGAACAAAAGAAAAGAACCAAAATGTTCACCAAACCTGAAATTCCTGAGTAACTACTGTTCAAGATCGGCACACTACTCCTTCTCACCATAACTTTCCTTGATTTTTTCCTAAAATCCCTCCTCAAATCCCTCAAACCTATTACACTTCCCTCAACTACTCAATTCAAATTCCCCTCAACCATTTCAGTGTTTCGGTCAACCAAGGACACTTCCACAGCGCTTGTAGCAAAATAAAACACTTAACTTCCCCCACTAGGATTCGAACCTCAGTCCTCTAGCATATGTAACATGCCACTTACCCCTTAGACAAGAAGGCTCTTTATGTCATAAAATACCCATATTTATTTAAGAAGCCTACTGACTAGAGACAGGGTTAATGCAAGTAAGAAACAAATTTTTTGCGCAAGTTAAGGCTAGAACCCAAGACTTCTCAGACACTCCTAGAACACATAACCACTGAAGCAGATACACAGTTGTGTCACAACCATACAAAAATAATTATTTGACCATACATTTTCATCTTTTCACAAATTAATCCCTTTTATGCAATTTCACTAAAAATCACTTTACAAAACATGATAATATATCAACAAATACTCATTTTCCATCATCAAGCATTCAACATCTCAAGCATTCATCAATGGCACTTCACAAAATCATCAACAAACTCAAAAATTAGGGCACGAGCTAGCTAAAAACGAAGCAACGATCACAAAAACATAGAAATCATCAAAAATCGAGCAAAGAACACACCTTAATCTTAAATTCAATAGCCGAAACCTAAATGAATGTAAAAGCTTCCTCTTCTTCTTTATTTTTGGTTAAAAGATGATGATAAAACATAATTTGGTTTTGGTTTCAATTAATATTACTTAAATAGCCAATTTACCATATTGGCCCTTAATAAAAACCATTTAAAAACACCTAATATATGCCCATTTATGTCCATTCCCACTAACAATGGTCTATTATCAACATAAGGACCTTTCATTTAATAAACCATAGCAATTAGGCACTTTTAACTTATAGCATGTTACTTTTGCATTTTACGTGATTAAGTCATTTGTTTTCAATTTGAGCTATTAAACGATAAATTTAGCTCACGAAAATTTCACACATATATATTCACATGCAGTAAGCACAAAAAATAATATTAAATTAATTTTTTTGACCTTGGATTTGTGGTCCCGTAACTACTATTCTGATTTAGCTAAAACTGGGCTGTTACAGATTTAGGTTGAACTAACACGAGTGCTTCAGTCAACAAAGCTATCGATTTGTCAAACTCTACTGACATTTATCAGACCACTCGAATTTCATATCTTTTTGCAACAGATGAGTCATCAGAGAAGCTATCATTAAGAACCCTTTAACAAACCTTCGATAATACCCGGTTAATCCCAGAAAACTTCTATAGATACTATATGTCCAAGGAAACCAACTTCCCGTAGCCAAAATTCATATTTACTAAATCTGGCATACAATTGTTTCTCACGCAGTGTTTGCAGCACTATTCTCAAATAATCAGCATGTTCATTTTCATCTTGGGAATACACTAGAATATCATTAATAAATACCACTACAAACCTATCTAGATACGGTCTGAAGATTCTGTCCATCAGATCCATAAATACTGTATGTGCATTTTTCAAACCAAACGGCATTACAAGAAACTCATAATGCCCGTACTTGGTTCTAAAAGTTGTCTTTGGAACATCTGATTTTTTCACCCATAACTGATAATAGCCAGTGCGGAGATCAATCTTTGAAAATACAGTGACACCTTTCAACTGGTCAAACAGGTCATCAATACGAGGCAGTGGATACTTGTTCTTTATTGCGACTTTTTTAAGTTGCCTGTAATCAATACACAATCTAAATGATCCATCTTTCTTCTTTACAAACAAAACCGGTGCACCCCAAGGTGAAAACTTGGGTCGAGTAAAGCCTCTGTCAATCAATTCTTGCAACTGTGCTTTCAATTCTTTCAATTTGATAGGAGCCATTTTGTAGGGTGCTATGGATATCAGTGTTGTCCATGGAACAAGGTCTATAGAGAACACCACTTCTCTAACTGGTGGTAAGTAATTCTAACAGAAATACATATGAGAATTCACAAATAACCGGCACTGATTGAATCTTTGATTCAGATACTTTAGTATCCAAAACATATGCAAAATAAGCATCACACCATTTTTTAATATATTCCCGTGCTGAAATTGCTAAAATCACATTAGATAACCCATCCAGTTTATCAGATTCAACATGGAGTAACTCACCATTTTGACATTTGAATATAATATATTTCTATTTATAATTTACCACTGCATCATGCTGAGTTAGCCAATCCATTCCCAAAATCACATCAAATTCATCAAAGGGCAACAACATTAGATTAGTCGAAAAGCAATAAACCTTTACCATCAACGGTCAATTTTTACAAATTTTATCCGCTAAAACATACTAGCATAGGGGGTTTGAAACTTTAACCCCAAATTCTACTAAATTCAATAGGTAAATTTTTAATAGACATTAAATTTGTGCATATGTATGAATGTGTGGAACCAGGATCAATCAAAGCAGTAATATCAGTATTAAGAAGAGAAAATGTACCAGTAATGACATCTGGTGCAGAAGCATCTTCTCTAGCACGAATAGCATATGTCCTTGCCGATGCTCGTGCTTCAGATTTAACTATTGGATCTCTTGTAGTACCCCGACTACCACTGACATTGCTAGGGTGACAGGGTGGTCTGCCTCTTGAGGCGGGATTACCCATCTTCGAAGTTTGATCAATATCTTTTTCAATCTTTTCCAGGAAATCTTTGAGGAAATGATCAAGAGAACCACATCAGTAATAGTCTCCACTTGTCAAATGACGCTCCCCAAAATGAAATTTATTACAGTGTTTGCACCTCGGTTTAAGGTTATCGACACTTCCCACTCTTGTTAAAGATGGAGACGAAGATCTCAAGTTTGAACGTTGAGAGCCTCACTCTTTCTCAGAATATCCCGAGAAGGTGGTAAAATAATCATGGTACTTCTTTGTTTCTTTGAAGAAGATGATTGTGATTTGTCCATAAATCTTTTACCAGAAATCCGAGCTTCTGTCTCTGCTTGCTTCTTTTCTTTACTTAATTCCTTGGCTTTGTGTGCTCGATCAGCCAAAACCACAATTCCCTTGGTTCAAGAATTTCAATCAATAGCTTGATATCTTCATTTAAGCCCTCTTCAAAATTTTTACACATATCAGCCTCAGTTGGGACCTATTCTCTAGCATACTTGCTTAACCTAATAAATTCCAACTCGTATTCAGATACATTCATCTTTCCCAGTTTAATCTCTAAAAATTCTTTCTTTTTTTGATCCAGAAATCTTTGACTAATATAATTTTTTCTAAATTCAGTTTAGAAGAATTTTCAAATAACATTTACTCTCGGTACCTCAGAAGTTATGGTATCCCACCAATGATAAGCTGTGTCTTTCAGTAAAGATACTGCACATTTTAAACACTCAGCTGGTGTACATGATAATTCATCTAAAACTCTGACGGTATTTTCCAACCAAAACTCAGCCCTCTCTGGATAATTATCGACAGTAGCCCTAAATTCCTCTACCCCATATTTACGAATTTTATCCACTGAAGGCTTACCGATTCTAAAATGTTCAACACCCTGTGGCATCTTTAGAATTGGTTGAAGAGTAGGTGGGGGAGGTTGTTGTACAACAGGATTTGTTCTCAAATATTCAGTGAACTACTCGTTCATCATTTGAAAGAAGGATTCTTTTGCCTCCTCACCTTGGCCCTCAGATACGGGCCTTCTACTACTACTAGATAAAACTTGTTGAACGGAAGCTTGAGCAATGCTCTCAGCTTCCTTGGATTCAGCTCTAACTTGATTGTATGACATTACTATATGAAAAACACATTTAAAAATGGTCAAGAGATATCACACTATGAAAAATTATATAGTGGCATGTATAGATAAACTCATACTTGCTATGTTAGTCTGAGAATTGACTAAACCGTAGCTTTAATAACAATAAATGTAATACCCTTAACTTGTATTCGTCACTGGAACAGGGTTACAAAACATTACTGGAGTTTAGAGAACAATTTCAAATAATTCATATCATTTACTATTCATATCCGAAACAAATCATATTGTCCCTTGAATGGACCCTCGAGGCCCAATTTAAGTATTAGAAATAAATCAGGACTAAATCGGGATCTCAGAAAATTTTTCGCAAAATTTGAAAATTTTTCTTATATACAAAAGTCACACGCCCGTGTGAGTAGGCCGTGTGGTTCACATGGCCAAGTGACATGCCCATGTCTTAGAACGTGTGGGTATTTGATGTGACACACACGACCGTGTCCTTACCCGTGTAACTCTCTAACTAATGCCACACAGTCTGCCACACACCTGTGTGCTAGGCCATGTGGTCAATTTAATTTTCACAAATTAGGTGTAGGCTTCACACAGCTAAGACACACGCCCGTGTTCTAGGTTGTGTATCACACACGATGAAACACACGCCTGTGTCTCTGGCCATGTGCCCAATTCTGAGCATTCTGTTTCTCAATTTTAAGATGCAAGGGACACACGGCCAATCCACGTGCCCATGTGTCAGGCCATGTGTCACATATGGTTAAGACACACGCCCGTGTGTCTACCCGTGTGGAAAAAATAAAGCCATTTCCTAGCTTTAGTCTCACCCAAATTTTCCAACAACCTATACTAGCCAATTCAAAAATTATAACCAAACCAATTCTAACATCTACCATGATATATCATCATATGCAATCATGTTTATCATCTTACCTTTTATAGAAATATATGTTTAACATAATTCAGTCAAATTATACTAAACACATATGTAATTATCATGACATAACCTTATAAATATACCAAATCAATCTATTAAAAGCCATTCCAATGGCTAGATTACAAACAACCATTTACATACCATGTAACACCCCGAATTTGGGCTTAGAAGTATTGGGCCTTGAGTGGGGGTCCGTAAGGAGGTTGTATATAGGTATTTAATTGTGCAATGAAATGAAACAATTAAATGTTTGCTTTAGTGGCTAATGGCTTTGAGAAGTGTTGGAGAAATCTTGGGTTCAAACTTGGGCTTTAGCAAAAATTTTGGTATTAAGTGAAAAAAACCTGGATGCTTAGATGAGGGCCTTTTAAATTATTTTGTTAAATAAATGACACAATGAGCAATGTAGTCTAGTGGAAGTGGCATAATTAAGGTTGTATGGGAGCCTGGGTTCAAGCCTTGGCTCTTGCAATTTATTCTGTTTTTTTTAAGGGGAACCTGGACTTTGGCCTTTAGACCTTATAATTAATTGGGGATAAAATATGACACAAAAAGCCTTGTGGCTTAGTGGCAAGTAGCGTGTGGAGCATCTGAGGGGAGGCATGGGTTCGAATCCCATGGCAAGCAAGGAGCATTTATTTTGCTAACAGGGAGCGGCAAGAGTTGGTGTTGAATTTAAACTCTGATGTTAGAGGGATCCCACATTGGGAAGCTAACATAAGAGTGGTTGCGAAGCTGGCTTTAAATAGAGGGAACTATGAGGAGAGTAAATGTACCTTTCTTGGCTGATCCCTTTCACTTTAAGGCGTGCTCGTTTGGGTTGGGCGTCGGCTAAGAGTGCTCGGAGCGCGGATTAACTCCAGTCTCCTATCAGGTGTGTATTTCTCACTACTCTAGCTGTAGGATGGCTACTTCGGGCCGCGATGGGTTGAAAGGGGTCATGTGGGCCCAATGGGCCTACGGGCCTAATTGGATAAGTTGTTGGATTGTGTAATAAATATTGGACTAGGCTAGGTGAATCTCATATTCGTGGCTAGATTTGGGCTAAAAGGGCCACACGAACGTGTGGGCCCATTTGGGCTGAGAATGGGCTTTAGGGCCATTTGTATTGTTATCCCTGTTTAGAATACTTTAGTTTACCAATTATTGTAATGCCCTCGACTTGTAAAATTACCAAAGTACCTTCGATTTATAGAATTATCGTTTTACCTTCGATTTAAAAAATTACCATTTTACCCTCAGTTTACAAAATTATCGTTTTACCCTCGATTGTGAAATTACTAAAATACCCCTGTAGGATAGAATTACCAAAATACCCCTAGTTTGTAAAATTACCAAAATACCCCTAGTTTGTAAAATTACCGAAATACCACTGGTTTGTGAAATTACCGAAATACCTTCAATTTGTAAAATTACCAAAATACCCCTGATTTACAAAATTACAGAAATACCCTTGACTTTCTAAAAATTATAGAAATACCATTGGTTTACAAAATTACTGAAATACCCTTGGTTTGTAGGTTTACCAAAACACCCTTGTAGGATGAAATGACTAAAATACCCCTAATAGGTAAAAAGACCGTAAAGCCCCTGTAGGGTAAAGTGACCGTAATACCCTTGTATGGTAAAATGACGAATATGCCCTTATGTTTCGTATGACTGATGTGCTTAGGATTTACATATATTGATATTGGATTAGTTAAGTTTGAGTGACAGGTGGTGGTTATCATAGGTGATTGATTATGAAAACGTTTCAACTTCAACCCATAACAAGTGTGTACTAACCCTCGTAGTAGCTTAGATTAATATTTGTTGAGAAGCCGAAATGCTAAAATACAGGCATTTCGGGAACTTGTAATGTTGCGTGTGGGTATAGATGTGATAAATACGATAAGATCGGTGTTTGGATCGATGGAACGGGTAAGAACTCAATTTTGTGCACGATGGTAAGTTGGGCCTCAATGGGCTGGAATTGGGCCAAATGGGCTTTTGGGCCCATTTGGGTAAAACTGATAGAAAATTGAATCAGGAAAAGTTGCATGTTAACACGGTTAGTACTGTTGTATAATTTGGATTAAGCAGGCTTAGTCGGCTAAATCAGCATCCGTAGGGCCCATTAGGGGTTTTGGGCCCAAAAGCCCGAATTTGATAAAGTGGGTTAAAGATCATTGTTTAAACACTCGAAAATATTGATAATTTTTAATGAACATGGAAAACCCTAATATTTGGTAAAATTACAAAATTAGCCTTATAATATGAAAAATGACTGTTTTGCCCTTGTGGGCAAGTGACTGACTTGGACTGTGTGGTTGACGGATTTGATTGTGAATATATGTTGGTGATATGAATGACTTGACTGTGATTGTTTGATTCAAATATGGGCATGACATTCTGCATACATGACATATTGCATGGGATATGGGTTATATTGATGGAGGAAGTGCTAAAAGGGCTCTGGCCCAATTTACCGAAAAGGGCTTTGCCCTAGTTATTAAAAGAGGCTAGGCCTCCAGTTATATGATAAAGCAGCTATGCTGCCAGTGGAGAGTTTGGTTGGGTGGGTTGAGTTATTCCCCACATGGAGAGCTTGGTTGGTACGGGTGGAGAGTAGCGGATGGTGGGTCGAGTAGTCTCCCCCAAATAGGCTTGCATACATTCATTAACATTACATGTGATATTGAAATAGGCCTAAGGGCCATGCCGTTTACAGTGAAGGCTTCATCCCAGTGATATGATTTATGAAAAGGCTTCGGCCCAGTGATATGATTTATGAAAAGGCTTCGGCCCAGTAACCTTTAAACGAAAGGCTTCGGCCCAGTACATGTCAAGACTAAATAGGGCTTTGGCCCAGATTGTACTGATACCGTGTTATTTACTGTTTGTTTGTTATTGGGATTACACACTGAGTTTTAGTAAACTCACCCCGTTTCTAACTGTGCAGGTAATCCCTAAGCTTAGATGGTTTGGAGCTGCAAGGGACTCGGAGATGGCCACACTACTGTTTCTGTTTCTTTTAATTGCAATAAGTAGCCGATTTATTTCTTTATAAGTTTTATCTTATTAATATTATTATTTGGTTTTGGGTTGTAATAAGGCCATTTTAACTATTTTTCTAGGATTATTTTATCTTATACCCTATATTTTTTTGATAACAATATGAGTTAAACCTAGGGCGCGTTTCCAAAATGATAATTGTTTTCAAAATAACGCAACGATACAATTAATCGGTTTATCAAAAATATTTATTTAATTGAATTCCAACTCATTTTTCTCAAAACCTAACCTAGTACCAAAGTGTGGCAATGGTTGTGGGCATGTCTAGGATTGGATCCAATCAAGAGCTTGGTACTTAAGTAGCCTTCTAGGCTCACCTCCTCTGTTTCAGATACCTACCTGGTGCACAGCTTCCATTCACTTTATTAACTTAGCAAAGACTATCTTTTAAAACACTAAGAAGGACGTTGAAAGAGGCATGGGTTTTCTTAAAAACTTCAATGTGACACGTCGGATCCGGCCATAATGTCTAGGTCAGGTTTGGGGTGATACATACCAACATTGGCAAAGTTAGCCTATACATGCCATTATACCAAAATGAGTTTACTATGTATACCAAGACGAGTTAATAGATAGTGTGATGATGCTCCGACTGATCTCCAACCTTTGCGAGCTTTCGAGTACTATAAAATAGAAGAAAGAAAACCTAGTAAGCAATTAATGCTTAGTAAGTTCGTATAACAAGAATTAAACTTACCAATCACATTCATTACAATAAGCATACAATAACATGCTTTCCAACAATTTGGCAATTTGCCTAATCACTTACACTCAAATAAGCAAGTTAGTCACATAATTCACATATACATCAAATAAACATGGATGAGCTCATCATGCTACACTCTTTCAGGTATTCAGAAGTATTCGGGACATAACTATTTTAATCTTATAATTTCTCATGTCAGAAGTTTTGTCCATTGAATTATTGAAATATCGATGGATACTTGGGTAGTACACACAACGTGTATAGAACTGTAAACAGTCAACTCATAATTAAGGGTACTCATTAGGGCACTTAATTAAGGAGCACACTCTCAAGCCACATATTAGGATGCTCAGAAAAGCCATGTAGCAGGACACTTATCCGGGCTAAACAAGAAACTCATAAGAGTATTAATTAGAGAGCTCATAGAGCTTATCAGGTAACTCCGAAGAGTTATTATCAGGAAGCACCAGATAAGGTAATAGATTTTTCAAGCGAGCAATGTCAGGAAGCTTATAAGAGCCTATATCAGGATGCTCACTGCGTTTGTGTCTGCAATATATGCTGGATCACAACCGATCGATTCATGTAACAGGACACTCACAAAAAGCTGTAGTAGTGTGCAACACATGCAAAATCACTACCGATCAGGATGCTCGTAGGAACTATATAACAGGATGCTCGAGAGGGCTAAAACAGGATTACTTGTCAGAGCTATTTTCTATCCGCAACATATGCAAGACCATACTAAATACGAAAATGACATATACCCACCGAAAATCATCATTCAAACGGAACTTAATATTTTTCGGACATGATCAGACATATAATTATTTCATATATTTACAAAATTTATACAATTCATATAATCACAAACCACATTCAATTTAAACATAAAATAAACACAATTTAATTACACAAACTTACCTCGACACTTGTTTGTGTATGAATATCTACTAATCCGAAATTTTTTCTTTTTCTCGATCTAGCTTCGAATTTGAGTTATCTGGATCTATATAAATGAATTTAATCATCAAATTTTCACATTTCATATTCAATTACATTCCATTCACATCCTAAGAAAAATTACTATTTTGCCCCTATACTTTTCATAAATTCCAATTTCGTTCCTAGGCTCAGAAAATAAAATTCATGCAATTTAATCCTTATTCCAAGCCTAACCGATTTTTATTTGTCTTAATAACAGCCCATGAATTTCTTAAAAATTAAAATTTTTCCTTGGGTTTTACAATTTTTTCAATTTAGTCCCTAAATCATAATTTCATGAATTTTTTTTTGTAAAAGTTGTTTATATATTAACAACCTTTCATTTTCTACCATAAATTTCAAAATTTTAGCATATTCATCCATGAAAAAAATTTTATACTTTGATATCTTTTCAAATTAATCCTCAAAATAGATAGACTAAGCTATCTCGATCTCAAATATATAAAAATTACTAAAAACGATACAAGAATACTTAACCAACTAAGCTAAGAAAGCTTGATTTCTATTTCCTAGGGTTTCCATGTATATTTTGGGGAAGAAGATGATATAAAATGATATTATTTCTTTTTAATTCATTTATCATTTTTTAATTATTTTAGTTTCCAATTTAGTTCTTGCCTTTTTCTAATTTTCCATGGATGAATCATCAAAAATATCTACTAACTTTTCTTTAATGGTCTAATTACCATATAATGACCTCTTATTTTGAATTTCATAGCTAATTGATCCTTTCAGCTACCGAAACTCAACTTTTGCATTTTATGCAATTTGGTCCTTTCCATAATTAAACACATAATCGGTAAAATTTTCTTATCAGAATTTTCATATAACATTCCTATCATAATGCAGACCATGCAATAATATTAAAATAATTTTTTTCTGGCTCAAATTTATGGTCCCGAAACCATTATTCCGATTTCATTAAAAATGGGCTGCTACACAGAAAGGAAAAAAAATGGGCTGAATTAAGGGTGAAGGAAATATATTTCAATTGCTTAACAGTGAATTAGCAAACATCATAATTTGAGTGGAAGAAAAGAAGAGACGTAGAGTAAATTGGGTAAAGGAAAGATATTTCAATCGCTTAACAATAAATTGACAAACATTAACTCCAACACGGTTGGATCTAAAAAGTTATAGGTTAATTATACCTTTAGCATTTACGCGTAGGACGTGCAAGGCGGGGCACGAAGACTTCCTGCATCGAAGAAAAGATTGACCAATAAGTCTATATTTTCGAAATCAAATATGTGTGCGAAACAATTATGAGATTATATGAGACAACTTACCCGAGGCTCATAGCAACACCTATTTGATTCACTTAGACAATGCCAAAAAGTGTAATGACTTGAGATTGAGTTAGTGGTGGCTAAGAATGAAAGGTGAAATTTTAGAGTTTTTACTGAGATGTCTGGCATGTCAAAAGGTCAAAGCTAAACATCGAGTTTTGTCCTGGTTATTACTACTAGTTATGATTTCTGAATGGAAATGAGAGTGAGTTACGATGGATTTCATATCTGGACTACCTTTGGTGCTGAGAAAGAAAGACTCGATCTGGGTTATTATTATCAGACTGACGAAATCAGCTAATTTTATTCTGATAAAAAAATATTACTCGCTTGAAAATCTAGCTGAGTTGGATGTATTTGAGATTCACCTCTAGATTCTGGAGTAAACTTCACAAAGCTCTGGTGCTGACAGACGGATAGCCGAAACGGGTAATTTAAATTCTAAGGGACATATTATAGTGTTGTATCATTGAGTTCGAAGGTAGCTGGGAAAATATTTATCGTTGGCTAAATTCTCTTATAACAACAAGTATTAGTTTAGTATTAAAATGGTACCGTTTGAAGCTTTTTATGGAAAAAAATGTAGAACACTGTTATACTGGTTAGAATTGAGTGAGAACAAGCTAGTTGGGATAGATTTGACTTGGAAAATCAAAGAATCTATGATAACACATTAATCGAAACTATTTTCAGGTGAGAAATGTTGAGGATGAAATTTTCTAAGGGGGGAGAGTTATAACACCCTGTTTTTAGTGATGTCGGAAATAGTGGTTTTGGGACCACAAATCTATCGACTGAGTACGTAAATATTATTATTTAATATTTATGAGTCAAATATAGTATTATATTGAATTTTGATTTGATAATTTTTGTTAATTAAACGAATAGTTAAGTACAAGTGGTTTGCCCCTAAAGTCAAGTGATTTTGCAAAATGAGGTATCAAGACCTCGTTTCAGTAAATCGAGTTCGTAAATATTTTTATTAAAAATTTATAGAGTTACAATATAGGTATATTGAAGTTTGGTCCAAAAATTTTAGTGATTTGTTAGTTAATTAAAGAAAAATGACTAAATCGTAAAAATTGTAAAACTTAATCGCTATTGATTAATATTGATTAATTGAGCTAAAAAGTTTTTTTTAAGGCTTGGAATGACAACTAAGCCATTATAACTTATAGTGGACTGTTGTATTTATATTTTAAGTGAAATTTTTTTATCATATTAGTAATTTAATAATAAAATATGTTAAAATAATAAAACAACAGGGCTATCATCTTCATTTGGTCTTCTTACCGAAATAAACACATAAAAACACCATTTTTTAAGTTTAAAGATTTGACCAAGCTTGTTGTTTTGCATGTAAGTCCTTTTGAAATGCGATTTTCGTAATTTTTATGGTTTTAAGATTGTTGTAGCTTAATCTAGCTAACATAGGGACTAATTCATAAAATTTTTAAATGTTTTGAGTTATGTCATTGATGAATTTGTGATTTTTCTAAAGTTTGATGATAGATTTATAAGCTTCATAGTTAAATATGACTATTTTGAAATCAGTTTTGGTTGATTTTAAAGTTTAAGGACTAAGTTGTTAAAATAGTAAAATTACATTAAATTCTTGTGAAATTTTGATAAATATGGGCTGAATAGGGACTATATAAAATTTAGCTAGCATTTATTTGGTTAAATTGTGATAGATTTGAAACTTTCAAATTTAAGGACTAAATTGAATAAAAGATAAAAGTTTGGGGTAAAAGTGTAAAATATTGATTAAGGGTCAAATATGTGAATTTAAGTATTTGAAGATATTTTATTTGGTTAATTGAATTAAATTATTATATTTAGATCAAGAAATGTATCAGTTGGTTGATAATCTTGGGAAAGGAAAAGCCGTTGAATAGTCGTTGTCGAAGTATTGGTAACTATTGCGTTTTGGTAAGTTCGTATTATATTATTATGTTTGATGATAGCTTAGATAATTATGTATTTTATTGTATAAGTAAATACAATTATGTGATTAACTGAAGTAAGTTTGAAATGGAAAAGTAATGGATTGGAATGTAAAGTATGGCATGGTATACGATTACATTAATATAAGTTGGTATACGGAATGGGTGTAATCATTGTTAATGTTTGAACATGTGATGACCTTAGAAATCTGGATAAGCCTGTGTGAACTTAATGAATAGCTAGGATACAAATGTCATTAGGGTATTCTAGGAACTTATTGTTGGTGATTACAATTCCAATTACTATGTACAAGTGTTACAGTTCCAAGCACTATGTGTCGGTGTTTACAATTCCAGGTACCATGTACTAATGGTGGATACCATACCGATGACTTGAGATCCTGCATGTGTTGCAGATTCTTTGAAGCTTGTGAGAAACATTGTGTATTGGTTAATGTCTCGTTTGTCAGCTTGTGTAAGCATTACCCTCCCGCGTATCCCAAGTCAATTTACTATTGTTCTCTGGGTAAAACAATTAATTTTTGAAATGGAAATGAAAAAAAGATGACATGATGAATTATGTTACTTTGATTTCATTTTGGCATATGAATCTTGGCATGTTATGTTTCGATGATTTAATTTATCTAGGCTTAATCATTTCACATGGTAGAAATTATGGAACAAAGCAAAGGAATGTAATTTCTATGTTATGTAATGTCCCAAACCTGATCCAATGAATTGGATCCAAATCTAGGGTGTTACCAAAAAATACACAAGTGACTTAATTTTTCTGAAACAAAAACTCAATCACTTAAGACTACTTGAATTCAAATCCTGTTAATAGAATACATAAGTATAGACACTTAAGAAGTTCAAATGATATACATAGAGAATTTAATTTCAATTGGGACTAACTAATTCCCTGGTCCATAAAATTCCCTTGCGCAAAGGATTTCTAAGTAACAACTCAACCTCAATCTCGCCATCAAGCTCGCTCTGTATGCATAACAGCCCTTCCAACCATTCTCTTAGCCTAATCCTAGTGTTATCCCTCAAAGCGAAGACTTTTAAAGATCCACCTGAAACATAACACATAGAGGTAAGTTTGAAAGAACTTAGTGAGTCAACCCTCATGACCTGAATCATATTTGCGTGATGGATTCAAGGTTTCAATGAATATCTCAACATTCTTCATTCTTCGCTTTTGCCTCTAAGGATTATTTCTTTGATTTCCATTCTTAGATTCATTTTCATTTCCATATCTTATTCTAAGGCCTTCCCTTCTCTTCAGTGCCTTTGAGCCTTTACCTTCCTTTTTCAATCATTAGGTCATAACTACATTGAGTTTCAGGAAGAGGCCTATACACAGGTAACTGATATCTCTTTTTACAATATTGTGTTCATCTTCAGAATACATTTTTGTTGTGTCATAGTATCTCTTTAATTCCCTATCTTTGTAACACCTTTAACTCGTACCCGTCACCGGTTTCGGAGCATTACCAGAACATTCAGAAAAATTTACAAATAAATCATGCAAGTTACTATACAAATTTCGAAATCTTTGTTAACATCCCTTAAATGCACCCTCGAGACCGAATACCAACTTTAGAAATGAGTCGGGACTTAATCAGAACCTCTGAGAATTTTTCGTGACTTTAAAAAATTTTTCCAAGGTGTAAGGCTCACACGCCCGTATGATCCTAGGACACGCCTGTGTTAGAGGTTGTGCAGAACCCCCTGTAACTCTATAACTTGCACACATGGCTGAGACACACGCCCATGTCTCTGTCCGTGTGCTCAATTCTGAGCATTCTGTTTCTCAGAATTAAGGTACAGGGGACAAACGGCCTAACCACATGCCTATGTTACCACTCCGTGTGTCACACACGGTCTAGACACACATCGTGTGTCTGCCCGTGTGGACAAAATAAAGTCATTCCTAGCTTCATTTCTCACCCAAACTTTTCCATAATCCTACACCACATCTTGCATTCATAACCCAACAAATCCAAGCATTTTATTCAAGTTAATTCCATCATCTAACATGATATATCATCACATACTATTACTAACCATTTCAAGCATTCTAATCATGCATGTTCCATTCATCATCCTGGCATAACATTTTATGCGTACATGTTTACAATCTCACCTTGGTTATGCTTTCATGTTAGATATAATTTGATCACTACTTAACATATATTTGGTTAACATAATATGACATTACAAGTATATCAAAACAATCGTTACTAGCCATTCCAATGGCTAGATTACAAGCATCGTTTACATTTACATGCCAATATGGCCAACATATCCTATCTATGCCATTACAACCGCAATTGAATTACCATACTATACCGACATGGGTCGATGGATAGTGTGAGTGATCTCTGCCAAGCTTTCGATTACTCTAAAACAGGGGAAAATAAACAGAGTAAGCATAAAATGCTTAGTAAGTTCGTATAACATGGTACATAACTTACCATTCATCCTATTTAAGGTAACTATAAGGCATAATCAATCAATTTGCCTTCAAGCCCTACACACATTCTCATTGCCCTCGTTAGTCATATATTTCATATTAACATTAAAACATCTATAGGCTCAACAACAACCAAGTTTCCAAGCACATATGCTTGCCACATCATGTATTCATTCAACATGCATAATTCATCTCATTATTTCGAGTATGATTTCATAATAATTCATTTCGAGTTCAGATTATTCCATTCCAAAACTTTACTCATTTTATTCGAGTATTAAGGTCACTCAAGTAGTAGTAAATTCAAGTATTCGGGTCTATGATCAAGGATGAACATTCTAATCAAGTAATTTCCATATACAAAATGTAATATTCTTTCATGTCATATTTCCATATCCTATGTATCATTCCATGTCAATTTGTTTTAATTTCATCTTTGCCCTTGTCAGAACTTTATCCATTGAATTTATTCAAAATATTGATGGATACACAGGTAGCACACCCAAGGTGTACTAATCAGAATTCGTCAATTCGTGTACAATGGTACCTTTAAGGAACAATTTTCAAAAAGTACACTCTCGAGCTATACATGTATACAACAGGATTACCAGCCCAGGCTAAATCCTTTTTATGTCATATGCTCTAAAGAGCTTAATATGGATTACCCGTTCGGGCTAAATCCAATCCATAATATATGGTTGAGAGGACTTTTGTCAGGATTACCTGTCCGGCCTAAATCCTATCAGAATTCAGGTCAAAGGATTACTCATCCGAGCTAAATCCTATCCGCAACAAATGCAGGACCTCTTTCATTTCGAAAAATCACATATCCATCGATTTTCCATTTATTCAAACATGGTTTAAACACTTTTCAATCATTATCGGGCATTTGATTATTTCATACCTCCGTATCATTTACGTAATTTGAGTAAAACACATTCCACATTCATGTCAAGCATACAAGTAACATTTTATTCATTTACCATTTTATCGGGCATTTTCATTTATCGGGCTATATCGAGTAGGTGATCATTTCACATATTTATGACATTAATAAAATTCACAAACACAACATTTAAATCAAACATAAAAACATATATCATTTAGTCACACGAACTTACCTCGATAATTGTTCGTATACAAAAAATCCACTGATAGACTTTTTTCCTCTATTCCTCGTTCTAACTCCGAATTTGGTCTATCCGGATCTATATGAGTAAATTTAACATCAATTTATCACATTCTATATTCATGTGGGCTAAATTTTCATCCTAGGAAAAATTACGATTTTGCCCCTAACTTTTCCATAGATTCCATTTTCCTTTCTAGGCACGGAAAATGAAATTCATGAAATTTGGCCCTCTACCCAAGCCTAGCCGAATTATACATACAACTTTTACAGCACATACATTTCACAAATTTTAGCATTTTCCATGGATTTTCACTGTTTTTCATTTTAGCTCCTAAATCAAGTTTTCATGAAAAATCACTTTGTAAAAGTTATTTATCTTTCATCAATCTTTCATTTTTTACCATAAATTTAAAATTTCCAGCATATACATCCTTGACCCAATTTTTATAACATGATAACTTTTCAAATTGATTCTCCAAATAGATAGTGTAGGCTATCTTGGTTTCAAAAATATCAAAATTACTAAAAACGGGACAAGGAAACTTACCTAATTTGGCCATGAAAGTCTCTTCTATCTCTCTCCTAGGGTTTCCATGTTTATTTTGGGGAAGAAGATGAGAAAATATGATTTTTATTTTCTTTTCATCTTTTTAATTAATTAATATTTTCCCTTTCCAATTTAGTCTCTAGCCTTTTTCTCATTTTCCATAGATGAATCATCCAAAAATATCTACATACTTTTTATTAATGGTCTAATTACCATATAAGGACCTTAAGTTTTGAATTTCATAGCTATTCGATTCTTCTAGCTACTAGAATGAAACTTTTACATTTTAAGCGGTTTGGCCCTTCTCGTATTTAAACACATAATCGGTAAAATTTTCTTTTCAAAATTTTCACATTACATTTCTAGTATAATATGGATCATATAATAAATAAAAATAAATTTTATTTTTTGGCTCGAATTTGTGGTCTCAAGACGATTGTTCTGATTTCACCGAAATTGGGTTGTTACAATCTTATTCACAACGATCACTTTGCCATTATATCTACATATACAACTTGTACTTACTAATTGCATTTAAAGACGTTATGTAATATGCCGATAATGGAACACAGAGTCCACTGTAGAGGTGTTCTTCATGGTTCGCCATTGGGAGCCTTTCTAGGTTACAGCACATGGGTAGCCTATCCTGTGCGTACCATACTACCTTCCTTATGGGGTTCATCACAGAGATTGCCTCTTCACAATCCGCCACAGGGATGTCTCCTTCACTCACTATTATTAGGACCTTATACTCCTAAGATAACCTGTCATACCATTTCTTCAAAGTTCTTCATACACATAATTCTTTTAGGGTCCGCCATAAAGGCGTTCCTTTCATATGATAACCAGCGTCCATCCAATATTCCTTTTTCCATCGTTTCGATTTCACCACAAGGACATTTCTTTAAGATTCGACACAAATTCTTTTCTTTCACATTACACCACAAAGGCTATTCCTTAGAGTGCGCCATGAAGGCGTTCCTTTCTAGAGATTGACACAAAAGGCTATTCTTCAGAGTGTGCCACGAAGACGTTCCTTTCTAGAGATTGCCACAAAGAATGTTCCTTAGAATGTGCCACGAAGGCATTCTTTTCCAGAGATTTCCACAACGGCTATTCCTTATTTTGGTGTGTTCACGATACGGATTTTCCTAAATTCATATTTTACAAGGTTTGCCCCTTATCTCCCACGGCCACACAGAGAACCCCATTGGGTAATTACCTTGCTTTAATTATTTCTATATGATACCATAACACACTAGTTATGGTCTTACACGATATGGTCCTTTCCATTATAGTGCCATCACCATTGACTTTTCCTTTCAAAAATTCAGGTTTTAAGTCTCGACGGAACCTTTTAGAGGACTCCGCGGACACAAACTCAGATCATCATACATTGACTCACTCTTATCAGACATAGTTCATAACATGCTTTCAAGGTACACACACATTTCAATTATTCATATACAAACATTCTTCAACCTTAATATTCATGCCATATACTTAGATCATCAGATCTCAAGAAATTTACACATATTCGGTCCATTAAACATTCATTCTACAACTAAACCATTACACCATACCTCTCTAGCTCAGTTGCCTTAGTTTAATAAATTTCTCAAAAAAGTTTCTAGAATACACTACACATAAAAGATTCAGCTTAGGGACTCACCTGATTCTCCCTTTAGTAGCTCCAAACTCTAGATCCATACTACTATCGATTAATCAACAACGACTACTGCTACAAAAAATGGAAACTCATCAAGATTTATTCTCATACCCTCATCCTTTTTCTATCATCTGTAACACTGGAAATCCTCTAATAGCACCTTATATAATCCATTTTACTAGTTTTCCAAGTTTAACGGACTTTCTCTTTCTAAGTATACATGCAAAGTCAGAAATCTTACCTTTCCATAGAGCATTCATAGGTAGAGGTCTAGATTTACAACTTACCTTAATTGAAAGAAGGAAATACTCTAAGTTCCTTTAGATCTAGACTAGATATTTCTTGAAGAAGAAGAGGAAAGACTCCCCCCCTTTTTTTAATCGGATCATCTAGATATACAACCTTTTTCACTATGAAAATTTGACACGTATCATAATCCTCTTCGATCTGCTGCACATGTGGTTTACAGCTGTAAGGAAATGTGTATGAAAATCCAACATTATATATAATTATATATATGGGGTCCAATCCATCAGTCGTTCCTAACTATCACGTTAGAACATAATTAGGATCGTAACTACCCAAACTTGGTGCACAACCCAATATTCTTTAACACATTACCAAACCCCTCATCTTTACAATTGTAACACCCCTAACTCGTATCCGTCGCCGGAATAGGGTTACAAGGTATTAACGATCAAAACACATCATTAAACATACATAACTTATACATTTATGCATTCATATACAACTACCATTCAATACAATCATATTTTCCCTTATAAAGATTTACGAGTCCTTAAACATGCTTTTGAAATGATTATGGGACTAAACTGATAACATATGAAAATTTTGGAAACTTAGAAAAATTTCAACATTTTAGGGGTCACATGCCCTTGTGAATAGGCAGTGTGCCTCACACAGCTAGTAGACACGCCCATGTCGTAGGCCATGTGGAAATAGGGCATACATACTGACTTGCATCACACGGCCAAAGACAAGCCCATGTGCCAGACCATTTGAAAACTGGAGAGTATATTGACTTGGGTCACACGGCCAACTACACGCCCGTGTGTCTAGCCCGTGTGCCCTTCGAAGTGATCACACATACCCATGTGCCAGGCCGTGTGCTAGGCCGTGCCAAACCTGTAGGGTATACTGACTTATGCAACACGGCCAAATCACACGCTCGTGTGCTAGGCTGTGTGCCAATTAGAGGACATACTGACTTGTACCACATGGCCAGTCACACGCCCGTGTATAAGACCGTGTGGAGTATACTGACTTTAATTCAATTTTAACACCAAGGGACACACGGCTGTGTAACATAACCGTGTGTCACACACGGCTGAGACACACATCTGTGTCTCTACCCGTGTGGACAAAAATAGGTTATTTGCCATGACATTTTGCCATCCTATTGTCACATGCATACACAAGCATACACAAGCATAAATGCCAACATTTCATGACCCAAAAGGCAGCCCTTCCATAACATTTCTTACACATATAATGCCAATACCACATAACATTCAAAGGTTTAACTAATATATACATTTTCCATTCATAAGTTTACCTTAAAACAAACACATTTGCGCATCTCCATTCCATCAACTATTTCCCAAAACATACCAAACTATAACATTAAGTTTAGCCAAATCACATTGCTTAACTTATACACAAAATGTACCAAACCATAATCACAAGTAACCATAACTATCATCTTTATAACAAGCCTATACATGTCATATTTACATATCCACAAGATCAAAAGTACCAATCAACAATTGGATAGTATGATGTGTAACTCCGACTTGTCCGAAACGATCAAGCTATCGAACCTCTATAAAACATGGAAAAATAAACAAAGTAAGCTTTATAGCTTAGTAAGCCCGTATAATTCAAAATTAAACTTACCATTTATACATAATCAAGGCTAATAATCAAGGTGTATACAATTCGATTACCAAATGGCTAAACACAAGCATTCATCACAAGTTAGTCACCTAAATACATGAAATAATCCATTATATCAATACAATGCATCATACCAAATTCATATATCATGTACAACATTGGTAACATTTCATTTTCAATCATATAAACAATAATTCATTTAAAAACCGTAACTCATCCATATAAACAGAACGTATGCTCGTTGAACTTATTAGAATCTTGAGGGATACCCGGGTGATATACAGTACATATAAATCAGTAATCTGTCAATTCCTTATCATTTTTCATTCTTTTGAGCTATGAATAGTAAGTTCCTCCTGAACTGATTGATAGTAAGATCTATTGAGTTAAAACGATAAGCTCTAACGAGCTGAATCAATAAGCTCATTCGAGCTGAGAACAGTAAGCTCTTACAAGTTGATATATTAGTAAGCTCATACGAGCTGCAGTGAGTCTGCAACACATGCAAGATCTCAACCAATGTGGTAACCCTATGATATGTCACTCGTATCCTACGAATTCTTACAGTTCAAACGGGGCTCGGTAACAAATAAACTATATAATAAGGCGTTCACAATCCAAATATATCAAACACCCAATTATACACATTCATTACAATTATTTCAAGTATTTAAAAGCTTGATTCTAATTATACGAACTTACCTCGAGTTACTCGGATGGAAACTATCGACTATTCGTCTACTTTTCTTTTTCCCCGATGTAATTTTGATCTCGGTTTATCTTGATCAATTTAACTTCCAAGTCACCAAACCCTAGGGAGCACAAGTTCATTCTTTTTCTTCTTTAAAATTGGCTAAGTAAAGATGACAATGAGAGAATAGATTTTTGTTTTAATTATTATATCATTTATTAACCATTTACCATTTTAACCTTAAAATTAATTCAAATTTTCATTTATACCAAACCATTAACATCCACTAACATAGAAATGGTATATTTATCACTTAAGAACCTTTACTTTAATGTTCTATAGCTATTTGACACTTTTAGCTAATAGAACACAAGTTTTGCACATTACATGATTTAGTCCTTTTTACCAAATTAAGCATTCAAACAGTAAAATTTCTTTACGAAACTTTCACAAAATAATTATATCATGTTGTAAACTTTAATAAAATAATAAAATAAATATTTTGACCTTGGATTTATGGTCCTGAAACCACTGTTCCGATTTGACTCAAAAACGGGCTGTTACAACAATTCACTTTTTCCTAAGAAAATTCCTCACCATACTCCTGTACCTGTTATGCGCCCACTTCTACACGCCAAGAGCATCAGTTGAGCGGTTAGCATTTCACCTCTCAGAGTACTAGTCGTTTTATTTGCCAAATTCAGATCCCGCTAGAACCGGGTGTTAAATGTTATGTATGAATTGTAAACTTAAAATTGATAGGTATGTAATGTTTTATTTTTTGAACTTACTAAGCTTTACATAAGCTTACCCTATTTGGTTTTCTTCATTGTAGATTTTTAGCTTTTGCTATTGATTGGACAAATTGTTGAAGGTCAAACTATCCAGCAACTCTTTCGGTGTCTATTTGTTTATTTTGGCACATTATAACTATCATGTAAATAAGGTTTTGATATTACAAGTTAATGATGATATTGGTGATGTTTTGTGCCATTTGAAATGTAAACATGTATTTTTTGTTTTGGTGACTTGAATTTGGTAGCATATTACTTGATGCTTATCTTAATCAATTGTTGTGGAATGGCCATTTTTTTTTATAGTTTACGAAATTTTAGTTGATTATGTTAGCCTTTAAAAACTTGGTATAAATGGATGATTTTGATATTTGGTATTTGTGGTCTAGTTGATGATTGAACAAGCTTGACAAGTTAGTTATGTTTTACTTTGGATGGTTAATTGTTATGCTTGAATTGTGGTGCCAATAAGAGAATATTGTTTAGACATTTAGGTTTGATTGAATGTGTTTATATATGTTACATGTCTATCTATATGCATCATTAAGTTAGGTTTTGAGATTGGTATGAAGTGATCTTTTCAACTTGATATTTTCGACCATTTTGATGAAAGTATCGATAAAATGGACTAAAGTATCGATACCAAACCATATAAGCGGTTTCAAAATTGATAAAATTCTAATTTGGCATCGATAATTTTACGTAGTATCGATATTTTTCTAATTTGTATTGATACCGTTGAAATAATATCGATACCTTGATTTTACAGAATGCCAAAATCGTATTGATAATTTTTTTCATATTGATATTTGTTATAAAATATAAATACTTATTTTCTTCGTATCGATACTAGTCTAAATTTTAAAAGTTTTATAGTTTAGTCCATTTATTCGAACTTGAATTAAATTTTATAGTAGTTTAAAGCACGACAGACTTGTATAATTATGAATAGTTGATGGTTAAATTGAGTAAGTTTATTCTGGCTTGTTCGTAGCATCTCGTAACTCAGGTTTGGTGACCGGACTGGGTATGGGGTGTTACATCCTAAGAAGTCATCTAGGTAGGAATAACCCAAATTGATGTTGCTTATTCGTGAACACCTTATCCCAATCTGGTCTAGACTATGAGGTCGAGAGATAAGTAGTTCTTGCCAACTCATTAGTTTAGTGGAAGATTGAGAGATCCTGCTAGGTTAATGACTAGTTGATTGGGTAAAACCCGACATAGTAGTTATGACCACTAAAGCAAGTTAGTCTTCCGTCCTTAGAATTGATAAAACCTACAAATTATTTCCTCGTCTTTCTTTTCATGCATTTTAATTATTTTTATAAAACATGATTTGTCATCACCTTAGGAATTATGGTAATATATTTTAATTAAATTATTAATTAGATCTGCTAACATAGTGGCTAGAATCAGTTTAGTCTTGTCTCTATTGGGTACGATGCTCGAAGTACTCCAATACTGCGTTGTATAATTCTATATTACAACCTAACCCGTATACTTGCGAAAACTGCCTAACAATAATATTTGGTTGCAGGATTTACACTCTAGACGTTAATACGTCTGGAGGCGGTCAAGAATGAAACATAATTTAGAGGAATCCACCTGAGAATTCACTTCTCAGCTATTTATAACCCCTCATGTACGATCTTCAACCGTATAAAAACCGTCCATTGACAATCATTTTGCCTCCCACTAACAAACTAATTGATTTTAATCCAATCGAACCAAAATCGGATCTCAACCATGTCCAATTTAGTCACTAAATTTTCCTAAATTCTCAATAGAGGCCATCATTTTATGGATTCTTTCAATTTAACTCCTTAATTATTCCTAAATTTCAAGACTTTAAAAAGGGAATCGAGTGTGACACATTTCCTATATATGATGAAGTTTCCAAATGACTTATTATCATAAGTATAAAAATTACTGAGAAAAACTTTCAAAATTCCTTAGTTATGACGGGGTATTTAATTGCAAATTTCAATATCAATCTCTTTTAACTCACTTGATGATATTATTTTACTTCAAATCAAGAATTAAAATCCTTTATTTTTCATTATATAAAACACTAAAATTATCTCATGATAGAGTCTCGATAAGATATATTTTTTTAAAATGCTTTTGAGGTGAAGAAGTTTTCTAAAATTCTACTATCCCGATGGAGAGTTTCTTAGAAACTAATTTTAAATATTTAACTTTTATTTTGATATGGTATTAATTTTACAATTCATGTTAGTTTTACAATTCATGTTAGTAGTTTACGATTGTCTGTTTCAATAATATTATCTCTATAATTTGAATTTTTTTTAAAGTATAATTTACCTTAAAACTTTCTTTTAAAGAACAAATGAAGTATATATAATACAAAAAAAACAATCTTTTTAATAAATAATGATATCTAGATTATGCAATATAAGGATCATAAACTTTACAAGGTTCCCATAGAAAATGTAATTAGGGTTAACTACATAAATCTTAGTATATATAATCTAACAGAATATATAAATTGACGATTGATCAAATAAAAGAATGATAAATATCTATAAAGATGTCCAGCCATAGTTTAGTAGTTCAGATTTATTTGTGAGCATCGTGCAATAGTGTCCCCATCATCATGGTTGCCGAAAACATAACCTAAGCTCCACCTCCTCCTCCAAAAACCTTACTACCTCCGAAACTTACTCCACCAATATTACCTCCATATCCACCTCCACCCCTTAAACCACTTCCAACACTACCTCCACCTCCACCCTTTAAACTACCGCCAGCACTACCTCCAACACTACCTCCACCTCCACCAACAGCAGCACCACGTCCACCAAGGGAACCGGTAGCACTACCTCCAATACTGCTTCCACCTCCACCAACGGTAGCACCACGTCCACCAACGGAACCGGTAGCACTACCTCCAAAACTGCTTCCACCTCCACCTCCACCTCTAAAACTACTTCCACCTCCACCTATTAAACTGCCTCCTCCTCCACCTCTTAAACTACCTCCACCAATGCCACCTTTTAAGCCTCCAGTAACTCGAGCAGCTACATCAGAAGCAACTTGTGAAGCTGCTTTACGAAAACCAGATTGGGCAGCAGCTGTTCCATCAGCAGCAGCTTGTGAAGCTGCTTTATGAAAAGCAGAACGGACAGCAGCTGCTCTATCAGCAGCAGCATGTGCAATTGCTCCACCACCACCACCACCACCATTATGTCTAGCTCTTAATCCACCAAGAGCAGCAAGACCAAGAAGACCAAGTGTTAAAGACCTTCTATGTACTTCATGTTCTTGACCATCTTCCTGGTCCTTGTTTAAAATTGAACCATGAAGCAAATGCTTGTCACCTTCTATAACATGATGATCAGCAACTATAAAACCATTCAAAAGTAGAATACATGAGAATATGACCACAAACGAGCGAGCAAAAATACCCATCACTATCTAATAGCTAAATTAAAAGTGAAGGAACCATAAATATTGTTCTAGTATTTTGGATATATATACAGAGAAAACACTAAATTAAATAGAAACTAAAATGAGGCCAAACTTAAAGTGAGGGAGTAAAAATAGTAACACCGTTCACTCAAGTAATTTAAGAATCCATTTTAGGAAATATTTAACCTGATTGTTTTTTTATTCATTTCCTTGAGTTTTAACCATTTATCATTATGAGAATACAAATTTAAATTTTCAAAAATACACTTATTGAAAAAAAAAATTTAAATGCTTCGGATCAATTGTGACTTGAAAACATCTTGGATTTACACCTAGAAAAATAAATAAATAATAAAAATTTCAACTTATATGTTAAAACAAAGCAAGTGCAGTTTACGGCCCTTTAGCATATTGCATGACCTTATAGATATGACTATATTTCTATTAGTAAAAAAATATATATAAACAAATGTCGAAGGAAATAAATTTACTTTCCACTTTTGTAAGTTGTTCTCCTAATTTTTTTTTTGTTTATTTACTCAGATGATATTTAGTATAAAAAACTAAAGGAATATATTTTGTAATTTTGAATAGTTATAAAATATATTATACTTATTTTTAACAACAAGATTACATTATTAAATTAGTATTCATTAATTTTCATTTATCTAATATGAAATATGTTATAAAACTACATTATATATGACAACAATAATGTAAGTTTTTGTTATTTATTAATTTAATTGTAGACATTTGATTATCTAGATAAAATTATAGCTAAAGAGTACCAAGGATCATTCATATTAAAGTGGACTATTCAAAATGCTTGAAATGGCGGTACATGCAAGTTCAACATACAAAATCCTGAGTTTTCGATTTTGTATAAAAACGAACCTTTACATACTTCTACCGTAATACCTTAGCTAATTTCCGCTCAAAACATGTAAAAGCACGGACCATAACATGACAATACTAATTACAGGCCATTATTTTCATTAGAAATGAAAACTGAGTTCAAAAGAGCCTTAAGACGACATTTGGGAGCCCAAAATACAAAATTTAGTAGTTAGGTCCTTATACCTGATCCAATGAATAAATACATGATTTGTTATGTTGAGACATAAATTTCATGTATTGAGACTTGCAACTTGTAAAACTAATTTTAACTACAGATTTCGAATGTCTTAAGACACAGGGCCATCTCTTGAGACTTTACTCTCTTTGTCTCAAGACATACATGCTATATCTCCCTGACATATGTCAAGAAATGCATGAATCAACCAAAATCTTCTTCCTATCTCAAGATTTAAGCCTAAAAATGTAGAAAAATAAGTTGCAAAGTCAGTCATGCAATCATGCTCCAAACACTATTGCTTGTCGCTAAACCAAGACAATACTAGCAAATTAGACATGCCAAATCTAGTTCAAAACAACCAAATTAGGGTTCAAAGAAATTTAAATAAAAAATTTACACCTAAGTTGTAATGGTATACTTTTCAATGGTATCGAAAAATGTGGTTTTGGAACCCCATTTTCATGAACCAAGTTCATAAATATTAAATATGAATATTTATGGGGTTAATATAAAAATATATCGATGTTTGACTCATCAATTTTGTCAATTAAATAGTTAATTTAGGCATAGGGACTAAATTGTAAAGTTCCAAAAGCTATAGATTTTTAATTGCCAAAAAACTTGAGGATTAAAATAGCAATTTGCCAAGGGTCCTATATAGCAATTGGACCATTTCTCAATAGGAGAAAGTGGATGGTTTGACTGCAGCTAGATGTGCGAACGTCTAGATTGGAAATACTGCAACAAAATAGATGATTAATTAAACAGTTGTGTTTGCAAGTATATGAGTCAAATTGTAATATAATATGTGTTATAGTGAAATGCTATGGAAAGTATTCTGAGGATCGTACCAAGTCAGGTTGAATTAAATCAAAATTAATCCTCTACACTAATAAGTCTATATAGTATCAATTTAAAATTATATTACAAAGAATCAAATAAATATCAATTAATCTAATTAACCTAAAAATTAATTAAACTAAAAATCAACCAATTACCAATCGAAAATAATCCAATAAAAATAGGCAGGAGCTTAACTCACTTCAGTGGTCCTAATTAACTTCAAAACTCTAGTTTTATTGAGTTAGCTATTAATTAACTAGTTATTACATCTCAACATCTAACTAATTAACTAATCGACCAATAAACGCTTACCTCTCAACCTCAATTTCTTGATCGGAATAAATAATGAGGTACTTGGTAAACTTATCTTTCGATCTCATTTATCCTAAATTACTTCCTAAGGGCTTCACTCCCTAGTGTTTAATCACACATAATTTAAAGCGACTAACCCGGATTCCAACCCTCGTTCATCCACTAATTACTCGTACATCCATTTTTCAAACTCCTTAAATGAATTAGCTACTCATGAATTGAAATAAAAAAAATTCCTAAACTCATATTTAACATGTAACAACTTGTTTTTAGTGAAATCGGAACAGTGGTTTTGGGACCATAAATCTGACTAGTAAATTATTATTTTAATACCTAAGGTATGTTATTAGAGTCGTATAAATATTTTGTTAAGAAATTTTGATGTTTACATGCTTAATTAAGTGAAAAGGACTAAATCGTAAAAGGTGCAAAAGTAGAGTTCTAGTAACTAAAGGTATCAAATAGCTATGAAACTTCAATGTAAGCGGACTTAGATTGTAAATAGACCATTTATATAGTTATTGGATGTTCATGGATTGGTTTTGTTGAAATTATGAATATTTTTAAAGGTTAAAAATGTAAATAGGTAAATAAAGATAAAATTAAATAAGTAAAAGGTATCATCTTCTTCAATATGTTTCTTCTTCAACTGATTCTTCAAAGGGAGTATAGCTAGGGTTCATTCAAGCCATTTTTTCTTGCACGGTATGTATTTTGATTTCATTTTTAATAATTTTTATGTTTTCAGAATCATTTTAGCTTAATCTAGCTAGCCTAAAGGCTAATTTGAAAAAATGTTAAAGGTTTAGGGTTTTTCCATGAATTTTCTTGCATGACTTTTTAAGTTTAATGGAAGAATATGAATCTTTGTTGTTAAATAAACAAATTTTGTAAAGAGATTTTTTTTATGAAATTGTCATTTAGGGACTTACTTGTAAAAGTAGTAAAATACCATGGTAAATTTGTGAAATGCTTTGTATGATTTAGTAGAGGTCCCTAGCGTACTCGGCTAGCATGAAATGTAGATGAAATTGCTTAAATTTCAACTTACGAGCTTAAAGACTAAATTATAAATAAGTTAAAATATTAGGGTTAAATTTGAAATTTTGCAAAAATACAAATTATGGACTGAATTGAATTATAAAATTATTAAATAAATTGAACTTATCTATTTAGATCAAGATAGACCTTGAACAGATTTAGATCAAGGAAAAGCAAAAGCCTCGATTTGATCTCGTTTCTCCGTCTTTGTTATCGAGGTAAGTTTGTATGTTTAAATAATGATTTAATGTTATTTTGATCCATATGTCATTGTGCTATATATCATGTAAATAAATGGTGGAAATCCAACGATGTTACGATGATTATCGAGCCCCATTTGAACCTCAAGAATATATAGGATACAAATGACATGTTATTAGGGTTACCATGTTTCGAGTGCTGGTTTTGAATGTCTTATCGATGGCTGAGATCCTGCATTTGTTGCGGATACTCTACAGCTTGTGTGAACAATATTGTGTAGCTTACATTCCAATTGCCAGCTTGTGTGAGCAGGCCCATTTCACAGCTGGAGTGAGAAACAATGTAAAGGAAAAGGAAAAAGAAAGGTTACAACTATATGTTTAGCACACTTCGAATAAGCTTTGCCGCGTATCCGATGTTATTCTGAATGGTTCAATGGGCATGAAAGTGAAATGAGCAATAAGTATTTAAATGACTTATGTCATGAATCTATGGAAAGGAATGAAAAAGAAATTTTCAATGAAAGCATGTTTATGTACATGAAATTGATGATTTCAAGCAATGTTGTTCATGTATAATTACCTATCTTATGTTAATTCAAGTGAATTATGAGTTGATGCACTAACATGTGTTGTTGATGATACTTAGGCTTGTACTAAGCTTATGGTTGGATTGTATCAGGTTTATGCATTGAAATGGTAAGTTATGTTCATGTTTTATGAACTTACTAAGCATTATATGCTTACGTAGTTGTCTTTCCCATGTTTTATAAATAATTGGAAGCTCGATCAATTTGGAAGCTCGTCGGAGATCTATCACACTATCCAGTGATTATAATGGTAGTTTTTGATGTTTTGGCCAAGGTTATAATGGCATGTATAGATGGGCTTATGCTTAATGTTTAGTTGAATCCTTAGATGTTGATTTTGGTATGTATATATGTTGTTGTTTGGTACCATTTCAGTAATGGCTAATTTGTGTCAATTATGTGCTTTTGATGCATGAGTGAAATCGTACAAATGGTAAGTTTATATTGTCATGAAATAGGTCAAGTTATAGTATAATTTGAGATGGTTGAAATGTAACACCCCTAACCCATATCCGTCGTCGAATTAGGGTTAAAGCCATTACCAGACAAATCAGAACATTTTACGAACAATGCATATACTTCATCCAAAATCATAATTATACATCACAAAAGAGTCTCTTATATAGGTCATCGAGACCTTAAACATGCATTAGAAAGGGGTCGGGACTAAACTAAACTTATACAAAATTTTTTGAAACTTAAATAAATTTCCTAAGTTACAGAGGTCACACGCCCGTGTGAATAGGCCATGTGCCTGACATGACATTAGACACACCCGTGTGTCTAGACCGTGTCAAATTAGGGCATACATACTGACTTGTCCACATGGCCACAAGACACGCATGTGTGCCAGGCTGTGTAAAAATTAGGGAGGCTATTGACTTTGGTCACACGGCCAGTCACACGCCCGTGTGTCTAACCCGTGCTCGAAACTGACTTGGCCACACAGCCTAGCACACACCCGTGTGTGCGACCGTGTGGTCTACTCAGGCTCATTTCAAAATGGCCCTTGAGCAACACAGTTGAGACACACGCCCGTATCCCTACCCGTGTGGGCAAAAATAGGCCATTTACAAGGCCAAAATGCCACCCATTAAGGGTCCTCCCTACAAGCAACAAATAAACATCAATTGCATACCAAATGTTCAACCATTTCACAACTAATACATACACCAATTAAGCCATAACATTATCAACCAATTTCATGCTTAATAACCATACCAAATTATGCCAAAACATAAGACAAAATCATATCTAAACATTTGTTTCATAATCTCATTTTACTTCATTCAATCTCATGCCAAAACTTACCAAAAATCCAAAATAAACACTTACCAAAAACTTACCCAAAATGACCTATACTCTTGGCCATTCAAGAACATATCATAATAGCATAATTACACCACATAATTCATACCAAAACTCATTCATATTCATTACGAAAACCAAGCCAAATCACATGGCTAGATATACACATTACAAAACATATCCAAATACTTTTAGCCTATACATGCCATAGTTTTATATTCACAATGTCAAAAGGTACCAAAATAAGATTCGATAGTGTGGTGACGATCCTCAATAAATTCCCGAGCTCCCAATAGCTACGATATCTATAAAACAATGCAAACACACATAAAGTAAGCTTTCAAAAGCTTAGTAAGCCATATACAAATAAACTTATCAAATAAAGCATATAAGCATCATCTAATTACATATACTCCATTGTCAAATACTACCACAAACCACATAATTCATAGACATTTCTCATATACTCAATTCATTTGCACATATTGCATACGTTCTCATTCTTATATCACATATTATCACTTATACATATACTTACCTTTTATTCTCAAACATAGTATACATTTCAAACGTACCTGAAACGGATACACATATCATATAATCATTCGTTTCTCGGAATGCCCGTTAAACCGTTCTGAATCATAAGGACACGCAGATAACTCGAAAAGCTCGTACAATGCCAACGTCCCAGACGTGGTCTTACATGTAATCAAATATCGATGCCACTGTCCTAGACGGGGTCTTACATGAAATCAAATATGATGCCAACGTCCCAAACACGGTCTTACACGTAAATCATAAGTCGATACAAACGTCCCTAACGTGGTCTTACACGAAAACACATATCGGATCCTATGTCATGACATATGTATCCTAACTATTCCTAAAGTTCGTACGGGGCTTTTCGGACATCGAAACTTTGTCGATACTTTCTCGGATATCTCATATTCAATTCAATAAGCCATTCATCATTGTTCAATAGCATTTAAACATAAGTAAACCATTACAAACACATTTATTTGTATACAGACTTACCTCGTATGGATTCGGATAGACGGAATCGGCTACTCAACAACTTTTGACTTTCCCCTATCTAATTTCGTTTTCTTTAATTCTTATTTACCAAATTAGTCAAATCAATCCAAAAACACATATTTATGGAATTTTACAAATTAGCCCTCATGTTTTCATATTTTGACAATTTAGTCCCTAATTACAAAAATCACAAAATACAAAAAATTTGCATATACTTATGCTTAGTCGAATATTCATCGCACTCATACAAGCCCACATATTTCATTTATTTCACATTTTAGTCCCTTAATTTACAAATTTCACAATTTAACCCAAATTACTCAAATTCATCAAAAATTCAAAGACAAAATTTAGTAATCTAACACTTATATTTAATTTACTAACATCAAACTTCATAAAGCTCATGATTTCATCAATGGCATAACTCAAAATCATCAAGAAAATCAAAATTGAGACATGGGCTTGATAGTATACTAAGCAACGATCACAAAAAACGTAGAAATTATCAAAAACAGAACAAAATCCATACCTTATGTAACAACCCGATTTTGGGCCTAGTCAGAACAGTGGTTTTGGGACCACAATTTTGACATAAGAAAATTTATTTTTATTATATTTTTATGGTTTACGATTTCACAAAATGATTTTATGAAAATTTTGTTTGAAAATTTTAACGTTTGACAACTCAATTTAGTTAAAAGGACTAAATTGTAAAAAGTGCAAAAGTTGAGTTCTACATTCTAGAGGTGTCCAATTGTTACGAAATTTTAAATTGGAGGTCCTTAAATGGTAATTATACCATTGGATAATTTTTTGGACAAAAATGGGCATGAAATAGGTGAAATAGAATATTTTTAAGATAAGGGTATTTTGGTCATTTAGTAATTAAAAGAATTAAAAAGCCAAAACCAAAGCAAAATTGTGTCCATCTTCAAGCTATGGTCGAATTTCACAAGGGGAAACCATGGCTAGGGTTTTTCGAGCTTCTAAGCTCAATTGTAAGTCCATTCTAGCCCCGTTTTTAATGTTCTTTACATTTTTTAGATCCTCGTAACTCGGTTTAGCTATTTCCACCATTATTTTGAGCTAGGGTTTGTGTTTAAAAATTTACCCATGGATGACATGCATATTCTTTTATTTTCAATGGTAGAATATGAATGCTCGGTGTGTAATAAACTACTTTTACTAAGTTATTTTCGGTGAAATTGTCAAAAAGGACTAGTTTGTAAAAAGTTGTAAAATGTGTTTAAGTGTGTGAATAAATGGAAATTGTGAACTTCTATAGTTATGAAAATGGTCGGCTAGGCTTAAAATACAAGGAAATTGAATAAAAATCATTTTACAAGCTTAAGGGCAAAAGTGTAAATATGATAAAGTGTAGGGGCAAAAATATAAATTTTTCCACAATGTGAATTTAGGCTAATTTGAGTAGCAGGATGAATAAATGAGTTAATTTTTTTGTTATAGATCAAGGAAAATGAGATTCGAATTTAGAACAGGAGGAAAACAAAGAATATAACGAATAAGTCATTTTCACCGATTGTGCTACCCGGTAAGTTTGTATGTAAATAATATATCGTTTTTACGTATGTTATAATATTTTGTTATTATATGAGAGGTGGTTGCATATTGAATGATCACTTGATGTAAATTATGAATTGAAATTTGATTATGGATGAATTGGTAAAATGTTGAAAAATGAGGAATTTCCCGGTTGGACCTTCGAAATAGAAAAGATATGAATGATCTGTTGTGAGAACACATGTATAGTACTATGTGCAGGATACTATGTGTTTAAAATAGCTTTAGGTCACGTGTGTAGTACTAAGTGCAGGCTACTACGTGTACCAGATGGTTAGGTCGCATGTGTAGTACTAAGTGGAGGCTATTATGCGTACCCGATAGCTTCAATCACATGTGTGGTACTAAGTGCATGCCAATATGTGTAAAAGATAGCTTTATTCACAAGTGTGGTACTATGTGAAGGCCACTTTGTGAAGAAGGTAGGTTTGACTACAAGGGTGGTACTATGTGCAGGCCACCGGGCACCCGTTATTATTCTGATGTGTTCAACGGGAAATGACTAGGTGTAATTGAATATGACTATGTGGTGAATAAGTGCAAGTTTGTGTGTGTAAACTTATGAGCAACGTGCTTGATATGTGATCGAACTTTGGTAAGATTGATATGGAGTAGGTGTTACAATGAAAGTTACTATAAAGAAAACATGAAAGAGTGAAATTTAATAATTAAATAGTTTTGGACAGCAGCAGTTGTGTGACTTTGAAAAATCACAAAAAATGGTGGAAATCAAATTAGAAGTTGAATAAGATATGAAATAAAATATTATTGAGTCTAGTTTCATATAAAGGAAACTTTGTAAGGAAAAGAATTTCATATTATGAGATATTTGAATTTTTGTGAGATAGAGCTAGAATGATTTTGGAATCCCCTGTTCTGATTTTGGAAAATCATTAAAAATTGTAAAAAAATAATTATGGGTTATAATTTGTATTCTTAAAATACTTAATGAGTCTATTTTTATAAAAAAAAATAAATAGAAACATTATTGAAATTTTATATGAAGAGAAAATTAATTTTTAGTGCAGAGGGGTCAAAACTATTAGATAGCCAAACATGGGTGACTTTAAAGAATAAAATGTACTTATTGGCTAAACCAAAAATTCTGGAAATTTTATGGTAAGAATATATGTGAGCCTAGTTTTAGATAAAATTAGCGGATCTTAATTTGGAGATTCGTAGATCAAGATATAAATAATTTAGTGACTGTGACTTGAGTAGATATCTTGAGATGAACATGAATAAATAGTGGAACTATGTGCAATTATGATTGTATTATGTTGAGAACATATTGTGAAGATTTATAAAAGCATGTTAATAGATTACTTATCATTTACATATCTACTTACTAAGCAATAATGCTTACTGTAACGCCCCCACGCCCGAGACCGTCGCCGGAGTCGAGTATGAGGTGTTACTAAGCTTAATTTAACATATTTAGAACTTTGGATTATTTATTTCTACATTCACAGCTTTTAAGCTACTTGCATCACAGTCACAAGAAAATCATATCTCGAGTTACGAAACTCAAAATCAAGATCCGTAAATTTCCCTAAATCTAGACTCATATACCTATCTACTAATTTTTTTCTAGAATTTTTGGTTGGGCCAATTAGTACAGTTTATTAGTTAAAGTTACCCCTGTTTCAGGACTTGACTGGTCTGACCTCTGTTTACTACGAACCACATTTCTCTCTGTAAAAAATCCATATGACTATGAGGTTTGTTTCTAATGAAACTAGACTCAATAAGGATTCTTAGAATATAAAATACACTACCTAATTATATCTTTACAATTTATGGTGAATTTCTAAAGTTGGAACAGGGGATTCAGAAACTGCTATGACCCTGTTTCACTAAAATTCAAATATCTTGTAACATATAATTCCTTTACCTGTTTCATTTGTTTCATGTGAAACTAGACATAATAAGCTTAAATTTGATATGTATTCCATCACCAAGTTCAATTTCTATGATTTTTAGTAAATTTTTAAACTCGCTTAAGTGTTGCTGCAGTATTCTGTTTATGGCAAATTTCATCCCTTTATGAGTTTTTATGCACTAAGTATCTTAATAATTTTCCTTAACATCAAATATAATCTAAACTAAATATTTTCATAATTTATCATTATCAAGCATTTCCTCAACCATTCCATCACCATACCATAAGATCATTTACACAAAAAAAAAGTATATTGCTATACATGCCATACTTAAATTTACAAGCCATTACCAAAAGTCTTCCGGATAGTGTGACTGAGCCTTCGACCTATCCCGACTCCTGAGCTGGCTTGTCCAAAACTACAATGAGTAAGCATAAATGCCTAGTAAGTTCATATGCAAATAATAAGTAACATAACAAACAGTCATACCAATCAACATTAGCATGTATCACTAAAACACATATCACATTTTTAATCATTTTTCATCATCTTATTACCTTATCGTGGTTGTATCAATACTCAACCCGAGGGTTAAATACATACCTGTCCAAAATAACCATTTCACATCACTCACCAATACTTCTCTTTAGATCTCGAATATTCCTCCATTGAGTAGAACTTTACCCGTTGAACACATCGGAATATAATTCGGATACATGGATAACTTGCACATAAGTGCCATATATGCAATCAAGCAATCATGTAACCCGCCCATAAGCGAACTCGGACTCAACTCAACGAGCTCAGGCGTTCGCATCCATAAGTGAACTCAGACTCAACTCAACGAGTTCGGATGCCTAGTTACATCTCACGAACTCGGACTCAACTCAACGAGTTCGGACATTCGCATCCATAAGTGAACTCGGACTCAACTCAACGAGTTCGGATGCTCAATCATCCTAGTGACATGTCACTTGTATCCTAATCTATTCCTAAGGTTCAAACGGGATTTTTCCTCGAACACTTATCCTTGCCGTCTTCCGTAGAATGCCGAAATCAATACTCGGTAACAATTATATTTAACAAGTAGTTCACATAATTTACATATTATTTGAAATTAACCACAAAGCATACATTTCATAATAAAATTCAGCATAACATATAATTAACATCAATAACTTAAAAATAACCATTATGATACATTATTTACACATGAACTTACCTTGGTACCAAAATACAAAGATTTTGCAATTTAGTCCACAATCTTTTCTTTTCCTCGATTGAGGTCAATTCCACGTCTTTCTTGATCTAAAATAACACATTTAGCTTATTTAATACTCACATTATCAAATTAATCCTTAACTCAAATTTTGGAAAAATTACAATTTTACCCCTAAACTTTTGCATATTTACATTTTTGCCCCTAGGCTCGGGATTAAAATTTATTCCTTATTCTTATGTTTTACAACATGCTGATCACTTTTCTCTTCTATGGCAACATCAAATTCTCACTCTAACGTGTACTTGTGACTATTAGGTATTTTTACCGATTAAGCCCTTTTACTCGTTTTTGCTTAAAATCGAGTAGTACAAGTTGTCTAACATAATTTAAAACTTCATATTCTATCATAAAACGTCAAAATACACAAATTTCACCTATGGGTATTTTTCCAAATATAAACCCTATGTTAAATTATTGCTAACATAAGCTTTATCGAGTTACCGGGATCTCAAAATTGTAAAAATCATTAAAAACGGGGCTTGGAATCACTTACTATGGAGCTTGGAAGCTTGAAACAAACCCTAGCTATGGAGAACCCTTGAAATTTCGGCCTAATGAAGAAGATGGACAAAAATTGGCTTTTAATTTTGTTTTTAATTCATTTTAATAACTAAATGACCAAAATACCCTTACTACTAAACTTTCCAAAAATTCCTTCCATGTCCTAATTTTGTCCATGAACTTAAAATTGGTCAAATTGCTATTTAAGACCTCCTCATTAATATTCCAAAACAATTTCATACTAAAAACTTCTAGAATGCAAGTTTTGCAACTTATTCGATTTAGTCCCTACTTTCAATTTAAGCACTTTAGGCATAGAATTTCATCACGAAATTTTCACACAATCATGCAATCATATCATAAACCTAAAAATAATTATAAAATAATTATTTCTATCTCGATTTATGGTCACGAAACCACTATTCTGATTAGGCCCTAATTCGGGATATTACAACTCTCCCCCCTTTAAGGATTTTCGTCCTCGAAAATCTTACCGGTAAACAGATGTGGGTATTGATTTCTCATAGTTTCTTCGGATTCCCATGTAGCTTCTTCTACTCCATGCCTTTGCCACAACACCTTCACAAGTGCAACATTTTTATTCCTTAGTTGTTTGACCTTTCGAGCTAAAATCTTAATCGGTTCTTCTTCGTAGGTCATATCTGGTTGTAGTTCAATTTCTGTCGGTGAAACTACATGTGAAGGATCCGAACGATACCGACGTAACATAGATACGTGGAACACATCATGAATCTTCTCTAATTCAGGTGGTAATGCTAGCCGATATGCTACCGGTCTAACTTTTCAATTACTTCATACGGCCCAACAAAACGCGGACTTAATTTGCCCTTCCGTCCAAATCTAAGGACTTTCTTCCACGGAGTCACCTTTAAAAATACTTTATCACCAACTTGAAATTCAATGTCCTTTCGCTTTAGGTCTGCATAAGATTTCTGTCTATCTGAAGCAGCTTTCAAACAATCTCGAATTATCTTCACTTTTCTTCAGTTTCTTTTATTAGATCAACTCCATAAATCTGATTTTCCTTGAGTTCAGTCCAATACAATGGCGTTCGACACTTACGACCATATAATGCTTCATAAGGTGCCATTTTCAAGCTCGTCTGATAACTATTATTGTAAGCAAATTCCACCAACGGTAAGTATCTTTCCCAACTTCCTTGAAATTCCAATACACAACATCTAAGCATATCTTCAAGAATCTGAATTATTCTTTCTGATTGTCCATCAGTTTGTGGATGAAAAGCAGTACTGAAATTTAACATCGTACCTAACGCGTCTTGCAACTTTTGCCAAAACCGCGAGGTAAACCTTGGATCTCTATCTGAAATAATCCATAATGGTATTCCGTGTAATCTAACAATTTCTCTAATATACAGTTCAGCCAACTTGTTAAGAGAATAATCCGTACGTACCGGGATAAAATGAGCCGACTTAGTTAATCTGTCAACTATTACCCAGATGGCATCTTTCTTTCCCGGAGTCAATGGCAATCTTGAAACAAAATCCATAGTAATCCGATCCCATTTCCATTCAGGAACCATAATAGGCTGGAGTAATCCTGAAGGTACTTGGTGTTCAGCTTTCACCTATTGACAAATTAAGCATTTGGACACAAACTCTGATATATCTCTTTTCATTCCATTCCACCAATACATTTTCTTCAAGTCATTATACATTTTCGTACTACCCGGATGAATCGAGAAATAACCACTATGTGCTTCCTGTAGGATCTTTTGAATCAATTCCTCATTCTTCGGTACACAAATCCGATCTTTAAACATTAAGCACCCATCAGAACCAATTCTGAAATCTGATCCCGTATCAGCTTCACACTGTTTTCTTTTGGCTAGCAAATCTTGATCATTTTTCTGAGTTTCAGAAATCTCTTGTAAAAACATCGGTCTTGCTCTTAACTCTGCTAGAATCGAACCGTCATCTAACATTTTCAATGAGTGTTCATAACTCTCAAAGCAAACAACAACTTTCTACTTAAAGCATCGGCAACCACATTCGCTTTTCCCGGATGATAATCAATAACAAGCTCATAATCTTTCAATAACTCCAACCATCTTCGCTGTCTCAAATTCAAGTCTTTTTGTGACATCAAGTATTTAAGACTTTTGTGATCGGTATATACTCGGCACTTTTCACCATACAAATAATGTCGCCAAATCTTCAAAGCAAACACCACTGCAGCCAACTCCAAATCGTGAGTAGGATAATTCCTCTCATGAGGTTTTAACTGCCTCGAAGCATAAGCCACCACTTTTCCTTCTTGCATGAGTACACACCCCAAACCATTTAGAGAAGCATCACTATACACCACAAATTCTTTACCTAATTCGGGTTGTACCAACACTGGTGCTTCAGTTAATAACTTTTTCAATTCTTCAAAACTCTGTTGACATTCTTCCGTCCATTCAAATTTAACATCCTTTCGGAGTAGTCTAGTCATAGGAGCAGCAATTATAGAAAATCCATTTACAAACCTCCGATAATACCCAGCTAGCCCCAAGAAACTTCTAACTTCAGTTACGTTTTTCGGTGGTTTCCAATCAACAATGGCTGAAATTTTACTAGGATCAACCCGTATACCATCACCTGAAACAATATGACCCAAAAATCCAACTTCCCGGAGCCAAAATTCACTTTTACTAAACTTAGCATACAGCTGCTTATCTCTCAAAGTTTGCAAAACTATCCTCAAATGCTCAGCATGCTCTGTCTCATCTTTTGAATAAATTAAAATATCATCTATAAACACCACAACAAATCTGTCCAAGTATGGTCGAAATATGCGATTCATTAAATCCATAAACACAGCAGGAGCATTTGTCAACCCGAATGGCATAACTAAAAATTCATAATGACCGTACCTTGTTCTAAAAGCAGTTTTAGGCACATCCGACTCCTTTACCCGCAGTTGGTAATACCCAGATCTCAAGTCAATCTTTGAAAACCATGTCGCTCCTTTTAGCTGATCAAACAAATCATCAATTCTTGGCAACGGATACTTGTTTTTGATTGTCACCTTGTTTAACTGCCGATAATCAACACACAACCTCATAGAACCATCCTTCTTTTTCACAAATAACAGGGAGCACCCCAAGGTGAAAAATCGATCTCACAAAACCTTTATCAGTCAACTCTTGCAACTGCGACTTTAATTCCTTCAACTCTGCTGGTGCCATTCTATACGGAGCAATCGAAATCGGAGCTGTTCCTGGTATCAAATCAATACCAAATTCTACTTCCCTGACTGGAGGCAAACCCGGCAATTCTTCTGGAAATACGTCCGCAAATTCACACACAACCGGCACTGATTCAACTTTCTTTTCAACTTCTTTTGTATTAATTACATACGCCAAATAAGCTTCATAACCCTTTCTCAGATATCTTTGAGCCGACATTGAAGAAATCACACTAGGCAATGCCTCTGATTTATCTGATTCAACCCGCAGAGTTTCACCATTTTCACACTTTAATTCTATAACCTTTTCTTTGCAATTTATTTTAGCATCATGCAATGTCAACCAATCCATACCCAAAATAACATCAAACTCATCAAACGGCAACAACATCAAGTCGGCCGGAAAGTAATGATCCCGAATCATTAAAGGACATTTCTTACATACTTTATCAACAGTCACACATTTGCCTAACGGATTCGACACTCTAATCATAAATTCTGTGTTCTCAACAGGTATATTCATACTAGACACCAATTTCATGCACACATATGAATGAGCAGAACCGGGATCAATCAAAGCAATAACATTAACATTATAGAGAGAAAATGTACCGTAATCACATCAGGTGAGGAAGCATCTTCACGCGCTTTAATAGCATAAGTTCTAGCCGGAGCCCTTCCTTCAGGTCTAACCGGTGCATCCCTGGCTACATTCTTACTGCTTGTTTCACTTCTAACTTTTCTCGGATACCTTCCCTCGAGTCTGCACCACTAGCTTTTACATTCTGAAATTTTTCTTTCTCAGCTCTCTCTGGGCAGTCTCTAATAAAATGATCCGGAGAACCACATCGAAAACATTCATTTGCTCTGCAGGACCAAAATGATTTCTACCACATCGCTGGCACTCGGGTTTAACAAATCTCGAGTTCCCTACACTGGCTGCAGAAGTATTCTGAGATTTAGGACCCACATTTTGCTTCTTATAATTCCCATATGATTGTCCAGCTGAAGCTTGGGAACGAGGATTCATATTCCTTGACTTTCTAGGTTGCTGTGAAAATGAACTACTCATCGGTCTTTTCTTCCAATTTCTAGTCTCAGCCTCTACCTTTTTCTTTTCTTTAAGTAGTTCTTCAGCCTTGCAAGCTCGATCAACCAGTACTCCATTTCTTTTAGTTCAAGGATCCCGACAAATACTTTAATGTCTTCGTTGAGCCTGTCTTCAAATCGTCGGCACATCTTGGCTTCTGTAGGAACATATTCCCTGGCATACTTACTCAATCAACAAACTCTCTTTCATATTCTAGACTGTCATATTACCTTGCTTCAGCTCAAGAAACTCTTTACATTTCTGATCAATAAACCTTTCACTAATATATTTCTTCCGAAACTCTTCTTGAAAGAATTCCCAGGTTACCCTCTCTTTCGGTACCACCGAAATCAAAGTCTTCCACCAATTATAGGCTGAATCTCTCAACAAAGATGTAGCACATTTCAAACATTCTTCAGGTGTACAAGATAATTCATCAAATACCCGGATAGAATTTCAAGCCAGAACTCTGCTTTCTCTGCATCATCATCAATATTTGCTCTAAATTCTTCAGCCCCTTGTTTACGAATTTGTCAACGGGGTTCTGTGAAATTTTATCATATCCATACCTTGAGGCATCGGGGGTACAGGTTGAGGAATTGGGGAGGTGGGGGAGGTCGTACATTTGGGTTCTACGAACAACTCAGAGTACCATGCACTCATCATTTGGAGAAAGGCTTCCCGATCCCTTTCTCCTCCTCCCTGACCAACAGTAGGAGGTGGGTTTCAGTCGGCGCTGCCCCTTCAGCCGGAGCTGGCGCATTACTCTCTACTTCATCTGCCACAGCTGGATCGGGATCCATTTACTATATAAAAATCATTTAAAAAGGTCAGAAGTCGTCACACTATCCAATTCATACATATGGCATGTATAGCAAAATCCGTACATACAACACGTAGTCGAGAACGACTAAACCTGCTCTGATACCACTAAATGTAAGCCCCCACGCCCGAGACCGTCGCGGAGTCGAGTATGAGGTGTTACTAAGCTTAATTTAACATATTTAGAACTTTGGATTATTTATTTCTACATTCACAGCTTTAAGCTACTTGCATCACAGTCACAAGAAAATCATATCTCGAGTTACGAAACTCAAAATCAAGATCCGTAAATTTTCCCTAAATCTAGACTCATATACCTATCTACTAATTTTTTCTAGAATTTTTGGTTGGGCCAATTAGTACAGTTTATTAGTTAAAGTTACCCCTGTTTCAGGACTTGACTGGTCTGACCTCTATTTATACGAACCACATTTCTCTCTGTAAAAAATCATATGACTATGAGGTTTGTTTCTAATGAAACTAGACTCAATAAGGATTCTGAGAATATAAAATACACTACCTAATTATATCTTTACAATTTATGGTGAATTTCTAAATTGGAACAGGGGATTCAGAAACTGCTATGACCCTGTTTCACTAAAATTCAAATATCTTGTAACATATAATTCCTTTACCTTTTCATTTGTTTCATGTGAAACTAGACATAATAAGCTTCAATTTGATATTATTCCATCACCAAGTTCAATTTCTATGATTTTTAGTAAATTTTTAAACTCGCGTCAGTGTTGCTGCAGTATTCTGTTTATGGCAAATTTCATCCCTTTTATGAGTTTTTATGCACTAAGTATCTTAATAATTTTCCTTAACATCAAATATAATCTAAACTAAATATTTTCATAATTTATCATTATCAAGCATTTCCTCAACCATTCCATCACCATACCATAAGATCATTTACAAAAAAAAGTATATTGCTATACATGCCATACTTAAATTTACAAGCCATTACCAAAAGTCTTCCGGATAGTGTGACTGAGCCTTCGACCTATCCCGACTCCTGAGCTGGCTTGTCCAAAACTACAATGGAGTAAGCATAAATGCTTAGTAAGTTCATATGCAAATAATAAGTAACATAACAAACAGTCATACCAATCAACATTAGCATGTATCACTAAAACACATATCACATTTTTAATCATTTTTCATCATCTTATTACCTTATCGTGGTTGTATCAATACTCAACCCGAGGGTTAAATACATACCTGTCCAAAATAACCATTTCACATCACTCACCAATACTTCTCTTTACATCTCGAATATTCCTCCATTGAGTAGAACTTTACCCGTTGAACACATCGGAATATAATTCGAATACATGGATAACTTGCACATAAGTGCCATATATGCAATCAAGCAATCATGTACCCGCCCATAAGCGAACTCGGACTCAACTCAACGAGCTCAGGCGTTCGCATCCATAAGTGAACTCGGACTCAACTCAACGAGTTCGGATGCCTAGTTACATCTCACGAACTCGGACTCAACTCAACGAGTTCGGACATTCGCATCCATAAGTGAACTCGGACTCAACTCAACGAGTTCGGATGCTCAATCATCCTAGTGACATGTCACTTGTATCCTAATCTATTCCTAAGGTTCAAACGGGATTTTTCCTCGAACACTTATCCTTGCCGTCTTCCGTAGAATGCCGAAATCAATACTCGGTAACAATTATATTTAACAAGTAGTTCACATAATTTACATATTATTTGAAATTAACCACAAAGCATACATTTCATAATAAAATTCAGCATAACATATAATTAACATCAATAACTTAAAAATAACCATTATGATACATTATTTACACATGAACTTACCTTGGTACCAAAATACAAAGATTTTGCAATTTAGTCCACAATCTTTTCTTTTCCTCGATTGAGGTCGATTCCACGTCTTTCTTGATCTAAAATAACACATTTAGCTTATTTAATACTCACATTATCAAATTAATCCTTAACTCAATTTGGAAAATTACAATTTTACCCCTAAACTTTTGCATATTTACATTTTTGCCCCTAGGCTCGGGATTAAAATTTATTCCTTATTCTTATGTTTTACAACATGCTGATCACTTTTCTCTTCTATGGCAACATCAAATTCTCACTCTAACATGTACTTGTGACTATTAGGTATTTTTACCGATTAAGCCCTTTTACTCGTTTTTGCTTAAAATCGAGTAGTACAAGTTGTCTAACATAATTTAAAACTTCATATTCTATCATAAAACATCAAAATGCACAAATTTACCTATGGGTATTTTTCCAAATATAAACCCTAGGTTAAATTATTGCTAACATAAGCTTTATCGAGTTACCGGGATCTCAAAATGGTAAAATCATTAAAAACGAGGCTTGGAATCACTTACTATGGAGATTGGAAGCTTGAAACAAACCCTAGCTATGGAGAACCCTTGAAATTTCGGCCTAATGAAGAAGATGGACAAAATTGGCTTTTAATTTTGTTTTTAGTTCATTTTAATAACTAAATGACCAAAATACCCTTACTACTAAACTTTCCAAAAATTCCTTCCATGTCCTAATTTTGTCCATGAACTTAAAATTGGTCAAATTGCTATTTAAGACCTCCTCATTAATATTCCAAAACAATTTCATATTAAAAACTTCTAGAATGCAAGTTTTGCAACTTATTCGATTTAGTCCCTACTTTCAATTTAAGCACTTTAGGCATAGAATTTCATCACGAAATTTTCACACAATCATGCAATCATATCATAAACCTAAAAATAATTATTTCTATCTCGGATTTATGGTCACGAAACACTATTCTGATTAGGCCTAATTCGGGATATTACAATACTAAAGATAACAGTCGAGCTTAGACTATAAACAAGCACTTCTCGAAAGGCAACCGAATACTAACCATTTTAAATTATTTTAAATTCAAATTTTAAACATTTAGGTCACTAATAGAGTATTTTAAGCACAGGTACCAGCATCACACGGCTGTAACACGGCCGTGCTTAAGGCCATGTTACCAACACGGAGGGAAACATGACCGTGCAATACGGTCGTGTGAAACAGGGTAATGATTTCCCGAACATGGAATGCGATAAATTCCCACGGTCGCGCGACATGGCCGTGGGTGAATTTGATACCCCCACGGGCATGGGAACAGAGACCTACAGGTGTGCCAGGGACAAGGCTCTATTCTGTTTCTTCGACACGGGCGTGAGACACGCCCGTGCCGTTAAGCCGTGGACAACAATACACGGGCATGGTACCTTAAAATGGGCGGGGGAGAAGTGAACACAGCTAGGCACGGCCGTGCCATATGACCATGTACCACACACACCCAAGAAACATGGGCATGGGATAGTAGCCAAGCACAAACTAAAATTGTAAATTCGAAGCACACGGGCTCAACCTCATAAGGACACGGGCGTGGCCCTAGGCTATATGGCCCCCTATATAAGAAAATCACTATTCATTTCTTCTTCCTTTCCAAAGCCCTAGCCGAAATCTCCCATTCTCTACCCCCTGATCCATATTCTCAACCACCACCACCTTCTTGTCCAGTTCATGTGGCAACTTCATATGCTAACATCTCTGAGCATCTCACCCAATTCGAGCTTCAGTGTTTTCAACAATTTGACAACATTGATGCTACTTTACAGCAGAGTTATCAGCACCTTCCCATCTCATCGCCAGTCCCGCCTCGCGAACCATCCATCAATAAAGATGTTTAGAAATAATTATTTATTATTTTTTGTTTTTACTTATTATTGAAACTATTTCTATTATTTTTATTAGATTTAAAATTTTATTTTTATTCTTTATTTCGGGTATTTCTTTTCGAATCCTTATACTTCCTAATATCTCCTACAAAGTTCCTAATTTTATCACAGTTATATAGAACTCCTAAGTTCATCATCACATAGGAACTACAACTCTACCAGGGAAGGTTCTCCACGATTACCATGTCCTGCTCGACCACGACCATAGCTACCACTAGATATAATATTCTTTTAGTGCATGACTTATGGCCTAATAAACCTCTACGACTGCCGTAGTATCCTCCTCCACTCTCAAACTGATCACTCTCTATAACTCTAAGTTCGAGGAATTCGTCATACAGGAAGTTTCACTTCTCTCCCTGTCTTATTTTTATTATAACATCTATCATTGTACATTGAGGGCAATGTACATCAAGTGTGGGGGGTATTTATTTCACTATTAGAAAAAAATCCCTAAATAATCACCTTGTTCTCATGAAAAACTCACATATCATACTTAGGATAAATTTTAATTGATTTATGATTTTGATTGATATATCTTGAATTAAAACATAGGGATTTATGCATTAATTATTTAAACTTTAAGACATTAGAGAATCAAGCATGATAAGTTGATTTTTAAGAAATTAAATTATAGGTTGTTTCCCCAATTCTAGGTATTACTTTGAATTAGAATTCACGAGTCTAAACATCAAAAGCCATAATTTTTTGTGAGATTTTTGAGCCTTTTGAGAATCTATTCATCATTTCATGCTCACTTTTATTATTGGTTTGAGTGCGTCAGTATTTAACTATTATTCTAGAACTTGCTTGATTATGCATGTCGAGACCACACCATTTGATTTGATATATCAAAATGATTAAGGCACTTAGGATTAACCCACTCATGCCATGAAAAGCCTACCTCCACGATTAACCCCTAGTAAACCCTTGAGCCTAACAAGCAATTCCTTGTATTACCCTTAATATTAACCATTAACCCATTATTGTTGAAATCCCCCAAATTAATTTGATCTCTATTTCTGTCGAGATCTGAATTGGAAAAGTTGCTTAGCTATGTTTTTCTTCTTTATTTAACTTGTTCTTAAAAAAAATTATGTATACATATTAGTAATTCCATATTCTAAAAAAGAAGCTCTGTTGTACGCAAGTGAAGGTTAACTCTTTTTCTAGTTAGGCAATTTTCAATTCAATCTCGATTCTAACCCTTTCTTTTAGCTTGTGACCACACTCCCCTAACCAAGCGTTACTACAACCCTCTAAAGACCTTTTGATTGATGTATCATCTTAAATTATATTGGTGGAGATTTGATTTTCATGAAAGCCTATGGTAATGACATTTCATTATTGACTATTGAGTGCTTCATTTATTGTCCTTAAACACCTCGAGTGATTTGAGTGAATCTTTAGTGAGGATGTGAAACTCTGTGATATTCTGAATCAAAGGTAATTACTTAGATGTGAAGAGACACCTATGTTTGCATGATTAAATATTCAACTTGGAATGTTTGAAACTTTTATGTTCTTTTAGTTGAATTCTCAACGTATGATTACCTATGGATTATTTTGAGATATTATCGATAAGAATTATAAGTTGAGAAGAATTTATTTTGATTATGAGTTGAGAATTTTGCTTGAGGACAAGCAAATGCTTAAGTGTGGGGGTATTTGATAAACCGTAAATTATACATATTTTTACCCCATGTTTAATGCATTTTATAGATGATTTCTCATTAGAATTGGTGAATTCGAGGCTCCTAATGCTTTAATTTCATGTTTTATACTCAGGAGACAACCAAGAGTCAAAAGGAGCCAAGAACGAGCCAAAAAGGGACAAAACAAACCAAATCGAGAAGATGACATGGCTTAAGCCTTGCCACACGGACAGCTCACACACCTATGTCTTTCGAGGGTGTCGACCAAGGCTTTCATGATTCACACGGCATGGCCATTGACCCACACGGCCGTGTGCAATTTAATGGATCGAACACGGCTTAGCAATCACGTCACATAGCCGTGTCACACGGGCGTGTCCCTGCTGAGCCTAAGTTAAGTTCAATTCAAAAAAGGCCACTTTGGAGGGTTTCTAGTCATTCCAAAGCCTATAAATACGCACTAGAGGAGGAGAAAAAGGCAGACAGAGAGAAGAGGTAAGGAATTACCCAAGGAAGTCGATTGATCCATCTCAGAAACTGGATTCATCATCAAGACTGAAGATCTCTCCTCAATTCCCCTTCAGGAGTTGTGGATTTTCTTTATGTTTTGTATTCTTTATTCTTCTGAGATGTTTTCTTATTTAGTTATGAACTAAATCCCCTAAATACCTAAGAGGAATGAAACCTAAGACGAATCTTGTTATTATTTTTTGAATCGTATGATAAATATTTAACTTGTTCTAATTATGTGTTCTTAATTCTTGCTTTGATATCCCAAGATACTAATTCAAGACACGTTCTTATTTAGAGGAGGAATAAACCCTGTCTAAGAGTACATTTGCCATAATTAAGCAGAGTTGATTGTGCGCCTAGAAATAGGGTGACAAGATTTTGTCAGATTAGGGTGAAACCTAATAAGGGGATCCATAGATCGAGTTAATGTAACCCTAGAGTGTTAATTAGAGAAAATTCTCGGTTATCCAATCTAGGGATTAGACGTTATTAGTCTTGAATAGGGATAATAACATAACTTAGGGATCTCCATGGAACAAGTTGAGTGAATAAATCGTCCGATTCGGAGCTAGAATAACAAGTACAGTCTAGGTGGATTTTTCCTTAGATATTGTCTCAAGTCAATCGATTTTCCCAAAAGCAATTCCCCAATTCTTTTCTCTGTGCGTTCTTAGTTTAAATAATTAGTTAATTAAAACAAACCCTTTTATTCTTAGGCTAGATAATAAAAAGATAGTTATTACTAGTACTTTTGGTTCCCTTGGGTACGATATCCCAGTCTTGCCATTACTATACTATTGTTCGATAGGTGCGCTTACCTTTTTGTCATGATAATAGTTAGTCTAGTTTGATCTTCATTATAAATATTTACTACTTGTTACGAATCACGCGATCAGGATGGTAGGCTGTTGTTATACGATATGAACTCCATATTTGATAATAGTGCCTCCATGACCTGTTGCAAAAGTTAGTACCACGATCACTGATCAAAGCTCGAGGTGTGCCAAACCTAGAAAAAATAGTTTGTTTTAGAAACTCTACAACAGTATTAGCATTATCATTGCGAGTAGGCTTTGCTTCTATCCACTTAGAAACATAGTCTCTGCAAGAAGTATATATACGTTGGCCATAAAATCGATGCCCCATACATCAAAATCTCACATACATGATTTGGGGATAGGGGCATTTGATTTCGTTTAGTGATGTTACCTGTATGTTGGAATTTATCGCAAGACTTACAGAAGTTATATGCGTTGTGAAAAATTGTGGGCCAATATAGCCCACCCTCCAATACCTTGTGAGCTATCCGTTTAGGGCCGAAGCGACCTCCACAAGCTTCTGTATGAAAAAAAGTAAGGATAGAGGTTACCTCGATTTCTGAAACACATCGTCTTATTATCTGATCTGAACAATGTTTCCACATGTATGGGTAGTCCCAAATGTAATACCGAGCTTCCCATCTAAGCTTGTCTTTCACGAAACGTGCTAACTCAGTGGGTAACGATCCTGTGGTTAAGAGATTAACTATACCACATACCATGGATAGTGAGCCTCGGTCAAAAATAAGCTTTCATCAGGGAACTCATCTTTTATAGGAACATCATCAAATAGAGTTTTTATCCTACTCAAATGGTCAGCCACCAGGTTTTCACATCCCTTTTTGTCACGAATTTTGATGTTAAATTCTTGAGCAGTAAAATCCATCTAAAGAGCATTGGTTTCGCCTCCTTCTTTGAGATCAAGTACCTAAGAGCTACATGGTTAGAAAAAATAATCATTTTAGATCCAATAAATAAGATCGAAATTTATCTAAAGCGAATACAACTACTAAGAGTTCTTTTCCGTAGTGGTGTAGTTGCTTTGTGCAGCATCTAGGTTTTGAGGCATAGCAAATGACATGAGGCTCTTTGTCTATCTTTACCCTAACACGACCCTCACACCACGTTCGCTTGCGTTACAGATAATTTCAAAAGGGTAGTTCAATTTGGTGCTTGCACTATAGGAGCGGTCACCAACTTCTACTTGAGTGTATCAAAAGCCTCCTTACATTTTGGGCCGAACTCAAATTTCCTATCTTTCTCCAATAACTCGCATAATGGTTCAGCCACTTTGAGAAGTTTTTTATGAAACGCCTGTAAAATCCTGCATAGCCAAGAAAAGAACAAATTTCCCTTACAGTGAAGGGATATGACAAAGAATTAATAATGTCAATTTTGGCCTTATCGACCTCAATTCCCTTGGCAGAAACTCTATGTCCTAGAATCAGACCCTTGTCTACCATAAAATGACACTTTTCATAGTTCAAGACAAGATTAAATTCTATGCACCTATTCAAAATTATCATGAGGTTTTTAAGGCATTCATCAAAACCATTTCTATACACATTAAAATCCTCCATAAAAACTTCAATAATTTTCTCCACATATTCAAAAAATATACTCATCATGCATATCTGGAATGTGGCTGGTGCGTTACAAAGTCTAAATGGCATCCTTCTGTACGCAAAAGTGCTGAATGTGCATGTAAAAGTGGTCTTTCCTAATCCTCTGGTGCGACTGAAATTTGGAAGAAACCTGAGTATCCATCAAGACAACAAAAGTGAGTTTTACTTGATAAACGTTCAAGCATTTGATTTATAAAAGGAAGAAGGAAATGATCCTTTCTAGTGTAAGAGTTCAACTTCCTGTAATCTATACAGACACGCCACCCATTTTGTACTCGAGTTGGTACCAAGTCACCTTCGGCATTTTTCTTTACTGTCACACCCGTTTTCTTGGGCACGACTTGAATCAGACTTACCCATCTGCTGTTAGAAATGGGGTAGATTATGTCAGCATCCAACAACTTGATTATCTCATTTTTACCACCTCCATCATATTCGGGTTTAATCGCCTTTGGGCCTCTCGCCTCGGTTTTGCATTTTCCTCCAAGTAGATTCTGTGTGTGCATGTCAAGGGGATTATTCCTTTCAAATCGGAAATGGTCCAGCCAATCACGTCCTTATGAATTTTCAATACCTGGATCAAACTTTCTTCCTCGAGCTTAGAGAATTTTTTGGAAACTATGATTGGTAGGGTATTACCTTTTCCCAAAAATGCATACTTAAGATGTTCGAGAAGCGGTTTCAATTCCAATTCTAGAGTTTGCACAATAGAAGGTAAAATTTTAGTATTTGATGGAGACAATAACTCATTAACAGATTCATAGTCATCAGATATAAATTCAGATTTATCTTCATAAATCGACTCAAAAGTCTCATCTATTAATGAGTCGATTATGTCGACATGATTTACGCTTAAATTTTGCTTGGATGACTAATGGCATCATAAACTTTAAACTTCACGATCTCCCCATCAAATTCCATTGTAAGAGTTTCACTTTGAACGTCGATCTTAGTGCTAGCAGTACTAAGGAAAGGTCAGCCCAACAGGAGGTCTGAAGATCCAGTAGTGTTATCCTCCTCCATCTTTATCACATAAAAATTTGTAAGGAAAATAAGTTCGTTAACTTTTACCAGTACGTCCTCAAGGACTCCTTCGGGGTACACAACAGACCTGTCTACCAACTGAATTATAACACCTATTTTCGTCAGAAAACCCGCGTTAAGTGATTCATAAATAGAATAAGGCATAACATTTATGGAGGCCCCTAAATCAGACATGGCCTTCTTGATCCCCAAATAGCCTATTTTGCATGGTATAGTGAACATACCCCTATCTTTGCATTTGCCAGCATTTTCTACTGTAGTACTGCGGATACATTCTCACTAACACTTACCTTTTCATTTCGTTTGTTGGTGCAAAGCTCTTTGAGGAACTTGGCGTACAGCGAAATCTGTCTGATGGCATCCAATAGTGGTAGATTGATCTCGACATTCCTGAATGTCTCGAGGATTTCTTTGTCTTACTTTTTTGACACTGGTTTAATCATCCTGGGAATGGAGGTTGGATTTTCAGCATGGGGGTTTGGCTCGGACTTGTTCGTCATTTTCAAGTTTTCTTGGGCGATTTCTTGACCAAGATTTCTGCCAGGAATTGGCTCCAGTACCTTTCCACTTCGCAGTGTCATTGTATTTGCATTTTGCCTCGGATTTGGTTCTGTTTGTGATGGTAGCTTCCCTTGAGAGTTCAATCTCTTAATTGACATGGTCAACTCCCTTATGGATGCCTCGGTTTTCTGTTGGAAATCCTTCGTCTCTCTTTGGAAATTAAGAGTTTGCTATTGAAAATCAAGGACATTAGCTTCTAGTTTATTGACCATGGTTTTTAGAGAATTATCTGAATCTCAAGCCTGTTGTGGGAACCGGTTTTGGTTTGACTGGTTAAATCATGGGTGGCCCATAACTTAAGTTAGGGTGATCCTCCATTCTAGGTTGTAGGTATTAGCGTAAGGTCGTATCGCCTTTGTGGTGCCTAGGAAAATTTCCCACAGCATCTAAATGAGCCATAGTATCATCATTCAAACTAGGAAATGCATCAGTTGTATGTTCAAGACTAGCACATATTCCGCACAACCGGGCTGGTTTTGCTTTTCTGCAATAAGAGAATTCAGAATATTAGTAATTCTATCAACCTTATCTTCTGAGGTCGAATTACTTAGCTGGTGACCCTTCTAAGGGGTTCAGGATTAGCTCGAAATTGCTGAGAATTTGTAGGCATTGTGGAGATTAAGTCTCTTGCTTGTTGTTCATGTTGACCAACGCTCCTCCACTCGCATCTACTATATTCATCTCTATGAGTTTCAGGCCTTCATAAAATTACTAGAGCAAAGACTGTTCCGTTATATCGTATTGTGGGCAACTGCACACAACTTCTTAAATCGCTCCTAATAGTCGTACAGAGACTCTGCGTCTTTTTTCCTTATTCCCACGATTTCTCTTCTTAACTTGCTATACGCGATGCTGGGAAAACCTGTTTAGAAACAAACGAGACAATTCAACCTAAGTCGTTACAGATCTAGGAGGTAAATAAAATAACCATTCTCTAGTAGAATTTGTGAAGGAAAAAGGGAAAACACGCAGTTTAATTTGATCCTCAGTTACCCCTAAGGTTCATACTAAGGCAAACCATATGGAACACTTTCAAATGCTTGTGAGGATTTTCGTTTTGCAACCTATGAAAGTTGGCTGTAGTTGGATTAAGCCTAACTTTAATTCAAAATCAGTATCCATAGTAGGATACGCGATGCATAGTGGCGGTTGTTCCATCGGCGCGTCAGCCAGCTGTTGAATTGTCTGAGTCATAGGTTGAGGAGCTAAATTAGGGTTTACGTCAACCCTAGTGTTAAACACTTCTTCTGGGGAATCGACTTCTACTTTTTCACCTTCAAAGTTTGAGTAGGGTTTTCGTTAACCCCAGACTCTATTTCGTCGTCGATTCTGATTTCTGGCGGTGGATTACTTTGAGTCCTAACCATCATTGACTGCTTTTTCTTTAGCTTTGTTTCCTTGCGATTAGCTCTCGTAGTCTTTTCAATCTCTGAATCAAACGCAAGAGTTCTTGGAGCAAATCTGGTTATAAGAAACAAAAAACAAGATTAGTACGTTACCGGTCCCCGGCAACAGCACCAAAATTTGATGTGTCGTTGGGAGCACAAAAAATCCTATTCCCTATAAAATAGTAAAAATAACTGTAAAGGGGGAAGTAGGGTCGAATCCCTTCAGGGACCAGATTGGTATGAAAGCTAGTTTCTTGAAATCCTGGACAA